>NC_053450.1:117260515-117889682 GCF_015227805.2 Hirundo rustica
CATTTAGATGAAGAGATGACCTATGGAGTTATTCCACATTGTTTCAGGAAAATATATTATTTTTGTGTAGTCTCCACAGAATTTTCTTGTTCATTTTTATAGACTTCATTAAGGTCCTTTCCCCTTCCCTGCAAAAGCGCACCTGCAGTTCAATTTATGTATAAATGTTCAGAGTTTTAATTCTGGATTTTTGAAAGTTAAAGACAACAGGGAATTTTCTTATCACTGCTTGCAGTTTGGGGAATTAAAGCATTTCAGAAAATCACAACATGTAATGATTTTAGTCTTCAGTTCCCTGCCTTTTTATTTCCCTTGATGTTTGCCTCCTACTCCAAAGATTTCCTCTGCTTTCCCTCTGTTCCTTATCTTTTTCCAAGTCCAGAAGACAATCCCTAAAAATGGAGCTGAAGAACTTTCCTTCATCCCAGCTTAAGCTGCAGCATAGACTGTCATTTTTAACCACACAAGTTGAGAGAAGGAGGCAGAAAATGCACATTGAAATGATTAAATTTTGGTCTAAAACTTTCAGAGAAGGGAAGTGAATTGTACAAGACACAGTATTTCAAGATTCAAACTATATTTATATATATATATAATTTAATACTTTAGAACAAGATTTGTGCTCTTAGTTCAACTTACTGGAAAACTTCAGTCTTTAATAAATCTCTTCAGTCAGAGGTTATACAGATGACTACAGAAGCAGCAAACATAATACCTGTATTTAAGAATGGGGGAGGAACCTGTCTTGTGAACTACTGAGCCATAAGTCTGGCCCAAACATTAAGCAAGGTTTTGTAACCTATTTTGAAGGAATGTAATTTCTGTGTAATTGCGGGGGGTTGGAGGAGAGATAAGCAACAGAGAGGCAAAGAAGCTATTCAAGTTAAAAGACAATTTTGGCATTAGAAGGAATGATTAAGACTTGGCCGAGAATCCACTAAGAATGGAATTCACAAGCACGTGCCTAACCATGAGGAGGGTTGAGATGCTCCAGCTACTGTCCCGCCGGAATGAGATGGAGGAAAACCCTACGGCACGGGACGCTGAGAAATGTACATGACTTCAGTATTCTGCAAGAGCAAGGGATAAAACTCAGTGACGCACAAGCTGCCTTCCTCTCCTGTATCAGCCTACATTCGTGCATCTATCTTTATTCCTAGCTCCTATCAGACAGTGAGGAGTTTTCATCGCATTGGTTCTCTAGATAATGACATTTAAGTCTTCCAAGAAAAGCTTGGGGGCTGCTAAGGCCATAAATAGAGAGCACCAACACCATTTTTCAGTGACATCTCTCTATTTCTTCCACCCCAGAGGTGATACCAACCTTCAAAAACCTCCCTCCATGAACTTTACTATGCAAGACACCAGGTTATTGTACATTTCATACTATCAAAATTCATATAGAAAGCCCTTCTCACATCCTACCTCACTGTAAAGGCCTGCCACACTGCCTCTGAACACACCACAGCCTCCCTGAAAAGCCTGTCCACACGTTTTTAACATTTAAAGACAAATGCACACCCAAAGGAAACAACTAATTTACTCTGTGTCCTTAATCCTCACCGTATTCTCTCCACCAAAGCACAGTGCTCTCCCCTCAAATGTGCATTAAGCTTTCCATTTAGATGCGGAACGACCTGAATCCAGGACTTAGAGTCTTCTCATGGTGCACCAGCCCCACTCTGGGATACAACAAAGTAAAGAAACTATGAAAATGATAATAACTAACACTAATCACTACCACTGGTTTTAAACTCTATCAATCTGTTCTGCTTTTTCAGCTGTGCTGTTTCTTCTGAGGCACCAGTGGTGCTGCCAGCAGCCTAAATGTTAGTATTAATTCAACCCATCCTCCCCATCCAACAAAAAGTACCATATCTCCAGATCTGCATAGCTTCTGCATTTGTGATGGCTGACCCCCAAAAAGAGATAGAAGGAGAACAAAAGTCACTAAAGTTACCAAAATATACAATATAGCTACTGTTTCAAACAAACAGGTTTGCAGCCAATATCATTTCTAAGAATATCATCCAATGTGTTTTATTTGCTTTAAATTTGTCAACTTTTATTGGAAACAATAAGCATTCCAAAACAAAACAAAACAAAACAAAACAAAAAAAAAGTGAGAAAAAATCCCTCACTTAGTGTTTAAAATTATTTACTATAGCTTTAAAAGTAACAAATGAAGCACTTGAGTCTCAGATGTGTAACCAGTAGGGAGTTGGCTCGATGCATCAGTTTTTACACCTCTCGCAGTTAAATCAGAGATCCAAATGCAAAATCTAGCACTCAGTGGTGAACTTATAACACTCCCTGGAGGAGTGTGTCCATAAACCATTCACTGGATTACACTCATCCATACAATACTTTATTTTATAAATCCACTCCCCACCAAAAAAAAAGTAAAAAGGGAAAAAAGAAAAAAGAAAAAAAAAAAAAACCAACCAGCTTAACTAAGGTGAAGTTAAGGTTGCATAAACTATAGATCATTTTTGTCATCACATGTCTAAATCTCTGCTTTCCTTTTTGAGATTTCATTAGTACAACTTTCCGGTGTTTTTATCTCAAATGGATTTGTTTCTCTAAATTTGTGTCTTAGCCAGAAAGGGGATCCAAAAACACCCGATGACATATGTGGCATAGCCATGCGTGGTGCAGGAGCACTCCCAGGCCTTTGGAGTATGCTCAGCAGAGCTCAAACACTTTCAAAAACTGCTGCGCTGACTTTTCTGTGGAATGTCCTTAGTGACAGTTTTTTGGGAGTTTCACATTACGCCTCATGTTCTTATGAGTCTTCCAGACATTAAGCCTTTCGCAATGTATTTCATAGAGTCATGGAATCCTGAAGGTTGGAAAAGACCTTTAAGATCATCAAGTCCAACTATTAACCCAGCACTGCCAAGCCCACCACTAAATCGTGTCCCTTAGTGCCATATCCAGGCATCTCTTAAATACTTCCATGCTTGGTGATTCAGCCAGCACACTAGGCAGCTTGTTCCAATGTTTGACAACCCTTTCTGTAAGGAAGGGTTAATATCCAATCTAAACCTCCCCTGGTGCAAATTGAGGCCATTTCCTGTTGTCCTATTGCTTGTTACTTGGGTGAACAGACCAACCCCTACCTGGTTACAACCTCCTTTTTCAGGTAGTTATAGAGAATGGTAAGGTCTCTCCTGAGCTGCCTCTTCTCCAGGCAAAACAACCCCGGTGCTCTTTCAGCTGCTCCTCATAGGACTTATGCTCTAGAGCCTTCATCAGCTTCCTTCTCTTCTCTCAACATGGTCCAGCTCCTGGAGCATGTATGTAAACATGTGCACACACTGTGTATGCATGCTCCCATGAATTTATCAAGCTCCAGGAAAACTTCCTGATTCTCTACCAGTTGTACACCACAGTCTAAAAGCAATCTTAAACACGTTCTCAAAACGTGCGTTAAGTTCTTGGGAATTTTTTCTAGTTGTCTTATAAAGTAATATTATTGAAAGAAATATTTCAAACTCCCAAATTTTGAAAACTTGCCATAATGCTCACCTCCCCCAATTCAACTCAAACATAAAATGGAGTTCCTCTTCCACTGGTTCAAGTTCATGAAAAATTAAAAAAAACAAACAACTCAGTTCCTCTATGGGTTCATTAAACTTTGATCAAGGCAGAGATCATTTTTCACACTATTATCTAACACTGCACTCGCAGTTTACCCTCAAGCCCCTTGCCTGCAGCCATGAAGATACACACTTAGAACACACTGGATTTGCCATTGGAATGTTCAGCTATGACAGATCCATTTCTTGATGCAATGGGAATGGGACCAGCAGCAAGACCAGCTCACCTGCAGTTTCGACTTCTGCTCCAGCCTTGGCCAACTCCTGACAGTATGATCAAACCAACAGCACCGTCAATGTCAAGTTGATCCATTGCACGACCCCACACCAAGGAAAGATGTGCTCTGAGAATATGCAAAACTAGCTAACTACTCAGTTAGTCACTACATGTAATTATGCCCTCAGGCGTTAAGAAACTGAAAAGATTTTTTGGTTATATAATACATCGAGAATCTTAATGCGATGGTCAGTAAGACCAGGGAGTATTACTTATGCTGTGTTTTATCTAGTCCTTGAATGCAGCTCCCCCCATTCCTGATGTAAGATTTTCATTAGCCATTATATAGCTGAACGTGAAAACCAAGCCAGAGAACGAAACCCACTCAAAAACAGCCACGTTAATAAGTTGACAGCACATGCTATAAAACGCAACTGTGGGCCTCTTACGTGAGTCACAATCAATAACTCTTACAGCAGGACAGTCAATAAAGAATAACCACCATCCCAAAAAATTAAGAGTGTCTTGGTGAGCAATAACAGGTAATGGTTTGTTCGTCTATTTACCGGCCAAACTCTAGAGAATAATCTTCTCCAATTACACCCTTCTCATGCATCGTGCCATACTTCAGTGACCACATCTCCATGTCAATGTTTTTTAATTCTTTTATCTCCCCTAATCTTCTGCTTTAAAGAGCTACCCTAAGTTTTTGCTGAATTTCCATTACCACGGAAAAACATCTGCCCCGATAATTTTTTCAGTGCATTTTGTGGTATGTTTTTGCTTTTTTTAAAATCAACTAATAAAATCATATCAGAGTTTTTTGGTGCAGCCTAAGCAAACACTGGCGTGTGAGTACAATGAGGTATAGTACAGCATGCAAGAGAAGTCAGAGGCTGAGATGAGAATACAATTTCCCATGAGAGAGTTCTACGTTCGAACCATTTAACTTTAAAACTAGTTCAATATTTGAACAAGACACTATTTTATTCCCATTCAAAGTTTAAACACAGATCACTTCGAAATCAATCATAAATTCAAACCTCTTTATTTTAGAAACTGTTTCAATATTTAAAAGCTTTTTTTCTCTCTTTAATGTAACTGCACCTTCAAGGCTGCAGAAGCAGAACTGACTTTGAGATCCTTAAGAGCAATGCTATTTTCCTGCCAATACATACAAAAGGCAGTTCTAGGAAAAAGAAAAAACCCACAAAGGCGAGGCTGTGCTTTGCTTCAGAGTTTAAGAACAAAGTCTGGACAAAGAACACACAGCTTAGTCTTCAGCCCAAACTAAAGTAAATGAACTTGGTGTGGGTGCTTTTCAGGGCACACCACCATAATTCCTGGTTACTGCACTGCTTTTGTCCTCACCTGGGCGTAAGGAAAAACCAGATGGGTGGGATCAGCATAGACAAAAAACAACCCTCCTTTAGGATAGTACAGAGTGAGAAATCTGCAATTAAGAAGGAGGATGCAGAGCCTATTCCTGGCCCACACGTACTTGTGTCCTGGCCCCTCCCAGCACAGTGGTGCTTGTCCTGCTGCCTCAGAAGCCTCACAGCCCTGCTGCCTCAGAAGCCTCACAGCCCTGCTGACGGTGCAGAAACGGACGGCTCCAGCTCTGCGACACAGAAAAAATATTTCAGCCTGGTGAAATAGCAACATTTCACACCCATATATCATTTCAATGTGATGATCTTAAGAGTTCTAGGGAATGGATGTTACATTTGCTTGTTCTGAAACCTTAAAACTCATTCTTCAGATGGGCAACTTTTCACAGAGAGTCAGTGATGGAGAGGTGAAACCAGGCGAGCTGTGTCAGTGCCAGCTCTTTGGCACATGCCACTCTCATCCAACTCATTTCAGTACCAATTTGTTTCTAAAAATTATCTTTTGTGCCCTCATCTTTGTACAAAGCTCTTTTTCACAAGTCCAGAGCATGCATAGAGCTCAACGCAAATGTAACACTACAAAAATACTCACATCAAGTAGAAAAGACAAACTGATTGTTCTAAAGCAAACAGTCTTATTAACCTCAGGGCTGCCCTGTTCTGGTTTCTGGTCAACTCCAGTCTTCACAATCAAGTTAAAAGATCCCCTTAAATAGGATTAAGCATCTGTACTATTAAGAGACCACAGAATAGGAGCAAGAATTAGGCTGTGTCTCTGTGGTATCAATGCACTTAACCACCTATGGCTTCGTATGAACCCAGGAAGTATTATTTGGCTCTCTACATAGGAACATGATAAACCTGGCTGCATGGGTAGCCATGCTTCTGCACTAGAATTTGAATGTCACCTTTCCCAAGGGAGGGCAGCTGTCATTCATAACCATCTCTCTCCTTAATAGAAAAATGAGGAGTCCCTATTTCCAGGAAGCCATAGGCCAAGAGCATTAAGCAATAAATGAGCTTTACTTCTTACGTACCTCCAAATAAAAAGAAATCAGTTGTAATCAACACAGCATTAACATACTGTCTTGTAATATTTCACATAAAACATGTCACTGAAAACTCAGTATTGAGCAGGAAGGAATTTGATGAATCAAGTAGATGAAGCCAAGATGTAGTTATTAGATGCATTACATCTTTAGCACATCATCTGTAAAAATGTCCAGGGTAAACTAACGCTCCAGGGGAAACCTGACCTTTAAGAGGCTCCCTAATACTACATCTAAATTAATGTCAGTGACAGGCACTTCAATCTAAAATAGCAGGGTTCTTTCGTTCTATCTACACTATCTATTCATCCATTTATTTGTGTGTAAATGTGTGTGTGCATAAATGGATTTGTGTCATTCTGGCACTGGGGGGAGTGGGTGGGGGACAAAAAGACCTCATAGATTTTTGCTGGTTTTGTTTTGGCTTATTTTTTTAATTTGTATTCCTTACTACTCCTATGCATATTGTTAGTTTTGCAGGATTCATTCAGAATACCTTTAGCACAAAAAAAGGGTCGGAAAATTATTTTTTATGTAAGTAAATATATAATTATTTTTAGTAACTAAATATACCTTTCCAAGGAGGTATCAACCTTGCAAAATAAACATGCTTGAACTAGAATAGGATGGAACTCTCGCAGAAATCAATATAACAAGAAATTCTGATTTTTTTTTAAAGAGCTGGGCTGGACTCTGACATAACTGGTGGTCAAGATAAAATTGTAACTGAGATCAGTTTTGCTGTTTCAAAACAAAACACTGAAAAGAAATTCAGTAGAAGATGCATTTCTGCCTTGGAGGAAATGAAACAAATGAACAATACACTAAAAAATACTGATCATAGAATAATTTCATGGCTGTTAGTCAAGTCAGTGCTAACTGTGGTGGCCAAACCTTCCTTCACTTCTGTTTTTCATTCCATTTTGGAGGTTTTATGATCAAGGGATGAGGCCACTGCAAAACAGCCACCCTGATGACTTTCTTTCAGGCTTCTTACGGTGCTCTTCCTCCCTTGCCATCACCTCAGAGAAGACCAAATTCACCTAGACTTGTGGTCCTCTGTCCTTCCACTTTTCAGAGACAACTGCATAATGGTGTTTTCAAGAGACATGTCTTCATGCAATAGAACTTGAAATCTGTTCCTTGATGCAAAGGATTTACATCTTGCTCTGAAATGAGGACAATCCCATTAGCTAAATCCTAGTGAAGTAAAATTGTTAAGTCCTTTCACATTTTGTTGATCAAGAAACCTTTTATTGAACATTTTTCTTTTCAAGCCTCAGTTCAGTAATAAACTATCCTCTAATTGGTCTTTATGCTATGAAGAGCTACCTTGCATTTTAGTTGCTTTATGTGTGGTTATATTTTCTTACAAAGACACAATTGATCAGGAATTACCATAATCCCACACAGAAAAGTACTCCTAGGAGCACTGAGTGCATAAAACATTAATGTCAGTAATGCAGACATGACAAGTTTCAACTCTCTTTTCAGCTAAACAATCTGCCTCTTTCATACTAACATCACCGTTCAGCCATGGGCTACATAAACAATGTCAAACCTGGTTTCAATATAAAGTGAGCACATGAATGTTCCCACTAATATACATTTCCCAGTAACCACTCCATTAGATTGCTTAGTTCAAACTGCATGACATAGCCCGTAACATATCAGCCAGTTCAGATTCACAAGCTCAGAATATACAGATATTCTAAGTATTAAAAAAAAAAAAAAAATCTTGTGTGTGTACTTAAGAGCCCTGCTAACACAAAAACTCCCATGAGGCCCTCAAGAAAACATGCCTGTGTGGAACACAGCTCTCCTCTGTTCAGTGAGAGCTTTCTTTTTGTTTTTGTTTTTTTTTTTAATTTTTGGATGATGGTCTTTCATTTACTTCCTCACAGAGTAAATGGACACAAAAATAGAGAGGTGCTGTTCAGAGCAGATAATCCTTTGTGCAATCTCAGATAATGTATCTAAGACCAGTGGATCCAGTGAAGTCTCTCTTTAACCTATCCCAAAAGCAGCCCAGTTGAGTGGATAAAAAGATTAATGCACATGATGTAAAAATCCCCTAATTTAAGTTCACTACAGATCCTCTGATTATAAAGCAAGACCCTATTCCAGACACGTGAACTTTGTCTTTTCCTTCACACTCAGTAACAGCACAGCAGCATCAGTGTCAGGGTAGATGGACATGAGAAGCCCCCCCACCACAAGGTGACCTCATGTGAGCCCCCTAAACAAGCCCATGGTCCCACAAAGCACAGTGCATGTGCTGTACAAGCAGCGTGCTACGGACAACACCACTGTGGCCTCCCATGCCACTCCGGGTTATAGGGTGGTTTATTATGGGCTGGGGACCAATATCCTAGGAGCTCACACTTCCAATTTTCACATTCAGCAGCTGGAAAGGCAAATATCCTCAGCCAGAAAGTTCATTAACCCACAGATTTTCCATGGCCAGACATCTTTAGTATTGCAGTAAGATGCAATTTTACATTTGGGTTATGGTGTTTTGAAATATTTAATGTAGCTGGAAGCCAACAAATACCTTATCCCTGAGCTTGATAGTGTGTTGTGCAAAATATAGCCACTTTGAAATAACATGACTTTAAAACTGTTTATGCTTAACACGGTGAAATTAAACACACTGAGTCAGACATGCTAACTTTTCTATGTTGTTGAGTAACACTTAATACCTTAAAGAAGTGAGAAACAGGAAAGAGACTCAGGGATTTAGAGAGCAGCAGGGAATTTCCATAAAGCCATCTGATTTCTCAGAAGGAAAAGAATGAAAGTTTAAAGTGAAATTGAATTAATCCCAGAAATAGGTAACGCATGCCCCCCACTAATCAGACTATGGGGAGCACTCAGCATAGATAGAGAAAGTCCAATCAATCTTTAAATGAAACAACACCCACTCTGAAGTCCTCTGACTCTTCCAGGTTCACTAAACTTGCCCCAGAGTGCGTAAGTCTGGACTGGCACTGATCTCATAGGCCACATCCTCAGAAGGTGTAAATCTGAGCAACTCCACTGACTTCAAAAGTCTGCTGAGTCTCTAGCTCCAGATGTCTGTGGGCTGTCAAGAATTCCTGATTTCAGAATTCTTTAACACACCAAAAAGGACAGCAAAGGCTAAAGTTTTTGCACTTGTTGTTAAGTAAACAATTACTTAATAAGTTAAAATTAATAGCTGAAAACATTCTACATATTCTGATCAGCAGTTGAGATTTACTCCAGACATTCAGGTTCAAAGCAATTTTGCTTTGGGCTTCAAAGCTCACTTTTAACTTCAGCCAGCTTCCACTGCTGAGTTTCCAGGATAAAGTTCAATAAGGTTTACTTTCTAGTAAGAGTTAAGCCATTAACCTATACCAAACACTTTTTCATGCACAGTGTGTCTACTGTATTATGTCAGTCAAAAGAAGGTCTGGCACAAAAACCCCAGTCAAGGCTATTTCAACCATTCAACAGTCCAATTACTTATACTATGTTAGACCTTTCATCTCCATGAATGTAAAGCTGTTTACACTCAGGCAGTCAGAGTTGCACTGATAGGGTTGTACATCGTGAATTATTTTGTCAAAATACAGTGTTTCAAATATAATTGCCAGAAGAGATGTAACATGTACGCTTGCAGCCTCACGTGCAATTTCCTGGCAACTACAATGGTGCAGGCTTATGGATTAACACATGAGCAATTCCAATTAAAAGTGATGCAAGTCCATTAAGAATAGGTCTGAGTAATATCCCCTCATACACAGGATTCCCTGAAACTGGAAATAGAATAAATTAACATGGAATAAATTCACTTGCAACTTTTAGCATACAAGTGAAGATGCTACCAATTAGCTGCCAGTGTAACTCACTTTGGAAGATGGTATCTACTTTTTATTTCCTTCTAAGATAAGATAAATGAGCATGTCCTGCAAGGCCTTCTAAATATGCTGGAAAAGTATATATTCTAAAAGATACCCAGAAATAGAATTCAAAGGTCCTTACCATGCTCCAACTCTCTTTCTGCAGAGTTATGAAAAGAGAACACTAATCCAAAAGAGAGGTTTTAGGAATTGTTCTTCCTACAAATTCCTCCATCTCAAAAGAAGCAGCAATTTAGGTGTTTTCTGCCTGTACAATGAAGAATGAATTTTCCATTGCCACCATCAATTGATTTTTCTGACATATGGGTTCAATTCACCTTGCATCACACACTCCTATCCTTTCAAGAATTACAGCAGCATCCTATGATAAAAATACAGAAAGAATTACAAATGCATGCCCAAACAACAGCCCAGCATATCTTATGTTCTAGCTGGTGACTCACACCAGGTTCTCACATAATCACCTCCAAGGTTGCGGCTCTCCCACCAACCACGCGCACAGTAAGCTGGTAGGGCTTCCAATCATCATAGACTTTGATGAAAAGACAAAGCCAGGTGCTGGATATACTACTATTCTCAAAGTCAGGAAATAAGATTTGTGCAAGAGGAGGAAAAATAAGATACTACATCTTGACACATCGCTGAGTGGGACACAGGTTCAAATGCTGGGGAAGATGGGAGGTCTTGACAAAGAACTGTGTGAATCAGGAATCTGATTCTCCCAGAAAGGTACAGAAAGAAACTGAAATGCGCAAGTGTAAACAGGTATAAGGATTCAAAACCTGCTCCTTAGCTGTGATCCACTAACGACTGAGCAATGCTACGGCCTTACTCTTGATATTTTATTGAAGACCATTTCCTTGAAATGGCATGTTTACAGCACAGCAATTCATTATTTCAACAGCCGATTTTTAAAAGACACCTACTGTCATCATCTTTTCTCTGGTTTTGGCCATTTAAATCTAGCATTGTGGGCTTCCCTCCCACACATACCATTCTAAGCAGCATCATACAATCTTTTTTCTGCCACACCGCTTGGAGATTTAGGGGATCCACAGGAAGGAATAATCTGGTTTACCTAATCCATAGTGCAATTGATTCCACTTGGGTGGCTGACAGAGAGCTCACTTTCAATTTGCATGATTTCTTCCCTGCCAAAATGCCACTGCTGAGGTGCCACCGGCAGCGCGTGTTGTGTAATCGGGACCACCATGCTCGGGGCAGGCTGAAAACTGAAGGCTCCTCTGTGCCATGCAGACATGCCTACACCTGGAGAGGCAAAGCTGACTGTAAGCCGCTTGAGCCCCTTCCCTGTGAATTATTTTTACTTCTGCGGCTTGACTTCTTAATTTCCTCTCCCTCTCTTTTCAAGTTGATGCTGTAATACGGTCACACTGTAGAAATCTCAGTCGGTGCAATATTCTGTGGAGCCGCACAGCCCTCCAATATTTAGGAGACTGCTCCTGATTCATCAAGGCTTCCTCGATGCCTTACAATGTCTTGGCGAGGTCACAGGGTGCAGGCTGCAATTTCCTTCGCTTTTTTATTTGTATTAATCAGGAGTTTGGGGACCGTGTATCCCTGAGTTTCCTGGCTGGCTCCAGGCATCACTGCATCACAGCGGCACCTGGTGGGACAGGGCAGGGCTGGAACACGCCGCTGCCCACCCTGCAGCCCCGGCAGCGCCCAGACATCCACAACAAAACCAAAATTAGCCTTGTTTTGCTCTGGCACGTCTTTCTAACATCTGTTGCTGTGAAAAGTTCAAAATTAATATCACTGAACCATACCCTAGTACTTGCTAAAGAGATGCAAAATGCTGGATGGGGAACAGACTGAACCGTAAGCCACATCTTAGAAAGAGCCTGCAACCCGAGGGATCCGGGAGATGCTGCACACAGCACCAAAAGGAAAAAATAATCTGATAAATAACTCATCTCCAAGGCCTCGCAGCTTTTGATTCATTAGCCGTCATTAAAAATTTATAAAAGTATATTAGAAGTAAAGCTCGGTTCAACTACCCACATGTATTCTAGCAACAGTGTGACACATTGAGCCCTTTTCTTTTGATTACTGCCTTCAATCTCATCATTTTTATTTTATGGGACGCAAAGCATCAAATTCAGCTTCAGAAATACAATGTTCAAAATATAGTGGCCAATAAATGTTTCATCTTTTTCACAAACTAGACCTTAAAGAGCTTCAGTTATTTATTTTTATAGCAGCAGCATACATAAGTGTATGACACAGTAAAGGATACTGATCTCTCAAGACCTCTGATTATCTTAAACTCCAGAAAATCAATATCAAATCCTGTGTTTACGGTACTTTTCATTATTTATTTTAGAGCCTAAGGAAGTGGACAGTGGAGACTGCCAGTTTTGTAGCAAAAGAACCTAGCAAAGTTGCAGCCAGATTTATAGGTCAAACACTACATTACGATAGAAACCATTTACTCCCAAGAGCTGAAATCACTGCTGTTCACCATAAGCAGAACACTTTTATCGAAAGTCTGCAGACTGTTGCTACACCTCCATCTGATTTACTTCAGCCCTTACACCCTGGCCAACACAGAGCCTGTGCAAGGTGTGTAAGGGCTCCCACACAGGTAGAGCTGCCTTTGAGAAGCACTGGAATTTGCAGAGTGCAGCTGGAGCTGAGGGAGTTGCAGCCATCTCCAGATGCTCACACACCTCAGCATTGATGCAAATGAACACCAGGCATGTCAGACTGTGCCCACTGCTTTCAAGACTACCAGTTGTTGATCAGCTTTTCAAAAGTGCAAGTCCATGACACATATGAGAAGGGAGGGGGTGGGGGGCGGGGGGGGGAAGGAAGGAAAAGGAATGAAAAAGGAAGTTTAGGTTAATCCTTAAAAACACTTGGATGGAGGGAACATCCAAAGACAGAAATAGGGATTTTTATCTCTTAAAAAAATCCACTCTTTATTGTTGCTAAGCTAAATGAAGAAGAAAGCTACTAAGTTAGATCTACATTAAGTATAACTTTAAATCCCAAATTAACGTAAGTAGGTTGATTAAGAACAAGAACAAATAAAGTCTTAAGGAGTGCACAAATTAACCCACAGAAGTGCGGGTTTAAAATGCAAAAAAAGCTGTTAAAGTGAAAGGGGTTCTTACTATCTCTGACTGTGCTCAACATACACTTAAAACAAATCTCTCACTGCTGTAATGATTCTAACACCATTCTCCTCTATCTGAAATAAAAAATGTAAGAGATAATTCTGATTGTAAGCATCTCTCTTTTCCTCTTGATTCTTCATACCAACATCAAAATGTTACAGAAAAAATAGTGTTGCTACTATATAAAATAGCTGCATACTCTTTACATTAAATACTGTGATCTGTTCTTGTGATAAGCAGAAGGTATAGATATGAAGAATTGTTAGAATAATTACAGGCACTGGAAGAGTTCTGCAGGGTAGGGACTAGAAACACTGACGGGAATCCTTTTAGCTTCAAGATGAGATAACTAATAGAAGGCATGTTTGAGGTTTACATGAGATATTAGACATTCCTATTTACAACATACAATTAATTTGGGGAATGCACTGCTACCACAGCACACTGACATCAAAAGCACAGCAAAATTCAGATAAGGTTTAGATAGATAACATGAAAATGAAGTGTTACACCAGAGCAGATTTAGGAAACATGAAGGATTTAAGCCTTTTTGCTACACAGCACGAAACAAAATCTACTGACAGGATTTTTTTAAAAACCGACAACATAATGTGAAAGACATTCAAAAGTTTATTGTAGGGTTTTATACACTTTTGTCTGAAATACCCAGCTCCAGCCTGCCTCAAGAGAAAGGACAGCTTCTTAGATGGACCACTGGTTTGATCTGGTATAGCAAGTCCTAAATTCCTATGTTCCTACCAGATAATCTGCAGTAATTTGAGTGACAATGGATGGGTACCCATACTAGGGAAAAAAAAATTTCTATCATTCTATTTCTCAGTGCACTGAACTGAATTATGTTAGGTTAAGTGTTGTCACACTGAATAATCTCAGGCTCTATCACATGTCCAAAGACACAACTCAGTGTAATGTGTAGGACAGAGCACTCAAATTTGCTACAGATGTGAACTGAGGGGGAGGGAGAGGGAAATATAAGCTTGAAGTCTAGTGAAACTTATTGCTCCTACAACAGTAGTAAAAACCATGTTAAAATATTTTAATTCAAAATGTTGTCCAACTCTAAAAAGAGAAATTGCTTGAAGATATAAAACACTTGTCTTTCCTCTTTCCACCTCTCCTCAGCCTAACTTCATATAATCACAAACTGTGTTTAATGTCAAAGAAATTCAAAGGCATCTCTCATTAAAACAGTTGAAAGAGTACAAGTAAACTGAAGACAGCTTCTAGGAAAAACATGATCATAATAGGTCAATGTTACAAATTCATTACACTGAATAAAAGCATTTTATTTTATCTATTAAACACAAGAAGAAGCTCCCAAAAGAATCAGGAGTGAGAGTCTCAAGATTTCTCCATTCCTTGGAAGCTTAGGCTAGATTTCTCTAACTTGGTTCTTTCCACAGAAAAGATGGGACAATCAGCCTCATCCGTTTCTGAGATTACCATAAGTTTTCATTGAATACAAAACAGCTAGGAAAAGAGAAGACCCATGTGCCTACAACCCACATCACGATGTTCAAATATTCACTCTTCTGCATGAATGATCGTTTGCTATTCTTGCTCCTTCTTGTTGCTTATGGCTACTAATTACAATTTTGCATAATTTTGTAAAGCACCTTTATGCAGAACAGTCACCTCTGCAGATCTTTCAATTTAAGGCAAAAATCCTCCACCAAGACCCCCCCAAAGCCCTATCCTCCATTTAGACAATGTAACATGTTTAGATGAGCTCTTTCATGCCTAACCACCCAAAGCCCTTGGATATCCTTAGTGGTTTTAATTGCACATATTTCCAAACATAAGCAGAGCAGGAGATGAGCAGAGGACACCTCTTGAAAACTACCAAACACAGACATCCCAGGCACTGTCCCCCAGACAGGAAAGCCCACAACAGGCTGTCCCCAACATGATGAGTAAGTGGCCATGGAGGCCAGAGAGGAGAAGCACTGTGTAAGCCACAGCCTGTCTTCCACCTCCCTGGTTCCAGGGGATTATGTGCAGACAGCTACTCACATCTGGGAGCTTGCAGACCTCAGACCCAGGTCTGTATTCTAGTGTTTGCCTTTCAAATCATGCATTTGAAACAAGAATTTGAGGACTCCATAAAATAAAGGCTTTTTGCCAGTTCCTACAGTCCCATAGCTACCAAGTCTCAGCAATGAAATTTCTCATTTGGCTTTTCACATGTTTACACAGAGATTCTCCAAAAAACATCTTGAGATTTGATGTCTCACAACTCCACTTACTTTGAGAATCCTCATATCATGCACAAGAGGGTTTGATTTTAAAATAAGAGTTCCTTATTATTATCGCATTCTGGAAGATTTTATTGAAGAATTAATGGTGTTTCTGCAGCTCTTTCATTACCTTCTAAGAACAGCAGGTCAATGCTACTTCATACAGGGAATGACAGGAATTCCTTTCAAGGTGTAATTCAGCAGCCACCACGGCCCATCCCATTTTCTGCCATGGCAGTACTGCCATTTTGACCAGCTCTACATTGCCTTTGCTCTGCAATGCTCCGTGTAGTTCACAAACAAACAACAAAATGTTGCTGGCACCATCTGCTCCTTGGAAACCTGCCAACCAGCAGCCAAACCACGGAGAGGAGCTTCTGTTGGGATTTACTTTCTATCTATCCTTTCTGGAGGTTTGGCTTTCGCTGCTGTTCCCAGTAGTCCTACCAGCAGCTAAAGAGAGAGCTTTGATCCATTTATGGGGAAAAAATCTGCAATAAAGTAACAATTTCCATCATACTCAGTGAGATGACCTTGTCTCCTCAGTTTATAGCACATGTACATCGCTGGGTCTGCAATGACCCAAAGCCATGGAACATTTTGTCCTCAGTATTTTTAGCTACCCTGAACATGGTGAAGACAAGGAATAGATATAAAAGGTGTATTTTGCCAGTAACTGAAATTCAGCCACTTTTGAAAAGGGCAGAGTGGATCTGAAACACACAGCACCCTTCATTAATGTTTCAGAGATGAAGTGGGTGCTACGGTATATGACTTTCATAGCTGAGGGTAAATAGACAGGAAGCTCACAAAGGACAATGTCACCAAATTTGGTCCACGCCCTAAAGGTAACAAACCTCCTTATAAAAATGTTACAGGATTCACATATTAAGTTATCTCAATATTGGAGGGGTGGAAAAAAAAGAAGGTAAAGAAAAATGCGGCAGTGTGCCATAATGCTACTAGGAAAGAAAATCCTACATAAATTCCATAGAGACATTGCTAACATTTACCTGAAATGCAGTTTATTAATTCATCATAATCAATAATAACTGGTTTATGATATCACAAATGCACAGTTCTCCTCATTTCTACTTGTTGGTAATTTATGCACACAAAGCATCATTTTTTTCTACTATTTTTCATACTACAGCTTGTTTGGGTTTTTTTACTACAACTGATATTGCATTGCTAATGCTTCTGTGAGTCTCTATTTACTGTAGCTCTTGGCTGCCTGTGTACAATGGCAGCAGGCACTGGCTTCAGTGCTGTGACATATCTATTTAATTAACCCAGCTGTTCTCTCTACGGTGTGAAGTACCAAGCAACAGTGCCATACTGGAAAGCAGGACCCATAAAACCAAAAAAAATTACAGTGCCACTTGGAAAATGAAACACAAATAAAGTCTGCTTGGAAAAAAAAAAATACAGATAAACTCATCCCTGTCTGCCTTGACAGACCTCTGCTATTCAGTTAGATACTGCACACTATTGCTGAAAACATTTAGAAGTTCCATTTATTTTAAGTCCACCTCCTTCGCCTTGAATAAAACTAGCAATTTATCTGCATGTGAACAAAAATGGACCATTTTCTTAAAATAAAAAAAATCAACAGCAGGCCTTTCCTGGTGGCAGTGTTCTTTTACCAATGCCTCTACAGTGTCCATTCTGAAAAGTGCTTCTACATAAGATATAAAATAGGAACATCTCCCAATGCAGGCTGATACTGCCTTTTCCTTGAAAGCTCATAATATCAAAATCAAACAAATTAGACTGTTTATCAAGCTGTCACTTTGAAGCACGCTGAAGGGAAGGAGGAAAAATAAAGCATTCACTGAAGCTGAAGATTATGCAGCCATTGCCCATGAACACTACAATAAATATAATCTCGAAAACATCTCCTGTCTATCATGAGCTGGGCCTCAAAATGAGTCAGTTGTGCCAATAAAAAAAAAAAAATACTAAAAGAACTGCACCATACCCAGTTTCTTTGAGATGTGCTGTCTACACAGGCACGCTGAATGTGAAAATTAGTTAATTGCTTTGGAAGAACAGCATCCACTGGAGCTATATCCATATTCAAGGATGCCTCCTGACCATGGCAGCTGGGACAAATGAGACACGGCAGCTTCAGCCGGTCTCTCCAGTCCTTCAGCAACCTAGAGAACCTCAGCTCATACCCAGATGGAAATTAACTCAGTTACATCAAGTGAGAGACTGCTTGCTCTCCTTAAGTGCTGTCAGACCCCTTCTGCATTTCCAGCTGAGAACTGAGGACGCTGTCAGTGGTTCCTGGAATGAGGGCATTTGTGTCATCTGTGCCAAGGTGTTCAGCACACACCATGCAGGATTTTCTTCACCCCAGTGCTGAGGAGTGCAGAGAACAGCCCTTTTTAGGAATGTGCCTATTTTGCGGGCACAGCACTATCATGGGATGAAACCTGGACGGTTCATTTCAAAAGTACTTCTAGTACTTCTGATTCAGGGTAAAGCTACTATGAAAAAAATTTCCAAATGCTCTAAAATACAACCAAATGAAACAGATACGGGTACATTAATACAGCCTGAATATAATTTATTGAAGTTTTAAAAAAATATATATTTTCTTTGTTGATGAAAATATCTGAACCTTACAGAGGTGCTGTTCTCACAGCAATGACCAGTAATGAGAAGAAAAAGCTCTCACATCATCTCATACTCTTGGCTGTTGCAGCTACAAGAGTTCCCAGGATTGTAAGTACAGCCCTGGTGTCTCCTATCCTTAAAGATATGTAATACAAGTATATATCTAGTGTAGTGCTATGGCAAATTTCTACCTATCACGCAATCTTGTTTCACCTGCTAAAATCAGGATCCAGGTGAAGAAGTCCTATGCTAGTATTTTATTTTCAGAAGTATCTGAACAACAAAAGTTTCTTAAAATACTTCACCCAGGGTACCTATCCAGAAACCTGCAAATTAAGAGAGATGCACCTAAATCTATTTCTGGTGTAAGGTGGAACACGAACCTGGAAGCTAATTAACTGAAAGGAAAAACATTTCGATTGATGTCGACATTCAAGGCACTCAAGGGACTGCATTCCCTGCAAGTTGAGAGCAGAGAGAAAGAAACAAGCAGAATTCTCTATTAGAGGACCATCCTGCAAATGTAGACCTAGAAATGTACTGACCTTTCCTGTGACCCTTTTAGAAAAGTGATTTTTGTGAAGTCTTTGGTTTTGTAAGCACAGCATTTTATTGCATTTCCCAAACCCACAGGACACTTAGTAGCTCTTCCCTGAAACAAACCAAATTACACAAATATTACAAGCTTATTTTTTAAATTCTCACAGTTGTTCATCACTACAGTTCACCTTTAGCAGTACCTTCTTGTAAGATAATGCTGCATGTCCTGATGTCCCTCTCAACTTCTTTGGGTCTACCACCACACAAGTCAGTCCACTAAATAATGCAATTCTGAATCTGCAGGAAAAGGCATATACAACTTTTCTTTTAACCAGACTGATCAACTGGAGCAAAATCTCACTCAGCTATTCAGATTGGCACAGCTGCTAACAATGGATTTCCCAACTGTTAAGTCCTCAAGCTGATCCAGCAGGAAAAATTCTACTTCACCGGTGGGTTGAAGTAGGATCATGCTCAACAACACTACTAATTGGTTGACGTATTCCTACTGTTTTGTGGGAGGATATAATGGTGAAACCCCAAACCAAGAAACCGGGCAAAGAACAGCTCCTCAGAGCTTTCTCCTTTGCCTCTACCAACTATTGTTTACCATGTTTCAGGACTTGAGAACTTTCTCTTCACAATGGCAAAAATAGTACTTCGCCCAAGAATCCCACCTGGCTGCAAATAATTAGTTTAGATAAAGAAACTGGAACGCTCAATTTATGTCAGCAACCAAAACCTACAGTTAAACCAAACCTCTGATTTGTGTCTCCAATATCTGTCTGCCATTGCAGGGCTGAAAAAAAAAAACTGAAAAAACTTTGAGAAATTACATAACAATAGATTCTATACAGGAGAGCTTGTGACACATACTTCAGCATGAATCATGAGAAACAAAGAGGAAAACAAAAATGAAAGCCAGGTTAACAAAACATTTTCATTATTATGACTAAAAATCTGAATCACTACTTATTTTTTTCCTAAAGAAGTTCACCTACTTTAGCTGAAAATGGAAGAATCGAAAGGGAGAAAAAAAAAACCCAACAAAAAAAACAAACAACAACAAAAAAAAACCACAACAAAACACCTACTGCTGTAAATGCCAGAAAAAAATTAATGGAGAAAATATTCAAAAGCAAATAAATCAGAAAAGGAATACTGAAGATTCTTGCATGCATTCAGATATCTGCAAGGACAAGCAAAACACTAGCACTGAACTAAAGTACTCTAACTTTTTCATTAAGGCATCCTTGACAGGGTGGCAACTAGTTAAAGATCAGTTGTTCATTCAAGATAAGCAACAACACTGTCTCCAACTTAATTTCAGGTTTTCATCTCACCATTTCCTTGCCTAGGTATTTCAAACATGTTTACCTTCTGCAGCGTTGCAGGGAGGTAAAGCTTCCCTTTCTGGTTATTTTTTTTAGTTGTCCTATTTAGCTGCAAACCAAGCAAACTCGTGTTACTATTAGCTCCCTGACCCCCCATTCAAGCTGAGCCTACAGGAGTATCCTGAATTTTTCTGCTGATGGAAGATTTCATCAGTGAAGAGCCAGGCACCATAGACCATCACTCTTCCTCATGTGCTCCATATTTCAGCACCCTGATGGAATCAGTAGCAAAAGGGAACTACCAGTGATCACAGTAATTCCTAAGTAGGTCATAGCCGCATTTCAGAGGCGAGAGCAGTTTTACGGAACATAACTCCTTTGCATTCTGTAGTGGTAGCAAAACGTACTTCCCTGAGCCCCAAGCCGGGCCAACTGGTTCATCCCATAATTACCGTATTGTTATGCAATAACCTACCCCAATTTCACTAGGGTGCCATAAATCAGGCCTCACATTCAGGGAGGCTGTAAAACCATCAGTGGCGGATAGCCTGTGTCCAGCTATGGTCTAGTGAGAGTGGTCAGAAAAAACTGACAGTAGGAAACTTTACCGCTGTCATCTGCTGCACAAGGCGAGCACAATGTTTGTGATACAAGGGGCTGATGTCTACCAGACACCCAGGAGGAAGCTGAGGTGCAACCTTTTGCTGCAGAGGTCTCTCTCGGCATTCACTTTTATCAGCTCCAGCACAATATTTTCAAAAGCTCCCCAAGGGTGATGTCCTTCAAGCCTTTTCTAGGTATCCAGTCTCAAATTTGATTTTCCTTCTTTTATTCTCCCGATTCTTCAAAGATCATTCCAGAAACCTGATTTGATTAGAAGTCTCTTTTAACGTAAGCAATTCATCCTCACACACGCGGAGCTGTTGATTCACCTTTTCTTTAATTTCATTTTGCCTGACTTTCATTTGAGCTATCTCAATTTTAACCTCTGTAAAAGCTCCATCTACCTTGTTTACTGTTTCTTTGATTTGAAAGATCTCCTCCATTAAGTCCTTAAGCGACAACTCCGTGGCCATTTTTGGCTCCAGCTGTTTGTCAGGAGAGGTCAGCCACTGCCTCGGTCTTTTATTTGTCTGGAGCAACATTCAAATTGTTTTCAGAGCAATTGTTTCCTTCTCATTTCCTGCCATCTCTGTTTGAAAATAATAACGAATTGCCTCAATTCTAAGGAAGGTTTCATCCCCTTTACTTCATTATCAAGAGCAGGGAGAAAGACTGTTTCAGAGGCTGGCACCCTGCACAAATTTCCTCAAGTCTTGCTTGAGGAATAACAGTGCAGGAGCAGTTAAAAGTTATCTTGTACACGTATACAGGATCCTGCAAGAAAGCACTTGAGGCTGTAGAAAATTCACCTTCTTAAAATCCTTAAAAGGCAGAGAAGCATTAGATTTTCTGAACAGGAGGGCCAGTAGCAAAAATATTTCATTTTAAACTTGCATACTAAAACAAAGTTCCTGGGGGGTTTCCTTTTTTTTTTTTTTTTTTTTTTTTTTTTTTTTTTTCCCAGCTCTGGTTAGCAGGATCAGTTCCTTAGCCTGACAGGAAGCCTGGGGCAGCTCTGGAAATAGGTTTCCTGCCTCGATACAGAGTTGCCAGACTATCTTTTCTCCTCTAAACACATACAAAATGTGTTCAAAGGAACGCATCCAACACACAGAACTGGTGAAAGAGTAGCTTTAGATCAGAAAATGGCCTTTCTCAAACAAACCTTTATACTTTGGTCTATTATTTCATGTCAATAACGAAGATACAGACACTTAAGATGTGTATTTAAGGGAGGGGGTTGTTTGTTTTTACAAGTATCTTTACTTTAAATCATATCCCAGCTGTTACTAAGCCCATCTGAGAATTAGCATGCTGTAGATTAATATTTTGCCTTAAAAATCTAGATTTTTTTCATTTTGAGCACATTGTTCCTTTCCCCCTCACGTACACAAAAAAATGTCACACTGAGATTCATGCACTGCCCTAAAGACACAAAAACATATTTTTTGCATTCCCTCCCGGAAGAAACATATCCCACATCAACTGGACACTTCTCTTTAAATGATATGATTCCTTATCTATAGGAACCTGTCCCTTCCATGACTGAGCTGAAAGGCTGGATAACTAGCTTATATGTGATGCCCTACTCTTTAAGGTGGCTAATCTGAAGTGAAAAATGAATCTCACACCTGCATACTTTTTTCCCAGGTGCATCCATTTCTAGTTTTAACATTAAATTTCAGCTCCATCAAGGAGTGAAGCTGTGCTTTTATTAGAAGCTGGTTTTTTAAGCACTACAGAATCTTTACCGTATCAAAGAAATGTTTCAGTATTACCTATAAATTATTTCTGCAATAATTTTATTACCGTAGTGTGACTTACACAGGTTTGTAAACCTGTGTTTCTTACAAAACAGAAATGCAAAGTTAGATTCTTAACCTACTAAAGAACACAGACTTAAAAATACTTAGGTGATTTACAAAACTCCACAGAATTAACCTGACAGGCAGTTCAGATTTTTTGACCTCTGACTTAATGGAGGCAAACATTTGCAGAGAGAAGATGGGTTATCAGATTGTTGCATATGCAAACTCAGGCCAGTTTCTTTATAAGAATGAAACTCCAAATTTGTCTTTTTCCATCCCAAATGAGCATTTTAACACCTCCTACCAGAAAGAGTACCTTGATGTAAAGTCTTAATACATACTCTTAACCAGAATACCATAAAATTTTTCAATAGTAATTACAAATCTCTAGAGCGAGAATGGAGTGGGAGGGAAAAAAAGGAACAACAGCGTACATAAAGAAGACTCACCACTTTTGCCTTAATCTATAACTAAAGAAACAAACAAGGACATTTCAATACTTTCTTCTTGCATTAAAGAATGAACACACAAATGTTCTCTCTCCTGGTGCAATCTATTTGGTATGTCATAAAACAGAAGACAAGCCAGCTGGGTCTTGAGCCCCATTCTCACTGGGGCCCCTTTTCATTGCCAGAGCAGTGTGAAGCAGCCCGTGTGTCAAAGAAACGGAGCCCAGACGAGTGCACGGCCGAGCACTCCGACTCTGTAGCTGTGGCTATTAGGAGAAATCCAGAACAGGATGTAGGAAAACTGTACAAGCTGAGTCTAAGGAGACAGAGGCCACATCTGGATAAAAGATTAAATGTAAGTGTGTTATACACATAGAGGACAGAAAAATAAAATTACTGGGACCTAAACTGAGACACATTACAGTGATGACACAAAGGATAAACAGCACCACTATGAGCTATGTTTGCTTACCAAGCAAGGAATGAAACTTCATGAAAAATGATCATTTTAAATGATCATAATACTGGGATACAAAACCAGCACATTTGCAGACTGATATTTCTAATCTTTACTTAATGTCCATAGTGGCGATTGTATGAAATAAACCACTAAAAATTCCTAGCCAAGCAAAAAGCCTGATAATTTAACTTCCTGGCTTGGCTTCCAAAGACTAATGCAAAGTTTAGTAGCTGCACAGTCAAATAAATCTTTCAACTACAGCTTTTTTTTTTTTTTTTTTTTTTTTTTTTTTTTTTTAGAAAATGGTAAATATGGTATTTTCCATATTATATACCAGAACTACAGTCACAACCCAAGAATGTAGATCTTTCAACCATTCATTACAGAAAATATTGCTTGAGGGAAACTGCTTTAAACTGATTTATGTGGTAGACACCCCAGTCAAATTGGACAATGTGGCAGATGGTAATGGATTTATGCATATTTATGTAGCATGTATTTACTTGTCGACTTTGTTATCCATCTTTTGCCCCTTCCAAAAGTAGATAGCAATTTATAACTGTGATGCTGTGACTGGCTGACACTCCCCTTGCAGCCCTTTCCTCTGGACAGGCTAAAATGCAGCATCCTTTGTGCAGCTATTTTAATTGTTTTACAGTTTTATTACAAAACATCCTGTCTGTTACACTTGCTTCCTGAGGCTATCATAACAATGTTAGTTGCCACTGCTTAAATCTGCCTCAGGGTATCTGTTTTTACAGTTACAATTAAAGTCAGTAAGTAGTTCACCAACATGTTAACATTAATTTGTCTTTTAATTTATTTGACCTTTTAAACTAAGCAAGTAACTCTCTGAGGTAAGGGATGCACAAAGTCTAGCTGCCATTTTTGCAATAAGATGGTTTTAGGTTCTTTTCCACCTAAACATTCAAGTGTTCAGTTGCAAGTGATTTTATTTATTCTAAATCTCTTCAGAAAAGGCAAAATATATCCACATTGCATTTAATATGCATGTGGTTTACATAACACTAATGCATATATCATCAGTATAATCTTTAAAATTCATAACAGAGCAACTGAGAAGAGTTTCTAAAACCTTGATGCACTAAAACTGCTACAACTCTTACAAATCCTTATATTACCAAGGATTGTTTACAGAACACATCAGAACTGATGCCAAAACAAAGAACACAAGGAACCAAATTATCAGAAAGGAACAAGCTGCTTTGGTTTTGGAACCATTTTCTCCTGTGGACATGGCAAATGTAAAAAAAAAAAAAAATATATATATATATATATATATATATATATATATATGCTATCAGTAACTTCTGATGCCCTTTGCTCTCATTGAAAAATGCAGCCCTGTATCTGCATGGCTTATACTAGTCCCTAGAATTTGATGCAAAAACACCCAGGGACACATTTCAATATTAAGATAACTCGTATATGCAAACACCTTGTAAAAAAGTTGTTATAAATAAATGCAGTTTTAGCTATAGTTCAATAGATCACCTACTAATCTAAAGTATATTTAAGTAAGTCTCTCAAGTGGCAGGAAGAACTCCCAGACAAAATTTCAGGACCACTTTAAGCGAAGTCTAAGCTATGCTGGCACAGCTTCCCCACGTTTTTGGTAACGTGCCCTTTGCCTATGGGCATCATTGTGAGCTGCTGAGTCTATCTAAAACCCTGATAAGATGAGAGGGGTACCACCCACATCAAGAGCACTCCCTGGTAAATTAGATATGGGGGGATGGTGAGGAAAGACTCATCAAATGGTCATTTAGTGTCAGAACCATTCAAGCTCAAGCAAGAGGCAGTAGAGGGGAAGGGAAGCTTGGAGGAAAAAAAAAAAAAAAAAAGCTAAAAAGGGGAAAAGACCAAATGAAAAGAGCCACTACCATCTAATAAAAAATTAATCCTCATAAAAAATATGAGAATTCATTCACTCCCTGCCGGTTGATTGAAGCATTTGACTCCTTTTCTCACAAACCTCCCCCATGACAACCAAAGCTTTAAACTGTTATTGCCATCTTCCTCCTAAGTTCCCAAACGCCTCTCAGCTGTAAAAGACCTTACTCAGCTGTGCTCCTGAGCATCTACAACCTCCAGCCTCCATTTTTTCTGCAGCCCAGGCATCACCAATTAACACAAACATTTGCACCAAAATGACAACAACAACAACAACCAAACACAACAATAACAACAACAAAGGTTTTATTGCATGAGGGGGGGGGAAAAGGATGTATTAAAATACAAGGGAATTTAAGAATATTTAATTTTGGCATCAACAAGAGAAATCCATTTTGCATCTATTTGATTCAATTTTAGCATCTGAATAGGGCATACAATTCTTAGAGGTGCACAATGCAACTAAAACAAGAGCCCAAATTTAAAAAACAGCCAACCAACCAAACCAACCTGGGCCAGTTATACATCTTTCTGCTTCCCCTGTGCTGCTGCCAGCAGAAGCACCAAGCTGACATGGGATTTAGTGCAGCGAGCTGTGGAAATAAGAAATCAGGCTGTGCCTCACCTCAGCACTGAGGCCACACAATATGAAGAAAAATGCTATGGCTGGAAGTGGTTGTCGGTCAATTACTCACCCTTTAAAATCCTATTATCTCCCAATTCTGCCGAGGAAAAAAAGGCACTGCTGAACACAGAAAGGCAGAACAAACACTATCTTTTTAACCAAATGTGTCCAAAAGAGTTTGTCTCTCCATATGCTGCCAGTCACCCAGCTGAAAATCTTAGTTCTGACTGGGTGGCTCACAGCACCAAGCAAAGTTAATGGCATTGTAAGAAGAGAGGTGTATGTGGCAATATTTGACTTAAGGCTGTTTAGCACACCGTGGAGTAAGCAACAGAGATGAGTTCTAGATAAAGCAGATAAAAGGAATGCAAAACCTAGCCAAAAGAAAGAATAATGCCTCCCAGGTAAAACGCACAACTATGTGTCAAGAAGAATATTCAGTAATGAGGCAGCAAGACAGATTCAAAATGTATTTCTAGCAGCGTGGAGGATCAGCACTCCTGCCATTACAGAAACCCGCCTGAGTGCCCCCACATGGGTGTACCCCTATCACACTGCTAAAGGCATAAATTACAATACAGTGAGATCTATCAGATGCCATTCTCTGCCGGACAAAAAGAATAAAGCTTTGCTCTGGTTTAAAGAATAAAGCTTTGATCTGACTTAAAATGTGATAGGCTCTTCTATAAACTGACCGCCAACAGGAAATTTATCCCACAGTCTGAACTCCAAAAATCTTCATAGCGTCCCTCTCCATCTTCATACTTGTATCTCAACAACAAAAACATTTAACATAATTAAAATGGGGCCACTGCAGAGGGACTGAGTTTTCCCCTGCTCTATGGAGATGAGACCGCATCGCGCACAACCCGAAGGGAGGCAAAGGAGACTACAGGATCCTGCACAGCTCTCCACAGCTGGCTGGTCCACAGGACCACGAGAGAAGGAAAACCACCGTGGAAAAGTGGGAGCTTAAAGCTCCTCTTCCCTGGCAATAACGGCGTGAGGGATTATTTCCCAGGGACAGAAGCCCTCTGCTGGTCAACGCTTTTTGTAAGATGATTTACAGCAACTAAATGCACGCAGGTTTTAATTGATCCCTGGTTTTCCTACAAAAGTAGAGCCGTGAATTAGAAACATAGATTTCACTTTCCTTTTGAGGAAAAATTGACTAACCAGAGTTCAGCAATCAAATCTTTTTTTATTCTTATTAACTGGGTAACTTCTGTTTTGTTATTTCAAAAAATGCTGTTCACCCCATAGTTAAATGTGTAATCAGTTTCAAAAAGTCATCACGACTTAAGCAGTGCTGACGTCACATACACACTCAACACCTCTTTCACTGTTCACACGAAAATGACAAGAACTATTCAAATAAAACATGTTACTGATTTAAGTACTCAGCCCTGCAATTTGTTCTGCAGCACATGTATTTAATATTTAAATATATTAAATTTTTCAAAATTTTAAATATTTAATATTGCTATTACACATCTGAATTGTGCTTTAGGTTTTCAAAATTATGTATAAGCATAAAAAAAGGCATTACCTCACCTTCCCATGAAACAAGAACTCCGGTCCTTAAAGTAAATCAAATCTAGTTTTGGTTTTAACTGTGAGCAGGCCTCCTAGCCAGTATTGAAATTGGTTAATTTTAATTTTAGGGCTAAGTGTACTTTTGGTACCTGTTCAAAAGTGGAATTATTTCCCTGGGTGGGATAGGTAAGTAATGTTTTTAGATGGAGCCCTCAAAATTCAAGAGAAAGAATTAATTCTTGATTTCTTCAAAATATCAAAGGCTTGTTCCAGCCAAAAAAAGAACCTCTCTAGACAAGTCAGTCTCCGAATACACAGATTTTGTCATGCAAACAAACACACAAACTCACACAGGACTCCTTGTCTCAACACCATTCTACAGCTCTTATTATTTATTTATTGTTATTACTGATTCAGTCAAGAATCAGACTTTACAGTCTAGTGCTTTACTCATCCACCAAGAGCAAAGGTTGATCCTAAACCTGAACCATTTTCATTCTAAGTTCAACACCTAGCATGTAACAAAACTCTGAAAAAAAAAAAAAAAATTAATTATCAACTTCATATTCCTTAGTCCAAAGCTATTAGTCCACAATTTTGCAGTTCAGTGCATTTATGCTTGACAACTTTAAATCTATCCAGAATAAAGAAATCAAGGAAAATAAAATACCTCAAATCAGATGCAGTCCTACAGATGCAAATTTCATTATGTGGTTGAAGCAGTATATTTCTAAGTCTATACCAACAACCAAACAGTAAATCAAAGCAATGCAGATCATCTACAAAGAGACGCCTGCTACTAAGAGATCCTTAAAAATTATTTTAAAATCCAGTACAGCAGGATTCTTAAAAATTAAGCTAATGCCATTATAAACTAATTACAGAAGAATCCTTCTGTCAAAAAAGGTAGTGACCAGCATGGCACGGCGCACCGCTTCTGCACTTGTGTAACCCTAATCAGGTTGGTCAATACCAGACAAATCACTGCTTGGCTGCCAATGTATACTTTGTATGTCACTCAAAAACTCACATTTATCTACTGTGAGTCAGCAAAATGGAATGTTTATCCAACCAGCTCAAAAATTCTGGCTCACAGGTACCGAAAGTTGCCCATGTATCCAAGTTTAGCTAGCAGCTGTATCCTTTTTCCACAGAAAAAAGAGGTGAATGAAAACACAACAGGCTTCTCCTAGAGATGCAGTAGTCTGCCCTCAAGGTCTGAATGACCTACAATAAAACACCCAGTTCATCACTCTTGTTAACAAATTATTATAGCTGGAGCCAACAGTCTCATTCACGTGCACTGAATTCAAGTTGCTGATACCTTAAATCTGTTATTTTCTTATTTCTTAGCATCTAACTCTATAACCCCAGGCAACAATGCTCTCCCCTATGTGTTTCCGGAGTGATTTTCTAGAATTTTTTTTCAATGACAGAGAGAATTTCTATTAAATTATATTATACTGACAACTACTCACGTCAAGAGGAGGGCTGATTCTTCAGGCTCTCAACACCCAGCCCTCTTTGAGGTGATCACAGGGGGCAACCAGAATGCTGCTGTCCTCCAGACCTCAACCAGATAAGAAGGAAAATGCTCTGTCTCCTCGCAAGACAGGAACAGAAGTTATGGGCGCCAGCCGAAGATCCAGGCAGGAATTTGCTCCAGTAGACACAAATTCTTTCTGCCTGTTCAGTCCGAGCTTCCCGCTCCTCCTTTCCCTCAATGCCCCTGGGTGCTCCTGTCCTCCACGTTCCAGAGAAGGAAATGGACAAAAAAGGCCTGTTAAATAAAAGCATCACACCCACACAGGGTGTGGCTTTTACAGAAAAAGACATTCTCAGACAGTCTGCAAAAGGACATCATTTCAAAACATCATTTTTGAAGAGAAAAAAAATAATAATCATAGGACAAAGCATGTCCTGTGGAAAGCAACTTGTACCACGTCATATTCTCTCAAGAATACTCTACATAGCTAACAAAGGAGCTTAAAACTGTAACTGCCATTACAACAGCATGTTAATACTTAAAACTCTTAACATAGGTCATCATTTGATATTTCTGACAAAGTACTTTCTGGATGTATTACAAACATCTTGTGCTGGCTTACAAAAAGCCTTATCTCAAAGATTCAAGTTTATGAAAACCAGCAGATAACATTTATACTTAATTTTGAAGATTTAAGACAAGACTGATGTTTCCACTTACATTAAAACCACTGTTATGGGAACAAAAATGTAGATTTTAAAGCCTGGAGAAGACTGGACATCAGTAAGCCAAGCTCTTGGCAGGGCAGTTACAAAGGGTGGAAGCTATTAAAAATAAATTGCTGTAAGCCTTAGTCCTAAATGCATTATGAAGCAAGTGTACAGTTTAACCCATATTACAGCAAAGCAAGTGTCCCTGAACAACGGAAGCTGAGAGCAGCATGTCAAACCTACAGCATTAAGCCAGCCAACCTAGGGGAGGTTCTTCAGCCCAACTTGCTCCTCATGAAGTTGCATTACCTTCAGGAAGACTTTTAAAGGAGTGAGATGTCCTTAAAGCCAGTATGAGTGGCACAATCTGTCCTTGCAAAGCACCGACCAAGAGCCCCGTGGTGTTAAAGGATGTGTGATGTATTAACAGTGTTAAATTGTTATGGTATTAACATTTAATTATGTTTAAGCACTAGATGTCAAAGGGAATGCATCAGTGCTGTGGAAGCTGGAGCAAGGCGTGATTTGTGGTGACCCTGTAGAGCTGCAGTGAGAGCTCTAAACCACAGGCAGCAGGAGCAACCTCAGTGAGCTTCACAACAGGCACTGAGGGTAAGGCCAAGGAAAGCTGACACATTTACAGACACAGAAGGAAATAAAAGATTTCACTAAGTGGAGTGACTCACATTGAACAGATTAAATACAGAAGGACAAATTATGTCTAGATCCATTCTGAAACACTCAATTGAACAGAACACTATCCTCCATAATGTAGAATACGTGCCACCTGAATAAAACAAAGTATAAATACTTGTTAATAAAAAAAGAAGTTCAGTCAAAAAGAAAATCATGCCAAGTACCAGAAACAAATCAGTGCAATTGACAGCATAAGACAGTACCTCTAATTGCAGTAAATCATAATTGTGGGAGCCCAGGTAGACCACAGCACCTGTGGCACAGGTCAGGCAGGGTGTCCCACTAGGGGCTGTGCCAAAACACAGCTGAGCTTTGTCCTGCACACCGGCACCAACGCCACCCTTTGAGAGGTGGGCACCTCTCAAACAGACCTCGGGTTCAGGTTACTACTGCTCCTAGCTCATTCATGCTGCCAAGAAATATATAGAGTCCTCATGTCTAACAGGAATAAAATTCACAACTATTAATGAGGCTAGCAGGGCTTAACAGTGCCACAGCAACATAGGTTTCCTACTGTTCCTCCAAAATCATTAAGTAATGAGAATTTCTGATAACTTTAAGGCTCCCTTATATCGGATAGAATATTATACAGTCTGAGAGTACCTTGAAATCCACACTACTGCACCCAGAGTAACTGAAGGGCAAGTCACATGGATCAAAAAAGAGAAACTAACTGCAATTCTAAAATTAACAAATGATACCTTGGAGATACCTTGTATCTCCAATGCAGCACTGGGAAATTGTGTTTTTATTTGTAGCAAAACTAATGAAAAAAACCCACGTGAACACTGATAATATTGAAATACGCATTTTTTTGAGCTACAACTTAGCAATGTGCTGCTCTGTATTTATCCCTCTGGAGTCTGCCTCTGTCCCTACAAATTTCAGTTTCGCTCAGGTGGCAAAGGTTGATGTTTGCTTGTGACAATATTTCAAAGCCTGACATTGATTCCACGGGAACGGTGAAGAGGTTTTTTTAAAAAGTTGAAGTAAGGATCCTGTGTGGCAACCCAATTATCATACATCAGGTTTCTCTATTTTCACACAGATATTTGATGCAGGTAAAAAAAAGGAGGCATGCTCTTTTGAGGCTCCAGTGATGCTTTAACTTAGCATCAACTTGAAAGATAGCAATGAAATAATTAAATCTATGTGAGCACATCTCCTTAGTAACTTAAGTAGATGCATATAAGTGAGTCGACTTGAAGCTGCTGAGTCTTCTCTGAGCTGCACCACACAGTCCTCTGTCACGGTCTCACTCTAGCAAACTGTTTCCAGCACAGGTGAAGGGAGAAGAGGGGAAAAGGAGAAGGAAAAAAGTGAAGACAAGCAGGCCAGTGTTAAGAGAGCAATATGTTTAGGTACCCGATTTGACAGTTCACAACTCATTTTGCTTTGTATTCTTATAATTCTCCTTTCTTTGTTTCCTTCAATCTTCTTTAAATCACATGAATTCATTTTCTCCCCCTACTTCCTCAATTCCTTTGCCTGCATATTCATCAATATCTCTTTTACTTCTCCACTTAGGTTTCTCTCCTATTCCCTCTCCCTTTGTGAATTTTTCCAAGTCAGTAGCCTTTTTAAATTTTTCTTTTAAAAATTAGAACCATGGTTGCTCTCTCCACTCCCCCCCAAAAACACCCCATCAGAATATGTTCACTATTTGCTAAATCAAATATTTCCTTCATGCAAGAAACAGCTTTGAGGGAGACAGGACAGCAGTATCACAGCACAGCTAATTAAGTACCTTTTCCTTCAAATTCCATATGGCCTCTGCTTTTGCCATGATTAAGTAAGACTCATCATGGCAATTATCTTCCGGGCTATGAACAATATTGAAGAATAGCACATAATATTTATATAAAAGCACATTACAAATTGATCCTGAGGGCGGGTGCAGTCATTTTGCTGTCTACACAAACTATCTTTAAGTGCAGTTAAGAAATCATTTCACAGGCTCAAACTATATAATAAGATGAAGGTAATAAGCATGACTGAGACACAGAGGGAAGAAATTATCTTCTGGCAATATATCCTACAATTGTGACTGGATAAAACTGTTAATCTGCAGCTGAGCAGAAAATGTATAATCTGAAGGGATTTCTTCATTTAAAATAAAACAATCTGCTGTCCTTTGATAAAACAGTAAGAACTTTCAGTATTACACAGGTTACAGTAAGCAGCACAATAGGACACATAGCCAAGAGAAAAAGAAGTTTAAAAAGTTACTCAGTATCTCCAGCATTAAAAAGTTCCTTCAGTTGACTAGAGAATACAAGCTAATAAACATCTGGTATCATGAAGATTCCTCCTCTGCTCACACATACCTTTCTGCTGATTCTGACAATCCAGAGCTTTTTTCCTATTGCTCCCTCCTGTCTTACTTGTACTAACCATCTGAGCTGTTACATTGAATTAATGTAAAACCAAAAAAAAATTTCATATGAAACAGCTACTCAAATTCACTTACAAACCATGGGTGCTTTTCCATACGAAATTAAATGATACTCATCTTTCACAGACAAAGCATCAGAGATTTTACTATGCAGAGTAATTTCAACACAATTATTACTAATTGCTTCTTGTGATTCCATTTTCCAAACATGTTCCGACAAGAAGTACGTAAAGTAGTGTAGGTGAGGTCTTAAAAGTGAAAGCCAAAAGTAATATTACAATTTAAAAACCAATTCAAGACATTAAATTAGGAAAACCTTTCTGTACTTAAGCAGACAAGCAACATAAAACAATTTAGATCATGCTGAAGAAAGTCTCTACACACAAGAGGAAAACTGAGTATATTATTCCAGCCTAGAAACTACAGACACAGCTATTAAAACTGTAAATTTCTCCATTTGCAGTCCCACAGGGAAGCCCTCCACAGCAACACCCCTCTAAGAGCAGAGGGGAGTTTTTGCTTTTCCCCCGGACTACATCAACCTGCTGCTCGCAGATGCGGACACTGCACTTCGCAAGCAGAAGTACAAACATCAAACAGGGCTGCTGCACGCTTCAGGAGCTGACTTCAGTGGAAGACAGCCACATCTTGCTGTGGGGAAAACAGGCCAAGCAATTAAATATGCATCAACATTAAAGCTAAATATACAGAAATAGCTTACAGACATAATTCTGGCTTACCAGCTCGGCATGCGTAACCTGCATACATATTTCATTTTTAACTATGAAGACAAAACTTTTGCACAGTATACTTTCTGTGACACTATCTTTACCATTCTGTGCATCACTGAGACTTGGAACAATAACAAATAATATGACAGCATTAGTAGAAACTAGTTGTTTGGGGGTTTTTACTAGAAACTTATTCAAGGTATAATTGACTTTAGAGAAAATATCTGTTCAATTAACATTAATAACAAGTATCTCATAAAATTCTTTCCTTGGTGCTCAAGCCTCCAATGTACAGCTCTGACCTTCCAACTTTTTCTTTTTTTCCTTCACAGTTAATTCCCAATAATATAATCCATAATAACATGAATTCATAATAAAAGGCAGGCCTGTGAGCCATTCTGCCTCAGAGCAACATTCACAGCCCAGGAAAAAAAAAAAAAAAAAAGAAAAGAAAAAAAGCAGAAACATTCAGCCACAGCCACACATTTAGTGCTTACTTCCAACAGTAAAATGAGACTATCTGCATCCCACATTCCATATATACTTAATATATAATGAATCTCTGGCACATCCATAGGTACAAAAAGGAAATTCTTTCTTTCCTGCACTGTGGCAGCTCAGAATAGCCTGCCAAACCCTTCAAAGCGTCAGCAACCTCTTATAGAGAGATAAAGACAATGGATAGCCCTACCAAGCTGCTAACATCTGCTCAAAACCTGCAGCTTCTCTTTTCTTCTTCCAGCGCTTACCCAAGCTAGCACGCACTTGCATAAGTCTTTAAAGCACTGAACATTTAAGCATGTCACAATTCTATGATGTCTCATTTATATAATTAGTTCTAACATATGGCCCACAATCAGTGTGGGAAATCTAAAATATTCTTTGGAAGCTGTCAAACCTAAAGGGATATATTTTTCACTAAGTGAAAAGAATTAAATATGCAAATTCAGCTTACAATAGGGATAGGGAGGAAATAGAAATCTAGCCCAAAAGGCATGCTTGCTCATTGCATCAAACACGGGTTATTGTGCTCTGTACCTGTCAGTGCCAGTTCAAATCAGAATATACAGTGACAGGCAGAGAAGCTCTGCAGCCACCAGGATTTTAGCAGGGCTGTGGAAAACCGTACAGTAGATAAAAGCAAACCCCACTGAAAATGCCAGCTATAATTAACACACTGGGCTGAATATGGATCCAAGGCAGATTGTATTAATCCATATCCTTTTCAGAGCTATTGGTCCTTATTACCCCTGGTGGGGGCACCTCTGTAACATCTGTAGCAAGTAACACACCATGTGCCAGCAGGGACCACTTTCATGCAGGCTCACCCCAAATCCCCCTTCAGAGACAAAAGCCCAACAACTCTAAAAACCTTGGGACTAACTCCTTCATGTGTTTCTGGCTAGGAAAGCTGCATCTGTTTCAACTGTGGCACCACCGTGAGCGGGGGCTGTAGGCATCCCCCTCTCACCACTGGGAATGACCAACTTGGAGAGAATCAAAGCCAGCATCCACGTCCTGGCAATAAGTTATCTCACTTCCCTGAGATCCCTTCAGGATCAACAGTTGCACCTGTTATTTGTCAATGAACTGTTAATTAAGCAGTTGTACAGATTTAGGTGCAACACTCCTGGAAATGCATAGAAGAACTCCCAGTGTCAACAACAGAGCACCAGCAGAGTATCCACAGGATCCAACTTCTCTGGGTAGTTTAACTGGCTTTCCCACAAATCAAAGGAAGTGGAATAAACTTAAGTGAAAACACACAGCCTATATGTGCAATTAATAACTTTGGTCTCCAGTACAGCATTATTTAGCATGGAAAAATAAAAATCCAAAATCATCAATGATCCCACAGTAAGGAAATAACACGCTCCAAAATAATCCCATCATTCACTTTCAGAATAAGCACTGAAATATGGAACCAGCTATACATTTCTCAAAACAGTTGGTAGGAAAGTCAAATCTCTTCAGTAAAATGGTTTCCTAAAGGCAACTTGAGCAATGTAAAAGCTCAGTAATTTGTCTGAATAAAATCCTGCACCCTGTGGTTAAGAACCTGCCAAGCAAGCCAAATACACTAAAGAAGCAGAGCTGGCATTTGACATGTCTCTTAAGAGTGAGCTGTGACAAGTTACTAATGATCTCAGTTAGAAGGCAGCTAATAGTGTGCTGTTAAAGGTATAAAGACATGCAGAAACCTGGTAATAAGGACCAAATGCTGACTTGAGATAAACAGCTGAAACCATTTTCAGCAAATGACACTGCTCAATTCAGCTCCAAACCCCTCCCTCCGAACGTTCTGCACCTTTTCTTGTTAGGTGGATTCATCATCCCTAACAACACTGTAGGCCTAAAATGTGCTGTATATGTGTGAACAGCAGTATGTTGACATAAAATTTGTTTTACATCTTAGAGTAAGCCCCAAACGTGCCACATTTGCCTACAGTAAGAGGTTCACAAAGCTGGAAAACTGGCAGTTGTGAAAAGGAATTAGAAGTGTTAACTGTAGAAGTGTTAACTGGTACAGAAGAAAAAACTTACACCATTGCGCTCCATGTAATGCCAAAAAAAAACCCAAAACCAAAACAAAACAAAAAAGCCTGTGAGAAGGGAGATCACCAAGAGAGGAACCACTTGGACTAGAGACAAATTTGTAAAGTCATCATTAGTGAGTTTCATTAGTGAGTGGAGGCGTTTCCACTGTCTGGAGGAAAAAAAACCCAACCCAAACAAACAGAAAGAAGCCATCTAGAGATGAGGAAAAAAAGACCCATGCAATGTAAGAAAGCATATGAGGCCTTCCTTATTATTTTAACTGTATTCAAGTTACTATCTTGATTTGAATTTTACTTGCAACGCATTGAAATTGCTGTCTGAACCATCTCTCCCAGTTTTCATAGGTGGAAGGAGAAATGTACTAAGCTGATGCCTTGTTCAGATAACTCAGTTTTTCTAAAATTACTACCACTTTTAGTTATCTAAGCGATACACAACAACCAAAGCTGGAAGCTGGTTTGTTGTGACAGGAAATGAAACCGACCCAAAGTGTTCGTATTTGCACTCAATTACTGAATGAGAGCAATGCACAATAAGGTGATGCAACTTGACACAGTACTTTCAACCTTGCATTATCCTGGTGTGTGTCTGTCAAAAAGGCTTCTTTTCCTTTCCTTCCCAGTCCCTTCCCTCTCCCCAGTTTCAGTTCTTGACTTATATGTCTTAGGTTGCTTGGCATTAATTAGCATTATTAAAAGGAAGAGTACATAAGGAGCCAAAGATATAAGGTATCATATTTTTGATACCTATTTCAGTTCTTTCAGGCATTATTCCCAGTATCCGTGCAGCACGGATTGCCTCTGCTAGAAGATGAGAGTTAATGGACAATCAGGAAGGCATGGCGAACAAGGTCACAGAATTAAATATTATTTAAGAGCACAATATGCAGTGACACAAATTACATTTTTTGCAGGGAAGCAGCAATATTAGCCTCAGAGCAAATGAATGATGTTCATCCTTCCTACTGTTAAACTGTTCTTTAATAGAGACAAAGCATGAAAAAGGATGCAAATACTTTTAAACACAAAGGAGATTACAACCTAAAACCTTAAGCCAAAACTTTACTTGTATTTATAAGGCTGCTTTACATCACTGCAGTAAAAGAAAGGGATCCTTAAGACCTTTACACTGTCAAGGTATCAAGAGTAGAAAAAAATACCTTTAATATAAATGAGACAATCTGACCTAGAAAGATTCAAATCTAGGGAAGATAACATACATTGTTTACACAGTACTATATCACATATTACTATATTATACATGTTATGGATATTTTATTTAGAAGTAGGGAACTCAGGTAATTATTCTATTTGTTCCTCCCCTAACACATAAAGAGGAAATATTTTTTTCAGATATGTCTTAAAACTTGAAGGTCAGAACTATCAGTAGTCAGGGATTCTGATGCCTTAAGCTATTTAAGAGAAACACAAAATTAAGTTCCTGTGCTTCCAAATATAGCACTAAAAGCTAAAGGAACTTGTTCAGCTGAGTTTGGTTGCTCCTTCCAATGTTAGCAGCCTTTCAATTCCTTGTATTGATCATTTTTTTTCCGCCTGAATACTATTCACATATTTGACAGGCAAGTTTCAAGTTGTTTTGGCATGGCCCAGATAATACTTAGTACACAGATAATACTTAATCGGCTGTGTTACTGCTTATTTCAAAATGCACGAGGTAACTCCTCCAATCACATAAATCATTGCGCAAATTCTTCCCTTTTAGAGAAGCACAAACCATCCCCAAAAAGGTCTTAAGATTTCACTTAAAGAAACTGCAGTAATTATCACAAAAATGTGTTTTCATTAATAGTTACAAAGGAATACTGAAGATAAATGTAGTGAGATTATGATAATTCAAAGATACCAGTCAGTGTAATAAAAGCATAGTTTTAATATTAGCAACTGCAACAAAAGAAGAAACAAGCATTTTTCAATGACAAACATTAACGTTGACATTCTCAGGAAACTTGGGGTATTTTTGTAACTGAAAATCATTTTGGACCCCCATTTCCAGAAGTTTACTTCACTCCTACAGCATTACAAAGGCCTACAAAACTTCATCTTACATTGATGACTTCTGATATCTGGACAAGAAACTAAAACCAGCTGAAAATGTGCCTGAAAATAACCAAATGGCTTTGTGGCCAAAGTCTAATTACTTTTTGTAAGGTCTGCCATTTTCAGTCAGGTATGTCGTTACTAACAAGAAAGAAAGAAAATTCCACGTACATTTTATGCAACACAAAATTTGCAAGGAGTGGAAGCACATCTTCAAGCATAATGTCAGTAAAATAATATGAAACTTAAATATTCATGGGCTGTCGCCCCCCAAAAAAACCCAACCCAAAAAAACAACACAAAAAAACCCCCAAACCTCCTACAGCTATCACTTTTTCTTCAGAGGGGCACTTTCCTCCTCTTCTTCATGCTTCCATTGTGCTCTAGTCAAAGAAGTTGTATTGAGGAGGCTTTTTAGTCTTGGAGTACTCTATCACGAAAAATCACTTTAATATGGCCAGAACCAGTAGAACACTTAAACAGTCTTAGCTAAATCCTTGATTACTTCTGTTAAAACCAATGAGGAACGCATGAGCTTCAAATTAGTTTCCTGTGTAAATGCTCTGGAACACAGTTGCAATTTCATTTCTTTCCAGTTTATCAGGCAATTCCTGTTTCTGGCATAAGATATCCGATACCTTCACCAAACAGTGTAAGTAGTAATGTCTTTTACTACAAATTCCTCAAAAAAGAGGGAAAAACTGCTCTCCCCCACATCCTCAGTAATTTTATCTTTGAGAAAAATTTAAATTGTTGAAGGGGGAATTCTCAGCAATTTGACTGACTTTGTTTTAAAAAATTATGCGCCGATAAAATTTATTAAATTTAAATGGTTTATTAAAATTTAAAATTAATTATTGTCTAGTCACAGAAGGAAGTACTTTCAAAGAACATTAAATACCTGGAGCTTTTTTAAACAGTTTTGTAGAAAAAAATAAAATCTCATTAAAATTCAAAGATAAGACAGAATCTTACAGATCTGCCACAGCACTTTCAGTAAATGCACAGTATGCAAAAGTGATTATAATCCTCACATATAGTCTGAAGATAAGGAATTACAGCACTTATCAGGGAAGATGTATCAATTACTTCTTCATGTCCTGCTCTATTTGCAATACCTCTGAAGCCCAACCCTTGCTACTCTTCCAATTTGGCAGATGGAAGGGCAGGTCAGAGTAACATACACTGGAGAACTACCCAGCTAGACCATCCAATGCTTGAGCCTATAAAGAACCAGCCCAGCACATCTTCTTTCCCAGAATTACTGGCCCATCTAATCAAACCCAGCTGAATTTCACAAGTCTCACTGAATGCAGCGCTACAAAACAGTATCCCTTGGAAATATAATGATCAAAGAAGATTATTTATCATTGTACTTTACAAAGGGAAGTTTTTTGGGAAGCAGCAGGAGGCTTTCTATATTAAAAAACTCTTTCTTGATTGGCTCTTTGATATTAACAAAGGACTCTATTTCATCCTCAGCGTGAGCACATAGCTTCCCGTTAAGCCAAGAGAAGTTACACATGCACACGGGAGAATTTACAGCATCACCTCTTGCAATAGCCTCCTTCAGTTTTCACAGCACTCCACCTATGGTCACATTCTGAAGGGAAAAACACCTGACATTTTGAAGTTAAAGGCAGACACTGGATCTGAGGGATGGAAAATCATGAAGCTGCTAAAACTGATCAGCCCCAGAGCCTAGGTCTAGCCAAACCCTCTCTGCAGTAAGGTACATTCTCTATTTATTCGTAAGCACGTGCAAAGGAAACAGAAGCTTGTAACCGGAGTCAGACTTTGATTTCATACATGAGCTGAAAACCCAGTCCTTGTGCTGAATAAGCAGAGCTGTTCAGTATCAGCTAATTTCTACTGATTTTCAAGATGAAAACAGTACGTGTGTTTAATCAGGGCTGGCCGTGCAGCAAGAGTTTCACCTTGTACAAATGTGAGATCCTCCAACACTAAAAAAGCTACAACCATGCTACAGTGATAAAAAAGCTACTAAGGAATCATGGGGAACATTATGCTCAGGGAAGCCATACACCTCCACTTCCATCCTGCACAAATTTCCAAACCAGTTTTAATATAATAATGTGCTTGTGACTCCACTGCTTTTCCCTCACAAAAAAAAAGAAAAAAAAAAATCACATGTTTCTGTACTAGGATTGCATTTTCCAGATAAAGTCAGTTGTGGCTGAAATGCTGATTACCCAGAAGAAATCCTAACAAAAGCAAATGTCATAAACTATAACTATATACTACAAAATATATGCAGTTTCTCTGCAAATGCAGCACTGGCCACGAAAACAGGAATGTCTTTGGAGTCCCATTACATATAGGAAGAATAAGATATTTATGAATGGGCAGTAGCTGCTTGTGCTCACCGTCCTAAGAGAAGCATATATATTCATAACAGCTAGTGGACTCGAATAAGTTCCACATATTTACTTTTTTCCAGAAGGCTACATAAGCTACAACACAATCCAGGATTTAAGGCTCATCCAAACCACTGTCAGTTTTCATGCGAAGGAAAAAAATAGTCCACAGTCGGTTAATACGTAAAAGTACACGCTCCATCCTGGAACACACTTTTCACAACCGTGAAGTGAATCCTTGATTGAACATACTATTTGGTATGACTCAAAATTTGTTTTTCTTGAGGGCACTTCCATGAATACACTCTCAATTACATAAATAATGTATCACTAGATATTTGAGAGACTTGTTATTCAGAAATAAGTCTTCTTCTGTGAATAAGCACTTCAAAAAAATATTTTTTTTTCCACTTCTTCCCTGCTGAATTACTAGAAGCTTGAGACTTCAGTATTCACAGAAGAGTTACATACTTTCTCGGCACTGCAGTTGCTAAAAACTAAGAATTCTAAAAAAGAAAGAAAGAAAGAAAGGAAAAAACAACTGAAAACAATCAAAATAGAAAGTCAAGACACAGGAGAGCTGTGGTCTATCAACAAAACCTTTGGCCCTAACAGTGCCTACAGGACCAAAGAAAAGAAGGGTATAGTATAAGGCACAAGTGGAGAATAACTTGCCCATAGTACATTTGAGCTTTTTTTCCATATAAGTATGCCTTAAGCCACTGTGGTGGAATATTCACTCTAACTTCTGTTACTGTATCTATTCTAATTATCCATGTAAATGTCAGTTTTCCCTTTTGAATTTATGCATTTAGACCAACATATCTAGTTTGGCACAACTTCCCAAAATTATTTATGCATTGTATAAAAAATGCCCACCCCGTTTAAATCTGTTATCTCCATTTACTGTCTTTCAATGTAGTTCTTTGTTCTTGCACTAAGTTCAAGTGCATGATTTATTTATACACCCACCCCACACTGACTGCTCATCCTCTAACTTAACTACACTGGTTTTATTTCTTTTAGTACCTTGACACAAGAAATTCCTTCCAGTGCCACAAAGCACTTCTGCCCATCCTGCAGTCCTTCTCTATTTTTATTATATTTTCTTAAGAATGATTCATAACAAAACAAGTAATTCCTGTCATAAAGCAACATAATATAAACAAGCAGTGACCACTAACTAGAAAATATTGTCTTCCTTTTTTTTTTTTTGTCAATTTCGCTTTCTTTTTGTTTGTTTTTTTTTTCTAGAGAGGCAAAAGCCCAACTTGCCAGCTTTCCAGTTGCAGCAAATGTAGTTAATTTAATATTCAGCAACATGCAATTAGGTCAAATTATGTATTCAGAAGATTTTACTTGGATTTGTTAGCTGCAAAATTTCATCGGCCACCACAGTGCCTGTTCCCTAAGATCTGCTAGATATCCCCTAGTGTTTCTCAGCCTTCTTCCAACTAATTTTCTACCACTCACAAATTATAGCATCACTTTATTAGTTTTTTGAATTGCTACATAAAAGTAACATTAGTAACATTCACCCTACTACTTATATTTCTACATCTTCCCACTAACCTTCTATGATGTCCAAGTGTCCATGTGGCTCTGAGCATGGCACACACCCTAGAAGAAAGTAAAACTTCTGAATTGCACTGTGCCCACAACTCCTGCAGAAGGAAGACTTCCATTAAGTCTGCCTCATGCTTCTCCATTCCATATTCTGTAATGCTTCTTACAGGAGAGCAGTTTTGGGTGAGAAATTTTTCAAAGTGTAGAGGAAAGAAAAAAATTTATAACCTTTAATGTCTTCTAACACAAAACAGTAGTCTGGGTTAGCTTCAGCTGTACCTGTACCTACTTATTAGACCAATTTGCAGAAACACTCATAACAATCTATTATATTCTATCATGTTACGTACCTTTCTTTGCCACTCTTCCCAGGAGAATCCTACTCTGAACTGAGAAAAGGGTCACAAATATCCTGTGATCCAACAAACCCTTTCAATAGGCAACAATACAGCCAAGGAGAGGAGAGGTTACGCTTTGATATGCAACATCAAATTCTTATAGTATCTCACTAAGCCTGTCTGGATGCTGCTTCCACCACCAACTGATACATCTTCTTTCTTCTCAGACCTTAGTTGGGCAATCCAAAAGTGGGGCAACAAGACAGCTTGAAATACTACATACAAATGAAGTTCACTCCTTTTGTTGAAAAGCCATTTGTCCCAAAAGGCACTCTTCTAACCTCAAAAGCCTGCAAACAGAAATGCTTCTGAGAGCTCACACACATCCTGCACAAACACATATCCGTTTAAATGTCAGCTCACAAGTGCACCTAAGATGTATAAAGAAAGCACTTCCACTCCCAGGATTTCAGCAGGTTCTTCAGGACAACTTCAGCTAAGTTGTAGTCAGCCTACAGTCTGATATTGCTCCACAATTTTATAGCAGCAAGCGCTACATTTAGACTCCACTCTCATTGCTTTTCTTTGTCTCTTTTCGAGGAGGGAACTTCTTCCATGTTTTCACAAAGAGCTTGCCCTTGGTTATTTTAGCTACTGTGTTTCCATCTAAAATCATCATAATCAATGATTCAGAAATACTCCATAGGAATCTTTTTCTTCTAAAAGCACAGTATCATTCATTCATTTCTTACAGCCTTCTAAATCTAAAATAGCTTTAAGCTGTAAGGCCAGCACCTGAATACATCCAAGGAAGTAATACATTTCACATTTCTAGTACTTATTATCAGCAAGAGCTTTAAAGCATCACAAGTGTAGGTAGCAAACCACAAACATTACTGAAACTTGGAAGCAGAGCCATCCAGTAACTTAAAATTGCAGACTGTGCAATCATAAAATGCTTAAGAGAAGCAATCCTGAATTGAATATTTTAGAAAAAGAATGGTACATTATTTCATTTCTAGAGCGGATCAATATAGCAAAAACTGGATGTAAAAGTCAGACTGGCTGCAAATATGTAGCTTCCTTTCTTCCTTGACATGTCACTCTGCAAGCATAGATCGGTCCTTCAGAATTCATCTAGTGAAATGCCAACTCCCTGCCAACTTCAGTCTACAGTTTTTATTGTGCTGCTACAACTTAACACTCATCCTTAAATATTAAGTTTCTCATCCCTGTGACTGCAAAGTAAAAATCTTAAAATGCATGACCCTTATGAACTAATAAAAATCGGAAAACAAATAACAGAACAAATAGAGCCTTTTAATTTAATCTCAACTTAAAAGTACTTGGAGACCAAAAGAACTGAATTTTTAATACTCTGGAGAGAATAAGGAAGTCTTTGTGCATTTGATTCTTGAACATCTTCATTAGAATTTCTACAGAAAAAAAAATGGTTCCCTTCTCCCGATATCTGCTGAATACAACATGTGAATTACCTAAGCACATGTGAATCTTCTGAATGATAGACCTGAACCAAAAGTCTCCCCAAGTCTTCTTAGTAACACTTAATAACAAACTGCACACAGGGATGTGGATCAGGCTTTCCAGCTGCCCTCCCAGGAAGCTGTCATATCACGGGTTTGTCACATTGCCCAGGACAGAGATACTGACTCCTCACAGTCTGTTTTCTGAGAACCTACTGCAATATTCTTCTGATCAGACTGAGACAAGAAAACAGTTCCCTTTCCTTCAGCAGTAACAGAGGTTTAAAACTTATCCCCAAATTCTCTGAAGAGCATAGTGTTGAACAGATCATTTCATTCTTACTACTCAGAGGCATTTCAGTAGGAACCCGTTCCTACTCATGGAAGGCTTCAACTAAATACACATTCAGTCCCACTGACATGAGCTGAGACTTGGATCTCATCACCAACAACACACTTTAAGTTCCCCCACTGAACATATGCTTTCTGAATGGGGCTTCAGTCAATTCATACATAAAGATGTATGGAAACAAAAGGGCACAGTTGCTACAGGAATGATGAGATAATGAAGATGCTGAAGCATTACAAAATTACCATAAGCAGAGTTTATGTCCTGGAGCAGGTGATGGTCAGTGTCCCAGCACAGGTTCTGCTGCACACTTCCCTTATGACTCCTCCAGGTAAATCCACTTTCTGTAAGACCAAGCTCTTGGCTGGGTAGAAGTCTTACTTCTCTGCAATCAATACTAACTACAGAATAATAATTTATACTGCCAGTAAACTATATTGAAAAATAGTGATCAAGTTTTCAACCATCCAGACCACAATTTCCCAGATAATAAAAATGGCAACTTCTTAGCATAAGTTTTCTTCTTACACTTAAAAGACAAAACACTCCCACCACCTCCAATTTTCACCTAAAGCCTAATATTACAGACAAACTTCCTATCACAGTGAAACATCCTGACCTCTTACTACAGGATCCTTTAATGAAACAAACAACAACAAAAGGACATAGTGTTGCAAGTTTTCCATTAAAAAAGGGAAAAGCTCATTTCTCCTGCAGGGATTCAGCTACACTAATTCAAAGTACCTAATAACTAACTAGGTCCACAGTCCTACATATCAGGTTTAAGGAAAAGAGACCATTTAAGGAAAAGGGACTTTTTAAGTGAAAAAGCAACCACTGAATTGTTTGCAAAAAAATTTGGATCATGCCACTCAGGAACATCAGTTTCACCAAAAGTGAAAGATGATTTGAAAATGACAGTTTTTGTTAACTTAGAAGGAAAAAACACTTTTGCATATGTAATACACAAATTTTTAATACGCCTAGTGGGATCCAAAACTTAAGGGTTTCCTCTGTATAATGTTTTATAAAATTAAGGTTAGTTTTACTTATTTCTTGTCTCTGGTGCAGAGCAACAGCTCACAACCAAAACAGGTCTGTTGGTCGAGGCCATTTTCACACCTTAGGACAATGACTTTGGTCTAATCAAAAGGAAATGCCACTTCCTAACATGATGATTTTTTTTTTTTTTGACATAACAGACAGGACTGTTGCTTCTCTCTGAGTTCAATCTTTATTTCATTGTCACTTTTATCAGATCAGTGCTGGCGGCGATACATCAAATGCTTAGAATTTCAATGAAATTGTCATTACAAAGGCTTTCAGGGGGCTGCAAATGTTCTCTGGGTGCAGAGCGATACTGGTCCATGCAGCAATCTGTCCCACATTCCCTGCTCTCCTGATTTGCCAGTGGTGATCAGAGCAGGCTCTATGCTTGCCATCTCATCCTGGGTACCACCCAGGGTATTTGGTGACTGTCACCCAGTGGGTGGCTTCATATCTTGTAGCAACTTGGAAAGGTTGACAGCCAGTTAGCAGCTATGAGTTGATAACAAAACTATACATACACACATAGATGTTTCAACAACCTATGGAGTGTTTCCATGTTACTCATGGTTATATATAATACACATTAGTTAGTTATATAAACACATTTATACTAAAAGTACATCCAAAAATACACATAAAGATGCACAAACAAAGCACACAATATAATTAAGAGTATTTTCTTACTATGTGTAATCACATCAATACTCAAAAGAGGACTAAAATTGAAAAGTCACATACCAGGTGTTCGATCCTTTAAAAATTACATCTTGATGGTGCCTCCAGTAATTCTCTACATCACTTTATACAGTTTTCTTCTTCTCAAAAAGCCCTTCCTCCCTTCCTTTAACATATTTTAGTTTGTCCAATTTCAGTGTCTGGTACCAGCGAGCTGGCTTTGCAGGAGTACCTTACTGATAGCTCATCTCTTACACATATGCACTGTTCTGCAAAGAAATAGAGCCAGAGGATACTGAACCAGTTTTCTGAAGCTATCGTTTTAGAAACACTACGAACAACTAAGAAAAATATGGCTGCATAATTTTAAACAAAACAATATGGAACCTGATCCGGTGCATTAACGGTCCATAATGTTATTGAACAAGACTACAAGAGAGACACTTTGCTTGCAGTTGCTTGTCAGACAATTACTCTCTGCTACTGTAATACTTCATGTGCATACTTCCAAGGAAGACTCATGAACGCACAGGTTCATTAAGGGAATGAGAGAATCGATTGTAAAATGGAAAAGGCCGAGTGAGGTCATATTTCAAAGAGATGAATATGGTACACTCCATTATGTTGTAATCAGCCTCTCTCTTTCATCCTAAGAACTGTAATAGTCTATCCTAATTTTCAAGGAAAAAAAAAAAATTCTCACTGCCTGCATCATACCTTCATCCCAAATACAGTGAAGAATTCAAATGTGCTGCAGGCAGTTTCCATTTACCATGGTCTTTGGAGCAGACGGTATTGATGTTGCTGACCATTTTTCTCCTTAATAAGAAAAACATTCAAATGCTACTAATATTGCTGCCTTGGCAAACCACATTTTATAGATGGGACTTGCCCTGTACATGACACGTAGAACATCAATCTAGGCTGAATTTTATTTCAATTTATTATGGTTGCTGTCTAAATGAAAAAATGCTTATATCGTTAAAATGTCTTACAATATAAATGTGCAAATGATGTAATCACCCATTTTGTGAGAAAATTCTGATTTTGATTAAAAATATCTACAGTTGAACTCCTAAATATTTAATAAATGTGAAACAAAAAGAACACAAGCACATTAAGAAACCACAGTAATTGGTATCTGGTGTAACATCATGGTTTTATGCTTGATAGCTTTTATCTTTTAGAAGATGAGTTTATAAGGTATTCTTTTAAAATGGTAAGAGTTGCCTTTTTGTTCAAATCATCGAGAATAAATTACTTCAGTCTTGACTTCATTCAAGACCTCACGTGTGTGGTTTTTTCAAGACATCTTTTATCACTGTTCTTTGCTTGCTATAGCCAGCTGTCTCCAGACTGAGTCTGGTGGCCTGCAGAAGCCCTGCAAGCCTTCCCAAACACACAACTACGGGCACCACACAATTACCAAGGGGCAGAAAGCAGCACCTTATAAGAAAAGAGAGAATACTCAATTTTGTAGTTGACTGGAATTCACAAACCTGCCCCAGCTATTGAGACAGAATTTAACGCTTGGCAGAGTCCCACTGCCACGCACCACATCCAATGTCCCAGGAGCTGGCTTGGGATGCTGGCTCTCCCAGCTGCTGCCTCCAGCATGGCACAAAGCAACACATCATGTCCCTGCTGCAGAGAGCACTGCAGACCATCAGGTCAACCCAATGGCACTGAAAACGCATTAAACTCTAATATCCTCTCTGTATCATTAGCAGTGGTTATCATATAAATACAATACTTCCCCACTCATGAACAGTCAGCTCTTTCTACTGTGTTTATCTGACAATACTCTCAAGTCCAGAGACTAGACACGCTGCAACGCATCAAAGAATGATAAATTGTTACAGAAATTCACAAGCACAGAGCAGACCAGAAACAAAATCCAGTTTCTACTAGAAAATGAGAATTAGCATAGATTGGCAGTCAACTGACTACTCTGACCCCGCCGGGAGTACTGTGGGCAGCTCCAGGGGCCCCAACAGAAGGAGGAGGATAAGAGGGCTGGAGCACCTCTCCTGTAATGACAGGCTGAGACAGCGGAGGTTGTTCAGCCTGCAGAAGGTGAAGCTCCACAGAGACCTTCGAGCACCTTCCAGTACATAAAGGTGGCCTATAAGACAGATGGAGAGGAACTCTTTACAGAGACATGTGGTGACAGGACAAAGAGTGGTGACTTTAAACTGAAAGAAGGCAGATTTAGATTAGAGGAAGAAATTCTTTACTGTGAGGGTGATAAGGCACTGGACAAGGTCGCCCAGAGAGGCTGTGGGTGCCCCAGCCCTGGCAGTGTTCAAGGCCAGGCTGGACAGGGCTTTGAGCAGTGTGATCTAGTGGAAGGCACCTCTGCCCTTGGCAGGGGAGCTGGGAACAAATGATCTTCTGGGTCCCCTCTAATCCAAACCATTCTATGAGTCCATGTTTTCCTAACTTGCACAAAAAGCATCTAAACCCGAGTTTGGGTCCAACGAGCAAAAGACTGAGCTGCAAAAGCGGTGGTTTAGCACGTAGTGAAGATGTGGTGAACAAATGGGTAATACAGCTACACCCCGCTGCCCTTTGTCTGGTAACCACTGCTCATGCACAAGTCCCAGCATCTTCCACAAGAGGGAAACTTCTAGAAGGTTTTTGCTGTGCACTGACTTTTGCCATGGCCAAGAACTGAGGAGCAATTTCAACTTGGCCTTTAAAGTAAAAAAAAAAAAAAAAAAAAAGAATAAATAACTGTAAATGAAGGAAGTGTATGATAGCTACATGACAGATAAGTGGACTTTTATAACATTGCATATTGTAAAGTTTGCCAGAATGTATTGAAAGAAGAGTCAGTATCCTGGTTAAATCACATCCTGCCACAGCTGTCCAACTTTATAGCTAAAATACTCATATTAATTCCATTAAACACTTACAGAAGGAAATCCAAAATATTATTAAAAGTATTTTGGCTTTGTGCTATCTTTTTTTCAGATTTAGTAGTAGATAAAATAGTCTCAACTTCAAAGAGTGATTCTTTTTGTATGTATTCACACCCTGGAGGCCACAAAGCAGTTGTCCTATGGAAATCCTACAAAACCCTAAACTTTACTATACATTTCTGACAGACATTTTAGACAAGAAAGGAAGGATATTTTAGCATTTATGGAGCTGGCCTGACATTTAGGGGAATCTCAATTTAATTTCCTTGTCTGCCAGACTTCCTTCATAATCCCAGACAAAGTAAATAATTTTCTTTTCCCTAGTTTCTCATCTTCAGAATGAAGAAGACCATTAAAGTACTTGAATCATGCAAGTTTTGAAAGACAAAAAAAGATACCTTTTTCTCCTCCCTTTTTATTTTTCTCATGGTCAGAAATTTACCTGAAAGCTCAATCTTGCAAAGGCTTCAACTGTATGCTGTTTTGTTCTCAAAATCAGCAAAACACACTATTTATAAGTAGCAGACTTTGTTGCAGACCTTTGTCACTGGAGAGCCTTCCATTTTAAAATGCCTGCTCTGTGATAAGAAAAGATGTTGAAGAATGAGCACAGGGAAAGTTAATAAACAAAATGTATTCATGGCCCATTACTTCAAATAACTTTACCATATAAATAGTCCACTCATCAAATAATGGCCTCAATTAACATTTAATTCTCAGACAAGGCATTTGTAATGTACTGCAGGGATTAAAAGTTCTGCATGAATATCACTATCCTGGAAGTGCCACTACTTACAAGAGAAGTACTGCCATATTTTCCACTTGATTAAAAACAGTTCCTAGTCTTTCCTCACCCCCCTTCTCTCCTAGGCCTCCTTGTCCTAGAAGGATCAAAAGAAAAGATATACTCTACGCAGGCTGGCTGATGATGACCTTGCTTTTAAAATCCATAAGCAGACAAGTGCAGCATTACTACAGAGGATAAAACAAAGCAGTCCCTGTGATTTTGTTAAGAAAGCAAGTGATGAGAATTCCCTCATGCAAGTGCATGCTTCAATCCTTTTTACAACAAGGTAGAACTAAGCAGGTTTTTCACAGAATACTCTCTGTTGGAAGGGACCCACAAGGATCATGGACTCCATGTCAAGGTTCTGACTCTGCGCAGGACAGCCCAAGCATCACACCATGTGCCTGAGAGCATTGTCCAAACACTTCTTGAACTCTGTCAGGCTTGGTGCTGTGACCTGGGGAGCCTGTTCCAGTGCCCAACCACCCACTCAGCAAAAAATCTTTTTCTAATATCCAACCTAAACCTCCCCTGATACAACCCCAGGACATTCCCACAGGTCCAGTCACTGATCACCACAGAGAAGAGATCAGCCTCAACCTGGCACACATAAGAAAATACACCACAACCAAAAATCAAAAACAAAAACCAAAAACAGTTGGCACTGCCAGGAGCAAACACGAGGATAAGACCAAGGCCTGACATTATGTGGACACTGCAACAGTGACAAGCACTACAAGAATTGCTGAGATGCTTGGATGCTTGCTACTTGGTATATCTAAATGTGAAAGACCTCTCCTCACTCAGCCATTTTGCTGCTAATAGTGAAAGGGGGTATATTCTAATATGTGGTTGCTTTTATCCTGCAACATAATGACTGAGTATTGATGAGATGATAACTGAGTCAATTACTCAAACACCAACAAAACACATTCTAACAATGACCACTCCATTCATGGTGTCATTTTAGAAACTGGCTCCAGTACATTCAGATTTTTTTTTGTCTTTGTGTCCCGTGGGTTTGACCTGAATCTTAATGAAATTAACTGTTAGAAGAAACTAAGCCAGTAAAAGCTACCAGATTTTAAGGCATGATGCAATATCCACTGAAAAGTCAACAGATGCTTCTCCTAGAAGCCAGAAAGGAGGAAGGCCAGAAAGCTCCTGGAAATCTAAAATGGACCTCATGCTTTGATGGTGAAGTGACAGAATAAATTAAAAAAAATTAAGAGTTAACCTATGACAGAGATCTAAATATAAAATCCTGCCAAGACCCATTATTCTCAAAACATGTTATAAGTCATGTTAGGACTTCTACCTGTGGGTTCCTATAAGGCATGAAAAAAAAAAAAAATACAATTCAGTGAAAATTAAATATTAAAAAAAAAAAAAAAAAAAAGCTTCTCAGCCATTATTTTCCTCACAAGTACCATCTTATTTTAAATTTATTGCTAATACAGTATGTTAGCAGTTGTCCTTAATAAGCTCTGTATACATCCAAGAAAAGTGCATACACTGACAAAGACGCTTCTAGTTTTGCACAACACATGGCTTTTTTTTATACGGTATGTTCTTGAAAACTACTCCTTCACAAAATGAAAATTCAGCAGAAACTCTAATAGCTTTCATATTTCAGTCTAATAGGTAGCAAGGCATTGCACTGCCACCCACCTTTGCTACAATATTGCACAGCACATTTAACAGACTTCCTTCACTCAGTCCTTACGTGCAGCTTCTGCAGGACCTAAGTATTAACATTTAACAGAGTCTATGAGCATAAAGCACATTTATGAACACCTGCTAGAACATTTTATTTGCCTTAAGAGTTTTATTATAACTGTTAAATTTTCTTGCTATGCTTTATGGGCCAAATCCTGGTCCAGTTTTAGCTTCAACTCCCGTTGACTTCAATAGCAAGAAGATTTGATTGTATGTGGGTTTCCATACCAATTCAATACAGCTTTAAAGAAAATGGGATCACTGGTAAGCACAATACTGGATAGAAAAAGCCAGCACTTAGCATCTCTAAATATTCACTGAACACAGTCTTCAAATGCAACTAAAACCAATAAACAAATAAACCCCACATTCAAGAGGCTGTAACCTCCACACTGCATTACAAAACCCAACCAGCCCGGAGGCTAGAAGGATAAGGTATGCAGGTATCCCATCCACAAACGGCTGGTGGGAAGGATGTACTACCACCAACTACTCCCTCTCAGATCACTCACTGAGGCTCCTGTCACCAAAATTTGGTTCTCTGTATTAAAGCCACCAAAGGCCAGAATCCAGCCACGTCAGCGTTGGTCACCTCCTCTGACACATCCAGTCACTGCCCTCTTCAACAACACAAGACGGGCTGGAACAATCCATGCAGAGCCAGAAGCTGGAGCTGATGAACAAGAGTCTGAGGAAGATGTTGCAGAAGAAACCATGCCAGAAGTCTGACTGTTCCAAAGATGCTCTCTACAGTTGTTCTTCTCTGACAGAGTTTTACCATCTTATTGTAGATGTTCGTAACACCTCTGTGAGACTGAACGTGACTATACAGAAGCAGCACAGCTCCTCAGAGCTTGGAGAAAGAGAATAACAGAGGACTCCAGGAAGTCCACATGGAACTCCTCTAAGAAAATTTAACCTCATTTGAAATTACATAAGAGTTTACTTTGTCTATTGCTATTAAAAGACCAAAAATAGAAAGACAGCTAACAAAGAGTAGACAATATGGCAATGCCACATGTTTCACAAAAGCTTGACAGTAAATGCTTGATTCAAAGCACACTATTAAGCCCCCCAAAATTCAAGCAATTATAAAAATGAAATTATAGACACAATGATGAATGACGACAAATGAAATGTTAATAGATCTAGCACCATACAAAAAAAATATTGATTTTCTCTGATTATTACTTAGGTGATCAGAGTGTATGAGGTCCTAGTTGCCTGCTTGCTCTAGATTTTATTAATGCTCCAATATCAGACACCCAATTTGGAAATCAATGCTTACTTCATCATTTTTCTCTGAAGGATCCTATTATTCACAATTGATTTAACAGAAATGAAAGGCTTACCATTAACAAGATCCAGCTGCTGACACTTCTTAGATGAATTATTGAACTTCTAAGAGTGAATTAACTTAACCATCACCAAGACTTATCGTCTGATGTTTCTCATACCAATGTTTCTCATTCTCAGTGTATTTATAATTACAGAACCAAGTAGTAGAAAGTAACTCCTTTGCTGCCTCCTCCAACACCATATACACCAAAAAAATTAAGTTTTGTAAAGATAAAAATATGAGTTCTGCACCAAATTCAGTCAACTGGAGCTTAGTCTCTGCTTTTTGACACCCTGAATCTTCATTTATTTCTAAAACTCCTAGGTCATTTCAAGGTTCAGAAAGAGGAAATCCAATTTATGGCAAGTTACATCTTCTGTCAATGAGATTACTACAGTTGAAGATCCCTAGGGCTAACCATGCTCTGCCAGAAAGCCTACAGAAGATTATTAATTCCCTTTAGGTACAAAATGAAGAACTACCTTATGAATTGAGATAAAAGTAACAAATATTATGCTACTGCAAGTAGAAGAAGTACTACCAGTCCATCGCAAAAGCAGTGTAAATGTAAAAAGCCAAAGGCCTGTGTTTAAAACTTGCCATCTGAGCCAAGGGGATATCTCTGCTCAGAATGTAAATTCATCATGCCCATTTTCCAGTCTAAGAAGGACTATGCATCACCCAAGGTGAATTCAGTTCCTCAAATAAGAGCTCTGGCTCTGCAGAATGAAAAGTTCAGTACCAAAAAAAAGCAGCTTTGGAAGGGCAGATGATCACACCAGCCTCTATTGTAATCCTATCAATGACTATGTAATCCTAAGCAATTCCCAAGCAGGTACACCGCTAATAATGCTCTTCATGAGTCGTCCTTGAGAAGTGGCAGTAAAAACCCCGAGTGCCAGTACACTGCCCAGCTGCCCTGATCTACAAGCACATTTGTGTCAAGAGCACAGAGCTGCGCTAGGCAATAAGCTATCCTTCAGCCACAGACAGCAGGACCACAGCCGCCTGGTGACGTAGCCAGAACAACTGCTCAGCTGTCAAAACCGGTGAACGTTTCAAGTCTTAGTAGACTTTTGGCCAAACTGTACTACCCAGCTGAATATGCCTTCAAACTGCTAGAATGGCAACTGCTTTCTCCTTTAGCATTCATCGTACTTGCAGAGGTCATCCTGGTTACACTTACCTCTGCAACTGCTCTGAAGGCTTCAGCACGAGACCAAGTTCAGGCTCCAGATGCAACACATTCGGGAAGTCTTCTGGATTAATAACACAATTTTTTGCTTCCTTTTTATTCCACAGAATGGTGAGATAACAGACCTGTTCTATCCTTTTCACACAAGCTGAAAGTCAACAACTGTCCAAAATCACTAGGGCCTCTTTTCAAAGTCCTCAATGGATTTGAGTGCTTTCACACTGCTGGAGGCAAAACACCTGGGCCTTTTTTACCAGGGTTAGCATCTGAGGAAGAGACACTTGGAGCAAACCAATCATTTTTTGAATACTGTATTTCCCTTTCCCAACCCCCTCCATCTGTTTTAACTCCTATCTTACTGAAAGTAACCTTAAAATTCTGCTTTGGACATTGGACAAACATTTTAAAAACTAAGAAATATAGGAAGGAAGCCTGACAGAGCCTCCAAGCTCATAGGTCTAACTACATTAGGAAAACAGGCCAAAATAATGAAATTATCATTAATTTTAAAATATTTAAGTATCAAAATTTTTCAATCTGCCTCTTCTCTACAGAACAACACTTCTGAAATGGAGCGTGGCTGGCCGTAACTGAAATCTACTTTAATTTGATATCTGCATAAAACACATCTCAGCAAGTAGGTTGTAACAACTTTTTAAAAAAAGACATGGACCTTGGCAGATTTCCTGCTTTTCTTACACTCATTTCTTCCAGTACTTCCCACATTGCGAAATAACTCTTAATGCTATAAAGACAGTGCAGACTGCAAAAATTGGTTCCAATGGGAGTAATGTGGTCAGAATTTGGCATTCAGCGAAGTTTCCATTTCTACATAGGTTTCATTTATTTTTCAGTTTAAAAATAAGACCATATTTTGGCATGTAACTAGAGCTGCTCCTGCAACTCAAAAGAAATAACACTGCTGGCAAGCCTCAAATCTGTTCCAAGACAAAAAACTGTGTTGGCAGAACTTTTTCTAAAAGTTCTTTTTGACTAGAGGCAGAATTCAACACCAGCATAAATGGGGAAACTTCAGTGAAAACAGTTATGTTACACATTACGTTTATATAATGCAAATATATTTAGCTGACATAGAATTTAAATTCTGTTGAACCAATTCTGCTTATCTTCCACATGTACATAATAACTAAGCACCAAATTCTATAATCATTCTTCTGTGAATACTCTTTTCCCTCCTACATAAATGGTACTGTGCTATTTACGAAGTCCCACAACCATGCCACACGGTTTTTTAACGTAAGAGTTATCCAATCAGGATGTGGTGAAATTAAAGCTGCAAGATCTATATTCCTGCATCAATTACAGGCACAGAAGAAAATAACATAAATCTGACATTTCACAACTGCTGAGGGTTTGATTTTGCAACCTACTTTCTAAAATACCTTTTTTGCACGTCATACCCAAGGGTTTTTTTAGTGCATGAATACAGTTAACCAATGTGCAGAGGTGCTTCATCAACACAGATCACAGCAAAATCTGACTCCCAACTCCACTATGGCACAGACAACAATGAAAGCATTCAAGTACATAGGCAAAGATGCCCATACCCCTCGGAAATTCAAGGTAGAGGTGGTCGATGGATGGGACAAAGTACTTACAAGGAAACCTGTACTATTTTAGATTAACTGTTGAAAAAAATGGAATTGAGTCCTTCTTGCCAGAGAGAGGGAGAAAGTTACGTGACAGTGGTATCAGGATGCTTCAATCCTCTTGAAGGAAAAACAATACAAAGCGTAAATATATACGTGTTTCTAAAGCCAAGTTCTAAGCACAACTTGCATGCTTTACCCTAAATACAGTTGACTTAACACTAAATACAGTTGTTTGAGTATGGCATTGAACATCTTTGGTGTTATGCTTTTTTGTCAAGCTATGCTTTTTTTTTACATTTTGTTGTACTGTCACTGAAGAAAAAAAATGACAAAGAAATGTAGACTAAATTTATTTGTCTTCAGATTCTTAAGAATTTGTATCCAATGCACCACAACTCATGAACTGCTTCAAATAATTCAACTAAGCACATGGAGTAGAGGACCTTTAAAAGTTCCCTTCCAACCCAAACTATCGTATGATTTGCAATACTGGATTTTAAAAGTCAGTCTGCCTACATGTAAGGTATCTTTTCAATAAAATATACCACTTTAGATGTTCACTGACTTAATTCAATAAATAAAAAGAAAGGTAAGAGGTGAAGCTTATGTTCAGACCACAAATTATAATGCAGTTAATTTGACTGCCAATATAATTAATACAATGACCAGATAAGTACAGTTAGAACTCCAAATAAACTTAATATGCTTTATACATAATTAAAAACTAAGCAGAATATGAACTAAACTTTAGGTCTGATATTCCAACTCATTGAGAATAGCAGTATCATTGAGAATAAATTACACAAAATTTTCAGTGTAGTATACTTAAGAATTGATGTCACAAAAATCATCAAATCTTCAGAAATTTAAGGCAAATTTGCCAGCAAGTATAGGAAAACACATGAATCATCTTTTTATTTTCACTGTAAAAATAATATACTACAGGTGTTTTAGAAAGACTTTGATTTTCAAAAATAGGTGGTCTCTTTTTTTCCATACATTACCAAGTCTAACAGAGGCACATTTTTATTTAGGCTAAATCGTGCCTTATGGGACACACTTAGGAGGAGGAAAGAGGGACATGAAACTGGCATTTGAGACATATTGCTAGTGTAAAGCTGCCAAAAGCACACAGCAGGGAGCATGTTTTGGCTATCCATGAGCAGAATAAGCATGCACTTCTTACCCACTGCCAGCTGGCATTTGTTTCCCAATACAGAATGCTCACTAGGCAGTTTGGAGACTGGACATACTCCTAACCTTAACTATGCTCCCATAAAAGCGTGATGCTGAGATACCTCATTAACCATGCCTGTCTCTTTGCTGACTGCCAAATGACAAAGACTGAATGACAAACACAAAGGATACGTTTCTCCTTATGCATCAAGAAGTACTTAAAGTATATCCTAACATACTCTAGTGCTTACAGCAAAAGAGAGATTTTAAGAGTGTTGGAAGACAATTCTGCCAGAATCTCAAAAAGCAGAAACACTGCTACTCTCTATTGTACATAGGTAGAAAAAGTGAAATCCAGAGACACAGGGTACCAAGAAAACACAGCAATGTATAGGAAGACTGGCTGGCACCATGATTATAAACGGTACTATCATGCTTAATACAACCTCTAGCCCTCCTCACAACAGACGCTCCCTGCTTTATGTGCTGGGGCAGATTTGTGGGTAGAAGATTGATGTCCCCCTCCATCTGTTAATGACTATATAGGTCCCCTGGGCTTCGCACCAAGGGTACTTTGCCCTTAGGATGGAAAAAGAAATGGGAATTTGTGTTTGTTACAACATGCGCTTACTATTCCCAGCAACACTGGCAATTGCTAGATGTGTATTATTTCAACTCTATCTACCAAAAACATATTTTATCACTGTAGTTCAACTGTGATTCCAAATAGCTTTTCAAAGAGATCAGTTAAAGGAGAACAAACCAACAGGGGGGCACTTTTCACTTTCAGAGTGCTTTCCTGACACACACAACCTGCATTGGTATTTGCCCTGTAAGTGCTCTATTCATTAACTTTTCACTAGAGTTCCACAGCGACTCCACTTTTCGGATTTCTTTTTCTCTGTCACTGATAGCCTGCTGTCATGGACCAAGCAACCCAGAAGGAAGAAATGTACCAGAGACTGCCATACAAAGGGAGAGGGCACTAATTAAAGTCTTCATTTCCTTCAGGGGGTTCTGTGAGTGGATTTTAACTTACCCTTGTTAACTGTACCTTTGCTCCTGAGACCTGGAGGCAAGTCAGAAGAAGGAGCTTGACACCATCATAGTCTTCAAGGACCTAAGCCAGTTAGATATCCTGGAAGAACATAGGGAAAGAACAGTTACAAAATGAAGTTCTGAAGGAATGAGGCAAACATAGTCACCACCAGAACAATGGTACTCAGAGCAAAACCAGAGAAGATCTGAATATCCACAAATGAGAAATCAAAACCAGAGCATTGTTTCACTAAATTCTCCGAATGTGGTGTCTCAGGTTTGTTTCATGCTCCCTTTCTTCCTTTTCCCACCCCTATCAATTGCAACACTGACCTCAATTCCATCTCAAGGAAGAAACAGTTCTCCCTGCCAAAATTCCCTGTGAGCACCAAAGGGAATTCCAAGAGCAGTCAACCATGTTTACACTGACACCACGCATATTTAATTAACTTCTCCCAGTTCACTCTGCTTAACTTTGGAAAAAGCTGGAACACCTTTACAGCTGAACCATCAAAATGAGAAAAAATCTACCCTCTTTTTAAAAAAGGGAAATGTGATTTCAGTATATGACCTCTACCAGTCCTTTTGATCCAATGGGGCTCTGTTTCCCCCAAACGATTCCCACCCATCAAGAAAAGCAGGATGAGACCGTAGTCAAGAGGAGAAAAGAAAGAAAAATTGAAAAGGAATTGCTCTGTACTGTCCTTCATCTTCAGCAGGGAATTTCCTGGTCTCAAATGCTACCAGAGTGAAGAAACTGCAACCACAAAAGACAATTTTTTCTCTCTATATCAGCAGCACCACGAAGCAATGAGTGTCAAACTAACAAAGTGCTCTGCCTGTCTAGGCCATAATACTCATAATATTACTCTGAAAACACTTCTCTACTGGCTTTCAAAATCAGGAAATACACAAAATCAAAGATACGCACCTAACGTTGTTAAAATTAATTGTAAAACACAACCAAGAGCTGCTCCCAGATTTCTCATCTGCAGCCAGTGATATTTGGCCTTTTTCTTATGCTTCCTCAGCAAGGCATGCATTTCACCTTTCATTTGAAAATTAAAGGAATAGTCTTTTCCTTTAATCTGTGTACAAGAAAACACATTCTGAGTATGATTTAAATACACAGAGCAGGTAAAAGGGATTCAGCACTAATATTTCTTGATCAAGTCATTCTCAGGTACTTTTGGAAGTCTAACTTAGAGCTGAAAAGCTTGAAACTCAAGAGCTGCAGTTTACCTTCCCTGTAGGGAGTACAAGATAGCGTATCTCCTGACTGATACTCCTTTGAGCAACAGCTCGCTTTCCTTAACGTGCCTCCTCAGTTGCCATCCTGTGGCCTGCACAGGTAGGCAGCCCCTGGAGAGGAAAGCCACTGAAGTCTGTGCATCCTACAGAGCACTGACAGCAATCATTCAAGCTTTTATACAAGCCCCTTGTACCTCTGCAGAAAGGCTGCTCTCAGTCTGGCCTCCAGAGAAAATACCGCAGCCTAGACTGATAACATCTACTTGCACTGCTGCTGATTAGACATAGACTGTCATCTGTCAGCAACAGTCTTTCTGAAAAGCTGATCAGGAGTCCTAGGCCTGAGCCACAGCCAAGTACTGGTAAAACACATTTAATGTCAATTGCAAAAAAACCCAAACATATCTGTTTGGGGGAAGAGCAGGGGAGTTACTGTTGCTCATTTGTGGAGAAGGGAAGATTGTACCATGTCTGCACACATACATAGACAGATGTATGTCTCACCCATGGGATAACAAATACAACTTGTTCTCCAATATAGAATTTTCCACTTTGAACATATAGACATGAATATATAAAGTTCATGTTATTTCAGTGACGTACCTTTCGAATGAGTAACACTGGCAAGATTACAATTCACACAACACAGATTATTTGGTCATCACTAACTAAGGGACAAATTGAAGTCTGAAGGCCAAATCTACAGGGATTTCTGGTGACATCACTAAGACCTCACACAGATCCCCGAGACAAATTAGTGCTGGTATTTTGTCCACCTTCATACCACGTTAGTTATGAGAAATGGCTCAAAAAACAGTCGAATATGATGCCACAACTAACAACAGTGAGCGACTCCATCAACGAAGAGTACTCTCATCACATCAGGAACAAAGGATATGTGAACAATCAATCTTAGAGAGCTTCAATAGCCATTCTGTCAGGGAAAAGGAAAAAAAACACCCAACATTTTTTTTATCAAAGTGTAAGAGTCATTTCAAATTTGGTACGTTATATACCTTCCCAGGCTTATGAAGAGCTCACCAACAGTAGCCACAGCCAAGCCCAGCAAAGACTACCACTTAACATGTGTCACGTTTATTTGTCAGAGCTATTCCCAACACACAGCAGCAAGACTGTGGCTAGTCAAGGCAGCAGCAGCACTTTGCCAGACAGTTTAAACTTGTTCCTTTGCACGTGCTCTTTATCTACTTTTATTCTAAATTACCTTGGCCATGAGTACTACACAAAGGGCTCTTCTGATCCCACAGACAAACAGCTCTTTAATCTTAAGAATGTAATTTAAAAGACTACTTAGCATAACTTTTACAATACTTATTTTCTCTGCAGGAAATCTTCTTACACAATCAGAATAATTTAGGCTGAAAAGGACCTCTAGAGGCCACATCCTCCAATTCCCAGTCAAAGCTGATTTCAAAGTTAGAACAAGTTGTTCAGAGTCTTGTCCAGTCACGTTTCTGAATCTCCAAGGGCAAATCCTGCAACCTCCATAGACCTCAGGTCAGAGTTTAACCATTCTGATTGTTAATTCTTTTTTCCTTATGCCCAGGCATAATTGCTCCATTTCTATGTGTGACAACTGCAACTTATCCTTGCTCTGTACACCTCAGAGAAGAGCACTGCACTCTGTTCTGAACAGCCTATTGGGAAATGGAAGGCAGCATTTCACCTTCATCTTCTAATCTCCAGGCTGGGCAAACCTAACATCAGGATCTCTCTGTATGCCATGTACTCCAGACATCAACTGAAACAAGGTGGTTGCTCCATGTTAAAACTCTTGAAATTATTTATAAAAATGTAACAGAGTTATTCACATACCTCACCTTGATCATGCAACAGTACTTTACAGGTCCCCTGACACAGACAGGACCATTGGTACCTTACTTTCTGATCCCAAAGAAAGTTCTGAGGACAGCCTCAGTGGAGCAGCAAGCATAAAGGATTTAACAAGATGGTGCACAGAGTGGCATCTCAGATCACCTAACACTCTGGAACAGCACTTTTTTAAGGGTACAAAGAAAAAAAAAAAATCAACATTTAAAAAAGTTTAATGTGGTTTAGAATGTAGCTATACAGCTTCCTGCAGTTGACCCCAGAAAAATAAAAGACACGTGATGCGTAACTTCCTTTGACTTTTCTTTGAACACTAGATAGAAGCTCCCACTTTAAAGAGCAGGAATGTTTTTGTTAATTACTCCTACAATTTTTGTTAATATTTCTAAATAGTACCTAATGCTAAAATATTTGCATGTACCAAGCCCATGGGTTAGAACACCCTCTCAAAGAAGAACAGTTTCTAATCATTATTTTGAGATAGGGTGCATTGCATAACTTTGATGAAATGAACACTATCCACTTCTCACTTGACTGTGTTAATTCCACAGTATTTGTAGAGAATCTAGACATAGGTCAAAACATATACAAGAAGAAGGATGTGCAAGAAAAAGACCTGTTAACCTTCACTGAGCTACTGAGAGCACGCTTCCTTGCATGGCAGCACAAAGCACGCCCTCAGAGGGCATGAATCAGCTGACCCAAGGAAGTCAGCTTTCTTTACAACTTCATAGGATGTTCCCCATGTGCAAGAATGGGCTTAAAAAAGATTTTATTTATTATTTATTTAAAGCTTGTCTTTGCTACATATTGCTGCCGCAGGGAGAAGGTTTTCATATCTGCCTAGATAAGACCTAAAACCCCAGGAATCATGACTGCCAAATACGCCAACAATCAGCATCCCCAGACCTCAAGATTAAGCCGTGCAAGTTCAAAACCTGTCCACTTAGCAGACACAGCAGTTCCACCCAAAACCACAAAATGTATTAACACTGAAAATTAGGCATGGAACTACTTATACCCACAAACACACCTGTATACTCATTTGTGCATACTGTTGGCAGAATTGTGCGTGTTACACACGTAGCCCATACTACACACATAACCTTCAACAATTTAAGAACAGTAGCAAACACCAGCATCTGCAATGTTCTGCCTTCATGAGAGAAGAGCCATGGCAAACGCTCCAGAGCTGTCGCATGGTAATGGCACCTCAGTAGTGAGCCTGCTGCAACTCTGGAACAGCATGAGCACCCAGCCCCACAGTGCCCTCCTCCAGCTCCCCACAGCAGCCTAGACACAGGGGACAAGCTGTAGCACTGCAGGAGAAGTAAAAGAGAAACTAGTGCCCCTCCAGAGAGAGCCCCCTCTCTTGCACCCAGCACAAACACACACATCAGCACAGGACTCAACTCGGCTCTGAAGTTTTACACATGACTTGGAAAGGTTTTGCCATCACTTGTCTAACAAAAAGAACAAAACCCACTCTATGTGCAAAGCTTTTTAATGCCTCCAAAACTGGCACTTTCACATCTCCAGGTTGAGGTTTTTTCCCTATTCATCCTATCCTCTCCATTTAGCTTACACAGAGACCACTTCCATAGTGCCATGCTAATTAGCAACAGCTTGTACTCTGTATTAAAACTAAAAATAACCCAAAAAAAATCTAGTGAAAAGAAAAACTGAATGAGCTCATATGCATTTCATCATTTCAGTAATATTGGTATACTTTAATTATACATAAATAATTTTAATTCTGATCTGAGCAGCAGACTAACTATAATTGCTGAAAAATAAAGTTATAAATTAGACGTGAGATATGGTAGAGTCTATTGCCTTATGGACTTGCTATAAAGTGCTACAAAAATATATATGGCTGGAATCAAAATTAACAATAAGCTCACTGTGTGGGGATAAAATAAAGAAGTGAACAGTAATGTTCAGCTGGTGTAGCAAATAAACCCAAAACCTACAAGGCATAACTTCAACAAACTAAACAAATATTTAATAAAATTTGGTTCCTTTCACTTTCACTGACATGAGTAACTCCTAAAAATAAGAAAAAACACATTCCTTACAGGCAAATGTCTATTATATAACTTTTCTATATTTCTTGTACTTCATTTGGCTTTTTCACAATGGGCCTTATTCTGTTTCCTTATGTCTATACTTCCTATATGTTCAGTATTCACCAATCTACCTACCTTGAATACAGACTAAGCTACAGATTACAGAAAATGAGAAGTTCAATGACTCTTCCAGGCTTAAAGATTTCCCAGTATTGTAGCAAACAGAATACTACACATTGCTTTGTGGGAGAGAAATATGATTTTACTGACATTTCATCAGCGTCTTGGGAGTCAAAGACCATCTCCTATAATATTGAATATTTAATTTGAACACAGCCTACAAATAAGGAAATATTGGACATAATTTTTCTCCAGTATCTTGCCTAAGCTGTAACAATAGTTTGCACTTGCAATATTCACCGCAGTAGACTCCATTATTGTAATTAAGATCAGCTAAGCTGTTTTAGGGAATTTCAATAGCTACTGTCTCCACCTAATAGATAAACAAGAGAGAGTCAATGATATTGAAAGCAACAGATTCAATGCAGATAACTTACAGAGTTCAATACCACAAAATATTACTGAAACAACAGGTTATTAAACCAGGCAAGATATTAAAGCTTTGTGCATAAAGTAACTGCTAGCTGAGAAGGGTTAGAGAAACTGCCACCACAACAAAAAGCACTCTCTAACTGCTCATAACAGCTGGATGACAATGGCTGGACTTGGTACTGTGTCCCACTGAGGAGTGGCAGCTTTTTAAATCATTGTTTGTATCATCTACCAGGAGAATCCCACCCTGGGGTGCAAAGCAATGGAAAATTAATATTTGACTTGAAAATACCTGTACTTCTTGCGTGAAACGCCAGTATTTGCACAGATCTGCTTGAACCTGCTAGCAACTCTAATTTTACATGCGTAAATCCACACAAGTCAACAGGAACTTAGTTTATGCTACCTACCCACCATATCCATACAGACAGAAGTGTGAAAATGGATGATCCCTTTCAGGCACACCTGGCTCAAACTCCTACTGTACACACCTACAGACACTCATAGTTAAGAATTTGCTGCAATAATTCATTTATTTCTACAGAAATGCGGATATGTGAGAACACTGAGCCTTCTACACCTCGCCCACACTAGAGACCCGCTACCCCCAAAACAAGCTCTATCAATAAATCCCTTTTACTACTGACAGAGACAAAATTACCTCAGCAGAAAATGAAAAAGCAGTCCTTGGTGGTGCCATTCTTTCCACCTAGAGAGAACCCAATTTTCATGTGTAACAGAGATAGTTTACACTTTGCTATTAGGATGAAATAGCCTGAAAACGCAAGAGGACTACAAGACCTCTGTAAGAGGGTGCAAAAGAGATGTAAAGTACACCAAAGTGCAACCATCTGCAGTGGAGCCACTTTGCATTCTTCTCAAGCAGACTTAGTCACAACATAATGACAACCCAGGTTGAGACACTCTCATTTACTAACACTGTGACACTACTATACATGGACAAATCCTGCAACCCTTCATCTAGCAAAGTATGTTTCGCTGGAAGCTGACCCACATAAAAAGCTGAGGATCAACCTTCTCTGATCATTAAAACAGACAGATGCTGACACAACAAGCTCTTACCCAGAGCTTGGTTCATAAAGGAAAGATTTAATTAATATTTTAAATCAAAACAAACCTTCTTGGTTAAAAAACAAAGCACACGCTAACTCCTGATGCTCTTATTTTAAGAGCAATGGGTTTTTATTCAGTTTTGCTTCCAACTCTTCCCAAATGACATAACCAGAACTACAAACAAGGATGTCCACATAGCAACTTCTACCACAATGACACAACTGATCTAAATTTACACTGACACCACTTTACCTTAAATCAGTGTCTCCCACATGTACAGGCTTTTTCACTAGGTATCCAATTCCTTCAGCCAGCCTTAGCATAATATATAATAAACCTATGCTTGCTAAACTTCCTCATGAGAACTCTTCCAAGAGAAAGGGATGAAGAGCAGTCTCAGTGAATTTTCTTTCCTTGGACTGTTGCTGTACTGTCCTGATGGGCATCTTTCGGATCTATCAGTCCTTGGACAATAATATTTTGTGTTGCTTCATTAACTAGGTTGTTTTCCGAATCCATGCTATTGTTCCCCCCTCTCTTCAAAGCATAAAGTTAGACCGCGTTTATTACCAGTAATTTAGCCGTTCATATTTTGTTACAAGCAGCTTGCTTAAATGCTATTAAAAGCACGTCTCAGCCAAAGGCAAAATATCAACACTATCCAACCCAGCAAAATTCTGCCACAGATTCAAACGACCAAACTGTCACTCTACGTACAAACAACAGCGCGCCACTAGAAAACACCAGAAATGTATAAAGAGCATCCCCATTACCTCCTTGCATCAACGCCTGTGACACGCACACGCACTGGCAAGTCTTCTGTGTTTTCTAACCATGGATCACTCCCTGGCGGGCAGCAGAAGGGATCCAGCAGACCCCCACACCGCCAGCCTCACTCACCCAGAAGTAATCCCTGCTCCGGCCGCACAGCCACCGCGTCCCAACAATATCCTCCGGCGAGGAGAGGAGCCGCAAAACTGAACTTTCACTCCCAAAAGGCGCAGGAGAGCCGCCCTGCACGCCTGCCCGGCCGCTGCCCGAGTCACCGGGACACAGAACTAGCGGGAGGTGAAGCGCGCAGCCGGCTGAAGGACGGGCACCGCGGCTCTCCCTGCGCAGGAACCTCACTCACAAGGCGCGCATCGCTGGGGCTCTGCTCTCGCACACCGAGCCACTCGGCACTGCAAGCACTGCCGAGACCCATTGCCTTGTTTTAACCATATCTGTAATCATCAAGTTTTTGGGGGGGTTGGGTGGTTTCGTTGTTTTTTTGGTTGGGTTTTGTTGGTGGGTTTTTTTTGTTTTTTTTTTTTTCGCCGAAACAGCCGTTCATTCAGGCCAATGCCGCCTAGCAGGACAGCAGCCGCAGCGGCGGAAGGGGTGCCGGGCTGACAGGGTCCCGAGCACAGCCCGGCGCTCCGTGCTTCCAAACCAGCCCCCGACGCGCCTCGGACGCGCTTTTGTCTGCGGAAGAGAAGGCACGGAGCGCCCGGGCGCTGCCGCCACATCATCGCGCTCACGGGCTGCAGCCCAAAATAGCGCCCGCGCCGCCGCGCGCCCCGCATCCCGCCGGGCAGCGGGAGGACGCGCCCGGTGCCCCGCGCTGACCCGAGCCGAGCCGGAGCGGGGGCGGCGCGGACACGCGCGGAAGGCGCCGCGGGGAGAAGCGCCGCGCCGGCCGGGACCGCGAGGGCACGGCCGGCAGAGCGCCCCGCTCCCCTCCCCGTCTCTCCCCGCGCCGGACGCGGCGCGGCAGGCAAGGAACCGACCCCCCCGCCCCCTCCGGCCGCCGGCAGCCCCGCTTTACCTCGGCAGCCTCCCGCTCCCGCCGCCGCCCCGCCAGTGCCGCCGACAGCGGCGGCGGCAAGCCCCGGACCCCCCGCCCCGCCCCGCCCCCTGGCGGGGCCGCGGGGGCTCGCGCGCCCCCTTGCCGCGCGCGGGGCCCGGGGGGCGCGGGGCGCTTCCCGCCCGCGCGCCGGGAGAGGCGAGAGGGGAGCGGGCGGCCCTCGGGCGCGCTTCCCGCCGCGGAGCTCCGCCGCGGCTCTGCGGCGCGGGGCAGGTGCGGGACGGGGCACGGAGGAGCCCCAGGGCTCGCCCCCCCGGTCTCCGGACGCTGACAGGCGCTTCCCGCATGGAGCGCGGTCCCGCCCGGTCGGAGCTGTAGTACGCCCGTCCCTCCTTCCGCCCAGCGCAAGGGAGCGGGGCGCGGGACGGGCTTACCCCCTCCCGCCGACCTCTCACCTCAGGAGTGCTCTGCGTTTTGACTGCTCTGCCCGCAGCCTCTGGATATAGTTTTTCTTCCATCAGACTCTCAGCGCGGCCCCCTCTTGTCGCGCCTTCAGTGCCGATGTGCCTCCTCTTGCCTTGACGGCCGCAGCGACTCTCCATGCCTTCTGCAGGTGGGTGTGTCCGACGGGGAGTGGAGTATGCCGTGAGAAATCTTAAGAATTCCTGCTAGGGAAGAAATCCCGAAAGAGAGAGAAAAGGTGTGATGGTGCTCAGGTGAGCAACGGGCTCCAAGCCTTCCATGCCAGCAGTACCGGAACTGCCAGGGCCTTTGGCATCCTCTCAGCTGCTATTCATCTCAGCTTAGAGACTGCAAAGTCTTCAAGAGTTAAAACAGGCAAAAACACCCTCTCTTCGGATTTTTGACAGCTGTAATGAACGCAAGGAAGAATTATGTAAACATTATTAAGTGTTAATAAACACATGTCAGCATTAGGCGCTCTTGTGTAGAAATGTTGATAAAAGCCACTGTGAAAGCTTTATTCATAATGTCTTTTTAACTTTATGTAGCTGGTGTAATAGGCCCCGTGCATTGCTGTTGCCTCGACGGAAAATCATTAGCCAGTAATGGATGAGCCAGTTCGGAAGGAGTGCCACTGGGATACTGCACACTTTCATTCAAAGATGCTATGTATTAGAGGAAGTAGCAGGAGACCTGCCAACTTTCCCAATTTAATTATTAAACTGTCAGTTCCTGACTCCTTGCTTCAACTTCCTGAGGCAACATCTGGCTGTAATAACGAAAATAAATAAATAAAATAAAATTTGATCATTCACTCAGCAGCATTCTCTTTGCAATGTCCTTTTTACAGCAACTTTTATGAAAAGCTCAATATGGGGGATCCAGACCCGGCATCTCTCTGAACTACTCGAAAGCGAAGACAAGAACAGTTTCAGCTGTGATCCTCAAGGCAAAGATGTGGAGAAGGCTATATCATATACTTGAGCCTTTTTTCAATGAGTCTGGTGGTGTGCATTTTAATCTTCCTAATCCTTCTTTTATTCATAAGAACATCAGCGGGTTTTTTTCGCTGCATGAATCTGCATGATATGACTTCAGGAGATAAAAAAAAAATCTTTTGCTAGCCAAGAATTTTTGCATTTTCATCAAACATTTCTTCAAAAGGGTGAAGCTGATTTCAAGGAAAAAAAAAACAAAACATAAAGGATATCAGATTTAAATGCTACCAAATGTGAGCAAAATACTGAAGAGAAGTTTTAAAATATCTGAGGCTGTGTCTTCACTTGTTCTCTGGATCTGTTTCATATGATGTGACAGCTTCAGCTCGTGATTCGTTATTGCAGTGGCTTTTGGAACTGAATGCCTCTTTTTTTTTCATATCCTCACTCAAACACACGCACACGCTTACAAAAATATGTATCTATATATGTACACATGCACATGGAGAGACAAATACAGAGTGACTCAGCTCTGCATTCTACTTGCTTAATCAGTTTCAAATCTTCAGTACTGTTCCCTTGCCTTATTTAAAATGCCTAAGGCCACCTTTCCCACATTGCTTATTTCAGTGCTGGGGTACAGAGCCTTTGACAAAGCTGGGGCATCTACGCTGCCTTCTGCGGGTCACCCTCTCCTAAAAGCCTTTCTGCAGGTCAGGAGGTCAGCCCTTCCATTAATCACACGGCAGCTTGGGATTCAGCACTCACCCTGCACACGAGTCCTAGGGAATCCTCAGAGACCTTTCTCCTGGTGGTCGCTTGGAGGGAAGGAGGGAAATCAAGGTCTGGAGGCAGAGGTTGTGCAAGCCCAAACCACAGAGAGATGGTATCAGGAGTGCTGTGGGGTGACCAACATCATCCACACATTGCATGGTGATTTGGTCTGCCCCATGCTGTGAACAGATAGGAATTGTAGCAACTCTGCTGGTGAGTGCTAGTCAGGCAAGTACGGCAGCAGTGCCTAATTCAGTGTCTCCAAGTATAACTCTTTTCCAAGTGCTCCCAGAGAAAGCACTTCTGATTTTCTCCCTTCCATCAAGAAGTCAGGTAGACAGATGAGAAGAGTCTGAAGTCAATGTTGCTGTCTTCTGAGCTCCTGTCAGATATTTAACACGTGGTCCTTGATTTTCTTCCTCAGAAGTTTCCTTCTTCTCATAGCTTGGAGGTACTTCTGGAATATTTTATGGATTTCTTAGCTGCTCTCCACTGGAATTCCTCATAATTCCTTTCTTCCTAAGGCTTCCTTGGGTACTTTTTCTTTTGTATCCCCCAGCACAAGCAGCAGAAAATTTAACTATCCTGTTAAGTAGGGCAGGCTTTCTTAAATTGTTGAAAAAATTCTGGATAATCCTTTCATACCTGTCTCCCATCTTCAAATGAAATGACTACACCTCTTAAGTTGTCATAGGATGGAATTGAATACTTTATATAAATTCTATCCAAGATTCTCCCATTTTCCCTACAGTTCATGACAGATCAGTCAGACTCTTCCTTTAGACTGTAAAGAAGAAAGAAAATAGAAAGGGGAGAGTGTTCAAAGTGGATTTTGTGATCAAATTCTATTGAACATTTTTTCTATTATTTGTAAATTCCCAGGTCTATGGCTCAGAATTATTTTTACAAAAACCACCTGGGTTAAAAAAAAAAAAAAAATCCTCAAAACAAAACATTTCAAAATTCTCTGGACCAATGAAACATTCCCAAGACAGCAAAGACTATCCCATGACCAGATGCAGCTTTGAAAACTTCCATAGGAAGTAGAATTTGTACTATAGGAAGGAAAATTTGTACCTCTGTACATTAAGGAGTCTATCATCCATTTCCCTAGGTTTTGCTCAGGAGACCCTGTGACAACTTCTGTACTGAATATTAATTCAGAAGTAAAGAGGAAACTGCAAAAAAATGAGCGAACCCTTCATGAAACAAAGGTCAAAGAACAGTTTAACACAGACAATTTCACAATCTGTTGGAGAAGGTCAATAGCATGATGGATAAGACTACAGCAGATGTATTTGTATATTTACAAATGTGAAAGCAGAAATTAGCGTCTTATTAAAAGTAGCAGCTGTTAATTGCCAGCCTCACATATAGACACATGCTTGGAGAGACTGTTAATTAACCGAGTGAAAAACTAGAGGAGTTTCAGCTGAGTTACTGCCATGGCCTTAAGAAGTTTGGCAAGAGACTCTGATTCCCAGGTGGATCCCAAGCTGGATAATATTTGTTGGCTATATGGAGGCAGTGATGTCTATTTGAAACAGAATTGCCTTTGCATAAGGATGTGCTGATCCACTAGGGTCAGCATCAGCAACTATTAAAACAAGCTGACATAAAGAGCCTCCCAGATATCTGTTTTCATATAATCTGGAAACATCATCTCATATAAAACTGCAAAATACTTGAGACTCAGAATCTAAAATTGCTTTCCTTAATGAAAAGCTTCCTTTACTGAAAGGAAGAAAAAATATCCTACAGGATTTGAAACATTAGCCAGCAGACAAGAAATCCAAAATCCTACTAAGCTTGGGGCACACTTACATGAACATTTGTTGCAACAGCCAGCACTTACCTAAGGACATGATAAAAGTCCCAATGTGTTAATAATAGTAACAACTCGGTCCCTAGCAATATTCATAGGTTGTCAGTTGTTTTGGGTTTTTTTCCGCAAGATGCTGGCAGGAAGGAACATGGAGTCTGTGCACAGAATTTAGGACATTAATTTTGTGTCTGCCATGCTTACTAGGTAACAGAGATGATACTTTACCTTTAGAGATGAAAAATAAAGCTGTGGTGCACTCAGACCGTCATGCAATAATAACTGATGGTGGCAGCTGAGATTATAGGAGCATCTGCAGCTACAAATACTCAGCTGGGACTCCTTTAGGCTTCTGTGTATCATCTGGTCTTCTATTATTTCCTTGGGAATTAAACTAAGCAACACATGGGTGCCATGATTTCTGAACGCTTGATAAAAGAAGTAAAAAATAAAGCTAATGAAAAATCCAACCAGTATAACTGATACTGTAAAACCTCCTTTACTGAGCTCGGTAATGACTTAACAAGGGCATGCATAAAAGACAAAGAGCAAAGGCGTTGGAACAGCTAACCCATTTGTTACCTGAGAGTTCTCTTCAATGGTAATGAGAAGGTTGGGAGAGATAATTTGGTGCATTGTGTTTAAAGAACAGCTCTTCCAGGTTGTCCTAGAGATGGATTGGCAGGGAGTATCAGGTTGCAAGTGTACTGATAAAACAATATGAAGAACATGGGAGGAGCATTTGGTGGGAGTTAAAAAAAGGTTGTAAAGGTCTCTAAGGAATTAGGTTGTGAAGTTGCAGAAAGCAATGCCAATTTGTAAGAAATCGTGTCGCCTTGGCATATAATCTGTGACAATAAACTGGAACCCTGATTACAGGGAAAAAGAATAGGGCAGAAAAAATGTTACAAATATGGAGGTAAATAAAGAGATCTGGCTAAGGTACTTAGTGGACTTAGCTGATAAGGAGAAACTCAACTTGGATGGAGAAAGAACAAAAATGTAAGTTATGGAAAGGCAGAGATCTAACTCAAGCTGTGTTTATATTTCTGGATTTGTCCTATACATTTATGATAATGTGTAATCCCTCCAAGATTTCTGCCAGATTTTCTCTTGAGGGAAATTATGCGTATAGTAGCAGATCAGTGTTATCTGAGGGTCTGAAATTAACAGTGAACCCAAGCATTGGACTGTAGAAGTGAAGTATTTCAGTCTTGCAAAGATGCTTACGACTTATCACTGTTGGTACAGAATTCACAGAAGACATGGATTACTCTGCCTGTTACTTTACAAAGCACCGTTAGAAAGATGTTACCAGAAATAATGAGTAGAAATGAGTCTTGCTGCTAGTTTGTAAGAGCATAGTGAACTTCAGGAGAGGATTTGGAACCCAGCCACCAAGGGACGAAGGAGCAGGGACAGTTGCACGTCTGCTGGTGAAACATCGCATCGCAGTTTGGTCCTGCAGGCTGCACGTTCCGGCAGAGGAATCCGAATGGCTGCTATAAGTCAAACCTTTGGACATCTTCAGACAAGTATGAGCTAGTGTCTGTCCTGCAAGTAATGGAGGGGATGTGCTCTGTAAATCACATCAGTGATCCAAGCTTAGAGTTCTGATCAGAGAAGAACAACAAATCTGTGTTACAAAGCTCCCTGTGTCACCTTTTTAAGTAATATCACTCAGCCCTCAACAATCCAATACTGCTCTGATAAAATTATTTTTGGATCCATGCTTCCTGAGGTACTTTCCTATTTATCAAAAACTAGCAAAGATTTCTGCACAGGTGCCAGATGCAAAAGACTTTTATGTCAGGGACCTGGGGTAATATTTCAAAAAACAGAGCAATATACGAGGCAAATGCATTCATGCCAAGCACAGGATTAGGAAAAAAAAAAAAAAAAAAAAAAAAGAAGAAGACAATAGTAATAGTTACAATGCTGCAACCAAATAGTGGAAGACTAAATCTAGAGGAGAACTTTAAAAATTGTAGTTTTCAGCATAACACATGCCCAACTACTGGGCCTACTGGGCCTGGCCCATAAGTTACATACTCTCTATTGCTCTATAATTGTAGTCAATCTACACTGAGAATAACTACAACATTCATAATCTTGGTAGACAATAGGCTTCCTGGTCTTCTAGGAGTTTTTACAATATTTAAGTTTGTGTTGCTGGCTAGAATTCTTGTAAAATTCAAGAGATAAAAAGCTGTAATAATCACTGCAAGAAGTCACAGGGAGATATGTGTGTCGATAAATATGTAATTTTAAAATTAGTATATATATATGTGTGTTATAATAATAATAATATTTAATTCTATCAGCACATATAGAAGTTTTGTTTGCAGCGTCTTCACATACTTCTCCCTGGCTTTACTTTTTGAATTCAGCCTCTAGGGCAGATGTTCAGTCCTACAATTACTTCTGAAATGATATTTCTATAGTCTAAGTCCTAAGTAAATAGTGTGGAGTACATATAGAAGGGTAGTTTTAGGTGACTTATTCTAGCAGTTGCTTCTTACAGTCTTTCACAAATTGGTTGCTTCTTGGATGCATATATTCCACCTACCTTGCCCAGGACCTTACATGTCAGCAACAAATATCTCATGTAAGAGGGAATCAAGAGTGGCAATTGAACCCACATTCTATTGTTCTCCAATGTTATCTTGGACGTGTTGCAAGTGGCTAGCACGGCTGAAGGAAAAGATTAACAGGTACTCGACTGGTAAAGATACCGCAGGTCCATTGCTGCTGTAAGCTTTTGGTTCATTACAGGATCTGCTCCGGGTTTGTAAGGAGTCCTGCAGACACTACTGAGCCACGGAGAGGTGTCTGAGGATTAGGAAAGATACCCTAGGGCATCTCATATTGTCACTCAACACCTACATCACAGTGAGCCTGTAGAGTCTCCAACTTGGAGTCAATTTTTACACAAAATATCTAAATGCATTTTCGCCTTTTTTTTTTTTTTTTTTTTTTTTTTCCCAGAGGGTCACATTGAATCTTAAGGATTTCATTCTTTTCTGCTTATCTGGAAATAATTATCTCCAAAACAATACAAACAACTTAGCAAACAAACAAGATGATCACTAGGGTGTTTGTAATTGAGACCTTAGGCATAATTGTTTATCTGTGGAGGATAAACCGCAGCTATTTATCTATGTTAACCTTTGACTACTTTCTTAGTCACATGGAACAGCTTATTAAACAAGAAAGGGTGATGTATGGAGGTAACAGCTACTCTGAGGAGGTTTGCAAAATCACGCTGTCACTGTTTCATTCAGCCCGATGAGGTCAGAGCCTTCTAATTAAATTCAGTGAGTTCAGCTTTCAGTCTGCACTCTCAGTTGTCATAAACACGGTTGATAATTGTTATTGTTTATGCTGTAGTACTTTTCCCAGAGTGTTTGGGTTTTGTGAATATACAGGAAGAAACAGACTTATTGCTATGGGGATAATATGTGCTTTCCTAACTCCGGAAAATATCCCTCTGACCAGTAGACTTGGTAAGTGCTACTGAGTTTCATCCATTGCTCGTATCTGACTGTAATTTGCTGTGGAACGTTCCGCTATAGCTTTCTATAAGGACCAATATGAAAATTGCATTGAATCATATTCAGAAATGAAAATAAAGGGGGAAGGAATGGGCACCACCAGCCCCACAGGCTCAGCTGGAGGAAGCAGCCCACCTCTGCCGGTGGCAGGGCCAGTGCAGTGAGAGCTCCCTCTTCCGTTGTAGATAATCTTCATCATCGGGAGTGCTGTCATTTTAACCCCAACATCTGGTTACCTGCTAGATTTTGTCATTGCCCTACCAACTTACATTTCCATTTTTGATTAACATTACTCTGTTCTGCTCTTTTACTGCTTGTTATTATTTGCCTCTGCGCAGTTGCTTGGGCTTTTCGTTGACTAACACAAAAATCAAAATCGCTTCTACAGAAGAAAAGTCTGAATAAATTGAGTACAATAATGCAATCATCAGGGCACTCTTTTAAGTAAAAACGAAACAAAACAAAATAGGAATGTACAGCATACTCCTTCTCTATGGCCAGTTGCAAGAAGGCATCTTTGGCATTTCTGGTTTTGGTGAAAGTTAGTTTAAAATGTCATCAGTTTTTGTAAGTATGGAATATACTTCTTGGAATAATTAATAATACACAAGATTGTTTTTTAGTTAAGGGATTTATTTACTTCTTTCATCTTGATATGCTTACAAAGTGGGTGTGAAACTTGTTAATCTGACAAGGTCCATGCACAAGAATGAATTTTTAGCACTTGGCTATCAAATGCAATAAAAAATAATTTCAATAAGAACAATTTATGTTGGACATTGTGTTACTATCTCCCAATAATCTGACTCCTTCTGTGGTGTTATGTTATTCTCCTTTTCCCCCAGCTGACTGGAACATCAACTCAAGTCTTTAGGGAAAGAAGAGTTATTTGCTAAATGTTTTCACAGCCCATAGCACAGAAGGGTCCTGACCCGACTGGTCTTCGGCCTTAGAATATCTTACAGGAATTTGTTACTTATTATTCTTGTTTATAATATATCATGGAAGATTTCCATTGTTCTTCTCTTGAAGGTTATTTTTATTCCAGTTATGTCTTGGTTGCTCTCAGAATGCTGGGTTTATAATATGTCAGTTTCTGCCATACAATCGTGACATAGATTACACAGTTGGATGGTTGTGTTGCAGTAAAATGTGAGGAAATAGTGCAATACCTTAAAGTGCAATACCTTATAGTCTTACCGTGGCAGCACAAATGACACACCATGATTTTGCTTTTGTTTGGACTCTGCTGGGCAGCAAATGTCTGAAACAAAAATCCTGGGCTTGTCTACAGGCAGTTACTGTACTACCATCAGTGCATGCTCCTGTGTGTTTGCCTTCCTTCAACTCTGACCAGGGATGAGTGAGCACCATTTTGAATACAAAGGCACTTCAATTTTCATGCTTATTCAATCCCGGGCCTCTGCTGAGATTATGCTAGTAAAAATGCCACATATAAAAATGGTTTTATGATACATGTTTGTCCTCAAAAAGTCCAGCTGCAATAGTAACCGATGCAGCTGATCATAGAGCATACTTGTGTGTGAGAGTGAGAAAGTGTATGTATTTTCAGGGAGATTCAAACAAAATAATGAGGACAGACACATTATTTGAATATTTGTCCTTTTACATTTGAACATTCTGGACTGTGCAACCAGCAATTTCTCTGTCTTGCCACCATGAGTTTTAAGTCTAACTAGCCACAAAATTCTCCGACCACTCAGATGACCAAATTGCTTCCTGAATGTAGGAGTTCAAGCCAGCTCCACTGTCTTGTATTTTTAAATCCACAAATTAATGAAAAAGCTGCATTTTTCTTATAATAGTCTTTTTTTCTCCATTTAGTTTTGTTCTACACCAGTGAAAATGTCTTTGGAATTTCTTACATGTGATATGCTGAGAAAAACAATGGTAAGATTTCAGAAGTTTATATCCTAAATTTCCAGGCAGGGGGGCAGGCAGTAAAGTAGTCAAGAGTCTTTCAGGAAAGAGATCTTAACCACACTGGATATTTAAGATTTCATTGCATCTAAAAAACTAAAGAACTAAAAAAAACAACCCTCCTCCTTTTCAAGTTTCGCATTTCAATTTACAACTATTAAAGTCAAATTTAGTTCCGTTTTCTCCACATGTAAAGCGGCATGGCAGCATTATCTTTTTTTGCCAGTTTTCCTGCCGTATTAACTTTGTAATCCAGTGGCTATCTTCAGTTAAATTTGTGAAAAGTCTCTAAGATTTAAAGTTGCTACAAGTTCTGTGAATTTCATGACTAGATGGAGAACAGAGACTTGGCTGTTGGCGCTGCTGAGCGAAGGAAGGTTGATGTGGGATTTGGTGTTTGGTTAGCACATGGACCCGCCACCTGACTAACCCCTTAGCAACCGCCAGTCAGTCCTTGCAGACTTTTCTTCACCTGGAGGCAAAAATAAAGTATAGAAGGGTGACACAGGAGGGAGCTGATGGTCTGGTGGTTACATCAGGGAGGTTTTGCAGGAGGCGAGTTAATGATCTGAAAAGAATGAGAGCAGTAAGATAAGGGAGAGGCAACTACGGATACAACAGCAGAGGGATTTATGAAAGAGGAAAGCCAGCCAGCAGAGGTGATTTTGGAGAAGATGTAGGACACCAGTTTATAGAAAACAAAGCTGTCTTAGTACTGTTGTTAGAACCTGCTCGCTGTAAATGTAATAGCTTGTAGACAATAGAAGACAATAATTGTAAATTACAAAATGTAGTGCATAAACTGTAATTTATATATAATATGAGACAATATCCTCCCTGTTAACAGGCTTGGAGTTTAATGTCTTACTAGATTATCATGCCAATAATGAAGTTTTGTTATTTAAAAGAGATACATTATGGGAAAAACAATCATAGCAGCAGTACTCAAGTACTTATCCACTCTGCAGTTTTCCCATGTTTCCAAGCTGTTAGTTGTTTTAAAAGGAACTATAATTACATTAAATACTTTATTGTGCTCAAAAACTGAAATTGCTTGGCTTTCCATAAGATTATTAACCTGCAGTAAACATGAGTGAGGTGTTCAGTGTAAACACCATTGAAAAAGAATACAGCCTAGTCAACACTATCTCATTAAAATGATGCACAGCACAAAATACTGAAACATATTTCTCTGTTATATAAACTGTTGAGGAATATTCATTTACCCATAGCTCGACACCAATGGTATAAATTTAGAGTACCTTGATTTTCCTTTCTCTAGCTCAAGATAAATACTTTGTCTCCTCAAAACAAACTAATTTTACAAATGGGACTAGATCCCTTTACCAGTAACGTGCTGGCAGCTCTAAGTAGCATTACATTCAGACCTAAGGGACCCTTGTATACCTACAGTGTTGTCACAGAAAAATATCTGACTCTCAGTTCCCTCCACCCCATCTTGCTTGTTGTTTTTATATCTAAGCAACATCATATTTAAGCTAAATATTAGAAAAAGGTTCTTGATCTGGAGGGTGGTTGGGCACTGGAACAGGCTCCACAGGGAAGGGGTCACAGTACCAAGCCTGACAGAGTTCAAGAAATGTTTGGACAACACTCTTGGGCTTGTGGGGTGACCCTTGGGGGTGTCCTGTGCAGGGCCAGGACTTGGACTTCGATGGTCCTTGTGGGTGGGTCCCTTCTAACTCAGGATATTCTGTGATTCTGTGATATTTGCTAAAGGAACCCAGAAGAAGAACGTATCCTTAAATGTAGGAGAGCTATGGTCAACAGCAACTAAATTTAACATCCACTGGAAATCCAGGAAGCACAGGTCCTGAATAAAATGATGAACTTCCATTCCAATGTAATTTCCAAAACAATATGGTCCAGCCAATGCTGGTCATTTACCAGAATTTTAGGTAGAAAGGTTAGATAGGTGGGTGAGCACCTGATAAGGAGTCTAGATACACGACAGTTTTCCCCATCAACAGGGATCCAAGAAGTTACAATAAAGCAGGCAATTTTTTTCTTATTCAGAAGACAGTGGTGAATATTCAGGGATATTCTTGCTGAATGCCAGCCCACAGACTCCCTCTGGAAACCAGCAGCTGTAAGAAAATAAAGGTATTAATAAAAATAACTAAGGAGAGAACAGGAAGTCGAGCAGCTGATGGGCAGTTAATCTCAACAACAGACAGAAACAGAAATAAATCTCATGGAGGAACAGAAAATACTTTTCTTCCCTGAACAATGGCGCTAGCAATAGAAAAGTTATGCGAATGAATAATATATGTAAGACAGTGGAAAAACCAAAGATATTTGAGAGAAAGAAACACCTCCTCAAACCTTGTGCTAATTTTTTTCTTACGAATTTTTAATATGAGAACAATAAAAATTACATTGCCCAGAAAATGCAGGTAACATTTTCCTAGAATACAGCAGTGTAGAATTTGTGTTCATATCTGTATAGGTCATTACAAATCTTTCTTTCTTCTGTCTTAAAGAAACACTGCTTTAAGTTAAGGAACTTGCTGTATAATAAAGAAATTTACCTTATGGTTGACAGAAAATACATTTTGTATGGGGACGTCTTATACTATGTATATGATTTTGGTTCTCAGAATAAAGTCTGGCACTGGACCCCATGCAAAAGAATATACTCAGAGCATTTTCTAGTCACCACAATAAGGATGTATTTAAAATGTAAGTACAATTCATACATTTTGATGTGTGTCTGTGGAGCCAAAGTGAGGTAGGCTTACAGAAATGTTCAGCTAAGCTCACTTTAAATGCCCCTTTTTATCAGTGACCTTTCCTTTAGAATTTCTGTGATAACCCTTGGGGATATCACATTAAGTTTCTTAGTATAAAATTGAACACCGAACAGACTTTTAGAAAGATTGTGGTGCTAGAGGGATATTTAATGGTGAAATCACTTACTGTAGTACTCATTTCTGAGAGCAAAGGTCTGAAGTGAAATGAATTTGGTGATCTTGATTAGTCCGCTTTGGGCAGAGGTCCATGTCTGAAGTCAGCTATGTGTATAATTAGGTATAATTTTTACATCTGTTCAATAGAGGTTAATTGAACTATCATAATAATTGAATTCCAGTACTTCTGATTTTTTCTGTTCCAAGTGTTTCTGTGAGATCAAAGCCACGTATTCATCATCCGACACATTTGTAGGAAATTCCTGTTGCATTCAGTATTTGGTTTGTGGGTTAATGCAGGGCATTGGCATTTTTCAAACGTCTAACCACAAATACAGATTCAAGCTTCCAAAATGAACAAGCAAAAGAAAGAACAAAATGCACACTAAGCATATATTGATTCTATACTGAAAATTCCTCATAACTTAAAGAAACAGTCAAAAATAGATAGGTTAACAACTGACAAATCTGGAAAGATCTAATAATCCTACCTGTGTATTTTGCAAGACTTTAACTCTTCTTGGTGTGGTATTTTAGATTCAGTTTGTATCACACATATTCAGTAAGTAAACACTTTGCATTAACATTGAGCCTGAAATAACACAGCTTTATTTTTTTCTTAGTCACAGGTGTGCAAACACATGACAAAAGCATATGCATGAATGCCGTGTGTGTTTACTTTTCTGTGTATGCCAGCAGTTACACGCATTTACAAGGCTGCTGTTCACTCATTCAGAAAACTAACAGAGTGGTTTTTTACCGCTTTCTTATGACAAAAAAAAAATAGTGATGAACAGCATCCAATTATACATTCATCTGGGATCCAATATTATTGGATTATTTTTGGCTCGCTACACTTGTCAGACCTACGCTTTAATCGTTTACAGAAACATTTTCTTTTCATTTACTGACTTTAGCATTTCTGAAGAATACAGACTCTTGATATTGAAATTCTTTGACCATTCAAATAGGGAAGATGCTGAATAAGTTTTCTTTCACAGAACAGGAAGGAAAGGTATTGTCCATACTCATTTAACTATAGGCTTCTCAGAGAGGACTGTCCATGGAGGTGTCAGAGACAGTCCATAGATGGTCAAGGAGTGCAATTTCACCAGAACTACTTCAGAAATTTAGACAGCTTATGAAAAATCATAAAATTTAAAAATATTCCATCTGAAAGTAATTTTTTTAAAAACTGGAAATACTGCCATATTTTCTCAAGGGCTTTATGAACATTAAGGTTGAATGACCGTGATCTGTCAGCTCACTGGACTACTTCTCTCACGGTACACAGGTTTGATATTAGCAGTGTCTCACTTTGACGTAGCATGGGAGTTATGGGAGTTACTGTCTCTCTGGGGAGTCCAGCTATAGTGGAAAAGAGAGATGAAGCACAAACATACCAGAGTTACTAAATTAAAAATTAAATTTTTATTTCATCAATCCTCTCAAACTATTGAACTTTTTGATGGTAAATTATTTCTTTTTTAACTAAAAAGATAAGTTTCTGAAGGAGGTTTGGCTATCAGTCCATTTTACTTTTAACTACCAAATAATTTTCTGAAGAAAGTTTCAATAATGACCTATTAGACAAAGGACTGGTGTTACTACACGAATTAATCCGAGTCTGTAAGTAATTGTCTTGCAAACCTTTAGACTCAGGCTGGTGGGCTGATTGCAGTGGCTTTTCTCTTTGAACAACTGGAGTCAAGAACAGTGCAGAGTTGCAATGGTGCAGAGAATGCAGAACTGATCCCTACGAAAACACTTAACCTTTTTTGCAACTAAATCCCATAAAACAACTTTAGTGGTGCAATGAAGTTCATTGTCTGCTAAGTCATTGTGAATCATAAAGTCCCCATTTGTGTGGTATAAATCAACATAACTATTCAACAATTAAATCTACAATGAATATATTTTTTTAAATTGCCAAGCATTATGTTTCATTTTACAAGCTTGCACATGCATTCTTTACAGCCTACTGTCGTGTAATGCTTTATAAATGATACTTGATAAACAACAGCTGTATAATCTTAGAAATATTCATCAAGAGGCACATATATCCATGGTAAATCACTTTTGACTTGTACAATGCTGGTGGCTGGCATATATTCTCCTAACTGCTTGCATGTGGAACATAATATGACATGGCACTATGCTTCTGTGAGACAAAAATACATTCAGAAAACGTACTAGGGTACCAATTGCAAGCAAGAATGAAAAATGATTGTCAAGTGCACAGTTGCAAAGTGTAAATCTCAGATGCTATATTTATGCAACACCACTACGCATGTTTTGCATAATAATGCAAAATAATGTTTATTTTTAAATTGAACTCCATTGCACTAATTTTCACAGTTTATTGGCACTGAAAAATAAAGCTTAGAGAAGATTTGGTATCAGGGATTGGCTTTGCTCTCCCATAAATTAAATCAAGTTGCAGCGGGTGTATTTCTCTCAGCTGTTAGAGTTCTACTAATTACCTGGATTATGTCATAGTTTATTTTCTATCTGTTATACACATTTCAACTTTCAGAAAAGTCCTTGTGAGGCAGAATATAAAATAAAAGGGTTCAGGTATTCTTTCAGGTGCTTTTCTGTGACTTCTGCATAGCCAGATATAACAGTTCATATGTCACAGTGAGTTTTGGGGGGAAAGAGATAAGGACAGCAGAACATCATTCACATTCTGATGGCAACTGGGTACTGATGCTGTTACATAGCAGGGGGACTAAAAATTGAAGTGCACTGTGATTGCTACCTTTGGGCTCTGTGCTGAATTGAATTGCTCGTTACAGCAGCCTCTAGCTCTATTGAGACTGTGCAGTTTCTATTTAACATTTACACTATAAGGTTACAAGTATTGTTCAAGAAGCACCATTTATCTTTTGTTTAGTATCTTCTGAGGAAGCCAAAGTCTGAGATACAAACTGCATCTACTCCTCTCACACAGCAATTTCCATGATACAAGTTACGCTTGATTTTTAAAAATCATGGATAGGATTCTCCTCACCTAATCAAGCAAAACACACCCAATGTAAACCCCTCAGCTAGGCTTCCTCTAACACCCAATGGAGAAAACCAGACCAATTAATCCCATCCTAAATACTACCTGAGAAAAGAGGCTGAACCTCCCTGTGGAGGATGCGTAGACTCCAGAGGCAGCCTAAAAGGCTTCCTTAGAGTAGAAATACTTTTTTTTTATAGGGTAGCGTGAAGTGAGATGAGTGCAGCCAGCTGTGCCCCTTTTAGTCTCTGTGCAGCAGCCATCCTCGCTGCACAGCTGCCCTTACAGAGCACATGGGGGTTGTGTGCATGTGGCACAATTTACCCCAGCTGTGCAAGAGAGATTCCATTCAGGGAAGTAGCTTAGTTTACCTGAACTGCTGTGTCTGCCTAAAATTAAGAACTTGATCCATGAGTATATAAATAGCTTTCATATGAGTAACTTGAAGTGGTAGAAAACCTTTTTTTCCAGCATAACCCTACAGGATATGGAGCTATTTGTGGAAGATGTTGCTTGAACAGGCTTTCTACTGATTGTTTGTATCCATGATACACTCCTAGAGGAATTTGCTGTGTCTGCAGTTGTGCATTTGGGTCTGTGTTACACCAAAACATCTCAGGTTTTTGACAGAAGTTAATAGATTCTCTTTACATCCTCTTATCTCCACTATGGATAGAGAAAAAAACTGAAGCATATCTTTTATTCACTTATAGAGGTAGAACTTAGGCAGGAGCTCTCAAGAAATGAGGTGCTGCACAGGAGGTCTCTTGGCAGTCTAATTAAAAGGTGAGTTTTGGGCTGAGTGGAAAATTGCATACTTCTGAGACAAATGGTGGAAAACAAAGGGATTTTTCTCATTTCTCAAGACTGAATTTGGAAATATGATTCACATAAGACAACAAATCTCTCAGCTTCATTTTTTGCTCATTAGAAGTTCTTATTAGGAACTGTAGAAGGTATATTTTCTTTGCCCTTTTTTTTCGGACTTGAGAAAATCCAACAAATTAATTGGCACTTTTATCTGTTGTGTTGGCATCTCTGTTTTTTTCTGTGCATTGTGTCTATGTCTGTTTGTGAACAGATATAGGTCCTGCCACGCATTTACTCCTCCAACCTGTTTTAGGGCTTTCTAAACATTTTTAAACAATGTACTCATCAATAGTTTTTCTTCTTTTAAAAATTTCTGTGGAAACAAAGACCAGATCTACTAAACCAAATCCAACAGCAGAAGAGATCTTACTGGTTTACATTTCTGCATAAATGACAGCAAGTAGTAAAAGTTAAAAAAAAAAAATAGTTTAAAAGTTTCTTCAGTTAGGCACAGGCTAAATTTACATTTTGTGTTTCAGCTCACTATTAAGGTCACCCTGCTAACAACATTGGACAAAAAAGCTTTACAGTGTATACTACTAATGATTAATTCTTAACTATAGAAGACCTTGCCTTCCTGGTGACATGAAGGTTCCCAAAAGAAGGCAAAGACAGATACTTAAGAAACAAAGCAGGTAGAGACATCTTTTCCCCTTCTATTCTATTCCAGTTTTTGTTCATTATTTGGATTTCCTGAAACAGAGGCAACATCTGTAGAATTGTGTTTAAATTCATTAATGAACCTCTTCTCCAGGGACTCATCTAATGCTTTTCTTGATTCATTTTAATTTTGGTCTCCACCCTGAAGCAACGAGTTTCACAGTTATATGATGCATTTTCTTTTGTTTGCTATAAAACTGCTGTGATCTGAATGCACTCCATTTCTTAACACGATGAAAAACAGTGAATAACAATTTACTACCTACACTCTTGAAATAATTTTTTGCTTTATAAATGTCTGTCATATTTTTAACCTAATATGTGCTGTAGGGTTTTGGTTTGTTTTTTTTTTGCCAAGATTAGTGACATCTTTACCTCCATTTAGTTCTGCTGGAAGGTTTTTGAAACAGGGTAACTGGAGCTGTATGCAGCATTGAATGTGTTACACATATGAGTTTCCTTAAGTTGTTTTCTGTTTTGCTCACAGTTTTGCTCTCAGTTCCTTTCCTGAGAAATCTTAACACCGTAGTTGATACCACTTATGCCAGCAGCTTGCAGATTATCTTATAGAACGAAACCCACTAACCCTGGATTCTCTGTCCAGGATAGAAATAGTTCATTCTGAGCCCATTCTTTTAGTAATCAAGACCGATTTACTGTAAATTCATTATCCTGCCCTTACTGATGATGAGCTTTATTTGCCATTTCACTTCACTGTCCTTTCCAGGGAGCTCTGGAAGTCCCTGCTGTCTTACATCTCAGAACGTCCCTCTGCCAGGTAGCACAGGAGAGTGATGAACCATACAGATCCAACTACAGATATTTAGGGAACTTGTTGGTTGAGAAAGTTGACCACTTACAGCTATTCTTTGTCATCTGCGTGTGTCACTATTAATCTATTGTAACAGCTTCCCGTTAGTCCCGTGGAAATTTATTTTGTAGAAAACTTTAATGAAGAAACATATCAAAATCCTTTTAAAAATCCACATATTCTATAGCATTAGGATCACCATAATCCACAGGTTTGCTGAGAGTTTTAAAAAATTCAAATACACTTGTAAGAAATATCTTCCCTCACTAGAAGAGCATATTATGCAATGTACTTTTTTGTCCAGATGTCTATTAATCTCATCCTATATTACAGTTTTACCATTTGCCTGTACAGAAAGCAGACTTGCAGTCTATGGATCCAAGATCTCTCTGGAGTCCTTCATAAAGATTGGTGTCACATTTCCCGCCTTCTGTTCCTCTGGCAATAGGTTAGACACCACTGTTAGTTGTTTAGCGATTTTATATTTGGGCTCTGTTATAAATCTTCAGTGAATACCATCTGTTCCTGGAGATTTCTTACTGCTCAGTGTGTCAATTTGCTCTAAAGCCTTTTCTATTGACACTTGAATTTGAGCCAGTTCCTCAGCCTTATCTCCCATAAGGAATGACTGATATCAGGAGCTCATTCTCTCCTGCAATGAACACTGATGCAATAAATTAATAGAGCTTTCCAGCAATAGCCTCATCTTCCTTGAATGTTCCTTTCATACCTTGATTGCCTATTGGTCCCATCTGAATCTCTGTCAGGCTTTCTGGTAATGGTATGTTTGAAAAAAGTTTTATTAATAGGTTACCTATCCTTACTGTTACTCCTTCAGATCCCTTCTGGCCTGTCATACGGCATCTCTGTATTCAGCTTTCTGCCATTTATACTCCTTTCTCTTCTGTTTGTTTGGATGCAGCTCCCAGTCTTCAATTCTGACAGCTTTCTTGGTTTTAGTATTTAACATAGGCCAGGTGATCTTTTGTTTCTAATTTAAATCATTAATGATTGCATTTTCTTTTCTGTATCTCTAATATAGAACCTCTCATAAATTGTTTTCCTGAAAGGGTTTTACTCCACTGATGTCTGCTTTTCATTTTTATTTCACTGTCTCACCATTTTATATTGTTTCTACTTTTAAATATTTTGGTATTGTGGCACATTTGGGACTTTCCCCTTCCCGATAATGAGGATAATTAATGTGGTCACTATTAGGGGACTCTGTATCTCTGTATGGGCAGATATCAATTCCCTGGGTAGCTGCTCCATAAATCAGTCATCTCTGATAACTAATAATGTTCTCTCAGAAACAAGCATGCCTAGAAATAACATTTTTTTAGAAAAATTAATTTATTTTCAGAAAGTCTACTTTCATTTACAGTGGAAAAACTGTCACTGGGGGGGGAAAAAAGAAGCTACCTAGATTTAGACCTTCTCTACCTAAAACTGCAATAAATTTATATGATGTGGATCGTACTATCTGCTATGTAAGTATAACATTTCAATTCTTAGCCTGATTTTACTCTGCAAATTTTTCTTTTTCCTTAACCCAAAATAAGTCTAATCATTTCAGTGGATCTACTTTACTGATTTATACTGAAGTAGAAGTAAGACCAGGTCTTAAATCTGCAGACACACCTAAAAGGGATACTATAATTTGTAATAGTTGTAGACATACACACAGTGTGGTCATTTTCAATCAAGATTTTATTCCACCTGCTTGCTTTCATCATAATTGTTTTAAATGTGTGGCTTACTTGACGTATTTTCCAGTGAAATTACCAGTGAGATTCTACAAATCTTCTGACTAACTTTCACCTTCCCTGCTAATCTGTGTACTTATGAAGGAATTTAGCCATAAATCAGCAATAACACAGCTCTTTTAGCAAAACCTAGTGTCATCCATTCATTTGACTTTCGGTCCCAACACAGCCAAAATGCCACAGGGTGATCAGGAGACAAGTGTAAGTGCTACACAACAGTGCATTTAGTTTTTCCATTTGTCATATCATGTCAACTCATACTCTTCAACTTCTTGCCACTTAAGATGTAAGCAGGAATAGCTGTCAATATAATCTTCAGGACATCTATAAACAAATTTAATCAGCTGAACACAAGGGTGACTAATGAATTCCAAAGAGAATCAAAAGTCTTCTCTGAAAGCAGAGACCTCAGCGCTTTGCTTTGGAGTTTATCTGTGTCACTGCCCTGCAGTCTTGTACTAAGTGCTTTCTTCTGATATTTTGCACCAGTGGACATGAACGTCCACCTGCGTGTTTTACCAGGAATCCCATTCAGTCATAACAGGTATCACAGCACTATGAATTCTGCACAAGTAAAGTTTTGAACCTTATGGAATTACCAGAGAAATTTCAAATTAAAACTGTTTTAAGGACTGCTTATAAATAATAATAAGAAATAATAATAATAATAAAAAAATAGATTCTGTGGAGTAAAAAGTTGTGAATGGTAGTGACAAATGGAACTTTTCTCCAAATTAAATGTATATTTAATTCTGGTACTGTCCCTGTAATTTAGTTTTTTTGTGTAATGTGAAAGTGATTTTCTTATAGAGCTAAGAATACTTAGTTAGCTGATATCTAAAAACCAAAGAAGAGATTGCTGTGGAACCTCCTTCCTGAACTAGAATTGATATTGTTCAGAGTCATGGGGGCAGCTCTTATGTTTCTGTGCCAAGTCAGCTTCTCTCTTTACACCAGTCTTAAATGTTCGGGAGTTGGAAGGCAAGAAGATGCTTTTCTTACTGAATATTTTGTTGCAGTAGAGAGAAATTCTTTCTGATCTGTGACAGGTATTGGCACAAAGTTCTGGCAACCCAAAGCTGATAAAAGCCAGCCCTGATTATGCCTGTTTCCTGCCATCAAATGTTGGGTGCTTCTGTCCTTCCAAGTAAATCCATTCAACTCGTGAATCATAATCTATCAGAGGTTGCTTTTATCTTTCAGATTCCACTGATATCTGTTCTGTACTTCTGGTTTCTGCTCTTACACCTAGTATAAATCTTATGTGCAGTTATTACTTAACTGTTCAACTAATGTTGCTGAAATTTTATTTTCACTTCTGTAAAGAGGAATTAATTACTTTGTTATCTCTACCAAAAGTTTGGTCCAATGTCAGAAAAACTATAACTATTTTTACTTCTTTCTTGAATGAGGGTGTATTTTTTGTACTTTATTGTGTCTTTTTTTTTTTTTTTCCCTTGTTTTTGTAATGAAGAGGGGGTTTGTGTTCAATTTAGATCATTACATGACATTGTGTTAGTGTAATTTAGCCCTGGCAGCTGCTAAAATAAGACAAAGAAAAGACAAAAATACTGTATTCATTCTTTTTAATCTTCCATAGACCCTATTACTTCTGTTTCTCTTTTCAAGAGGGGAATTGAAGACTTTGGCTCCATTTAGTCCTTATTCATTTGTTTATGCAACTTATCAAGAAGAGCTGTTTCAAAGTGTGACATCTTTGCTTTATGGATGCTATTGACAAGAAATTGTTGAATTTCATATCTTCATTACAGCCATCCTCTCCTTGAGCCCCTAGGAGTGACAGTTTCTTTCCAGTGATGCAGTTTCCTCTAGATCTAAAATCTTAGGTTTGTGCACAGCAGTTTTGACAATATGTACAAGTATTATGACTACTGTATTTTATCAGAGGTAGGATATTATGAGAGGAAGGGACTGCTTGTAAAAGAAATTGTAGTGCAAAGTGTTTTGGCTCTATATCCTGTAGGTGAACTGACTGATATTTTAATTTCCTTGGACTCTTTTGAAAGCTCTCTAAATGAAGGTTCTGAAGAAAACGCATAACTTTGGTTATCATATTTTATGGTTATTACTGTGTACACATTAAATGTGAATTAATGCAATAAAACAGTACATTTCACATAAAAAATACTATGAATTTCACTGCTGTTGCTGACATAGCACATGTATCAATGTAATTATGAGTTACAAATCGTTGGTAAGAGAGGCAGTGTTACAGTTTTTGAAATTTCCCCATTATGTGAACTCAGAAAAAATGCTGCAGCTTGTATTTAACTTATCATTTCTGGTAGGCATTTCAAAAAAGCAGTATTGATGTCGGATTTATCTTTAGTTTGATGACAGTCAGAGTAAATAAGCATGTGGAACGTACCGGTGCCAATGAAAATGTTGGGGCTTGCTCCTCCCTGGATTAGTTTGATGGTGTGAAACCATCACAGACAAGTGAATAGAAGAGCTCTGAGACTTTTTGCCTCTGCAGGGCACTTACAGGCCTGACACATCAGGGAGCTCTGTGCTTAGGATTCATTACATTTGCTTTATCTCCATGTATTTGTCTGGGGATGTCCAGACTATGTTTGCTTTTTAATAAATCATTAATCAAAAATGTGTCTTTTTAAGCATTTATGTAGAACAGTGAATCTGCAAACTCTCCTATTCTGAAGACAGCAAATAGCAAAATTTGCTGTGCCCATACCTGTGTATCTAAGAACTTGGATGAAAACTGATTTGTGATGGCTTAAACCACTGCCAAATACCCATACCAGAAGCCTCTCCTGAGCCTGCTGAAAATCTCTAGCAGAAGTTGAAGCCTGCACATTTCCTGTCATGCTTCCCATAAGTGAAAACTTTGTGGATAGTCAGTTACCATGGCTCAACTGAGATATAATATCTCAAAGAGCAGGGAAAATTCAGCTGTACATCTGAGTCTGTGAACAGGATATTTATTTTATTACCATATTATTTGTGTCATTCATTCATTGCCAGTTGAGAATCAATATAGTTTTCCTACCTTTATGCTTCACAGATCTGTCTAAATACCAGTTTTATACTCTTTTACATCATCCACAATCATATTTTATTTGTCTTGCTGATACATATCAGTGTGGAATTTCCTTCCAGTTCTGATCCTCTGATCTTTCAAATCCTTCCTTCAGTATCGAGTCTTCCAAAAAGCTTACTTATGTTAATCCGTTAAAATAAGAAATGTCATCATGACCCCAGTGTTCAGAAAAATACCAGCACCCTAGTACCTGAGGAGTACTCTAGATGAGGAGGTCAGTAAATTTATTGGATGTGCCACTAGTTTCCAATAAATGAAGAGCAGCTCCTTACACATCGGTGCTAGAGGTGAGTTACGGCACAGCAACAATAAAAATCCTGATCAAGCAGATGGGTGGGTGGCTGAAAGGGACTCTGGGAAAGGAGCAAGACTGGAAGGGAAGGAAACACGAGTTAGTAGATCTAAAAGAAGTAAACTGGACTGAAACTGTTAAAACTGTGGGGAGTTCAGTTTAGACCTCAGGTATCTCATTCCTTTGAATCATAGGACCATTTTGATTGAAACAGTCCTTTAAAATTATCAGCTCCAACCATTAAATTAGCTCTGCCAAAACCAGCACTAAACCATGTCCTTAGGTGCCAAGTCTGCGTGTCTTTTAAATACCTCCAGGCAGGAATGGTAACTCAACTACTTCCCTGAGCAGCCTTTTCCAATGCTTGGCAACCCTATCACTCAAGAAATTTTTCCTTATATCCAAACTAAATCGCCCCCGGTACAACTGGAGGCCACTCTGCCTTGTCCTATCACTTGTTACCTGAGAGAAGAGACCAACCCAAGAGACCATCTTGCCACAACCCCAGCTCCTTCAGCCACTCCTCATCAGACTTGTGCTCCAGACTGTTCACCAGCTTCATTGCCCTCCCCTGGACATGCTCTGGCACCTCAGTGCCTTTATTTTAGTGAAGGGCCTGGAACTTTACAGGATTCAGGCTGGGTACAGGAAGATGATCATGCCCTAGTCATACAAATCTCAGTGTCCCATTTATTAATACAGCTATTATTTGTTGCCTCTTTGTAAGAATAAATTATTAGAAAGCATCCAAACTTTTAAACAATTAGGTATTATAACAATATATGTTATGAGTGTTTCCTTTCCAGCTTTGAGTCCCTTGTCAACACTTTCAGTATCCACCAAAGACACAAGATGCAGATGGTCAGCACCTGCTCGCTTCAGGCATTGGTTTGGCTGTATGCAGTCCTAAGTGCACTGTCAGTGCTTAACAGAGATCATAAATAATTACTGTAATTAATACTGAAGCTACTTCTTTGGGCTACTCATGCTTTTTGTGTCAATTCTGCTGCATGTAATAGTGTTAATCTTTTAGGCTAAGTAGCTATTAAATTCTTTGTGTTTGGTGAGTTGTTTCCAGCAGCAGAAAAAATTAAATATCATTAGAAATTTGCCTCATATTTCTATTTATACTCAGAAAATTTGTCATCAGTTCTTGCTTGTGTGAACACATTAGGAATCAGTCAAAAGGAGACCGCTCATAATCCCTAACTACCATTTCAAATTTGTATACCCACTACCTAGTCCTGAAACACTGTCCCTTAGCCACGCTTCCACGATTCCTTTGCTATTTTCTGAGCTTTCCTGCTGCTTTTGTGGTGGCATCTGACTCAAATATGTTTACAAACAGGTCAGAACAACACTCAGTCTGTGTATTTCCATGCAGACGCCAGGGAAAACTCAAAAGTAGGAGTTCTACAGACATTTTCTCCAGCAACAAATACAATTTTAAAAGATCCTTCCATTATCTGCACTTTTTAACTTGTTTCTATCCTGCTTTAGCCCCTCTACACTGCATTAAGTCCTCTCTGAATTACCAGTGCAAATGTTTATGGGATTATAGTGTATGCTTGATCACTGACATGCTCAAGGATAATAATTCCTTTTCTTATATTTGTAAACCTTTAAAAAAATTTAGAAGTACCACAAGTGGATTTTTTCTTGGATTTGCTTTAGCACAGAAACTTACTGCCCAGCTTGGGATGGTAGGATATGAGCAAGAGCAGAAACAAGCAGGAGCAAAGGGTTATTTTGCCTGCTGCTGGGGAAAACAAAAAACAACAGAACAAAACAAAGCAAACTAACAAACAAAAAACCCAAACAAACAAAAAAAAACACACCAAAAAACAATACCAAAACACACCCACAGCCCTCATAGTTCAGTGTTTATCCCAACCTCGTGTGTTAGTTTGTGATTGGGACACAGTCTGATCTTGTTCCAAAATAAAGAGGAATGTGACTGTTACCTGATTTAACCTGACTTGAAACCAGCAATCATATTTACAGGTTCCACAAGGCTTGTGATGGCCAAAAGATCACAGATGTTCTCTGGGAACCAGCCTACCTCTAACAGAGCTGCATCTCTCTGCATTGGACTGTGTTTCAGTTTTCGCTTGCACCTAAAACTAGTTGTTATCAATTAGCTATCTGTCTTTCTTCTCAATTTCTATGGGAAATCTGAAAATATAATGGCAGAGGCTCAAGAAATGAAAGGGGACAAATGACTTTGATGATATGCTACGTATTTCGTTACTTTCAGAACTCTTCTTTGCTGGCACACAGCCTTAGGGATGTTTTGTTATTATCACTGTTGTCAGTTCTCAACACTAAAATTTAGTGTATTTGATGTTAAAATCTCAACTCAAGGTTGTAATATCTGTAAAAAAATATTGCTATAAAGATTAAACTCTGGAGGGGTTGTTCACATCCATGAGCAGACAGTAGAATAAATACTGAAAATCTTATCTTTTTCTATTTCTCTGAGAAGCAGGAAACAATATGAAAAACATTTATTCTTATTTGAGAGAAAATACTTTTAACAATACATAATCATAATCAGTCAATACTCAGATGTTGATAGAAGTTGTTTGGAAGATGTTTTTCATGATGACCTTTAAATGCCACAGTCCTAAGTGATGATGTACAAAGAATATTCCTTCATTTCAATATCTACCAGGAAAAAATTAAATTGTTTTTGAGTATAAGCAATATGTATGATAGCGGGGTGTATCCATACATTGGCTCACCCTGCACAGTGAGAAATGAACAAGATAACATTCTGAATTTGAAATTACCACCTTTGGGCATGGCATCTCTTGCTGCAAACAACCCTCAATTCATTACTCTTTAAGTACAATGTCAATGTTTTTCTGTGATCCATCTCACTTTATTCTCACTAGTATATCAAACATACTATACAAAAATATTTTCCCAAATGCAGTCCTAACATGTTAGTGTTTGTCTAGTTGTCAGCAGCAAGATTTTGCACAAATTTTATCCAGCTATGCCACTAATAGAATTATTTAGAATCATGTAAAATATATTTTCTCAAATTTGGAGCTGCAAAATTCTTATGTTGTGTCACATTATTCAACAGAAGAAGCTGAGGGGAAATTTTTTGTATGGGAAAGGTATTCAGTAATTGCCTTTTTAGAGTTTTTTACATCTCCTTTTGAATTATTTCAAATTACATGATCAATATTTGATGCTGGCCATAATTCATTGAAGAGAATACTGTGGGATCAATAAATTTTACTACTGTTGAGAGTATCCTGTGTGTATTAGCCAAATCTTGTATGCAAGTGCTGATTTTTTTCATTCAAGTATCTAGGAAATAATTGCTGTAATTGATTAATTTTAAAATAAAGAGCAAATGTGAACTTAGGCAAATACAAGCTGCATATTTAGTCTTGTTGAGGTATTTAGGGTTGTTGAAATACAGTATTTCAGCAGCAGAAATACTGCTTATAGAGCAGATAATTACTCTTACAAATCAGATGATCTTCAGAATAAAATGACATATTCACAAAAGAGATGAGTGTCCCCAAACTCTGGCTGCTTACCAAAAGAAAAAGAAATATCTATAATATTTTATGTTGCAGAATGAAGCACGTGAGGAGTGGGAAAAACTAATTTTGTGACAGTGGGTGGAATTGACACAGCTTTCTCTTTCTTTTTTCCTTTACTTTCAAATCTCTCCTTTGCATTTAACTTCTCTTTTATTTGCCTTTACACCCAGTAATCTCCAAGTTCTTTTAAATCATTAATGAATGAACCAGGCTGAACCAGGCTGAACCAAGCCTCCCACTGATTTTATAAAGCAGGAACATATAATTAGGCTAATTTACAGGAGAAAGAGCTGATGTACTGGAAGGGTGAGTGACAAATCCAAGATCCCAAAGGACGCCCAAACCAAAATAAGTTATAAAACCTACGCCTTTTAACAGCAAATCTATTTTTTTTCACCCAATCGGCTTTGGCAGTAGTTGTACAGGAATGGGTGCTAATGTAAAATACCATCTCCTCCTACAAAGTGAGTTGTGTTCAAACACTGGCCAACTAAAAGCACTTGTCAAATTAATCAAGTTTATACCCTCATCCCTCACCATAAGTTCAGGCATGCAGGATCCAGGCCTCAGGTCCGGGCCCACAGCTGGCAGAGGGAGATGTCCCAGTGCCTCTGCAAATCCAGCCCTGCTTAGTAAGAGGACAAAAAACAAAAAAACAAAAACCAAACCAAACCAAACCAAACTAAACCAAACCAAACCCCAAAAAAAAAAAAAACCCAAAAAACCCACAAACCAAAAACAACAACAAAAAAAATTGCTGCCAGGACTTAAAAAAAAAAAAAAATTACTTAATGGACATCGAGGAAAAAGAAACAAACTAACCTAAGTACAACTTAACACTCATCTTTAAGCTCACTGTGAAGCCTGCATTGAAGCAATAAAGTGGTCTCTGTGATTCAGTAAAGGCCTCAGTTTTCATCACTCCTTTATTTAAAGCTCTGCTGACCTAACCACATAAAGGAAAATAATCTTCAACCTATTTTTGAGCGATGATTAAGTCTGCGTGAGCTCCAAAAGCAGCCACGACTGACAGTGGAGAAGAGGGTCCTGGGATATTCGGCTGTGAAACGTTGCTTCTGTGAAGGTCATCTCTTCTTTCAATCACTGTGAATGATTGACTCAACATGAAGTTCATATTGCACGACGTACTTTCAGAAATGATTCATTTTAATGGTGTATCTCAAGGGATTGATGTTCAACAGAAGCTACGTCTCAAGCTTAAAAAATGATTTAGCAATATGAAAGCCTACAAACCAAAGCTCACGTAACGACATTTGATGGTAAACATCAGAGAATAAATGCAACTAAGAGTCATAAAATTGGATAGACCATAAATCTGACTGTTTAAGACCTTTTGGGGCTCAAATCATAGAATCCAACATCACTTACACAGCCGTTCCTTGATTCAGCTGTGCGTCTTCCTGAGATGAAAACAGAAGACATTTTCAGCATTCTGATAGGTTGGAGCTGCTCAATGAGGTAGCTATGTCAAAAAAGATAACAAAGTTCCATTCTGAGGAAATGCAACTCCCTCAACACTACCCTCTCTCCCCACCTCAGTGTTCATGGGACACACCTTCAGCAGAGCAGCATTAGAAACTTACCTGGATTTGGAAGGGTGGCAATGCCACACTTAGGCTCTGGCTGGGAGGAGAGGTGACACACTGTGCCTTTTTCCCCAGGAGCCACCGCTCCTCTGCCTCCGCCAAGGCCAACACTCCCTTGCTTTCACATACATGGAAGCGTTTCTTCGTTGATGTTGGGCACGTGACACCCCATTATAGGAAAGACCAGATTATGCCAAGGTTTCTTCATCACTGTTTCTCTCTGACCCAGCTCCAAGTTTTAGGAGGAGACCTGGTGGCTGGCAGCCTGCTGGAACTATTGGTGAGTGCTTAAGGGGGAGGTTATGAGGTTGGAAGTCATGAAAATATCTACTCATGTCAAGACAGGGTTCTGCCGGTGTGGTTTTTTATTATTCCAAAGCATTTTTTTGTATTTTGTCAAATGTTCACATTGAAGGGGAAAAGGGATTTTCCTTGAACAAATATAAATATAGAAAACATGAAGTCAGAAAAGAAAACATTATGTGTCTTAGTTTTCAAATGAACTGACATTTGAGAGGGATTTCTGCAGAGGAAAGGTGGTGTTCTGTTTGAGATTGTCTGAGTTTAGATAGACATAAGCAAATAAGTGGATTTTTAAATATCAGGTCAGTAATTTTGAAGATTATCTTAGTTTATATTTGTTGTCTTTATTAAGATGTTATGGTAGGACTACAAATATTTTTTCTCTCTTGGGCTCAGAGATGTAAGTTATCTTCAACTTCTGCTGCCCAAATAGCACACCTAGCATCCTGAGCTTCAGATGAAGTTATATAAACCTCACAGCCAGTGAGTACTACATAATAGCTATTTACTATTTTTAAAAATCATTACTTATGATAGTTCTAGATAGTCTTGATATCTATATGATTGTCCAGTTCCTTTTTTATCTTACTGAATTCTTAGTCTCAATAATTTCTAATGGTAGTGAATTTCACACCTGAAATACTGAAAAAGAGTTGAGCTTTCTGCTGCCTGCTGGCACCAAATGGCTCTGTTTTACAAACAATCTCAAGCTATGGGTCCCTGAATGCCTGCTCCAGAGCACATAGTACTGCACAGACTCATGTAGAGTAAGCAACCTCTATCATCTCTAGGGAGATTCTTTTCCTTCCCCCTCAGCGTCCACAGGGAGTCTGGGTGACACAGACGGCGTTATGTCTCTGTTCCTGTAGTGCCACTCCACTGCCCTCCACTCTCGTGATCGCCACAAGCCTTTGCACAGTGCCATAGCAGATTTGCTTTTTCAACTGCAGTTGCACGTTGATGTTTGTACAGTGAAGTCCCAGGTCTCCTTTGGATGATATAATCAGTTTAGAACTTTCCAGGTTGAACAGATTATTTTTCTTTGCAGCTGGATTTTGATGCTCTTTGTTATCACTCTGACTTTTCACCTATCTTATTTAAGTTTCTTTAATGTTCTCTACAGTCACCTGTACAAGTATACAGCTCCTGTACAGGTATACAGCTCCTCAACAGGCTTTGTTGAAATGTTATCCTTTCACCTTTCCAAGTCATTAATAAACTCATTAAATATCATGGCACCTCATAAGGAACACCTGGGGCAATTAATCCACCACTGTGATGAGATCTGGTCATTTAATCTTACTTGTTTTTCATCTCTAATCAGGTCTAGACTGCAGCAATCTTAAAATCTTGTATTTAAAAAGTTCAAACTGTGTCCTGACCTATCTGTTAATGTACATTTATTTCATATTTATAATTAATTCCCCTAGGACTAAGTATAATTGAAAGCCAACATTCAAAAATCTGTCTAAAATTCTAAGGCCCACTTTGAAAAAAACCTTACCAAATGGTCAGCCTGCTGTGTTATTACCTGGTTAAGCCTTGTACACTGGTGCTGTAGGAATTGTACAAAAAATATTTTCTGCTGCTTAAAATATTCCTTTAAAAGATGTAGGGTTTTATGCTGCCTTGTCCATCTACTGTTCTAATTTCTGCATTTTTTTTAATACCTTAGCATTTCATTTGTTCTAACTAACTAAATGGAATGCTTCAAATCTGCCATAGAACTGAAAGGTGGATAGCATGAGAACATAAATAATTTGTGGAGCAGAGAGAGAAATCCAGGATTCTCCTATCTCAAGAGATCAACAACACCTATATCTCTTGATTAATGATCAGAGGAACAAGAAATTTATCATAATTCCCCAGTGATCTCTGCCCTGATGTTTATCTGTCATTTTCTAATTACTTTCTTCATGTGAATATACCCAGTTCTATGAGAGCAATCTCATATTTCTAAAACTCTTATCTATAGTCAGTTTGTCTTGTACTGTAATTTTTCAAACAATTTTCCCATCTAATTTTTTTGTTGTTTTACATTATAGGATACAAATGTGAAACTGCCGTTTTTGCCGACTTTGTGAACAACGGCATTTCTGATTTTCTATTTTTTTAAATGCAAGCTGATACAAAATTTTCAATAATGGGCTGACAAAAGGCAAAACAGCATCTGAGCATGAATGCATATTCTAGTTTTTCTCCTACCTCCTGAGAAACTGCCCTGAGGGACAAGGGAAGACAGGCTGAAGGAGCTGAGGTTGTTCAGCCTGGAGAAGAGAAGGCTCCAGGCAGACCTCATTGCAGCCTTTCACTACCTAAAAGGGGCCTATGAGAAAGGTGGGTGCAAAACTTCTTATGGGGGCATGTTGCAATAGAACAAGGGGAAATGGTTTTGAACTAAAAGAGGGTGTGTTTAGGTGGGGTATAAGGAAGGAGGTTTTTACAAAGATTGTGGTAAAACACTGGAACAAGTTGCTCAGTGAGGTGTGGAAACCATCAGGGCTTGGTTGAATGAGCATCCTGATCTAGTTGAGGATGATCCTGCTCATTGGAGGAGGGCTGGACTAGATGACCTTTGAAAGATCCCTTCCAATCCAAACTGTTCTATGATTCTATGAATATCAGAAAATGAATCAATAAAAAAAGGAAAGAAGGAAAAGTAAAATAAAAATCTTGACAATACTTTCTTTTAATCAGTTCTTCATCAGAATTCTTTAAATTCTCTAGCTTATTGCTAACATGAAGATTTACTTTTTTCCTAACTTGTCCACAAAAAGCCCCTGCTTGGCCTCTGTGAAACCAGAAACTTTACTTCATCTACTAGAACCTGCTTTTTAGCAAGGAATAATGTGATTTTAGTTGTATCAATCACTTCTGCTAAGCTTCAGTAGCTCTAGCAAGGTTAGCAAATGTGTAGATGTAACGGGGCTTCAAAACATTCCAATTTTTGAGACTTGGTGATTATTTTTCTTTTTCTGCTGAATTAACCAAGTAGTGATTAATGTTGGCCTGATAAGCCTTACATAAAAGTGAGGCATTAATTTTATCTTTATCATCATAAGGTTGCCTAATGCTGTGAATGGCTGCAAGAGGTCTGAAAATATTAAATATTTTTGAGAGAAGGCTAACCTTTCTGAGCTAAAAAAAGGAAAAAAAATCAGGACTATTTTAATTATTTCCTCTTCTTCTAGCAGATATATGAACTGCAGCTGAAATTTATGTAGTTTACATTTTTTTCTGAGTTGCAATGGCCCAAAGGGGGATGCTTTTCTTCTTGAATAGTTAAAGCATAGCTTTCATCAATATTTTTCTCTTTCTGCCATTCCAGGGGACCTCTGCATGTTCTCCAATTTACAGATTTCAAGGTGGAGCAGGGAAAATATGTACCAAGAAACCCCTTGCTTTGAGAATATTCCTGAAATACCATTTGTGCCCCACTGTTTAACTGAGCAGCCTAAGAACACCCCAAGATCACAGCCTCTCTTAGACAGAGACACTTTCTTTGGGTGAATGTTTTATAAACACTGTAATACCCACATCCTGCTACTAGTTAATTCAATAGAAGAGTGACCCCATATTTCAAATATTATTCACAGGCATCCATTCAAACTCACAGTGGGAATCTTCAAAAGCACAAATAGAGGGTAGGTCTCAAATTATTTTTTACTTCCAGCAGGACTAAGACTCCTTGTGGCTCAGAACATCTCCTATAACCAGTAAAACGCCAAACTAAAAACATTGCACTGCAGTGAGGTTGACTTATACTGAAGACAGGACAATATCTCTGAGTTTATTGAAGCTATTGTTTTGGGTAGTTTTATAGCATAACCTTCAGTAAGTGTTATGAACGCCATATCCTTTAAGATTACTGGGAGAAGAAATTTATCTAAAAGATAAAATGCCTGATAAGTAATGAAAAGAAAATGCTGGTTTTGTACCAAGTTCAAGATTTAATGCTCACAAATGTGGACTGCCTTGATATGCTTATTATAGTTTCTGCATTAAGACATGTTCCCAGAGGAGAGGGTGCAAAAGCAGAGGAGGTTTCCCCATGAGCAATGCCCTGTGAGGTACCTGACCCAGGCACATGGTGGGGGTCTAGCTGTGCAGTTCCCCCTGTTTCTAAGTACACTGAAGCTGCAGCCAGTCTTAGTATCCTTTCATACATCCTTAATCGCAGTATTTCAGTTTATTGTACACTAATTAGATAGACCTGTTGGTTGAAGGAGAAGAATCAACACCCCGTAATTACTTCACTGTAAAATGTAATGAGCTTTGGAACCTGACTTACTGTAAAAATTGCAGCATAATAAATAGAACACAGTTTTCCAACTATAAACCAGCAGTGAATTCTGTTAGTGTATTTCTTCATGAAACATGTTTATGTGATAGTCTTCCAATTTTATGGCTGAAGTTTATCACCATAAGGTGCATTTCATGACAGCCAAATAACTACATTCAGTTAGACTTGTCACCATGTGCCTTCAGTATCAAGACACATGCTGATTGTATCAAACAGTGTTGACTGTCTTTGGCTGCAAATAGAAAAGATGATTACACTGTTCTCTTTAGATGTGATGTAATATTATTCACCTCACTAAAAACTGAAGGTCAAGGTTGTCTAACAACATGAGAAAGATCATCAATTGAGAGCTTCATAATGTGATGATAATGCATAAGAGAGACAGTAGTATTTTTACATTAATATTTCTGTGATTTTTTATGCACAAGACACTACACAGCCTACAAACTAAGTAAGTGACTACTGGTACATTTATACAGAAAACAGAACGACTCTAGGAATTCTGATGCTTCCATATTTTGCAGTCACTTATTTATTTCACAAAGGTCAGTAAAAACAGTTTACACTCTTGTGTGAAATTCCAGCAAAGGATTAATACATTATCATTGTATTTATGCCAGAATGTCATTATCATCTCCCTGAGCCTGTGAGAAAGCTTGAGTAAAATAAGGGATAGTGATGGAATCTAGTGAAGTAGTTTTAAGTAAAAAGAGTTTGCTCGGCATAATAGCCAAACCTTGCAAAACCATTGGCAACACAATTTGTATTGAATGTGGGTGACAGAAATGTTTGAACCTCATTCCAGGAGTAAACACCGAACATATTGCGCACCATGGTACACGTTGTGGAATTGGAATGGAAGCAGAAGACTCACAGTAGCTTTAAGGGGACGCTGATTCCTGGCAGTTGTACCTCAAGCGAGCAGCGCATCACTGGATTAGAGGCAAGTGGAAGGCAGCGAGTGTGGAATCGTGTGTGCCCTTCACCCGAGCCTGGGGTGGGGATGGCTCTGGCTGCCATGGCAACCACGAGAAGAGCTCCGGCTCTTTGCCCTCAGCTGGAGACACTTGGTCCCCTGCTGCCTTGTCGCCTGTGGCCCTGTGACAGCCAGACATTCACCTCACCTATCCAAAAAGAGCGGAGATCCAGGAGAGAGAAACTGATCGGTGGTGGGTTTTCAGCTCCCTCCACTAGCATGTGAGAATAGGAAAAGACAGAAGATAAACCCAGTTTCTATATTGACATAAAAATCATAAAGAATTAGAGCATAATCTGCTTGGAAAAGACAGTTTAGTCTAATTTAGGACTGCATACAAAAGTATTTTTATGGTAGATATTGAATGGCACTGTGAAAGCCAAGGACAGCCATTTTCATCCTTAAAATGTGTCATTGTAATCCTTAACCTTAATTTCTCACATTTAGGACTCCCAGTACAAGGATGACACATAATCTACCTAAATAATCTTAATCTAATAATACAGATCTATATTCTTAACATCAACCACACCATATTGTATTTTATTTGGGAAAACGCATAGAGCCTGGAACAATGATAAAAGTTGAAATGATTTTATCTAGAATATGTTGTATTCAGGGATTAATTTTAATGAATTTTTAATATACATTTCATTGCTTTAGTTTTAATTTTTTTGTTTTGTTAAAATGAGAGTTGTCCCCTTAAGAACACATTTAGAAAGAGAAACAAATCATCTCACTAAATAATTTTGATAAAATGTCACCCATGACAGTGCTGAAATTTTAGTAGATGTTTCAAAAGATCAAATAATATACTGGCATGATCATCCCAGGTTTTCCTTTCAATAAGCAAGTATAAGGAGATATCATAGAAGTTTTAAAAGATGGAGAGGGAAAGAGAGATAGAGAGAAATCAAATGATACAGCAAGAAAAGTGAAATTTAAGTAATTGAGAGAAGGGAAGCAAGAAGTAGAGGGGCTGCTAAATGAGTAATGTGCTAGAGCCACAAAGACATGGCTGGATGGCTTGCAGCTAGCAGCTGTTGACGCTGCTTGGAGAACCTCTTGTCCCATCCCCATGTCAGGAAATCTCTGCTGAGTGCCTGGTGTTTCTCACCCTTAAATTCTTAACCAAGAGGTATTCAGAAAGAGATCCCTTCTCCAGATCAGCCAACACCAAGGTCTGCACACTGACATCAGTTTTCCTGGCATAGTGGTTTTAGAAATGTGAGCTCATGCAACTGCAGCTGAAGTCAGTGACTGCTGCAGGTGCTCAGCTGTCTCAGCTCCTACCCTTTTCCTTTCCCCTGCACATGCCCCTGCAAGGTGCTCTGAGAGTTCAGTCTGAGGGAAAGAAAAGAGAACTGGAAAGCTCCAAACACATTGTGGCTTCCATATGTCCTGTCCTGCTGCGTTCCTGTGCCTGGAATGGTGTTTGTCCTGTGTGTGATGAGGAGATTGTGCAGTACCTGTCTCTGTCTGGGCACCAGGACGTAGTCAGGGACTTATTCTGTCCCTTAAGAGAGTGGCAAGCTGGATTACTCATGTGGATAGAGTGACAATATCAGTCCTTTAAACAGTTACATGGAGGAGCTTGAGCTTCTCCTATATGTTAACCATTATATTTAGATGTAAGACATATCTTTTCCTTATAGCAGAAGTGTTCCATGCAGGCTTTGGTTGTTCCCACAAAGGGGCCAGAGTTCAATTTTGTGTAAAAATATCTAGTGATCAGATAGTGTTTGTTTTGTCTTTTTTAACTGAAAACAAAAGAAGACTGCAAGGAAATGTAAAAAAACACCCACCCAAACACTATTATTAAGTTTTATTGCTAATAAACCTATGCATAATAATCAGTATTTTGTCCTCTTGACTGTCTTCTTTTATCATTCAGTTTTCAAATGGTCTAGGTCAAACTATGCAGTCCTTATTACTGAATATGCATAATGTTGTCTTCTAAATTCCCTGTAACTATTCAAATAGCAGCTCGAAAAGACGCATTGTCTATCACTCCAAAGTCTTAAAACAAAACAAAAGGCACCACATTGCCACTTTAGGGACACATTTGTTGCCTGCTGTTGCTATTATATGTGTCATTTCAGTCCTGCAGTTAGCCATAAACTACATCTTTTCTTTTTCCAGAGAGAAATAAAAGATGCCTGAAGGGAAGCAAGAATGGAAAGCATCCTTAAAATGACTGATTTACAATTGGTAAGGAGATACAATATGAAAATTATAGCTTTCTGAGGGTGTCACATGCCAAGTTTGCACAAAGCTCTTGCTTTAAAAGCTGCCCCACAGGCCAGTGTGATGGCTCAGAGGACAGCAGGGCACATGTGGGAGAGACCCCAGGTCATGGTCCCAGGACAGGCAAAAAGCTCCTCTCTGGGGATGAGCTCATGGGACACCTCTGCTGCAGAGACTGCTGCAGACAATCCCCTGCACAAAAAAAGAGTATTGCAGCAACCTACCTTTCTGCAGTACATCTGAGAGTGGACTGGAAACAATAGCGAAAGCCCCAAAAAACATCAACTGGGAGGAAAAAAGAAAAGCCCCTGAGATTCAAGCCAGAGGCTGTTTCAGGAAATAAGCAGCCTCTTAGCATAAAATCCTACCCAAGTCCTAGTGAATAAATGAAAACCAATGCTTGTGACTGTTTTATGTGTTTTATGTGACTGTGAAAAGCAAACGTACAGAATGTTATTTTTAGGCTCCTAGGATTTAGGAGTCTGATGTGAGTTAATCTGCTTTAGCTCCTATGCAGCTTGGCCCCTAACTTAGGATGTTAAATAGGGTCTGTTGCTGCAGCCTCTACATTGCAGGGTGGTGTTCTAGAGCACCTGCCTTTACTTTATCTGCAAGTTATAAGAGGAATATGGGCATTTTTGGGTGTAGGAGGTGCATGGCTTTCTTTGCCTTTTTACATGCTAAGGCAATAACGACTAGGAGAAGTGCTGATTCATTTTGCATTTTAAGCAAAAACATGCCCATTGTGTAATTTTGAGGAGAATTTGGCCCAGGCTCAGGGTAAGTATGGTGCCTGGCTCAAACACCTTCAGCAAAGTAGAGATGGATGAATTGAGTCTATATCTGAAGCTTACTCAGTTTATTTCATAATCTAGCATTTCATAAAAATCCTACTATTTTCTACAAGCATAAACAATTCAGGATTGTGTTGGACCATCACATCTATTATTTACTAAAGTGCTTATCCTCTATAATTTCAAAAACTCCTCCTCAACACAATTTGTATTTTTGCTGTCTGGATTTTACTGTAGCATGGGATTCCATGTCTTTCTTTCATCCTTTGTGAAAAAGCACTTCACTTTGTTTTTTTGTTTTTAACCTAATAATTTCATTCTGTGCCTGCTTGTTCTGATCTTATCAGAAACAGAAATGATTCTTTGGCAGTGCTGTTCTCCAGTCACCCAGGACTGCAAAACCTTTCCTATAACTTTCATGCTCACCTTTAGGATTAGCTACTTTGAATAAAGCAGAATCAGCTGCACATTTATTCATTCCAGATTTACAATGGTTTGCAAATAATTTATTTGTAGTACAGATCTCACATGTAGACTTCTTCCACTGGGCACCTGTAATTTATTCCCGGTATTTTTTAGATATTAATATTTAATTTGACATTAATCCATGAGAATATCTTCCCTCTTACCAAGTAATAAACTCTACTTCTCCAAATATATATAGATTTTCTTTATTTAAAAATCTGTTATTCTATAGGGAGTTCCTGAAGTATGGAGCTAGTTGCACCAGTGTCTTCAAGAAGCAAATTTGGTTTATTATATCTATAAGTGAGCTACTCCACAGAGCTTTACTAATAAGTTGCACAGTGATTATCACTCTGGTGTTCTTATTTCCCCATCACATGCTGGGATGGTTGTTTAAAAGTCTTGTGAGCTTGTTTTGGAAAATTATCCTTGATGCAGTAACCCGAGAATATAAAACAGGGTGACATTACAGTTTGTGCATCTCCGGCTTTAATTTGTATTTAATAACCTAGTTTTTGTTAAGTATATTAAATTTAGTTGACTTTTAGAAGATCACCCACTGAGTTTTATGCACATGCAAATTGTATGTCTGTTTGCTATAGAATTAAACCCTCAATTATAATGACAACAATGATGTAGTTATAGTTCTAATAATCAATTATCAAATAAGTATCTTGATTAGTACTTGAGATTAAGTTACTGATTAAATATTCCCTTATATGGGAACTTTGGGAATTGGTTTTCTTAAGTTGATCCTCAAGCCCAAAGAAAGAACACAGAATGGATGCAGATTTATACTTGAAAAAACAGGTAAAGGAATTCGCCCTGCTATTTGCACCTGTTGCCACAGTAGAAAATTGCAAGTCTATGTCCTGCACATATTCCTATCTGTATCAATGATACTTTCATCTGCACCTGGTAGTCAACTGTAAATGGGGATTCAGTGTTACTTTCTGAACTGTTTGTGAGCAGTTCTACTGTTTGAAACAAATATCTCCAATTTCTCCATGGGCAAAGTGGAAATAACAGACAGGTACTACCTACTGTAAAAAAAGCTCGAAGGCATGAAATTTGGAAGAGGTAAACACAAAATACCACTGGGCTGAGGCGTAACTGTGATTGAACAAAAAGCTTGGGGGATAGGAAATTAAAATAGGTAAACTATTTTTCTGGCCTTATTGCTAATTGGCTGGTGATCTTGGGTAGGGTCAGGTAGGAATTGCATATGAGACCTTCTTATTCTTAACAGGGTTTTAATAATAATAGGTATTCTTAATAAACTGCACACCTCAGTGCTCTCTACTCTTCTCATCCAGTATCTAAGCGTGTTTTAGTGAAGTGCTTGAAAGTGAAGTTTGTTCACCATTTGACATTTTGAGCTAGTTTATTTTCAGTACGTTGTCAGAATTAAACCTCCAATGTTTTCTCTTTTTTGTGTGCTGTTCAGAGCATCAATGTTTGCCTTGTTGTTTTCCCCCTAGGAAGATTGCCTTGTCTACTAATTTGAATGTTTTAGCTTTTTAATCTACATGGATTTTAATGAAAACTCTTTTGACTGTTAGTTCACAGATTTTCCTTGCATTAAAAAGAGCCTGAGGTTTTTTCCATTGAAGTAATTTTCCTAATATGGTGAGAAAATGCCAGCGTCTAGAAGTAGCGACTTAAAAGGAATGAATTAGTATTTGAATGAAAATGGGACAGGATACTAATTCTGACTTTACAGAACTTTTTTAAACAGTAGTGCAAAACCTAGCAAATCTAAGAAGTCACATCGAATCTTAGACTATAGATTATATAGAAATCAAGAATACATGTAGAAATTTCAGATTACTGGAGACAGCAGTAATTTAAAGGGCAAACCCTAGCATCTGGATTTGGGAGAGCAATGGTTTGGAAGTGGGAAGATGGAGTTACTGATTTTGGAGAGCAACAGCAGGAAGCAGAAAACAAGCATTTCTTGTAGGTTCCTCTCATTTCTGAAATGTCTTATCTGGTGGAGAGAACTTGCCTTGCCTCTATTCTGGAGCCTTCAGTTTAACAGGTTCTTCCAAACCTTGCACATCTTGGTGCATAATTTAAATTGTACTGTCCAAAGGGGTCCCTAAAAATTCTTTGTTTCTCCCCACTAGTATTTTGTTACCCTTCTCTGAATATAATAGTGTATGAAACACTTATATTGAGAAATTAATAGGTTAAAAAATATTAGAAGTGGACAGTGTCACTTCCCAGAAAGGCACGGACTTACTCATTCAAGCATTTGAATCTCTGCAAGAAAAACCTCACAGGTCTTAAGATATTTCCAAAGGACTTACTTGTGGTTCCTCTTCTCCTCCTGATAGCACTTAGCAAGAATCATATTTTCCAAAGCCTTCTGACCTGCCCATGGCCCTTTGTTTTACTGAAAGCTCTTGCCAGTATACAGGACATACTCAAGTGAACAGGGACATCACTAATTACCGTAGCTTCACTTCAAGTTTCACAGATACTGATGCCCAAGAACTTCTGCCCCACTGCTGACTCAGACTTGTCCAGACAAAGGAAACTTGTCCTACTTTGCTATAAAGACTTCTGTCAAAATTTAAGGATATCCTGGGTATTTGGAAAAAAATGGGTGCTAAGGTGGGAATGTTTTCATGAAGATCCACAATCACCACCAGCCTGTGGGGACAATTCAGAAGGAGGCAGAGAGAAAGATCCATTCTAGACAATTCCCCAGTTCTTTTGTGTGTCTGAGAGATAAAACAAATAGTGCCCAGGTTTCTGACACTTTTTTATAATTTCCATCTCTTTTTGTCACTATGGTTGCTATGAAGCAATAAATGTTTCAAAATGCCACAGAGAGGGGGAAAACTAAAGAATTTTTTTTAACCTAAAGAATGGGCAGCAAGAGAAAAAAAGAAGAAAAGGCAAAATCTTAATATTTCAGAATTCAAAGTTTCAGTTTTAGATAAACAGCCTGCTTTACCTAAGAAGGCAAAATATTCCTACTGAAGTTTTTGGTATTGAGAACAAACGCATCATTTCAATCTGTGGGAAAGAGGATGCAAACGTAAAATTTGAAGTGGAACTCTGTCAATTCTGAATAATCATGTGTTAGAGGAAAAGATAGTTCTTACTGTGCAAAAAAAGAGTGGAGGTTTTTTCCTTGTGCTTGTATTTAAAACTGAGGCTACATTCTGTTCTCATTGAAGTAAGTAAGTGTCATGATATAACAAATATATCTTCCACTGTCTACACCCTGGAACACAGAGTGGCTGAAATCTATTATGTATCTGCCTTTTTCTAGAGCAGCCTGTACATCTTTGTTTTTTTGGCAGCATCAAATATGTATAGCAGATGCCATCTCCTGGCAATATAATTTTTGGATAGTAGTACTAATCTTACACAACTTACATGCAGGAATGGATTTTTAACTATTTTTGAAATATATTTAATGTGAAAGAAAGCTGTTATGCCCTTGGAGTTTCATAGAAAGCTGTAACAGTTCAGAGACATTAGTTGAATGTCCTCATTTTCACTTGTCAGTTCCTGATAGTCTTGTAGGAAAGAACTCTGTTAAAAGTTTAAACACATATAATATACCTTTAAATCCATAATTTTAGAATTCTAACTATAATAGTTTGCAGGTAGGGGTTGTTTTTTTTTCTTGGAGTACTTGGTACAGTTGGAAAGAACAAGAAATGGTTTGTAAACTTATCTTCAACTTCTTGTCTAATTTTATACAGAAGAAACAGGAATTAAAGTGTAATGATTTTCAAGAGACACATGCCTTGACTAGCAAAGAAATCTACTACAGTAACATGGAAAAAAATAACAGAATTCAAGTGGATAAAATGCAAACCAGTTTGATTTGACTTGGACGTATTTAGAATATTTTATTTCATTTAATGAATAATTATTGAATTTCAGAAGCATCTCTAAGTGGCAAGCAAGCACGATAAGGCCGCACATCAAGCTCATGGAAATGAGGTTCTGGCATGCAGTGATCTGCTTTATTACACCAACAGATTGCTTGGCGCTCTGCAGAGCATCTCCATGGGGTCTGTGGCCCTGCTGCTTTCATAAAGCTGAAGCAAAAACAATAGTGGTGAATCTTCCAGCTAACTGTAATCTGTGTTCATTTTGTATTTGCAAGTCCTTTTGGACTTACTGATGTTCAAGTAAGGAACTAAGAGTAGGTGTTTCTTTGCTCTCTCTCTCTCAAAATAGTATATTTGTACTATCCTGTGTTTTGTGATTTCTAATACAGACAGATTCACACAAGACACCAAACTGGTGAAAGTAAGGAGATCAGAAATAAGCTGCAAAGTGGTCTAAAGATGTCAGAGCCACTGGGGCTCGAGGAAAAAAAAAGGAACTGGTAGAAAAAAGCTGACTTTTTGCACCAGATCAACATTACTACAGTTTAGACAAGGAGAAAAAAGCCATACACATTTTAGGACAGTGAGTTTAACCTTGCTGAAGCTTCTCCTGTGTATTTGATGCAACACATTGCCATTGTTTCTTCTATTAAAGGATAAGAAAGTAGGTGATTAAAAAATGTTGATTCTCAAAGAGTATCCTATATAATTTGCAGCCAATGACTTCCACGGCCATGAAAATTAGCATTTTGCTGTTGTCAAACATGGAAGTTGCAGTCAAACTGAAGCAGTAGTGGTTAAAGGGCTGCCCTTTTATTACACCCAGGAGTAGGGTGCCTTTCTGGGTAGCAAAACTGGATGGGAAAACAAAAACCCTCTGACAGCTGGGCACTCCTACCCCTACATGTGCTTTGTTAGAGGGCAGCATAAAACCCTGGTGATCCATACTTGAAGCAGGGTGAGTCTCTCCCTTGGGGAATTGTAGTAACAATCACATCTAGCCCAAATCACGGCGTGAAAACGTTTGGGGTCTTTGGAGCAGACCCATCCATTTGTAATATCATATTTATGTAGAGTAAATATATGTGTGAGGTACTTCTAGACCCAGGTAATCCTGTGCATGCCTGTTTATGACAAGCAGAAAACCATGTCTCGGCTGCTGCAGCTGGAATGTCTTATACTATGTTTTAGTAATAAAGCCAACAAAGTGCTGCTTACCAAAATCATATCCTTTGCAGTGGTTTTAGAAATTCTCAAAAACTTAGTGTTTTTTTTAATAGGGTTTTGTTTTGCTTGATTTTTATATCATTCTTCTCAGATATTTTTTGGCAATATTTTACTGATGTAGCTGTATAGGGAGCAGAGTGTCAGTGAGGAGCTGGTTTTGCCATTGTCGCCTATCTGGGAGCTGAGAGCCCGTCTCTCTGGAACATCCCAGCTCAGCTGAGTGCTTCCCACCTCTCACTGAGCTTGTGATCTTGGTAGGGCACAGACTGTTTCCATAGCCCTAATTGCTCCCTTTGCAAGGCTCCTTGTTACAAGTGTTTTTGCGCTTACTGAGGCATGTGAATCAAACTTGTCTGTGTTTGCTTCAGCCCCATAAACAGTGCTTGTTACAATATGGGCTGTTTGCCTGATTATTCAGAAGTCTAATCATTGTAGGCTTCATTCTTGCAGCACTCACACTGAGCTTGTTTTGCAAAGCCCTCTCACGACTTCCATTATTGTTTTAGTACTATGCAATTCTTTCACATCATACTGTTTTCAGAAAAGGAGCGGAGGAAAAAAAAAAAACCCAACAGAACAAGCCGACCCCACAGAAACAGCTTCTTTGCACAGTACAGTACAGTACTGTTTTCCAAGTCATGCCCAGAGCTACTACTACTTATTTTGCTCTATGGGAATAAAGGACTGTTTCCCTTTGGTAATTCTCTTCTGCCCAGTCCTAAACCTCATTATAATCTCTTTTTCCTGGCTTAAGTAATTATTCCCTGGCTCTTAATTCCAAAAGTAGAATCTAATAATAAAACCTGGAAATTGCTGTCACTGATGTAGGGAAAATACAAACCAGCCGTGTTTTCCTCCTGGAGGTTTTAACTTGAAAAACTGGAGCGTAACTGTTGTCATTGTCTGAAACTTCTGTGGCGGCTGGTAATTTACATTAATTAAGTATGCAAATAGATGACATAAACAACAAATTGGCCTCAGCTTTAACAGTTTTCCTCACAGATTTTGAGACAAGCAAAGTGGTATAATGGTATGGAAGGGATCTAATTCATCCTAATTCTGATCTTCCTCTGGGAGCAGAAGGAATCCAGCTGGGCTGCTGCTGCTGGTGTTAGTAATTTTGACACATGGAAGATTTTGGTTTTGTTTTAATGCAATTTCCGATAAAGACTGTTTGCCTTTTTTTTTTTTTTTTTTTTTTTTTTTTTTTTTTTTTTTTTTTAATGCAACATTTACAGCAAAACAAAATGTGATGAGAATTAGGGAACTGCTGGTCAATCACATTATCTTAAACATGCAGAATTCCTGTTTTGTACGTGGAAACAGAACTTCATCATTTTTAGGAGGCATCAAATTAGTGCAAATTATTTCTAGATAGTGTTTAAGAATTTTGGTAGCAGTTTTTACTGCTCTGAAGGGACTGTCTTGTTGCAGCTCCGGAAATTAGTTACTTAAGGTTATTGATCCATTTTTTCTCTGGCCGTGGTAGAGAATGTGTGTCAGAAAAAATTTATAACAACAATACTCATTTATCTTTAGACATACTCTTCTTTTTCAGCTAAACAAAATGCATAAAGAATGCATTCATATTCAGATATCTATGTACATTCCCCACAGTTCCCCTGTAGATCACTCCTTGCTTTATGTTTCATCCATTTTTCCCTCCCAGAAGGAGGGATGCCACAACCTGCCTCAGCCCCGAAGTCCTGGCTTACTTCCCCAGCTGCCCCATGTTGTCCCACAGGCCATTTGTTCTGGTCTCACACGTTGCTCATCTTTCAGTCATGTCATGCATGCTGTTTGCTAATTGCATGGTGGCTAACTAATCTGGGTCTCTCACTCATTTTGGGTGGGGGGGGCCACTTCTGCTCTGCTCACAGGCTTCTGCAACATCCCTGGCAGTGTGACTGTGGGTAAAGGACTGAGCTGTGCTTCATTGGAAGTTTAGCTTTTTTGACTAAATGCATTTTTTTTTGCAGATCTATTTCTACAACTGTGCAATGCTGAACATTGTTCGTCTTCATACCCATACACTTTTGCTGCATATAAATCAATGGTTGTAGAGCAGAACCATGCACTGGTGCTCCCGTTGCTTCCTCATCTGCAGATCATTGCAAGTTTTACATATTTGAAAAGAGATTTGCTTATTTTGACTGGCAGCATTTCATGTGCTTTTGTATTGTCTCTTCTAAGTTGAAGTGAGACACAAATGCAAATTCTACATTCCGAGATAAAAATGCTCTTCTGTGCTTTGCCAGTAACTTTGTTCATCAGGGCACTGGCAGAAGCCAGTAGAAAACAAACCCAGATAAAAGCATATTCAGTAGTTAAAAAATCATCTCAGGTGTTAGCTTGGCTCCATTCACAGCCTTTTAACTTCAAATATAAGACAGAAACATCTCATATTTAGTATAGAATGCAAAACAAAAATAAACACAGCTGTACTCCACAGTCTTTATTTGACCAAGTTATTTACAGTTGCAAATATCCTAAGCCTTTTATTATTAAACTTTGCTATTTTGGAGGCTGATAATTTTCCTTACATAGCTTTCTGCTCAGCAAAAGCACAATAGAATTATTTGATCCCATATGTTATCAGGGCTAAATAAGGACTTCTCCAACAATAATTTAAGATTGTTCTTCAGAGTTTTCAGGTTTCAAGATATGAAGACAAACGCAAGTAAGTTATTTTAATGCTGCTTAATTTTGTGTAATTTTAGTAAGTTACATATGAGCTTTACAGACTCCAACAATCCTGACACAGATTAGGGCTTTTAAAGATCAGTCCTAGACAATTTCTGTGTGTCCATTGCACAAAAAAAAAGTACTCTTAGATAATCAGCTATGTTGTAATTTCATGTCAAAACTGCAGACACGGTGAATTTGCTATGATTGCACTGCAGCAGGAACTACCAGAAGAGTCAGGCAGCAGCCTGGATTTCAAGAAATTAAATTTAAGCAGAATATCGTACTCGCATTTTCTCGTTCTAATCTAGGTCTGTTTGAAGTGATGACATCTGGAGAGAAAGGCCTTGACTTCTGATACTGAAGAAAAATCAGTGTCAGTGAAGTGCAGACTCAAGTGATGGGGCAGGCATGAGCTTCTTCAGAGAGGAAAGAGCCAAGGAGTGCCTGCCATTTGGGACAGGCAATTTCTAAGGTTTGCAGGCTGAGCTATTTGTGGTTATCTAGTAGTGTATAGGGGCAGCTAAGCTCTGTGAAAGATGGAAGGAACATGGCCATGGACTGATGTAGTGGTGCAAGGGTTGTTTTATTAAGTTATTAAGTTATTTTTGTAAGATTTATAAGTTATTTTTGTAATGGTTTAGTCCACTGTACCCCCCTGTGTTCTGTAATAGTTTTCCCCCTTATGAGTTAGTTATATAACCAGACGTTTTCTGTCAGTCATTCCTTCCCTGCACCCGTCCTTGTCAATCCCCCTCTCTCCTCGTGGTCGCCCTGTCTGTCACTTTGAGACCCTTCCCTGGATTCTGGAAAGATCCAGGAGAGGTGTCGAGTGATTGGCTGGTGCCCGGGGAATCCCCTCCTACCCTCCTGTGATTTGTTAAAGGTTCAAAGGTTGACACCCCTGTTACCACCCCCGTGTTCCCTGGTTGGCTGACCCGTTGTCAGCCCTCCCCCGGTTATGAGTGGCCGCCAGGCTTTGATCTCGGCTCTCTCTGGGCAGCAGTGGTCTGAGGCGGAGCTCTTTGCCGGACTCCCCTTAATAAACTACCTTCTACCCTGCCTAAAGAGAGACGACTCTTTTTCCATCGCCGCAGTCACAACTCCATCAGGTCCACTTGCTGTTGTGGAGAACCAAGAACACACCAGGAGGAGGTTACTCGCCCTACCTGTAACCCCGACCGATCCTCGTAGTAGCAGTGCAGAACTGAGCTAGCCTGCGCGCCTGCCAGGCGTGAGGGGACACTGCATAGACTTACTTTTACTTTGCTTAGATTAGGAAAATAGCTGTGCATAAATCCAAAAGGCTCTATATTCATAGAGAGGCCATTTCTGCTTAACCTCAGACTCCCACTGCCCGGCTCTTAGTTAATTGTATCGTGGTCTATTTGGATCATCTCTCTAGGCAGTGTCCACGGGGAGCACTGCTGGAACATATATTATTGTCTGTACAGAAGGTACCGAAATACAAGTTTTGATCCGAAGTCATCTGGCCGAAATCCTACCTCTTCCGTATTCTGTGTGGTGGTGACCACAGGGTTTTGAATTATCTGGTTCTTCTAAAGGGAAACTGGCTCTGTGCACAGTGAACAACAATGACCTCCTAAATAAGCAATGCAGTAGAAAAATCAGTGCTGAACTGTACCATGCACACTGGCCTTGCAGGCTTTACACCATGCCAGGCCACTTATATAAAATAATAGATTGTCTTTAAAAAGAAGAATTGGCATGCATGTACATTGACAGCCATCTTCTCAGGAAGTATTTAATCTCTGTATTTAAAAAAAAAAAAAAAGTCTTTAAAGACATCTTATGCTTTAACCCTTCTTGGCCTTGTGAAATCTTTGAGTCTGTAGTGGAGTATCTGAAGTCTTTGGTGAGGTGTAATGAAATCTTTATGCTGAGGTAACTTTCTTCCTTAATAGCATGGTGGGAGAGAATCCATTACATTTTAAATCTGTCTTTGTCTCTGTGGAGACATTTATTTTAAAGTAACATTTTAATCATGGTTTCAGCCTGCAGGGAAAAAAGAAGATACCCAGAGCTGAATAATGCATGTCCAACTACCAAAGGGGATGCTCTATTAACTCTGATTTACATATGACCGATTGCTTAAATTTGTAATATCACCATTCAGATGGCATTTTGGAAAGGTGAAGACCTGGTTTAGGGCAATCATAATTCAAGGAGTAAATGAACATAGTTTAATAAACATTATTTGAAAGCATACATTGTCAAAATAAGGCTGACCCCCACCACAATCACTTTTATAATAAATGAGCTTCCAGGGTCCTCTTCCTACCCCTTGGTCTTAGAAATTATTTGCCTGGGTGTTCTTTACAGTGCCTATTTTTATGGACCCTTGGCAGTTTTAGGGTCAGAAATAACATATACCAGCAGAGAATGTGAATTTAACAAATGTCATTATAGACACCCATTCCTCATACCCATTTTCCTTCCACAATCAAATAGTTCTGCTCAGCTCAGTTTGGCCACTTGCGTTCAGTTAACGGGTCTATGAAAAGCATTCCTTGAGTTATTTTTCAGGGTCTCTCCTGGCTTTTTTGGGGTTGTGTGCATAGGGGGAGACACTTTGCCATTCTGGCAGCATTTGTATCAGTAGTGGGGTGTACTGCAGGTGAAGAACACCTGTTTAAAGGCTTCCCGCTCATGGGACTGCCACCACCGTCAGTGACAGTCCTCCAGCTCCTGCCTTTGAGAGTAACTGTGCCATCCAGTGCCACCTGTGCTGGGCAGAGGCACTAACAGTGCCACAGACACACATAACCTAATATCTTATTCAGAATGCCTGCACAGTAATCTCGATGAGAATACTTTCAGGATTTTTTTTTTTTTTTTTTTATGAGCTAGAAGCAGTGAACACTGTTATAAATGCTAGCATATAACACTCTGAGAGGAATAATTGCAGCGCATAGTTACTTATGTTAATACTATCACATTATCTTGTGATAGCTGTGCAATTAAATGAGTCACCACTACGCCAAAATCTCATTTGTCTCCAAGCACTCCACAAATATGCTGCATTCACTGTCTGTGCTTCGGTCTGATAGCTTTTTAGTCACTGCATTCTCTTTGTGTTTGGAGAACAACAGAGCTGTGGAGCCTTTGAAAAGATGGAGCATACTGTTTGAAATGTAGTAATAGAAGGATATTAATCTAATGAATGGTTTTCCCAAAAAGTATTTAAGAAGGTACTTTTCTGAGTGATATTTATACAGCAATGTCTGAAACTCAAAAGAGTGTTTTAAGAACAAAAACAATGCTGGGACGCAACAGTCTGCGTCCTATTTACCCTCCACTCTGACTACAGCCTGTGTACTCCATATTTCACTGAAGCAAATCCCATTGTCACTGTTTCTAATTTTCAGATATTCCTAATAATAGATGCAGAACTTTTGAGCTGAGCAATACTGGAACATCCCAAAAGTGAGTGAATATTCCACTTGAAAAGTGGTCAGGTCTTGGTTTCTGATAGGAAGAGAAAAGGAACCTAGCCAACAGATAGGAAAAAGCTCACTGATGTTTGGGGAAGAACATTTTAGACAATAAATATGATTTATACCTTTTGTGTTACAGTGTTGCTGGTTTTTGCTGAAGAAATTACATCATGAATGGGGAAGAAAACTGATAGAGAAACATTCCTTTCCCACACACAGAGTCTCTTCTGTTTCTTTTCCTTATTAAAAGCTGCAGTCTGATTTTTGTGTACTTGAAGATGCCTCTCTGGCCTGAAACACAGCTAGGTCTAAATGTGGGTTGAAATTACTCAGCTTCCACCTAAATCGTTGTGGAACTAGAACACTGCCTCAATGCAAGAAAAATCTAAGCACAGGCACAACAGCACCTCTCCTGGCTGCTGTAGCAGTTCAGAAACGAGCAGAGGAAAAACAAAGAAAAACAGAGTTAAGCGGCGCTTGAGAAAATGTTCCCTGCGGCCTCAGGACCCCGTTCTGTTATGGTCAGATGCTGTTAAGGTTTAAGAAAACAGAAATCGGGAGTGGTACATTTATACCCCAGAGTTTAATTGTGACCTTTTGTATTTAGGCAATATCTTTTCCCAGCTCGGGAATAAAATATAGTACAGAGAGACACTCCTCAATGTGACATCAAGTATCGTTCTTCCCCTGAAGAAATAAATGTGAATGATGAGAGCAGGAATGTGGAAATAAAAGTGTTACTTCCACACTTATAATGCCAGCTAGCACTTGTTACCAAACTTGTGAAAATAACACGATTTACTGTAATAGTTTACACTTGACTAGTGGGGTATAAAATATCTTTATCTTATGGCCATATAAACTATGGTTAAATTAGGCTGAAGAGACACACAGAGCAGTGCCCACAAAAGGATTAGGAGTACAAAAGCATTGCAAATATAAGAAGCAGAACATCCTGTTCAAAATACATGTTGAATGGAATTGAAATGAAAGGAATTAAACTAAAAAGAGGATGAAGCAGGTCACCTCTTGGGTAATTCTTAATCTGAAAGAGAAGTTGATTTAGGCTGAGGCTATACAAACCCCTTACTTCCCTGCAGCATTTTGAATGGTAATAAAACAGGGATTCTAAATGTGAGAATGGCAAGAGATAATTTGATTAGTCTGATCACTCAGGTTTTCACCACCACAACAAAAGCTTTGATTTAAGTAGTATCATTGTATTTGTATGCTCTCACCTATCTAATTATTTACATTGAATAGCAGAAATTTTCAAGGCTTGTTTTGCTTTATTATCACATCAGGATTACTCAGAAATCTGAGGAGGGAGTATTCTCTATTCTTGTGTTTGAGGGAGATAGAGATATCAAACTTTCTTTTCCAGGTATGGGAATTAGCGGTTCAAAAATAAAAGTAACAAACCAAACAGCTGAAAACAGCCTGAGCTGAAAAAACATCTCAACTGAATTACACTTTTCCCATTTCCCTGATGTGATAAACCTTACACTCTTAAAAGATCTGTCTTTTAAAAGGAATATCAAATGGAAAACCTCAGCGCTCTGGGTTTTTTTATACATCATGAAATATTGAACAAAAAAGAGGTCATAAGCCATTTTGTTGACTTTATAGGTCTCGTGAGATTTTTCAGGCTCTCTTCTTGTTTGCTGCTGTACGTCTGGAGTGAGAGTCATGCAGAGACAAGATGGCAGGTGTAAGTTGCTCTTGGAGATGTAATACATTTTCCTCCACAGCATGCAAGACAAACACTTCCTTTCCTGTTTCCGCCAGAAGGATAAAAAAAACTTTGGCCCGTGCTCTTGCCCCCAAAAACCAGGGTATTTTCTTCCAGAAGTTCCAGCACGACTGGGATTTCCTCCTATAAATTGAAATATGCGGCTTCCTTTCATTGGATTAAAAAAAAAAAAAAAAAAAAGGAAAAAAAAAAAGGAAAAAAAAAAAAAAGGTTAGTTACTACGGCGGGAAAAAAAAAAATGTTTCAAATATTCTCCTAAAATAATAATTTTATGTCGTAAGCGAGCGTCTAAAGAAAGACTAAGCCATGGGAAAATGAACGTAAGTAAGCCTAAGCGTGCACTAAAATTAAAGACGTCTACGTCCATAGCAACAGCAACCAAATTACTCAGGAAAGGCGGCGCGGTGAGCTTGGGAGAGGCCGAGGGAAGTTATAATCCTGCGTGAGGTGCGAGCGTCTCACACCGCCTGGCCAGCCCCGGCTCTTCCCGAATCGTGCCACCGGGTGCCGCTGCAGGAGAGAAAAAGGAAATGTTTTCCGGGCCCTTGGCCAAGGACGAGAAACATTAATTTTCACGATTCCGCACCCGCGCCTCGCTGAAATAGTGTTTTCCCTCCTAGTACACATGCAGCCTTCTTGTATTAAACTTCTATATCATGAGGTATTAATTTTGCTGCTCTTGAAAGTTATTGGGGAGAGAAAATAATGTCGTGAAATCTGTGTGGGACGCACATTCAGCAGAAGGGCAGTGCAGGAGTTGACGGACTGAAATTATTTCACTTTGCTCAGAAAACCCCCAAGATTTCACTGTGCAATTCTGTCACAGATAAATCCCTGGGGTCAGTTCTGATTTGCCATTCTTTTAATTTGTTTTCAAAAGAAACCTCTCTAAATCACAGCTGTCGTCACTGCTGATTCTCCTAAAATTTTTACATTTTTGCAAATATTCACCAAATACTTTTCAGCTAAAATCCAGGAGGGGAGCCCATCAGTCCTAGCACAGCTGACCTAGAGTGACAGTAGCATTCAGGAGAGAGATTCACTCACTCTGTGCCGTCTTACCTGAGGCCTGATTGATTCTCATTGCGTTGACAAGCTGGTCAAATTCCCCGAGGAAAAAAAAAAAAGCAAGATTCTGGCAGAAACTAGCAATGCACAGACGTTATTATAAATTGTAATTAAAAAGAAATTCCTTTCTTATGAGGATTTGCCTAGGAACCAAAAGGTAGTATCAAAGCATATGTCTCTGCTGTATATTATTAGACTACTATGTATTATTGAAATATGCAAATCATGGCTATTAAGGAGAAATTCGAAGAAGCAGCCAAATGAGTAGAAAGTTTGCAGGTGGCATGCCAATTGTTTAAAGATGCTGCACCAGAGAATAAAAGCAAACATTTACCGCTTATCAAAAAAGACTTTAAAAGGACCACACGCACACAGAAAGCTGGCATGACAAAACAGAATTGTGAGAGTAGTTGTTAGAAGTAACAGTCAGTCTTCAAAAAGTGGAAATTGTGTTGAAATGAGGAAAACCGAAAAGAACATAAACTCTTATGTGTTTAATACAAAGTCTTTATAAAGTGGGCCAAAAATATTTTGAGGAATAACTTGTGATAAGCACAAGAGTGAATAATAAAACTTGCTCTAAACACATCAGAAGCATGATTTGTGCCAGACAGTTTATAGGCATTCTATAATGTTTGGGCTATAAAAGAAGTATTTAAAGGAGATAAGCCCAGAGCTGAAATGCTAAATGAATTTTTCACATTAATGGACAAGCTTCAGCTGGTTTCAACAGCAAAACCTCTTTTTGGGTCCAAGTCAAAGAAATTATCTCAATTTGAAGTGTCAGAGAAGAAATTTTAGATTAGACAGAACCAAATGGTAACAAATCAAGTAGATTATATCAGGTTTTCAAAACACTTCTAAAGGGAGTCTGATATATGTGACAAATTATTAATGCGATGTAACTCGACGTGTAGATTGGCCTCTTTTCCAAAGGAATGGAATGTGGCAAATGTAATGTTCATTTTGTTCTTAAATTCAGTGGGACCTCAGGAATTACAGCCCTAAAAGCCTGATCTCCTGTAGCAAGTTGATAAAGCTTTTTCAAAAGAAGGGTATAAGGCACAAATTATGAGAGTTTATTGAAGCATGCAAGAGAATGAGGGTGATTTGGATGATACATTATGAATGACGCAACATAGATTGGCTTTCTAAACATTTGAGAAAAGATCCTTCATTAAAGCATGCTGAAGAAAGCAAGCATGAGATAAAGTAGGTTTTCTCAGGTGCCCATGCACAATTGAAAGAAAATCTTCAGAAATCAGGATCGGGAATGAATGGGTAACTTTCCATTTTCACAGTGGCAGGGGTTTACTTGTAGATGTTCTCCAAGATGTGGTGCTCACTCCTGGGCTACTTTATATTTTGAATGTTTTAGATAATAAGTAAATAGTGAGGTCATAAGACCAGCAGATGATGCAGACCAAGAGAGGCTTGTGATGTCCTCTCAAGACAGAGCAATTTGGCAATAAATGGTGGAAGAAATTCACTGTTAAATACAGAATAATACCCATGGGGAGAAAAAAACCTCCTTATGCTCATGCAAATGCAGCTTTAAATAGATTATAAAAACTGCAGAAGAAAGTGTCTGAGTTCTTCGGAAGATAGTGTATGCAAATGTTAGATTAATATTCAGTAATGGCAAACAAACAAAACACCAAAGTATTAGCAGAAGGAAATGGTGAATAAAACAGAAATTGGGATACAATTATAAGCATGATACAATTTGCAGATCCAGAGTTATAAATCTGACCCATATTTTGAAGACTGTGTATTTTTGTATTTGGGGTTATTTTTAAAAAAATAAATAAATTGTAGAACTAAAAAATATAGTAATGATGGCAATAATCCTGACCAAGGACAAGGTGTGGCTACCACAAAAGATGGAACTTAATAGAGTAAGCATACTTTAACTTGGATGAGAAACATCTACTTGGGATATGAAATAACAGGTTACGAAATCGTTAGTGGCATGGAAAAAATGAATAGGGAGGGATTCTCCTCTTTCTGTCACAGTGTAAGATCTGGGGTTTGTGAAATGCCTTTTGCAGATAGTAGGTTCGAAATCAAAAGAAGGAGGGTTGTTGGTTTTGGGGTTTTTTTTTTTAGTTGCCATGGAACAGTAGCCTCTGTCTCAGCAGCAACTCCTACTCTACAGAGATTTGAAAAAGCCCACAGAGATAAAAGAACATTAGATAAAGAGCTTAACTGTACCTCAGTCAAGTATAAGCAGATGTGGTTGTCAAGTGTTTATGAGAGATAGACACTAGCTCAGGGAGCTGTGTTGTGAGAGGGAACTGAAATCTGTAGGCTTGAGGAAATGGTGTGTTGGGTTCATCTAAGAAAAGAGTCTATTGGTTGTCCTGTTCAGATGTACCCCTCTCATTTATGGTAGTCAAAAGTTATGGCTATTCTAAGAAAAGACGGAGAACTTTCACTAACATCTTGACCATTACTTCTGAATGGGATACGTTCCAGATAGGTTTTGTGATTTGTAAGTCAGTGCATCTGGCCTAAGGTAGCTTCATTACCCAGCAGACAGAACAACGTGCTTTCTACATGCAAGAGGCACAAATAGGCCCTGCCACAGGATTTCTCCCATCCTGAACTACAAGCCAGACGTGTGACTTATCAACTTCCAATGGTACTGTCTCCTTGCGTAAGAGTCTCATGAGAGACAGGGAGCATTCAGGTCTTTTCAACACTACAGTCCTGTTTGCTACAGAGCTTACTTGAGTTAAAGTGATATGTCTGTGTATTTTATATGCAGATGCTTTTGTTCAAGACAACATGAAAGGAGTTAATGTAGATTACAGTTTAACTCTTCCGTGAAAACAGCTCCTACAACCTAAGTATCAGTGTTTTCCCTATGTGTATTTCTGCATAGTATTTCCTCTTTTGCAGAGCAAACCTCTACTGTGGACAAAAGAAATGCTAGGCAGCATGAAGTACAGGTTGCAATGACTAATAAAGGTAAATGTGTGCACAATCAGTACAGGTGACCATGAAGTTCCAGGCAATCCAGAAGCGATTTTAGATCCAGTAGTTCAGAACTACGTCCAAGCTAAGTCCAGGAAGTTACTTATATTTTTACATATTTTTTGGCAATTTGTGAGGATTAGTAAGCTATTGCTGAGACTTCTAGTTAATTAAGTACTTAGTTATGATAGCAGAGTAAGAGTAGGATGGGATATGAAATGGCTTACCTCTGACACAGAGAGGTCATCTGGTTTTGTTAATGACACAGTAAAGCCATAAACCTTATTACATATGAACCTGTTAAACTATCGTGTGTGTAGAATGGGAAATAGAAGTGCAATATCATCAAAATCTCTGAAAAGACTTTTATAAGGTCATGATATGCCGACACCAAGCATTTTAATTTAAGGTTAACATCTTCTAATAATACATTTGATAGCTATAATGAGACTTTCAATGGAAAAATTATTTAACTGTGATATTTAACTTTAAAAATTATAAACCCCAAATGTATTGTGGCATATATTACCACTATAAATTAAAATTAATGTATACATTACAGAGTTACAGGAGAAAAAGAGGTATCCTTTGATTAATGGAATGGTAGTAGTTCTGTCTCCTTTCACTTGTTTCTGCAGAGTGAAAGATGCTATGAATATGAAAGAGAAACAAATCATTAAGAGGTTTAGCTTCTTAACTTCTCCTTTACTTCTGTCATGCAAGCATAATATATTCTGTACTAGTTTCCTGGGAACTTTAGAAAGATGAACATGAAAAAGAAAAAGAAAGCCTGTCTTGCTAAGCAGCCTTTGTCTAGAAACCAACATTCATATTAAAGGCTGAACAGTGTTATTTCAAGCTTTAGGATATATACCTCACCAAATAAGGGACCAGCCAACTTATGTAAAAGAATAACCTGCCTCTGAGCAGAACTTATTAGCTTGGGCATGGTTCCACAACAGCATGTCCAAACAGCTTTTGGATTGAATGTATCTTCCATTTTGCACCTTAGAAAATGAGGTAAGCTATTCCACAACTGTCTCCACCTGACTACAGAGACATGCCCTCATAATACAGCTTGGACCAAGGCTCTTCCCCAGCTTGCTGACACAAGCTGGCTGTCAACTGCTCTTACTTCTCAGCTGATGTGAGGCAGTTGCAGAACGATGAGTTCAATATCTATATTTACAGGGAGGTCATTAGATGGGCATTAAATGAGCACTCAAGAACACATGGCTTAGTTAGAATTTTGTATGTTCCTTAAAGAGTGTTGTGTGAAAGCTCTCTCTGCTTCCTTACTGCCTTAAAACAATTGCAGTTAAAACTGAAGACAGAAAAGAGGCAGAAGTTCCTGTCATTAGCCCTACAGGATCAGTCGATCTCCAGTAAAACATAAACTGTGCCTGAATAAAAATTAGGAACTCCTCCCTGATAAACACGTCTTTATCTGAGGAGCACCTATAGTTCAGAGAAGGACCATCTGGCAGGAGCTCTGCTCTGGTGAGTAGCTGTGTTGCACTCAGTAAGTATTGTGCTACTGGAAGGCATTGTGTGGAATGCCATACTGGAAGGGAATGTGCATCTTCCCAAATCCCCAGTTCCTGAGTGCATACACTTCAGTCTGTTCTGCCCTTCCCCATCTCTATTCTCAAAACCCAGCACAATTTGGACTTGACATCTGGCGTGTATGTAACAATTTCAGCATTATGGAAACATTGGATAACTATGTGATTGCATGCTACAGAGGAACTTGATGAAAACCCAAAGCACAGAAGGCCACATAAACAAAATATTAGAATGAAAAGTAAAGATAGGGTTCAGCGGCCAGGAAAAAAAAAACAAAACCAAACCTACGCCCTCAAAAACATATGAAAAGAGAAGGGGCAAGGAGGAGAAAGAAACAATAAATAGTTTAAATATGACATTGATTACAAAATTGCTTCATTGTTCATGTTTGGCAGTGGAAGAGGAAGGGGAAAATAGCTTTTTGGAATGCTGCATGAATATTAGTATTGATGGACTCATAAAAGTAAATTTGGGGTCCCCAAGGGAGAAGAGTGCAGACACTCCTTTGCCATTTAAAGCTGAAGTTCATGTGGAGGAGAGTCACAAAAGTCTTCAGTCTGTGTACCACGAGTATTCAATAGACCAAGTACTTTTGGCAAGGTGCCTGCTTAGAAGAGTGTGTTAGTGCTGCCTGCTGGGTTATGTAAGGAGGGATACTGCAGCAGAGACAGTGAAGCAGGAAGCCTGAAATGTTCCAGAAGACCAACTGGGACTTCCCCCTGCTGCTATTGTCACAGCAGAGCCACTATTTTTAATTTAACTAGTAAAAATCAATTTATTTGTCTTATTCTAAACTTAGTCTGCTACCAAAATAAATAAATAAATAAATAAATAAATAAATCATGCAATGCAAGTGGGATTTTAAACATGCTAGAGTTTAAACACTAATTTCCTGACTCGGGGGGAGAAAGCTGGACGACCAAGCAGCACAGACACACTGTGTCTGCCTCATGCAGTACTGTGATGCTTGTGATGGGGGGAAAGACTTGGCGGTGGTGCAAAGGTGGTGATAGAAAGCCAAGTGAAGCTGGCAACTCTGCTAACATAAACCAGAAAATAGCCAAAAGTCTTGAGGGGATGCATCGTAAAAAAAAAAAAAAAAAAAAAAAAAAGAGGGAAATGTGATGTAATTAGTTATTAAAGCAGAGGGATGGGAACCAGAACTTTGATTTCCAGTGTTGTCCAAGTTACACACTGAGAACATAGTCCTGCCAGGTACTAAATGTCTTCTCACTTAGGCTCTTGTCTATTCAGGATATTGTTGTGTAGCTTTTCCATATTCACCTTCTTTAGCCAAACATTTGGACGACAAATACAGTTCAAAATGCTTCTCTCTTGCAAGCTAGAGGCAGACACTTTGCTATGTCTTTGTTTCTAGGATAAAAGCATTATGTACACAGACAAAATGTTTTATTTGAGAATCTGGTTTCAATAAGATGCGTTGTCTTTTTTGATATTGCCTTTTTTTGAGCAGTAATATATGCTGCAGTAACATAAATCCTGTGACACATCTTTGCAGGGTGTATTTGCACATGATAAATATACAAAACAATATTAGCTCTACCATGCCTGAGTTGCTGATGAAAAAACACAGTAACAAAAACAGTGAAGTGTGAAAAGTCATGCATTAGTCACACACGAAGCTGGAACTAACAGTTCCTGGACCCTGACCCAGTGTACTTTTCCTTTGGCCAAAGGGTAAATCTGAGTGTAAAAGAGAAATAAAAATTTTAAACATTGGTTACTTGAATTTCAGAGTTGAATACATGACCTATGAGAGACGTGACTTCAGAGATGGACAGGAATGTAGGAGAATGTGATGAGTATTGATACATTCTGAAAAATTAAGAAGTTACTAACAAGTACTGCAATGCACTTACAAACAATTGCTTTCCAGATGTTTATAATCTGTTCAGTGATTTCCATGGCACATCCCATCACAATCCCTGTCTCCAGTCCTGATATCCCCACTAAGTTCCTTGTCTAGTCATTCTGTCTTCCTTCTCTCCTCCCTGACCTCTAAATCCTGCAGTTTATCAATTATAAATTCTTAACCCAGTTTTTCTCTCTTTCCACAAGCTTACTGTTTCTTTTTCTATGATGTTTTCTCATCAGTTACCTTATGCTTTAACTTCACACCCATTCGTACCTTACACTTCTGTCAGGCAGCTTTGTCCTCTATCAGTAACAAAGAGGGGAAAAGAAAAGAAAAGAAAAGGAAAGAAAAAAGAAAAGAAAAGAAAAGAAAAGAAAAGAAAAGAAAAGAAAAGAAAAGAAAAGAAAAGAAAAGAAAAGAAAAGAAAAGAAAAGAAAAGAAAAGAAAAGAAAAGAAAAGAAAAGAAAAGAAAAGAAAAGAAAAGAAAAGAAAAGAAAAGAAAAGAAAAGAAAAGAAAAAGATTATAAAGCTCCAGGTAAAACAATATCTTGGTTGGATAGGTAAAATCCCAAAGCATCAACTGTAGCTAGGAAAAGCTGAGGATATTGTTGCACCCTTTGGAATTTCAGGTGAAAAATGCAAGTGAGCCCCTTCTGAGCACTGATGAAGAGATTTTCCAAAGATTTGGACCCTGGTCAAACTTGGTGTGCTTTTCACTGAACATGGGAATGGACATATTCATTTCACAGAAATTGCCCCCTTATAAATTTCACATTTTCCAAGATGTGAAGTGCTGTAGCTGTTCAGAGAAAAGGTTGTGAACAGACACGAACCCGCAGTAATGGTAAAAGAGCAAACTTAAAGCACTGTGAAGTTATAGCAAGACAATATAGGGTATTATCCCAGAAAGTGCCAGACAAACTTACTCATAGCTGATGCTATCAGCACCACCTCTTACTGCAATTCACACATAGTAAACTCATACTTTTTCTGTCATAGTTAGATTTTATGTTTCTGAAACACATCATACGGTGATATTTTTCTTGAATGCTTATGGCCAAAAAAAATCTGCTGTTGATTCTTGTGATTTACGTATCAGTTTACCATTTTAAAATAAGTGCTGTGCAAACAACACAGGGATTGATATAATACCGTGGGAAATCCTAACCCATTCATGTGCCAAGGTATCATCAGATGGCCAAAGGCAGGAGCTTCAGCTACGTCTTTAAAATAATTGACACTTCTTTCTCTGTATCCCTGAGTCTGCAAAGTATCAATTGCCTTATATGAAGCCCCCAAATCTGTCAAAACATTTTGGATCAGGTTTTCAGCTCCTGGAACACTGAACTTCAATATACCAATTTTATCTGGATGCTGTGTTTAATGTCTTAAAACTCCTGTCTTCTGTCATTACAATTTACACTCTTGTGTATTCAGCTTGCAGACACCATTTCTGTTAATCACCTAAAACTTGGCATGCCTCCGAATAAAACATGCAGCATTTTGTACTGCGTACTAGATGTGGATTACTAAATGATGCTTGTGTTCCTAGAAATCAAAATCCAAATATATACTTGTGCTTAATCATTAAATATCTATTTAATCAACCATCAAACCATTAAACTACGAGATGTATTTAATCAACTGTTTTCCAGACCAGAGAAACATGTTTTTTTATATGGTAAATCAGTCTATGTGAGATATCTGTATTTTTCAGATTTCCAGAGGTTCTTATTTTAAATGGCTTAAGGTTTTTCTTTTTTTACTTTCACCTGGAGTGTCACAAAGTGCTAGACAAACTATAGCATTGAGCAGTTGAACGTTTCTGTGAGGAAATATGGCAAATAGTGACAAAGAGGAAATCTGTGTGCCATCTAAAGACAGATCTAAAAAACAACAAAAATCCACCATACTCCTAACCAGGATCAAGTTGAAAGTGGCTATCTCCCTGGGTGGGAATCTTTGACCCACCTTGTACCATTTTAATATTTTAACTGAAGAATTAAGTTTGATTACAAAAAGGACAGGTTTGCATTGGGAGTCCCGGTTCCGTACAAGCTCTGCTTGTGCCCCTTGTTCCTGACTTTATTTATGGTAGAGGCTGCTAGGTAAGCTCAGTTCTGGGTTGTTTTGCAATGTGCACAATCACCCTGCAAAAATCAGAATTATTATTCCCTCTGATTAATAATTATTATTGGTTTAAAGGATCTTTACAAAATACAAATTGAAATGCATTCATTTCCATGCAGGCTCTAAAATCAAGTGGATCTAACTGTGATGAATACAGAGCTTGTCCCTTTATGGGCCTGTCACCCATCTGCTTTGAGGAAGGTTTGCAGGGAGGAAAGAGTGGTGCTGTGGACAAGACACTGGAATGGCTCCTAACACAGCAGTGCAGCAGGTCTATCACATTTCTGGTGGCACCAGGCAGTTTTGCTGCAGACAACTTTGTGCATACCTCTGCTTCTGAACTAAGAGCCTGTGGAGGTGAGCATCCAGGAGACAATCTCCTGGAATTAATATGCTGATGCCAATATCTTTGATTCTTGACCAAAACTCTTAGGCTTCCCATTCCTTCTGGATCTCACTGCCAAAGCCTGAAAATACTACAACTCCCTTTGTTCCTTTTTTCCAAATGTTTTTACACCTAGCTTCCAGTTTTCCACTGGAAAACCTCCCATTCCTTTTTGCTTCCCAATGCTCATCCTGCAGCCCTGAAACAATCAGAGGACCCCCAGTGAGGAGAATCCTGTTCTGTCTAGCCTTTGACCTGTCCCTTGCTAACCCCTGCCGGAACTCCTGCCTTAGCCTGCCACTCCTCCTGCTCTGCCCATCCAGCTGATGCTAGTCCCCCACCTCCTACACTCCCTAACCCTCTTCTCGACTGCCACGGCTACCTAAGGGTGGTGCCTATCTCTGCCATGCCCACTTATTCCCTCCTTCCTGCTCACCAAGCAAGGCTTAGCCCTTCTTCTGACAGCATTTCACAAGAGCAGGTTCCAGATGTGCTTCCTGGGTGTCCTCACAGAAAGCAGTATTAGAAGATGTGTTCTGGAAAATAAATGGGCATATGGGTAATCCCACTGCAACACTAAAGAAGGCAGGAGGAATTGTGAAAAAGAACAGGGCAGAAGGAAAAACAACCCCAAACCAAAACAAAGAACATGGGTCTAGTCAGCATGGGAAGGGGAGAGATGGACCTTCAGGACCTGAGAGAAGATAGTGTTGGTATCGAAGACTGAGAATTCAGGTGATTTTGATGAGGGCAGAGTTGAAAGTAAGGAATGGAGGGAAGGAAGCAAAATTGCTAATGCACATCAGGAAGGTTGTTTCCTTCTTGTAATTGTGGAAAACTGTGAGGAAAGAGTAGTAGGAGTCATGTTTGGTTTTTTTTTTCACCAAAAATAAACCAAATGGCATTATCCTGTGCTGGGAGGGGAATGCTCAGCCAAGGACAAAAACTGCAGGCTGTGGCATCCTGCAGATCTTGTGTCAGATACCATCATAGGATGTGGATGTGATGCCACTGCCTTTCAAACAAAAAAACCATTTTCTTTTCAAAATTGTCGTTGAGAGCCACTGGCATGCCTGGGTGAAGAGGTTTGAAGAGGTTTGACAGTCACTTTTGGGGCGTCACGGCCGCTCGTGCTTGGCCGCAGCACGCCCGCGTTGTGACGCGGCTGCACAAATGCTGGAAGGCACGTCCCTGCGGCCTGGCTGGGGACAGATGATCATCGCCTGCTGATCCACACCAACAGCTGACCCTGGGTTCTTTGTTGTGCATCGTGCTATCGCATGACTGCACTGGCTGCACCCATTGTCAGTACCCTGGCTGTTTCTGTAACCCTCGGCCCGTGCGGTGAGATTTCGGATGCTCTGTACGCTGTGACTCGCCTTTTTCGCTCATGGCTTCCATTGTCATGACACTAGAGGGTGACAAAGATTCAAACGAGAGCCACGATGAAACGATTAAAACTGGAAACTTGAAATTCAGATGAATTTTTAAAAACTGACAAGCCTTCCACTGGAACAGGCACGAAGATTCAGTGCTGCTAATGGCATTTTAATGGAAGCTGGTGCCACTTAACAGAAGCTTGTTTGATTTGGATCAACCCTGAAACAGATTGTTTAAAGTTAAGAAAGCGATAACAAGATTTTTTTTTCTGGGACGTTCCCGAACAGAGTTGAAAAAAATGGAGCATTTTTGGGGGGCTTTTTGGAGTGGTCCAAAACATGGTGCAAAATAAAGTGAATTTGAAGAATTGATGGGAAAGCTGTGTTTGTGGAAAGTGTGAATAAACAGAAGACAAAAAGCACATAATCAAATTTAGGCACAAGGAAGTACTGTTGCTAATATGAAAAGCAGTTTTCAGTTATAGAAATATATAGAAAAAGAAGATTTTCTGTATGTCATAGTGTTTCCAAATCTGAATACATAAGAAGTGAAGAAGGTCCAGTTGCTTTACAATACTGAGGAAACCGACTTTGTTTTTTGAACCCGTCTCATGATTTGGTACTGCATTTTTATGGGTACACAATTTATGTTTCACATGAAAACAGGGTTTGGATATGTATTAGCCACTTGATAACACACACATAACAAGTGATTCAGGATCAAATCAAATGTTTTCACTTTCAGACAGTGTAGCAATCATGTTAAGCCTTGCAACACTTACAACATGGTCTATTATGTATGTAAAATATTTAAATTATTTAAAAATAGTAAGAAATGCTCTGCTGAGTTAACTACCTTAGCTTTATTTGCCAACTTCAAGTAATTTTTTGAGTGAAATTTGCATGATGTTACCAGCTCCCAGGGTCTTATCATGATATTTGGTAGAAACTGCAACGTACTGGCACAGAGAAGGGTGTAAATCTCAGCTTTCATGTCTACAAAATATTTCCAGGCTGTAAGACAGTGGAAAAGGAGTGGAAAAGAAATGAATCTAAATTTCCAGCGTCTGAACTGCAATGAAAAGATCTTCCCTTTGTTATTTTAAAATCCTATTTTAAATTTTATTGTTATTTTAAAAATTCTTAGGCAGTTTTGTGATGTTTGGGCTCTTATTCATCGCTCTCAGGGCTTGCTGTTGGCAATACAGCATGCAAACGGCACCAGTCAGCGGGATCGCTGACTGCAGTGAGGAATTTACCCCACCCTTTGAAGTGAAGTGGTCAGAATAAGACACAAACTGTAGTATCTGCTGCTGCCAGAACTAAGCCAGCCTGTCACCTAACAGACCAAAAGTGCCTTTGCCCTCCTCTATCCCTCTGCTCAGGTGCCCTTCTGGATGATGCAGCAGATAGGTTGGGTTGCCATTTTTGTGGCATCTGTGCACAAGACAAAGTAAAGGTCAAAGAGAAGGTGCATTTTTCCCAAAGGAGGATGAAAGCCCCACACAGACTCTAATGTGTGTGTTCTCCACTTTGGATAACCCCCTGGGAGAGGGAAGGTCCCCTCCTTTGGGGCTCCATGTGCTTCTTGGGTGAAGCAGAGAGCAGGACACTGGTGTAGTTCAGCAGACTGGGAGAGAGACCCTTCACATGCTTTAATAGTCCACCTTTTGCTCCAGCTTTCTCCCTAGAATCATATTCCTATTATAAAAACTTCTGTAATGTGTTTTGAGATCTCCACGGTCCAACAGAAACTCTGGTAAAACCTCGAGATGAAGTAGTTGCTGTCGTAGACAGGTACAGGCTGGGCAACGAGGCCTGAAGTCATCCAGTCTAACTGCAGGTGCTCAGCTACCGTGGGCGCATTGGGGCTGTAGCTGCCTTTGGGCCCCAGTGAAACAGTGACTGGAGAGTTACTGGACTTTTTGGGCTTGAACTGGCCCTTCTGCCCAAGCCTGTAATTTGCCTTAGTGCTGTGTTTTCTGCTTAAAGGGACACCGGAAAGCATTCCAAAGAAAATATGTTTTATAACAGTTGCTTTATGCAATCTTTTCAGTGTTCCAGCAGCCCTGAATCCTCAGTGGTAGAAAATGAGGGTTGTAGCCACCCAGCAGTTAGCTGGTCTAAGAGGAAGAGAGGGAGTTGCTTTCACACAATGCAAGGACTCAGCCCCAGCAAAAGCATGCAATGGCAATTAGATCACCACATAGATGGTTCACATAGCCACTGGTGGTTTTGAAAGAAGAGGAATAACACTAATGCACTCAAGATGCTGTCCAGAAAGAAAAATCTACACTGGTGCCTCAAAGACTGTGTCCAAGAGAAGGTAAGTGGAAGGCAATGAAAAGAGAAGTAACCCAAAGCATAGGACAGGTGGAGAGCATCTGATTTTGCTGTGGGATCTGGGGCTCTACTTGCATATATATGCAGGACACCTCAGAGAACTGTAGGTGGGAGATACCAAAAGCCCTCATGATTAAAATAATGCTGTTGAGTATAAGAGAAAGGCATTTGTGTTCGTTTCGCTTTCAATTTTTTTTTTTTTTTTCTTTTTCTTTTTTTTAAACCCAGTTGTTTGTTTTATTAAGCCAGTCAGGCTATGGGCAGTATGTGGACAGTCCCGCAGTGTCTGAGGTATCTGTTTGGCAGCCCTGAAGGCTGGGAAGTGATGCCTGTGGGGCTGCAATGCCCACTGCTGATGGAAGGAGCACAGAGTCCTCCCTCACAGATGGCAGAGGAACCTCCACAGGAGCTGGCCAGGGCCCAGATCACCACCCTCATGCAGAAGCTGCTGTCCGCTGCTCTAGTCGATGTAATGAAGCAGATCACCAGATTTTTCAAGATGTGCTGTGGAAATCTGTTTGTACTCACACAAATGGTCCCTGGAAAAGGGCCTCCAGTGGAAAGCATGAACACAACATCTTGCCAGTTTGTTTTATTCAACAAGTTGATTTACCATTTAAAGGAAAATGCCTCCTTCCTCTCAGACGCTTCTTGTCTGTGGCTATTCCATTTTTCAAGAGAAAGATGGAGGGCTTTCCCCCCTTTTTTTCCAGACATTTGCATTTTTCTTTCTCTCCCCTAATTCTTCAGTGCTTTCCTGCCAAAAAGTAACTGCTGGCATATTTTTTCTGTAAACACTCTTTGTGGGAGATTAAAAATAATTATCTGTATCTTGGAAAGAAGAAGTCTAGACTATTCTGTACCTTTGTCTAAGTGACGTTATGCTTTGGCATGTATTAGAAATTGTTTATAGCATTATTAATGTCAGTACTTAAAAAGTTTACCTAATCATGTGCTTTGCACAGAAACTATGCAGACGCAGCATATTCCTCCAGAAACATATGGTTCTGAAGACATTTAATAAAGATATAAAAAATATATAATACAGAAAATCAATAAGTACCTTGTAAATTCTAACTAATCTGCATTTTAGAATCTAAAGTTATACACTTATTGGTTTTGATTTCTACAATTATTTTAAGGTTCCATCTATTTTTTAAATTATCTGAATAAGTGTTGTGCTAAACTACACATAATCTCAGCATTATAAATTTCTTAAATTCATCATTGTCATCCAGTCCTGTGCTACTAGCTTGAAAACTGTGATGTTGAGCTTGTAAGCCAGCAATAAAGTCACTAAGAAGAAGTTGCTTCATAAATACCTCGTGAATTGATGGTTGGAGTCATGATTCTTTGCTGATATTTACCATTTGTCATCACTGTAGCCTTTGTGAACTGGATTTTCTGTGATTCAGATTACATTACTTCAGAAGTAGAGCTCATAATGCAATGGTCATGGGGACTTCACTGGTTTTCAGAGAGATCCATTAAGGAAGAGAGCAGCTTAATGGGTTTGTGGCATCTCTTCTAGCTCCTTGCTTTGGGCAAAGATTAGGCTGGAACATTACTGGGCTCTTTATATGCTTTGGCTGCATGAGAGGTCTGCAGTCAAAATACACTGGGAGTCTGCAACAGTTCTGGCTTTGGGGAGAGAGCCTTCCACAGGATTAGAGGAAAAAGAAAAGGAATAAAGTTGCTGCACATCTGTCTTCTCTGTTCTCTTCTGCATAAGCATTAAGCATGGGTTGTTAAGAGTGGAGGGTACTTTCCACAAAGTTGTCTGTTGATGCTTTGCATGATTCTTAACTTCACAATACTACTAGATCTAGGGGTAAAGCTTATTACAGATCCTTCTCTCAAGTAAAGCCAAAGGAGCAAGCAAATTCTAATAGGCTAGAAGAAACCAATTGTGGAGATCTCATGGACTGATGGAAACATTTGGGGAAGTTTCAGAAAGTGGATGACAAGTAATGTACAAAATTCCATGAGCCAAATCCTCATCTGGTTAATATAACTCTTTTCCTATGAAACTGAAACCTCTAGATTCATTAACACCAGATGAAGATCTGGTCCTTGTCTGAATTTTTTCCAGGCAGACAGCTATTACTTTTGCCCTCAAATACTAGCCCTATTCCTTCAATAAAACTGAGCAGCCAAAAATTCAAAAATTAGGGGGAGGGATATAGGAGGAATTTCAAGTTCAAGCCAATAATAAAATGTTTCTTCAATCTAGTCTGGAGTAATAACTTGTGCTTCTCCATAATGGACGCATTGAGATGGTAAATTAATTCAATAGTGAGTGTAGTTGATAGCAATCAATATGATTGACTGCTGTCAATACACAAGTTTTGTTCAATGTCTCATGTTTTAAAAAGAATATAAAGTCTTCCTTATGGATATACAAAATAGTTGATAATAATAAGAAAATACAATTTCTTGTTTGCCCCTTGTCTGAAAGCAAGGAAAAAATCCTGCTGGTTTTCCAAAAATAACCCAACTGAATTCTGAGAAATATCATTAGGGTCTAAAAAGTCTTTTTTTCATGAAAACAAAACAAAACAAAAAGGCAACAACAATAACAACAAAAACACAAAAATGGGGAAAAAAACATTTTTTCCCCCTTTTTTTTTACTATGCTGAGACTCTCTGAGCAAAACTGTTACTGTGGTAACTGTACAAGCTGCAGGACACCATTCTCCAGAAAATTACATTCTTATCATTCAATGGACATTTCTAATGCATATATGCTAACATCTTCTTTTTGTAACGTATACCTTGTGGCTTTTAAAATGGATCTTTTGTGATTGTTCTTAATGCAGATCTAACCCCATGTTTTTCCTCTAGTTCATATAAGCATGACACTGTTACACAGACTCTTTCCTTTGTCTGGGTGTCTGTGTGAGAAATATTGTCTATATTGAATTTTATCACTAAATGACACCCACTGTATTTCCTGTGTTATGTGCTAACACGTGTTCATCAGTATTTACTTTTGTTTAGATTAATATACATATTTACAAGTGGATGACAAACTTCTTTAAAATAATGGGTTCCTTCAGAATGTCCAAGTACTCTTAGGGATGTGGACTGAATAGGTAAGACCCTATAACTCAGAGTCAGAATAGAAGCTTTGATCCCTGGATCATCTGAATGTACAGAAATGTGTGAGAAACCAAGTATCTCATGAGTCTTCACTGTAACATGTAAAGCCAACTAAGGTCACAATTTTTTTCTCTCAACTTCAGTGATACCAAGTAAAAGAGATGACAGACAGAATCCTTGTATTTTATAGCCCTGGAATTACCCAAGCTTCTCAGTAAAAGTTTAACAGTTGAATGTCATCAGACACATTAAGTCATGTTCTTATCTCAAGCCCACAATATATACAACTTTGTCAGATACCAGTTTTTCATAATTATTTTAAAATAATCAAATAGAGGGACTTTGTCTGGGATTTTGAGTCTGTTAGCAGACAGTCTTAGAGCACAGCAGCTGCTTGGAGGGGTTTCCTGAAAGTCTTTGTTCAAAGAGAATTACAGCCAAACAAAACATTACTAAGATGGAATTAGTACTAGCTACAAAAGAGGATGTTAAAAAACCCACACATACATATCAGACACATGAGAGCTGATCATGGGCAAGATAAAAGACATGCAAAAGCAGCCAGCTTGTGTGAAATACTCTTACCCTCCCTGCCTGCCTGCTTTCCCAGGGTAATATTGCCCAGGCTACCCATGTTATGGAGCAATATGAGTCGCAGTGGTGAGTAATGGTATCCCTCTGGGCAGAACCACTCTTTTGGTCACCTCTCATCCAAGCGTCCGTTTCTTCCTTCAAAGACCAGCAGGAGTAGAAACTCTGACTGGACTCTCTCACACTTAATTCTTTGCCTTTCTTTGATGTGCATAGAAAATAAATTAATCAACAAGAATTATTTTATTTCTGGGGGTATTTTTTTGTTTGTTTGGTTGGGTTTTTTTTTCCTCTGATTTCTGTGCCAAAAAGCCTGAGTGTGGTTTCAGTGTTGTCCTCTTAAAATAAGTGCAGTTCTTAGGCCATAACAGCAAAACAGATGAAATGCCATCTGATACCCCAATCTGTTTTTTTTCTCCATCAGAGAAATCAATGTTCATATCAAAACAAAACCCCAATAAATTGTCATGAGGCTGCATAAAGAACTTAAATATAATTCCATAACTAATAAGAAACATACACTAACAAAAAGCCCTTTGAATATATTTAGTTGGTAATTTGTTGTTAGCAAATGGTAAGACATCAATAGCATCTAGTAAGACATCAATAGCTTCTCAAGGCCAGCTTAGGAGTAGAATCTAATAACTAAGCATGAAAAATAAGGGGTCTTTCTGGCCTTAAAGTATCAACAGCTCAGAAGTAAAACTTTAAAACAAACAAACAAAAAACCAAGACCAGAGTCTTCCAATTTAATGAGGCCTTCTGCGACTTCTGCAAGTGAACTGTGACATCACTTTTGCTTTCTGCTGCTGCAGTTATTTCCATTGTGCTCAATGAAGATGTTTTTACTAAGAAGCAACCTTATTTCTAAATCAGTAAAAACCAGTTAAGGTACATTGATTGAAGTGATAAATGGGATGTAGTAATTCCCAAACAGAGTTCCTTTGGCTTTGTTTCAAGCAGTGAACTCTTGCTATTGTCAGGGAATATTAATTGGGGGAAAAAAAAAAAAAGAAAAAAAAGAAAAAAAGAGGCTGCAAGTAAAAGTATATGTCAGGTTCTTTTGGAACATTATGTATAGATTTAGGAATTTCTAGCATGTTGCTTACAAATAATATCTGCATATGATTAATATTTGTTATTGTATTTCACTGTTGCTACAGATCTCTCTAGAACCCACTCAAAAGTGCCTCCAGATGGACTACATAATTAATGGCACCACAAAATCTTATTCACTAATATCAGAAAATTATTTATTACCACAGATATATGCATTCATTCAGAAAAAAAAAATTCACTGGATGCAGACTGTATTGGATGAAGTAGTATGGCAAAATTATCCTTGCAACTCTTCATATTTATCTGAGAACTCTAATGAAACTTACATGAAATCCCCTTTCAGTGCAGTTGCTTTTTTATATCATTTTTATAATGGGGACAATAAATGCAAAGAAAAGAAAACTGAAAATGCATAAAACTTGCAAAATTGCTGTCCATTTAAAGAAAGCTGTGTCTAGTCTTTAAAAGACTTCAACTGATAATCAAATATATAGGCCAGTTACACTTCCAATTTTGTAATAATGGAAAAATACTGTAATATGTCCATTGCATTCTGTGTTTTTCCCGAAACTACTTAATAATTTATCATTACCAATAGTTTCAATGTGGAAACAGATATATTTCTCCATGTCCCTATAGTATGTTTGAGTTCCCCATGAAGGAAAATCCCTAGCAGAAGACAAGTAGTTCTACATGGCAGTTCTGCAAAGCAATGAAAGTTCACTTTGCCTTTTCTTATTAAAAAAGTAACCAAAAAGAAGAATCTTGATTTTTAAGTCTGTCTCAGTTTCTTCTCAAAAAGAAAGTTCAGGTCTCTGAATATCATGTGCAATAATTGGTGCTGGAGTTTAAAATAGTTCAGACATAGTTACAAAATGTCATGTACTTACTGTCTGAAAACATGAAATATCAGCCTACTACTTTTTGTATTATTCCCTTTTCTAAAATTCACTGAAGTAAGTGGAAATGTTTCCACTGATTACATGAGTTTTGGAACAGATTGTGTTCAAGCCAGTTAAGGTTCTGCCTAAGGAAAGATTACAGGAATATGATTCTATTCTGAGAATTTAAGAAAATGCCTATTTTAAGAGATTTCCATTCAACATTTTTTTGCCGGACAACCGAGTACTTAAACAAAACTGAAAAAAAAAAAAAATGGAGCTAAAGGAAGAGTAATCTGCTTACTGGATGGCAATCTCTTCTGCTCTATCTTCTTAATATTTTATTCTAAATGACAGTTTTCTTCATAAATATTTAACATCTAAAAATATTCAAATTTCAAGGAAGAAAACTGATGGAATTATTTGACTAATATTTCAATATTGTTGATATTTTGCAAATTATTAATTTAATTAAAGATACTCAGGAAAGTTTAATTAAGTATAAGTAAATTCCGGCATTTGCATTGCAAGATTTAATTGACTTCTTTGACTAATAAATACTTCCCTTTTCTCACACACAGTAGATTGGAAAACTGCTGGAGGTAAACTTTTGAAGTATGGAGAATTGTCTGTGCTTCATGATATCAATTATAGACTAATTATTCTCAGCTGTTTAATTTCTGTTGGTTCCCCCAGTATTACAATGTCCACGTTTTGAAGTTATATCAATGAATACACCAATGCTAAAGCATTAGATTTATGGCTGGTCCCTTCCAATGAAATAGATATAAATGAAATAAACATCTTCATGTCTTATGACTAGTAAGATATTATATAAAATGAATTTTTTCATTAGAAAATGACACATTTTTCTGGTGTAATGTAAATAGCAAGGTTACAATACAGAAATTCCACATATGGAGAGCAATCTGTCAGCATGATCTTTTTCACTAATGAGTACATATGGTTTATCCTCATGTTTTCTCTGAACACTTGTACCTAACCCACAGTATTCCAGAGCAATCAGATATTGTGGCAACAAGCCCACACACAAAAAATAGAACTTTGCTTATGCAGGGAAACCAAAACTTTGCTGTCATATGTATATATATATCTCTATGAAGGGTTTTTTTCCTAGGACAAAAAGAGGCAAAGATGTCAAACTATTTTCAACAATGAAGACTGACTGGCTCTGCCAAATGTAGTTGCCTGTGATAAGAGAGAACTGGACTAGGTGACTAGTATTCCTGTTTAGGACAAATCTGATTTGGTCTAAAGAAAATATTGTAGGAAATCTCTAGGAGGCAGCTAAAAAGTAATTGAATAAAGGTAACTATATTTTACTCATTACCTATACGTAGGCAGAAACTAGTATGTTTGGCATATGTTACGACTTGTATTTCGTTTCTTCTCTTCTCATGAATCTCAATAAAGTATGGCTTTATAGTTACTTATGCATGAGTTATCAAGTCCTGAACCTCCTAAAGAGGAAGGGTTATTTATTTATTTATTTATTTATTTTAATTCTAATGCAAACTGTGTTGTGTGAATGGAATCCTGGTTTTGGCACTATTGCTTTGGCTGCTTCCACAGCCGTGACATTTCTTCGACACTTGGTGATGCCACCAGCAAACATAGTACCAAGGTGTGCTTCAGAGATCAGCTCTGTGCTACAGAGCTCACCTCCTGGTGAGGTTGAGTAGGCATGAAGAAAATCTCCCTGGGCTTACCTGAACCTAGGGTCCCAATCAACTGGACTGACTCTACTCTTCCTGGTAACACAGGAGGAGTTTGTGAAGGCCTGCTGCATTTCAGCCCCTTTCTTCAGGGTTACCAAGGAACCTAAAACTGAGTGAAACCCAAAAAGGAACAGTTTTTCTTCCAGTCAGGAAGATTATGGGTAGCCCATTTGCACTGATCCATCAGCTGCCTGTGCTTTGGTAGTAGACATCTGTAGTGACTTATACCGAAGGTCTAGGATGAAAGGAAAGGGATGAAAGAGGACGTTAGCAATCTTGCTGAAATGTTAACTGGAACATTGAGGTGGTTTCAGGGTCCTTTGCTCCCCTGCACATCTCCGAGCCGAGCCGAAGGAAGAGACGGAGTTCTCAGGTTTAGATTTTTCAAGGTTGCATACTTCGTTTATTGTTTCTTATCTTACAATTTTCTCGGAGTCCGACAAGATGTTCACAGCTGCATGGATTCCTCACGTCTCCCCCCGAGCTGGGCTGTCCTTATCTTTTATACTAATTGCTACATATTTCTTATTTACTATTTCTTACCAATGTCCATCACTATTGCTAAAAAGGTCATCTTTACTTTGAGCCAATCCTCACTAACTACTTTGTGCCACGTCAATGCAGCAATGGAGTGAGGGAAGAAGAAGGAGAAGAAGAAGGAGACAACGCCCCAGATTCTCCATCTTTTCCCCATTCACTTCAATGCTAGGAACCTGAAACTATTATTTTCTCATTCTGTGATAAGCTAAACTACTATTTCTCACATTCTTGTGGCCTGTAAACCTTCTCTCAGTGTAGGAAGTTTTTCCCATGGACTGAAATCAAAGCCAGTGTCTCTCTGAGCTCTGGGCTGGGGTCCCAGACCCCCCTGCCCAGGTCCCTGACCCTCCAGGGCAACCAAAGGAATGCCCTGGACTCCAACATCGAGAGATCTGGGACACGGATGAGAATTGCTGTGTCAGTGGACATACTTCTGGGTAGCACCTGGAAAATATATTGCTCAGCTCTGAAGATGAGCTCAGGTAAGGAAAAGAAAACGTGGCATGGCTTCCATACTCAGGTCCCTGCATCATGCAGGGAGATGATCTGGAGGAAATATACTGTCACCATTAGGGGAGAGAAATGATAATGTACCTGTATTGCTTTATTTCCTGTTGCTTTCATGTAGCTACAAGATTTTGATAATGTTAAAAACTTTGCATGGAATTTTATTACTCTTTACTCTTTCTTGTGTATTTACATAGCAATACCTAGCACAGTTAAAACCAAGTACTAACAAACATGAGTCCAAACTGAGCACTTTTAAAAGCCATTGCAGACTTTATCTGCCAGATGAAGGGCAAATCAAGGCATAGAGAAGGCTGCTGCTGATTTCAGCTCTGCCTTTTACCAAACGATATCTGATACCTAGTCTATTCTGTGTAAAGCTACCTTGAGTATCTCAACTGAATTCCCCAATCTGCAGGACAGATCATTACAAATCACAGCATTCAGCAGAGCTGAGCTTGGAGCAAGATGTTTTCCAGCCCATTGCTTGAGGTGGCTGTGTCCAAGGCTATTACAGGATGAGTTAAAATCAGAGTGCTGTTTGTGAAACAGGTTCTTTCCAAGTATTTTTATTCCAAACAAGAACTACAACAAAGATTGTTTTTCCCTGGATTGATGAATTTGTGGGGATAAAGGATAGATTTTGCCTTGTTTCCATTTTTTCATGGGTGGCAGTACACATAACAGACCAAGGCGTCCTTTCTCTAAAGTCTGAGTCCTTCTTTACTTTTGCAACACTGCTGGTATGAGGAAAGGGTTCAGATTCCCCACTTACACCACAAACACGTGGACTGGAATGAAACTGCAAGAAAATGCACTGGTTTTCTGGGGTCATTATTGTAATTTTTTCAAAGCTGTGCCAGCACCGTTGTGAAACAGTGACTTCATGAAAAAGTACTTCACAAGTAACTTAGGCAAACTTGACTGTAATAGTAGTCCATACAATTTCAGAGATTAAATAAATGCTGTGAAGATTACATTCAGCTATTATGTCTAATTTGAAGTCATATCTAGAAACTGAATTGAATGTGACACAAGATCAAGAATGTACAGACCACCAAAGCTTTTTCGTCACCAATTTTTATCTGCAAGTTTGGTACAGGGAATCGAGGCTTTAGTCTTGGGTGATAGATGTTTTTATCAGCACTAGGGGAAAAGCCAAAGTGGAAAAAATTGTGAGGCCTGTGTCTGTCACATTTTATGGATTGACATAAGGCTTATTATTGTTTAGCAATATTAGGTTGACATAGAAAGAGAGATTTATTTGAACCGTTCTTATATTGAGATGCTTCTGCAAACACAAAAATAGATTTAAGACCCAAAGGGTATCCAGGCTCATTTCAATGTCATGTACAAGCTTGGCAGACCTCTTTGCTTTGATTTATCTGCTCTGTTGCTGAGTCCATAGTCTCTAAGACTGGCTCCTTGCTGATTATCATAGTATTATGGATTTCACGTGCTGTAAATGGGAGGACTATTTATATAATATTTTAACAAAATATTATTTTATTATTAAATTATATTTTATAGCATAAAATTATAGCAGTAGTTATTAATAATTATTTCCTTTTAAATGTGTATTTTTTAAATTACTTTTTCTAGAGATTTCTTAACTGCATCAGCATCAGAAAACCAAAGCAAAATAATGAAAATACAAATAAATCTCAGCTGACAAAACAATATATAACTTAGGGTATTGTTTTCTCTTCCTGTAAATATAAAACGGATTTCACATACCTTCCCTGTGTTTATCTAGACTTTTCTTCTATAAAACTTACAACTGAAAGGACTTGCAGACCCATGCAAGAATTATTTTTGATCAAAAATTTCACAAACCCCCAGTGATTATTTTGTTAGCTGTGTGGAGACTGTGAAATCAATAGCCATTTTGGAAAATTGTTGCCTGTCAGAGATAATGTTAGTCTAGCATAGTTCTGGTATTTTCTGCTTTTCACTGTTTTCCCACTATCTGGTTTTCACTTCTACTTGAAATATTTTTGAATGTTATCTTCCTACTGTTGTTGTGCATTGTCTTCAATAAAACTGTGCCTAAAGAGAAAATAAACACTCTTCAGCTTCCTGCTCTGGACATTGGGCAGCACCTTCTCACTGGTTTTACTGTCTCAGTATAGAGCCCAGCTTCTATTCCCTTGTACATAGCAGCAAGGTGAAGCAAAACACTTTTAAAAACCTAAATATATGTTTGAAACGGCAAGAATGGAAGGGGAAGCAGGAAGTGTGGGAATGTATACTTGATATATTTAATCTCTGATCTATTGACCCAAGATAGAACATTCCCGTTTCATTACTTGTTTCTTGTGCTGATGATCTAAGTGAATTTATTGTCCGTAAATCCTTCCTTAAAACTCACCTCCGCCCTGATGTATATCCTGACCTTTGCAAGGCGGCTGGGCTGGGTTCTCTTACCTAATTTAGTCATCTAAAAGGCATTTAAGCACTAAATATAAAACAGTTACCTAGGTGCCTACTGCAGTCAATGGACACAACCACATGCAGAAAGTGATTCATCACATCCTAAAATATGTTAGATGAATGGCCCATTTCATGGATCTGTCACTCTCCATGGACTATGGCAACAGCCCAGGTGTCTACGATCGAATGCCTTACTTTTATACAGCTAAAGTTAGGGGAGCTAAATCCCTCTTCTGGTGTTCGCATTGAATTTCCTGTCTTGATTGAAACAGTCCTATGGTCTCTTTGTCTGTCTTGTCTGTGGTAACAATACATAATCTTCTTTATTGTAGACATATGTTCTGGCTTCAGTTGTTTTTTCTCCTACACACAAATTTCAAGCTCCTTAGAGAAGGGACATGAAGAAGTCCCTCCCTCCCCAGTTTCCTGCTCTCCCTCTCCCCCTTAAACAACAATAAGAAATAATTCTGGTGCCAACAAAAAAATCATTTGACACATATACTTTAAACAATCTGTAACTGCTAATTTAGTCAGTAGAATTTATTACATCTGTTCATGAAAAACCACCACAAATAATTTAAAAACTGGTACTGGAAACTCTTACTCTCCCAGTTAGTACTACTGAGGGCAATGGAAAGATTTCTATAAATAAGGGTTTGAAATTAGTGAGAAGACATACAAAAATACGAATCACTTGCATCAGTGAGATTTGCTGAATGCAGCCTCTAATTTACCATCTGCAAATATGGCCCAGTAAAGATGTAGTAAGATTTTCTCTTTTGTAAAAGAGTTACAGCTCCAGATTGTGTTATGTGATAGCCCGTGATTAAATAAATGTATGGTATTTCTGAAGAATTGTGAAGGGATATAGAAAGATTACGTTCTTTACCACTCTTCTAGTGAAATTCCATGTATTTGAACAGTGTATAATTGCAAGCTACATTTATTGCTATTTCCCTTTTTAAATTAAAACTTATAAAGGTGGAAGCCAGAAACAATATCTCTGGGTTCATTATGTGGCATGTAATAGGATTAAACCTACAAATATTAAAAATAAATGTCATTTTCAGGATCATTAAGGCTTTCACAGCTTTTGAAGTTGATTTAAACAATCCACAATGACACTGTCCTACATTAGACTTACTGGATTCTTACAGTTCCCATTCCAGACTGTTAAATTTACACACTTTGTGTCAATTCTTGAGAAGATCCTTCTAATACCATTATATGCAGCTTAGTCTTTTCTCAGGGTTTCTCATTATAATTTAGAATTTCATCATTTCAGTTGGTTGTAGAAAATGCTTTGGACAGCTGGAATAAAAAGAGGCTTTCATAAAATAATTTAGGTAGTTTCACATGTTTGAAAGAGAATTGTGCTGGAAGGAGTTTGAAGTAGACTGAGAAACTGCAGCTCCTTCCATCACATCGCATGTGAAGAAATAACCCAGAGAGAATTCCCTTTGCTGAGCACGAGGCCAGACTTTGTGGAGCACTGAATCATTGCCAACTCTCAGAACTTCTTTGCAGTTACGGCTCATCCTCACCTTTAAACATGTAGCTGCAAGTATAGTTCTGTGGAGTAATTTCCACCAGCTCTTACGAGGGCTAGATATTACCCATAATCAAATAGAAACAATAACCCCCTCGACTATATAAGTAGGAAGTATTTTAAATACCATATTTTTCAGATTTGCAAGAAGAGTTTGTAAATACTGAAGTGATAGGTTGCTGTCTGTGTGATGGAATAATCTACAAATCCATGTGTCTGTGTATTCAAAAATCCCTGAGCCAAACTGGTAATTTCTCACGAGAAAGAGACTTTGCGCTTGCCTCCATAGGAACATCTGAAATTAAATCTCACAAATTTCATGCTGGTGGTGGTTTGAAGCTAGCTTTTACAAAGCTATCTAAGACTACATTATTGGGGAAATTCCTTAGAACAGAATCATAGAATGATAGAATCACTTAGGTTGAAGAAAACCCTTAAGATGATCAAGTCCATATGAGTCCAAAAGCGGACATCAAGTCTGAATTTGTCTGTTTTTCTAGAGTGTCATTTTACTTTTTCTATTATGTGACGAGATGAATCAGGCATTATCATCCATGGAGTATGATTCACAGTAGTAAGTGAATAAAAAAAGAACTTTAGGATCCTCTCCTCTTTGGCTATGTACTGGTTGAAAGTTTTCAGTCTCCCTGGGTCAGGTAGATAAATCCATGACCAGTTTTCAGAAAAATTGCCAATGTGCAGCCACATGGTTCCTGGCCTCAGGGTCCAGGTTTCTGTGGAAAAAGAATGGAGGTTCACCAAATAGAAAAGTGCTACTGTGCTCCTGAGTCCCACCTCTGATTTGGGTGACTGGAGAACCCGAACTCTGGGTTTCAGGCACAGAGTTGTGTGAGAAATGCATCTCTCTCCTTTCCCCAGCTTCTTTAAATTCTCATGCTGCTGCCAAGTCACATTGTATGAAATATGTTCTTTGGTGCTCAAGTACTCCTTGCAGGATTTCTTATGTAATAATTTGATTGCCTTACATTTACTTTTGCATTTATAAATGAACCATCTATTTTTAATTTAGGTAATGATTTCCTTCTACACTGAAACATCTCATTTTATTCATAGGTACACATTTCAGCAGACATCTTAAAATATTCAGAAGATTCTCTAGTTTGTTTTGTTGTTCCTTTTTTTTTTTTTTTCCTAGGCTATGAATCAGTCCCTGATAAAAAGGACCTGATTCTGCTTCTGTTTAAATCAAACAAATAACTTTTAATGCCCCATGGACAAAGATGAGCTCATCATGATACTAAGGAAAGTTTGTTTTACTTTTCTTCTCTAGCAAAGTATGTTTTGCTATCCGTCTGTAAGACCGAAGTACTTGCCAATATTTAAACTTTATTTAGGCAAAGCTCCCATGAATATGGGTGCCAGGATAAGACCTACTGGGTCTTTTAATAAAGGAGGGGAAAAAATCCCTGATATATTTATCTTTTCTATTAGAGAAAAGCAGTAAGCGTTTTTCCTCAGCTCTTCATACCTTAGTGTCCTGGGTTATCCTTCAGGGCAGTAGGATGGGTGTGAAGAGGCTCAAGCTGCTGCCTCTGAGATTTTGGTTAGGGCTGGCTGCAATCCAGAGCATGGGGAAGCTGTGAAGGCTGGTCCCTCTGTAAACAATCCAAGATGCATTTCTGTGTGGGGCAGTCCAAAGAAGGCTATAAACCCCCTGACAAATCCACCATGGTCTTCCTTGGTTAATGCCTTGATTTGAAGTATTTCCTTAAATCTTTTTTTATTTCTTCTCTGTCATGTTAGGATTTAATTTTTAAAGTGGAATAACCAATATACTCCAAATTCAGTGCACAAAGCTTCCCTGCCAAGTCCCACAAACAAAATTACAAGGTCTGGTGAAATCTGATACTTCTTGGTTATTAGCTTTGTCAAATGAATCATGCTTCTGGGGAATCAGACGTTCTTAGGATTTAAACACTCATAGCTGTAAATGCAGAAAAATATCAGAATAAAAGTTTGTTGTTTAATGAATTTCAGCACATGACTTCTGCAACCTGTCCAGTTACAAAATGTAGGAATAACACAAATGTAGCATGACATATATAGTAACTATCAGAGCCCTTGCTAAGTCATTGTATGAGAAATTAAATTTATAATTAATAGTGACCCTTCTCTTGTGGAACGAGGTCCTGTTTTGGAAAGTTTCCAAGTCATTCTCTATGTCCCTAGGCACAGAGTCACTGCAGAGTGTCACAAAAAATTCTTGCTTCAGCAGCATGAAGGATAAAATAATGTTAAAAAAAAAAAAAAGCACTTGAGTTGCCTAATCTTAGGACAGATTAATTTTGTAAAATTCACAGAGGAAAAAAAGCATGTATTGAAATATTTTCTTGTAGTTCTTTTGGTTGTTGGTTCATTCATGGGTTTTCTTTTATCTGCTCTGATGTGTAAAACATAAATAAATATATGCCTGGGCAAATATAAACAGTATAACCAAATTAAAAGAATCGTCAGCAATTACCACTGTACTTATCCTAATCTGCAAACTTAGTACTTGCTCTGAAAAAGACAGAGGCAAATCCTATTTGTACTATTTTTTAGGAGATAAAGCCCACTGCAAGAATCCCTTGTACAGCAAAGCTTCAGATGGAAGTGAGGAACACAGCATGACTCTAATCCAATTTTGACGCCTTCTCCCGTGAATAATTAGGGAGTTCTGGAAGTGTTCAGCCCTTTGGTGGTGCCTAGTGTCTAATTCTACAACCACATTGCAATTCAAGCTTGTGAGAGCTCTCATTTCTTATAGTACTTGTCATACAGAATATGCTGGCCAAGCCTGCCCTAGATTATTGAGGGAAGGGACAAAACTCCATAATCTGCTGCTTTTGCTAAGTTTAAGTGGTATCCTGTTTTAGAACCATCTCCCTGGAGCCAACGCTCTTATGGACATCCCTGCTGGAAGCTGTGTGCCCATACTGTCTCTGTGTAGACCAGACAGGTCTGTGCTCCAAGGATGAGCATGGAACTGCCTACAGTCCTGATGCAATGGCACCATGCCAGTTAATCTGCTAAAGAGATGACATCAAGCTACCAGGGAATCCTTCATCCCTCCCCTGTGCTGTCTGAAACACACAGGAACAGAATTAATAGTTGTCCTGGCTACCAACCTGCTGAAATCTGTACAGGTTATGGCCATTGTGAGCAGCCGTCAGTCCAGCCCCAAACTTTCCAAAGTTTTTGAGGAAAAGAAAGAAACGGCAAAACCCACTAGAAATGAAAAAGTAAAACAATGAAAAGCCCTCCTAAGACATTTAACAGGCAACTGAAGTATTTTTTCCAAGACGCCCAGTACTGGATGCACAACAGCTTTGAAGGAGGACATGCAATACACTGTAGAATTCCATCTCTTTAATCGTATTCCCATTATGGAACAGAAACTGACTTGGATTTTTTGTGGGTTTTTTTTTGAGCTTGACTCTGACTAGTAAACGTCTTTCTGCTACAAAATGTCCTCTGATGTTTCCTATTGTAATAACTAGCCTCACATGGTCTGTTCCTGAGTCTGTTATGTTTTAAAATTCATGAAAAAGAATGACCCTCTTTCTTCACTGTTAAATTCGTTAAACCCAGGAGACTTAATCTCTGTAGGAAATACTAGTTTCAAAGAAATTTACTGTTCTGAAGTTTTAATTAACTTTTTGTTTGTCTTCTATCTGATATCATTCTGATATCTTCTCATTGGAAAACTAGTGTCAGGAGATTTTGATGGTGTAGTTTGTATTTCCATTAATTCATTCTTGCCAGATAAATTATTGCCAGAACTTCTCAGTCACTGTCTTTATTAACTCAGTTAATTTTCTCCTTTGGGTCATTGTCCAGTAGTTTGTCCAGCTCACTGATCTGCTGGCAGACTGAAGTATCCAGTGTCCGGAAGAGCACTCTAGCAAGGAAGATGATGAAATCGTAACAATTTTGGAATTACACTTTTTATTTTCATTGAGAAACAGTTTTATGGAAACCAGCCACAGTGGATCCATTTCCCTCAGAATACAAAGGACAAAACAAGTCTGTTTAGTAAAATAATTTGTTGACTAGTTGGTTTTAAATAGTTTTTCTTTGAGCACAAAGCTTCTATTCACAAGAACAACCATAGCCTGCGCTGTTACTGAGGGGTGGTGCAGCATCCCTCCTGCCCAGCAGGACCCATTGAGAGGCTTAATGTTATCTTCTTATTTGTATTTACTATACAGATAAAAGCTTCCTCCTCTTCTAAATCTTCTCCCACCATGTTCTCACAAGTCTGCATAATGAGATAAATAAATAAAGCTTCAAAAGGTAACCCGATCAACAAGACTCTGTATTCCTCAGCTTTTGGTTGTGGTGAAGCAATCTGATGGCGAACTATGGTGAACTGGCAAGCTCCTGGTGCTCCCAGACTCTACAAAGCACCTTAAATTACAAATCTATTTTCCAAAAAGTGATGCTAGAAAAATGATACAACCAAGTCATATTTTTATATTGTTCTAATTTGTTCCAGGCAAAACATATCAAATTTACTAGTGGAAAGGAAAGTTATCTCCCTTTTCAGACCTAATGTATTAACTTGCCAGTACTTGGCTTTATCAACTTGCTGAGAAGCTGAATGTCATTTTGGATTCTTTCTCTTGTTTTTCCAGTGTGTTGCAATGAGCAGGCCAGTTCCGCCACCAGAAACACTTGGCAATCAGATTGTCTTCAGTAGCTTTGCACACACACAATGGGTTCTGACACTGTACAAGAGAAATAACAGAAACCATTTCACTTCCTCTGGTCTATGCAGAGCTAGCAGGAGTCAAAATAAACTGCCAAGGCCCAGGCAAACAAATAACATGAACACACATGGACCGAGGCTGCAGTAACAATGGCCAAACTTTTGCAGGATCCTATAGGAAGCTGCCCTGCCTAAGAAAGCAATGGGAAGCTCTGCCTAAGGCACAGGCAGTCTCCCACTCACCCCCTTGCAGCTCCTCAAATTGCACTGCTGAATGTCTGGTCCACTCAGGGAGGCTGGAGCAGACTTTTCCTGGAGAACTAGCCCACATTATACATCCATCTTGGCACCCATTCAGCCTGCAATCTTTCTTCCCTGGTTGCCAAAAAGCATGCTAGTAATTCAAATACACTGGTGGGTCTGGGATATGAATAGCTGGCCACTGGGAACAGTATGAAAACTTTATTGTTATCCATAGCCCATCATAAACCAAAAATGATTTGCCACATGTAACTGAGCTGGTTTTGGATTTTAAATCCTAAGACATTAAGCCTTCCAATTTATTTCAATTACTTTTTTTTTTTTTTTCCTTCTTTCCATTGCTCTGGGAGAGAAAGAAAAGAAAAAAAGCTTCACTCCAACACAATAAAAGAATCCAGGAGTTATCAAAAGGCAATTCAGGGATTGTTTGTGGTTTGTCAGGCAAATTTATGCAGTCTTTAAGTATACAGTTGGAAGTAAGTATACACTACTGAAAATGGGTCATTTCTGTATGTCTTTTGGGACAAGGAATTTAGCAGGTTAGTCAGATGGAGAGTTATGCAAACATGGTTTAAAAAGCCATGCTTTCACAGACGGTTTCAAAAAACAGATTCAAAATTTGCAGTTCGTCAAAAGCTGACCAGAGAGAGATGGGGAAATAAGATAACTAAAAATTAAAACATTGGAAGATAGATGGGATTTTCTTCAACAGTGTGATGAAGAACTGACAGTGAGAGTTGACTCTTCATGGATTCTGCTGTATTATGCTCTCAAAGCCATTAAAAGAACTGTTGAAAAATTAACCACTATACGGGAGTTCAAGAAATCTCTCAACCATGTGTTTATTTTCTGTCATGACACAGCTTTATGCATGCAAGAGAAAGTAGCAATCTACCATTTGTTTAAAATAACAGAGTCCCAAGAAGCCCTAGCTCTTATATAATCTAAAACTAGCAATATTAAAAATCTACCTACACAGTTCTCTAACTGGACTTCTTACAGTGTATTTGTGTCTTACAAGTCTGCAGAAGAAGAAGAGGCTGCTCCTCTCATAACTGTCAAACCTGTGGACAGGTTTAGTGATAAAGCCAGTGCTGCAGTGGGCACATACAGCAACATGGGAATCAGCTGAGCTTTGTCATTCTGAGTTTGTCTCAGTCCAGGCCGGAACCCCACTGGTTTCCTTCACCTCACCTTCTTATAGTCTCTCACAGCCTTCAGTACATGCTGGAGTATCCTTCAGCTGTTCCAACTCCTTACAGCTGTTCCAACTCCTTATTCTCTTGACATGTTGGCAGCTAGTAATTGCTAGCTCTGTTAGACACAAACCATAGGTTTAGGTGGAAGAAGGAATAGCTCTTCCAGTCCATCAGAAAATTGCAATGGAAACCTGTGTGGACAAGGTTGGGTGCTGCCCACCCACTCTGCTCTCAGTCAGTGACAACATTTCCTCTGTTCCTCCTTACTTTCCTCTGTTCCTAATTCAGCCATATGTTTGTGTTTTGTACATGTAAGTGAAGCTAGCAGGAGGCTTGCTGCTAACTTCAGTGGGGTTGAAATTTAACCCACTATCTGCATTTCTGCTTGTAATATTAAATGAAGCAACTGAAATTTCAGCAGTGCTTTTACAGACAGGGAGATGCACACTTGGGTTAAGATCACTCGGGTGAAATTCAAGCCTGTTTCAGTCAACATGGGAGCTATTTTTTTCACTACGCCTCTGTTTAGCCCACATTTGAGAAGAAAACACACAGAGACACTGAAGAATTATTTATTTAGAATAAACATCACTTGAGGGAATTGAATGGTGGAAACTGCTAAATTGTTTGTATCCTTCATCACAATCATAAAAGCTCCCTCCAAAACAGCATAGCAAAGAAATTATATTCTTGCTTTGTTTTTTTTCTCTTTTTTTTCCATAGCAGTCTTCTCAGTAACACTCTTAATGGTTTGGAAATGCAGCCGCAGCATATTGTAATATTAATTTGAGTATGGAGGAAAAGCATTTGCCATCAGTATTAAACTTTGCTTATTACTGTGAAAAAAACATGGTAGCATGTCATGCAGATCTAATTTGAGAATTATGTGTTGAAATTATTACATAATTCTTTTGTTTCCACCCTGTTCAGATGTTCTCTGACTGTTTCTGTGTATTTTGTTTTAAAGTGTTTATAAGATTGTTTACAAGGCTTTGTTTGTTTATTGTCAAGTAAGGTAATAGATGCCAGAGCTGACTTTACCTTGGTTCCTCCCCACTATGTAGTTATTATAAGTAGGGTTAACTTCCAAAATTCAATTTGTTTCAACTGTCTTTACTGTGCAAATAATGAGGTGCACTTGGTTGCTCTTTTAATTCACTGATTTATCTGCATATTAGATTCTGGCACCAGACTGAAAATGCACTTAAATTTATCAAATTGGGTTTTGTATGCTGCTTTTACATGGCTTCCCTTTCTTTCTCAGGGAAAACAAGAATAAGTGTGAATTAAAAGCCTGTGCAAGGACACAGAGGAAGCTGGTGGCAGTCCTAGTAATATTACTGCGGTCCCTTGGTGCTCAGTCTCATGCCACTGCCCTTTGTTGCCATTTGGCATCACCTCAAGAGAACTACAGGTACCTCCTGCTGTAAACTGGGCTGGAAGTGATGCAGGCTTGAAGACTTATCTTTCAAGGCAATCTTTCCAGTACACACATGGGAGGATGCTGAACAGTAGATACATAGTTTTGTTTTAACATGCTGGCGGAGGGCAAATACTCTGCCCCACAGTAAATTTCCTACAACATCTATTCATTTCTATTTCTAGAACATTAGGTTCCTCTCAGTATAGAGTTCCACCTGTAAACCATGTAAACTGCTCTGGGAAGAAGATGGAACACATTCGCTTTTCATGAAGAACACAAATATATATATACACACACAGACAGAGGTATATATTTAGTATATTTTAGACAGTTTTACATGATTTTTCAAAGGAATATAAATATATATACATGCATATAAAGACTTAGTCCTAATACTCAGCTCTCAGTAAAGAAACAAACTGGTCTAAGAAGCTAAGCAGCCTGTGCAAACAAATTTAAGGCTCTTCAGCTTTTTGTTGGAAAGATTCAGGTGGGTGCTCGTGACTACAGTGTCTACTGCAGCAGTGTCTAGAAGACGAAATGGCTTCACCAGTTTTGCAACCTTAATAAAAAGTCATTCTATCACATAGAAAAAAAAATCCTATTTTTAAAAAGTGTGGTATGATTCACTGTGTTTAAGTCACTTTAAAGAATAAACAAAATTTGTGTTTTTAGAGCACCAGTCTCTGCCACGTCGCTGCTGGAAGGTACAGCAAACTGCTGTGCTTCCCTGAACAGCAAACACTGGGGCCTATGGAACAAGTATGAACTGATCTTACATAAAGGTTTAACTCACCCATGGCATGGGAGACAAAATAACTCCCCTGCCTGTTTGCAGAGCCTGCTGAATCGTAAAAAATGCAGTAGTTCTGGAAAACACGCCATACCACGAGTTCAGAAATAATTTATGTTTCCCTTCTGAGTATATGCTGAATATTGGCAGGGCAGTCAAGGAGGACTATTTATAATACGTAGTATTTGCAAAAAGTTATTTCTTATTTACATGAAATGAAAAAAAGGAAGCTAAGTTAATAAGATGGTTAGAAAGGTAAGCTGGTAAAGAAACCTTATACTTTTAGACATAAATAGTCAAAAATTTATTAATATGATTGACACTTCAGTCAAAATTCTGAGTTTGGGATGGCTTATTACGATTAAGCAGTCAGAATTTCACTTTGCAGTGAGTGTCAGCAATTTGTCCTTTTCTCCCCCTCACAAAGAGATGCTCTTATCGAGTGACTTTCCTGTGGAAGAGGGATGACCAGGCCTTTTATTTTTGACACTTGTTAAGTAACCTGACATGCTTATCCTTTGTTTATTTGTTTCTGTGGTTCTCATTTCCAAGACATATCCTATGGACTGTACAAGAGCGCTTCAAAAGTGAGAACTAAGTGTATCTGCATAGTGTCTCACTGCATCTTGTCTGTCTGAAATGAATGAATAAATGAAATTACTGACTCTTACACTAATTGAGTCCATCCATAACTCTGCCAGGGTTCACACTCTTAGTTCTCTTTGAAGCTCCAAAATTCAACCCTGTTTTGGAGGGCAGAGGTGGTTTTTTCCACATCCCAGATGTCTGTCCTAGTGGAACTCTGATCTTGGCAGACAAAAATTCTACCTGTGAAGTGTTAGTTTTTCTTGTTGGACCAGTGTCAGCCTTTCTATCCTAGAATATAAACAGTTAGAGGATTTTTTCTGGAACAACTGAGATAATTAAATTTAGAGTTTCACAGTGTCTCTGACCCTAAGATAATTTGCTGATACACTTTTGCCCCCTTATTAGGTTACTTTGTCATGGATTTAATTGGTTCCAGGAGACATCAGGGGCCAGTGAGAACTGGGTGCCCTACAAAGGCAGGGGAGCCTTGACTTTATTCTGGTTGCAGCTTCAATTGAGGAAAGAAGAACATAAGACACTTCCTTCTCTACAGCAGAAAACCCAGTGATTTGCATACACTCTGATCCCATCTCAATGTGGTTTTTAGCATGGCTGCTTAAGATATTAATAGACTGCTTTTAACTTGGACCTCCCTAAATATCCTCACAGCAGTATTGTTACGGTAACAGAGCACACTCCTACATGATCCTCTTTGGTTAGCCTTAAAAATACTTTAAAACCAGAAAGAAAGAATGGAGTCTTTGTCTATGAATGCTAAAATCTGTCTTCATCCATAAGAAGCTGTCGATGATTGCCATGGAAACATTTACTAATTGTCCATGGAGCCTGCAAAAATAGTAACAAAAAAAAGGTAAGATTTGTCAAGAAATAATACTTTGTGGGACATGACCTCAACCAGAAAATTCTGAAAAGACAGAAAGACATGGTGTGATATAACAAGGCCTTTTCTTCTCCTGATCCTGTTTTGCACACAGACCACCTTGGTGTCCTACCTAAAGAGACGACATTCCCATTGAATAAGGGTAGTGTCACCACGTCCCTTGATGTCTACTTACAAGACATCTTTCAAAAAAGAGGGGCTGCCAGACTGTGACGGCAATCAGAGGTCAGGACAGCTATCTATTCTGTATCATAGTTTGAGAGATTTGATAAGTCACATTTCTCATTTGTTTTTTTAATAATTCCCTTTCACTCTGTAAAAATGCCATTTTCCAGGTCTCAGTGTATGTTTCTGGGCTAGGTGTGATGAAAACCCTGTCATAGCTCTCACCCTCTGGAGTCTGCAAAGTAATTTAAAAGCTCACAGCAAATCAGTGCAGTAAGTAGGAGAGGTAGGAAAAAAAAGGAATACACTCATGTATAACTAGTTTGGTCAAAAGCATATCACAAGAAGCCTCAGTAGTTGGTTGTTGATTTTTGTTTCTATTTTTTTAAAAATAATCTCGTAGTGCTACTGCTAAAATCTTGTATTTGCCATCAGCTCTCCATTGGCCAACCCAAGAGGCATTTGGGCACTTAAGAAAACACACTAAGGCTCTCTGGATCTTTAAAGTGTTAATCATCAGGTAGCAAAGGAATTTATCTGTTCTAGGAAGTACTTTTGTGGTGGCAATGGTTTTAAAAGTGTTATGAAATGACAGCACCAATTTTATTCATCACTGGTTCAGACTGGAGCTATCAGTAGTTATTGACCTACCTTGCTTTTGTACTGCTCAATTTAAACAATTCTTTGCTCATTACATGAGTCATTTAACGGGGGAAGAAAATGGAATCAAACACAAGGAGTGGCTGTTCTTTACTTCTGTCTTCCCATTACAGAGGACTCTGTTCCCTACTGGATCCCAGTGTGAATGAACAAATGATGTCTTCTCTTAAGGAAAACAGATTCCTTGCCTCCTAGCAAAAATGGTGGAGCTTAGAATTAGTTCCTGCTGAAAGGTTTTCCTCCTTACTGTTCCTTCAGGGTTTTATGAGAAGAAACATATCTATACATAATTTGCTTAAAAGAGGATGGCATATGGACTTCTGCCATGTGGGCACTCAGAACATGTATGACAGCATATTACTACAGAATTCTTGAATAAAATTTCCATTTCAACCATCATATGCCTAATATTGATTTTAAATCAGTGAGGCCCCCTAACAGAAGGATAGCAATGGAAATTTTCACTGTGCTTTGGATCAGAAAGAAGTAATGAAATTGCTTTATATGTTCCTAATGGAAATGTCACAAACCCACACTTCTTTACTACCTGAAGTCCATATTTTGACACATGAACAGCCGTGCTTTCCTGCAGGTGCAAAAAACAAGATCACTTAAGTCTCTCAATATCACCTCTTGCAGATTTCATTGGGGATCACATGAAGAGAAAGAGGTAACTAGAAAGGTGAGAGGGAGGCTTATTAGGCTGAAGACAAAAGCAGTGGCCAAGGCAGAGCTATGTGAGAACAGGAGCTGTCCAGGCAGCCCACATTTACTGGATGAGAGCCACTGCACAGCTAAGGGCTTTTCACTTTCCAAATTTTTTTCAGCTCTTAAGCCTATGTTCTTTCAGTAACAATACCAGAAAAGTCCATTAAGTGACCTGCACAAAATTTGTCTGCTCCTTTGTTTCTCCTTGGTGGATAAATCTTTTCATATGGTGAGTTGGCTGAGGCAAAGCTCATGGCAGAAACTTTGGTCCAGGTGAACTTTATTACATATTTCCCTCACAGGATCACTGCTGGCTTAAGGATAACTAGTTTACTCCTAGGTCCAGTATACACTGTGTGATGATCTCACCTGTGACTGGTCAGCACATGGCCTTTGCAAGCTGGAGAGCATCTTTTTGTACAGAAACACTGGCTTAATATTTTTGCTAGTGTAGAAAAGGGCACTTGCCCTTGTTCATGCATAATTTTTTCTGTCATGTATAATTTTTCTACTATTTGTTGTTACTTAAACTTTCCAGAGTGTGTGTCAGCACTCTTTAAAAACAATCATCAGAGAAAACTGAATAGCAAAAACTGATATAAACACACACATTTCACAGAAGCGTTTGGTATTTTCTGTTCTGCTATATTTTGTTGTATCTTGATGAAATATTTTTTATCGAGGAAAGAAATTAGTATCAACACAGCTTTATATCCAGGTGAAGCATGCACAGATAGAGCATAAGTGAAATGAGAGAAAATATTCTGCTTGATGATTAACATTGAACAAGGTCGTACTGTACAAAGAGATACCAGAGATTTTTATATGAATGCACATCAACAAAAATGACAGTGCAAAGTCTTAAATGTTTTGGGGTTGCTACTGATTCACTGTCAGAAAAATTTAGGCAGCCAGACAACTAGACATCAAATGGCTCAAGAGCAATATGCTGAAATTTTATTCAACTAGAGATTTAGATCCTCGGTATCCACTCAGACATGTAAAACCACATGGAAAGGTGAGCTTAAAGACTACTGAGCATGACAGCAAACACAGGATTAACAATGATAATACGGGGGAGAAAAATCCAACAAGAAACCTAAAATTCATGCATTGCTTTAGAATGCAAAAGAGTGCAAGAGATGAGTCAGCCTCCATACCTTGCCAATAATATGCAAGCTAGTGGGGATATCCAGAATGAAATCATGTCACAAATTGGCAAGTGTAATGGTTTTAATTCGTAACTGGGCGGAAACACTAATTAATGTAGTGGTTTCCTGTTCATCAAATTCTGTTTGCTAAATTTAGTGTAGTGGTCTTAGTGGTATTTTTTTGTTGTTGTTTTTGGGTTTTTTTCTATGGGAGAAGATTAGGAGAAGCAAAGCAGGCTTAAGCTTAAAAATAACAAATAGTTTTATTAACACACACTAAAAGAATGGAAAAGTTGAAAAAAAACCAAAATAAAAATGAAACTTCAAAACATTCTTCTTTTACACTGTTAACTTTTTACAAATGAGACATGAGAGACATGACCTGTGATTTTCAGTCAGTTTCACTATTTAAACATAATATTTCATTACTTTGAGAGAGGAGTCTCTCTAGAGTCCTATGGAGACATTTGCAACAAGACAAAAACAGTCTTGTGGCTCTCAATGTCACAAATCTGCAACTGCCTGGAATTTTTGCAGATTGTGCTGTTCCACCCATTAGCAGCCTTTCCCCTGGCTACTCATGGGCCTCTCAGTGTATCTGGAGTACTGTTTAAGAATGCTTCTTCTAGTACAAAACAAGGATACTCTTCTTCTACCTCTAAAATTGTCTCTGTCTCAAAAGAAATAGAGACCTCCTTTTACCTCAGGACCCAAGGGCTTCAAATTACTTTTTCTCTTAAATTATCTTCATCTCTGTCATGGGTTAGTACAGTTTGGTTTTTTAGTTATAGAAGAATGTAGAATAATTCTCCAGGTCAAGACCTGGGAATTGCTTTGGAAGAGACAGGAACCTATCAGAGAGTTAGTTGGAATATTGGCATCTGTTTTAACCACTGAGAATTACTAGCTGTGACTTTGGGAAGTACCATATAAAACCCCGTGAATTTCCTGTAGGTGGGTCCTTTTTCTTCTTCCTTTGGCCTGAGAGGGACAGGTAACATCGAGCTGGGCCTGCTGCTCCCCCTTTTTGGTAGGGGAGCTGGCCTGAGGCCTGGCCGGATTCCATCGGCTCCCGGGTGAAGGGGAGGGAAGGAGAGATTGCTGTTTTGCAACAGCTACTTTCTTCAGACTTCTCTGGAGTAAGGAGAGATCTTTGCTGGGCCCCTGATAAGAGCTATGGGCACCATTTGGGCTGAAGCCACCCCAATTTACACCGAGGGGTGGGCTGAGAAAGCATTTATGATCCTGCCTGGTTTTTTTGTGATTCCGGACTGCCTGAGTGCTCCGATCTCTGATGTTTCTGTGAGTTCTTCCTCCCTCACCAGCGTGGCCTTGAACATCTAACACCACAAGCTACAGAGGGAGAGACAAAGACTCGGAGCAGATTTAAGTCTTTCTTAGCAACATGAAGCTTCCAGAGCTTGGCCCTTCTCTGAGAGAGTAAGAAAGGACAGAGTGAACATAAAGAACAACAGCATGAAGTCAGCAGCAAGAGTGAAAAGACTATTGGGACAGAGGGTTGAAGAGTTGGTTATTCCATTCTTACTTGAGCCATGGAAATGAACTCTATATTTAGATCATTCCTTTAAATCATGGGAAAAATATGCATTTGGGGAGATGATTGTTTTAATTTCTGTGTGGATTCGAGCAAAAGTGTTTGTGAAGAACTAAGTAATATCCTATAAGATGCTTGAACAGAGATAAAGATGAGAAGCCCTCTGCACCAGAGAAGAAGCGAGAAGATATCTCTGTACCTTGAGGTGAAGAATCCTTTGCTTTGGAGTTATTCATCTTTAAAAGGTGACACCCCAGTATGCAAAAGTCTAAGACCCATGACCCATAAGCAGCTTGGGGACCTGCTCCTGGGAGGGTCACAAAGGCAGGTTTCTCCGGGCGGTTGTTTTTGTGACAGTTTAAAACCCACAAGAGAACTGTTCTAAGTTGTCAGTGGGATCCATGACTCTAAGAGAGACTCTTCCCCTAAAGAATTTATGAAAGACTATTGCCAGATAGTGAAACTGACTGAAAATTACAAGTTTTGTCTCTTTATGTTGCTTTGTAAGAAAGTGAACAGTTTGTAAGTGGAGGGAAGAGTGTTTTTCAAGTTTCATTCTGTTTTAGGGGTTTATTCCAACTTTCTTTTTTCCTATTCTTTTAGTGTATGTTAATAAAACTATTTGTTCATTTTTAAGGTTGAGCCTGCTTTGTTTTTCTACTAGTCTCTCTCCCACAGAAAGAGTAAGTACTAAGACCAAAATTTAGTAAACGTAAAACCACTACATTAATTGATGTTTCTGCCCGGTTAGAAATTAAAACTATGACAATCTCAAAGGCTGAGATCTCCTTTTACCCCAGGAGTGAGGGGGCTTTGAGATTCTCACTTAAATCTCAATCATAGTAATCCCTAACTTTGATTAAAACTAGCATTCCCCCAAACAACATTAAGATGTTACAAGAAACAGTCCTTTACTCTATAGTTTACCCCAGAGATGTCTGGTTAAAAAATGTCCATACTCTCAATCCCTCTTCTAATAATCTTTATCAGTTCTTTTACTCTTGCTCCACTGACTTCATGCAGTGTCTTTCCTACATCCGCTGTCCCTTTCTTTTCTCACTCAGGGAAGGGTTAGGCCTTGGAAGCTTCATGTTGTCAGGAAAGGGTTAAATCTGCCCAGGTCTGCAGTGGCCATGTGATTTTTGCCCCTGGCAGCAGTGTCTCCTGCTGCTACACCTCAGATTGGTCCAGTTTCTTCCCTCTACTCTTTTCTTTCCCATCTAGGAATCACCAGATGAGGGGAGGGGGGGAGCTCTGCCCACCCCTCGGTGACAATCGGGGTGGCCTCGGCCCAACCAAGCCCATGGCTGTTATCAGGGGCCCGGCCGGCAGAGATCCTTCCTTGCTCCAGGGCTCTCTGGCTCCGTGAGGTTTTTTTCAAAGCAGTCGATGTTAAGCTGCAATCTCTCCCCTCCCCACAGGAGCTGATGGAGCCTGGCCAGGCCTCAGGCCAGCTCCTCTCAAAGCAGGGGGGAGCAGCAGGCCCAGCTCAGTGTTACCTGTTCAGCTGACCAGGAGGAAAAGGGCCTGACCTGAACAAACTAGGATTTATATGGATAATTCCCAAAGTCTCATTTAACATTTTCAGTGGTCAAAGCAGATGCCAATATCCTAAACTAGCTTTCTGATAGGTCTCTGTCCTTTCTGAAACAATTCTAAGAAAAACACTCCACATTCCTCCCTAACTAAAAACCAAACTGTGCCAACCCATGACAACACGGCAGCAGCTGCATTTATCTGCTTAAAGAAGATTCAGTCCTTGAAAATCTACAACTTAAAGAACAAGCTGAATATTCAATTCATGTTATTTTCAACTGAACAGATGGATGGGAAAGCTGGAAATCTACCAGAAGTATAGGCAGTCATCTAAGAAGTCTGATAAAACACTAAGAGAACTTAAACTTAGAAAAATAGTAATTTTTAAAATAAGTTAATTTCTAACAAATTTTCCAAAATTTAACAGTATGTATTACTAGATAATAACAAACAAACAAACAAACAAAACAACCAAAAAACAAAAACAAAACAAAAAACCCCAACCAACCAAACAAAACACACACACACACACACACACACCCCCCACACCCCCCCCGTTGTATCTGTGATATATGTTGGTAATAAACATGAAGAATGCACTGGGTAAAAGTACATAGAGAAGTGTAAGAAAAAAAGGAGAGCTAAAAGGACACCTTCTGCTGAACACTCTGAAGGACTCCCCACCACAAAGATCATAAAAGTTGCCATGTGTAGAGCCCACGTGGCTGCTGCCAGGAGGCTCCTGGTGGCCCCCAGCTCTGGCCAGTCTCTCCTTGCCTCCCTCCCACAGCAAGGGCTCCCAGAGCAGAAGGAAGCCATGGGTGGCTGCTTCCAAACTGAGGAACAACCACCATCTCAGAAAGTAAGTATCTGCATTTTACATGGGCTTCTATGGAATTCAGGTCATGAAAAGTGAGGATGTTCATGAATTCCTTTGAGTTTTTATGACGCAGCAAAGCAGGTGTTACTGTGTGCTGGATGGAAGGGGGAAAGCACTTCAATAGCTCAAATAAACTCAAACAATGCCTGCATGCATTAAGCTTCATCTGGTTGCATTGTCTGCTTGGGAGTTTTTCCAGTAGATTCATCCTACTCAAAATTTTAAGGGCAAAATTTACAGGAGAAGATATTCCTTTTTTGTAAGCAAGTACAGAAAGACAATTCTAGTAATTTTTATTTTTATATTTCAAAAGAGATTCGTCATTATAGAAAGTACTGTGACAGTCTAGTAGGAAGAATGAATAGCAAAATTGCAGACCCTGCTCCAGATGCTGTTTTTCATTACACTGGACTTTGTCTACTCTAACATGCTTCCTAGTTCTTCTCAGCTCCAGCCAGTTGTGTCTTCCTATCTGGTTCTCTAGCAAAGAGAAAAATAAAACTGCATCAATTTTTAAATCCTGTATCATTTAGATCCATTCTTTTGCTGCTGGATGGAACTATAGAGATTCCATATAAAAAACCCCAGGAACTTAAAATGTATCTCAGGAATAGGTCTTGAAGACATTGTTCCTTCCTGATGGTCCCTCCTTGTGCTCCTGTCTACAACACCACTATCAAATATTAAGCTTGCTTCCCTTCACCTGCTATGCTAAGGTGAAGTTTATGTCCTTACTTGCCTTCCCCTTGCTCCTTTGTCTGATTTTTTGATTTTATTGTCACCACTCCCCCCACCTTCTGTGATTAACAAAGCATGGAACAGCATATTTTGTTGGCTTATCACAGCCCTAGCCTACAGATCTCCCTGTATACAGAGCAACTGGACTTATAGGACACCTTATGTATCCTTGCTAGCTGAAAATCTCTAAGTTTGTATAAAAATGAATAAAGGTAATTCAGTTCATCAGCCCTAGATATTTTAAAGTACATTCTATTTTTCTCTCTAGAGTAAGAATACTCCTTCTTTAGGTCTCTAGAGTACATTGAAACTTTTCAGCTGATCATTACAGTAGATTCTGAATTTGATAGAGCCACGAACATGATAGGGGTAGACCCTCTAGCAGTATGCTGCCAGGACTCAGGACCAAATTCATGTTTGCTTAAATACATAGCACGTTTCACCTGGATTATGAAGACTTACATTTTTTTTTTACTAAATACACACTTCTTTAGTGACAACTTGAAGATATATATATCTATACTGAACTGTGTATAGAAGTTATATTTTAATGTAATTCAGTACATTAAAATACTGATAAATTAAATTACTGAAATTAAATAGTTATTCTATTAATTGAAAGGAAAATCCCAACTGGCTTTGTAGGATTGTAATTCACTAGTAACGTCTTCTGCATATAAGCTGAGCAGAAACATGATATGAAAGTACTGAGACACAGTCAGCAATCCCATTTTCAGAGCAGAATCACATTATAGAGTAACTGTGCTCTAGAAGCTTAAATACTAACTGGGATGGAGCTGTGATCCTTTTACTGCCTCTGAACCGCTCTCCTCTCTCAGCTGTGATATTATGAGGCTGTCTAGTCAAATTAATTGCATCCCCTAGTAGGAGTCATGTAAGTGCTTCTCTTATTTCTACATTTCTAATGCAGCAGAACTGTGATACCTAACTACGTCCTTGTGTCTTTTTCTTTCCTTTTATACTATATCACATGTAAATATTGCCGGTGGAGAAGTGAAAAAGAGAAAGAAGCAAGACATTGAAAACCTGTAAGCGAAATGGACGTCTATTTTAGCAGCTCTGCAGGTCAGCCTCCAAACCTGGCCACTGGTGAGCAGTGGTGAGAAGGAAAAATTTTAAAAACAAGTATAAAATAATAATTAAAAAACAAAACCCACAACAAATAAACTTCTTTGCAATCTGTAAGACAGACGGTGCCCAGCGTCCAGAAAGTGTTTGCAAAACCACATCCTACGAGCCTGGGCGCAGCGGCCGCTCTTACGCAACCCGCTGCTGCCCTGCTGGGCGGCTCTGCGGAGCGGGGCCGGGCGGCGAGCGGCGATAGCGCTGAGCGCTGCAGCGGCATTTCGCTGCTAACCACAGCACGGCCCGCACCGCTCCAGCTCACCGGAGTTAACGCAGCTCGTTTGCCGGCAGTTCTGGCGGTGCAGAAAGGGTGCATTCCCGCGGGGCCCCTCTCCGCCGAGCGACGGGGACGCCGCAGGTCCCGTCCCCGGCCGAGCCGGCAGAAGCGCTCAGGAGTGGCGTGAGGAGCTCCGGGACCCCGCGCTGTCCCCGCCGCCGTGTCGGGCACTCCGCGCCATCTCTGCGCGCAGCTCCGCAGCGCTCCCCGCGCCGCTCGGCCCCGGCGCTGCCCGTGCCCGCCGCGCTCCTCTCCTCTCCCGGCCGCCTCCCTCCGCGGGGAGAGCCGCCCGTCCGCCTGCCCGGCCCCCCCGGCCCCCCGTCCCGCAGCCGCCCCCCCGCGGGGTCACCCGGGGACAAGCGCCCGCCTCCCGCCGCAGGAAGCGCCGCGGCCGCCCCGGCGCCTCCCGCTCGGCGCTCGCCTGTGGCAGGTGAGACTCGCCGCGTCCCTCCCCGCTCCCCCGGGGGCCTCCCCGCACGCTTCCCCGCCGGCCGACGGGACGGGGCCGAGGGGAGCTCCCCCGGGCCGGCGTGTGGGGCGGGAAGCCCGAGCGGAGGGTTCGGCAGGCGGGCCGCGCGGGGGTCCGGGCCGCGCTCCGGTGGCCCGGCGCTGGGCTGGGGCGGCCGCGCACCGGCGGGGATGGAGAGGCGCCGGGCCGGAGCGGCGCCGCCGGCCGCCCCCGCAGCCCGGGCCCGGCCTGCCGCCGGGGCGGGGAGGCCCCGGTGTGCCGCCGCCCGGGCAATGCCGCTCCCTCCCCTTTCCAAACCCGCCGGGGCTCCCCGAGCCGGCTCCGGGCTGACCGGGCTGGAGCTGCAAGGGCAGCGTCAGCTGCTGACTGTCCCCCGGCCCGGCGTTTTTACTGGCTACACGGGAAGAAAATAGGCTCCAGGAAGGGCTACGTCGTGTTTGCTCCTTCTGCAGAGTTCAGTCCACCCCTGGGAACTGCTCAGACCTCGCAGGAGGGGCCGGGCCGCTCCGTGTGGAATTCAGGCGCTTTCCCTGCGCGGCGCGTGTGGGAGCGCTGAGCTCCGCTGGGATGGCAGAATGGGAGATGGCTGGGAAACCCTGGGGAGTTCGGGTCACAGATGGCAGCGGCCGTGTGTTATCATTCCAGACTGCGCGCTGCGACCAGCTGACAAATTGAAACAAGTTGTAATAACCTCTCTGCGAATGTAGTAAGGCTGCTTGTTAATCGTACGTGTGACTACAAAGGATCGTGAACCAGTTATATATATTTTTTTTAATGGGTGCTACTGGCCTCGTACTCTAGTGAAGTCAACACCCCTCATGGAAAAAAACCCACAGAGTTGCATAGGGTGTTCTGTGGGATGCTTCTGCGGGAGTGATGTAAACAAACTAACACAGAATAATATGTGGAAAATGAAATATGGAGTAACTTAGGTACTGAAGCAACCGGTGGCGGAGCTGAGGAGAAGAGAGTGCACGTCCTGGCTCTCTGTCTCACATCTCTGTCATAGCACAGTCTTAGTCCATTAGGGGTAGGGCTCTGTCTCACCAAAACACTGGTGAAACACGTGGCGAAGTGAGCGCTGCTGGGTCGTGCAGCGTGGCGAAGTTGTGCCCTGGGGCAATCAGGAGGCAGTGAAAAGCGGAAAGAGCCTCAACAAAAAGCAAGCACTTGCAGAACATCTACGATAATGAGATCACAGTTCTTTCCCACGTTAAAGATTTTTCTTTCCCCACAGAAAACATACCCGAAAGAAAATACTGCCGGATGCTGAGACACTAAACCAGTGGCAAAGGAAAACAGAGATACTGTGTATCATTAAAAAAAAAATAAATTCATAGAATCAATCTAGGCAGACAAAGTTGCCAAAAGGGGTAAGACTTGCTGAAGAATTTAAAGCACAACAGCTTGCTTGGCTACAAAAGTTTAAGGTCTTGGCCTTTCTCATTGAATCAATAAACATAAACTGAAAATAGCAGATTCTAATATAAATTTATACTGAGCAGTTGAGATAAAACTTGAACAGAGTAAATGAGAAGGCACTGTTAGGAAAAAAAAAGGCTTGGGAAATGGTATCAGGATTTATTAGGGAAATTAAGAAAGACATATTGTATCAGATTTAAAAAGGAAATCTCTTTAAAAATGAGGCCTAGCAGAAAGAAAAAAAGGGAACCTGCTAATATAGCAATACTTTGTTTTTATGGAAAAGCAGCAATGAAAATGTTTTGTGAAAAAAAAAAAAAGGGGGGGGGAGCAGGGAAAAAAGTTTAAAAAATGACTTTGATAATGATGGACACATTCTATTAAAAAGAAACTGAAGTGCTCCAGGTAACACAAACATTTTCAGAAAGTAATATTGGAGTAAGTTGACTAGCTTAAGAGAAACAAACAAAAAGGAGATGGGATAGTATTACTCAGAAATAAGCTGAAATGCAGGAGATAAATTACATTAATTTTCATCACACAAATTGTAAGAATCTGGAGATCAACCCAAGTAAGGCACAAAAAGAGAGGTAGCTTGCAGAAAAATTGTAGAAAAGGATTAGGACTAGAGAGTGGGAAACAGAGCATAAGTAGATAGCTGAACAGCTATCGGCATTTCTGGAGACTTTTATATGGGAGGGAGGGAGGGATGCCACACTGCTGTCCTAGAGAATTTTGAGCTAATTTTGCTATGTAGATGGCAGATAAAGCTAGAACCCCAGACCCTGAGACTTTACTGTTTGATTTTCTTGGCACATAAAGATACTCTGGAGAAACCTGAGAAATTCTTGAATGTACTATGGGCTGCACTTCCAGAAAATGTCCTAAGCTGGAAAACAGCTGATATAGGATGATGTATCTGCCATGGGGGGGGGGGGGGGGGGGGGGGGGGCGGGTGTCAGAAGCGAGGCCAAGAAAATTTAAGAGGAAGACCTGAAACTCCCTTATGGGGCATTGGAAACCAAAGATACTTACAGAAAATATCAGATTTTATATACACCTCCAAGAAAGACAAAATTGCTGTTTCCTGGAAGTGATTTCCTGGAAGGTATTACCAACTAGAAGGGGCAACCGTGATAACGGCTGAGGTTCAGCCACTCTTGTAGAGCAGCATGTACACAACTATGAGGTATGTTATGTTACAGGATGTACTGCAGACTAGGAACAGCCTAATAGCTATCCTGTACCAAGCTGGGCTTTCTAGGCCATGACAGGCCAGCATTTTATCTAAAGAAAGGGGGAAACTAAATTCTTCATCTACCCAAAGGAAATGCAGCATTTTTAATGGGGAGTTTGACACTGTAACAGAAGGGAAAAAGAAAAAAAAAAAAAAAAAAAAAAAAAAAAAAAAAAAAAAAAAAAGGAAAGCTTTTGTAGGAGGACCAATGTAACTGTGGTGCAGTTGTGAGAATATAGCCAGCTAAAGAAAAGGCATTACATAAATAAAATCAGAGAAAAAACAGAGTAAAATTCCTGACCTTTCCAGGTCAATGAAGCAATTCAGCCCCATTTGCAGTCAGTCATAATGACAGTCATTCTAACAAAAGATATCTTACATTAGGATACATCCTGACATAAACTTTACACTTAGGTGTGACCTTGGCTTCCTGAATGTGGACCAGTTTGTTTTTACAGTTTTTATGACGTTCTTAATACTCCTGTTACAATTATTCCATTTGCATTTCAAAAAATGTGCTATGGAGGGGAAAACAATATCATTCCTAATCAGTTCTGTCCCTACAAGTTTAGCAAATGTAAGGGAGAACACATGCAACCTACGAAACCTGAGGAACCTATGGAGCTTAGGCTGAAAGACAGACAGAGATATGCAGGATCTTCCAAACATTTTCTGGTTTTTATATTAATGAATTAAAAAAAACCAATAATGGGAGGAAGAAAAGGATCCGCACAAAGATTTCAAGCTATTAGCCATAATGTTGTACTTGTCTGGCATATAATGGCTATAATTCAAATAATATATTGTGGCTGCATTATATAAATGCTGCTATGAGTTCTGTCCTCTTCCTTGGTGAAGTAAGGTTTTAGCCATAGTTACTATATGTGAAGAGGTTTGGTCTAGTTGGTTTTGGAAAACAACAGAACACAAAATCCACATGGTTATTTTCCTTTATTTTTCTAGAGACAGGCGCAAGAGAAGCCTGTGACTCTCCTCTGTACGACTAGGTTCTGGTGGTTAACCTCGATCAAAAAGATGGTAAAGTAAAACTGCAGGAACTTTACCTGTCCTTCTGGTGAAAGTAAGGAGATTTTTGTTAGGAGGTTTGATTCCTGAATGACAGGTGACTGCATCAGGCACGAGTTGAGGGATTGTAATACTGGGTGTCGAGATAAACTGCTGAGATCCTGTTTGTAAACTAGCCAGCTGAAGATCAAATGATAAAGAAAACTGAGTAACTAAAATACATAGGAAGACTTTTAGAGGGTTCTGAGTCTCAACATAGTAATTAAGGAGCATTAGTGTGGAAAATGTTGCAAGTAACTTTTATGACTGGCAAAAATATGTCATATAACACTGCCTTCCTAATTTTATTGGGATAATGACAGGTTAATAAAAGAGTAAAAGGAGACTTTAAGTAAGTTAGTAAATAAATAAATAAATAAATGACTAACTAAATAACTAAGTATGGTAAAGTAGGGACCACAGTGTTATGAAATGGCAGAACAGGTATACATCTGGAACTGGAAACTCAGACTGTACTTACTCTATGTGTGCACATTTTATTCTCCTTTAGTCTGGCCAAGTTATATGGATTTAAGTGCATTTACAGTGATTTTTTAAATTTTATTTTTAATTAAATATTTGATCTTTATAGTAAGGGTGTATTAGTTATTTACTGTTTTGAGTTATTATAGGAGATGTACTTGGGATCTGAGATCTGTCCAGTCCTTTGGGATTTAGATGGATAATCATTAGGTTCAGAATCACTGCAGTAAGTCCAGAAATATACAAATGCTAAGCATAATGCAAAATCTTAATTATTATTTGCAGTTAATTAAAATGCTATTTTTGTTTGGTTTGCCTCCCTCTGGCATCCTCAAGTCCTAATTAATTCTTAACTGTGGGTGGTGGGATTAGGATTGGCAGCAAAACACACCGCAAACAGCCCACCAGCACCATAGGGCTGTACGTGCAGAAGTTCTGCTGAAGCAAAGATCACATTCTTGAGAAGTTAGATAAAGGTCGCTATTGTTCTTGCCGCCAAGATTATTTTTATCACATTGTCAACATAGTTGTTAATGTACAAACATGCAGGTGAGATACCGAACAGATGAAACTCATAAAAAAGGTGGAGATGTTGTATGCACGTGCAATTAGAGCACTGGAGATGAGATGTATGTAAAAATGCTGAAGGGGAGCAAGCGTTCGCTTGGCAGATTAAGGAGCTGGCTGGCACTGTTCCTTGTGGTGAACTGCTTGGTGACATTTATGGCACTAATAAATAAAATTTGTGAGCAAATACCATTAATTGATGTAGTTCAAGGAGTGGATGTTTGGCACATTTCTGTGGAGGTGGTAATTCAGGTGCATAACCAGAGCAACAGTGAGGGGTTTTGGTGGTTTTTTTTTTTTTTTTTTTTTTTTTTTTCTCCCATAATGTTGCAGTTTTTTCAGAGTACAATAAGATTTTTTGGCTTAGAAGTGTGGCTGTATTTGGTTTCTGGGACTTTCTTGATTTGACTTAATTGAACACTGTGAAATGTTGCCAAAGTACGGGGTAGGATTTTGCCAGTTTTCCATCAATGATTAATAAAGCTCATTTGGAGAATCAATTAGAGTTTCAAAAAGAAGATTTTGCCAGAATTGTTATAAAAACAATGAATTCTATTTTATTAATGGATATTTTCAATGTTGATTGATGAAAAACAGTACTTTAGTGAACAGTAAACGCACATTTTTTTTTGAGAGAACTTCCTCCCTTCAGGTTATTATTATGTTATTTCAGGAATTCTATAATCAGGGTGGGGAAGAACTTTAATTCTGGTTTGTAGTGATACTTTTGGCAAAATTCAAATTGTCATTTTTTTAAAAATTACTAGACTATTAAAAACTGTTTAATGAGGGAAGATTTCCTGAAATGCTTATTTGCTTTTCACAGTGCTTGAAGTTTAAGTAGCAGCTTTCTAAAAGTCTTTATAAATAATAAGTAACTGCTCTTGGTGTGTCTGAAGACATGGTGAATTTAAAGAAATGAAGTGATATGTTTGGAGGGAGAAGAAGCTGGTAGTGTATACCATCATCAGTTTCTAATAATCCCAACTCCTCCCCAAGTTCTTGTTTTCATAAAGGTAATTTAAAAACAACATGCAAGTGGTTCAGCCTGTCTCTGTGCATTTATAATTTGTTTATTTCTCTGGTACACAAGTATAGATTTGGTGGATTGTTTTTTTCTGCAGTCAGAGGACTGACTAGGGTGGATAAGTTAACAAACAGGAGGTTCCTGCATGTTGGAATTAGCAACTTATCTGTCTCATCCATTGCTTGTTTGTTCATGTTTTGCTCATTCAGATGTATCTTGAAGAAATGAGATACCCAGCTATTACGGTAGTGCCAGTTTCTAATTTGTTCCGGGAGTTCATAGCCGTGGGTCTGAGCGCATCAGGAAGGACCTGTAGGTGCTTCCATACTACTTCTTATTGTATTTGGGTCATAAGTAAGTTTTTAATCTTAATGTTATTGGGTTTCAGCTGACCGGGTATCTAATAAAAAGTGTAGCACTGCTATGCTATGCTATGCATAGTTACGCCATGAGTTTCTATACTTACTCTTTATAAGTCAAGCAAGAGTTTTACTGAGGCACTTCCCTCTGCAAAGCTTTATGCACACCGGGTAACACTGCCACTCTGCTGCAGTGCTTGAAGGTCACTTGAAAAGCCAGAGTTTTGACTAAAGTAGGACTCTTCCTTCCTTTCTTCTTCTTCCTTTCTACAGAGAGATTTTTCAAGCCGGCCTCCAAAGTACCTTCTGGGATTCCTGATAGATCAGTTTTTCTAAGGGAAGGAACTGCTTCTTTTGCAGACACTATTAGCATAAATATCACAACATGAAGCCCATAATCACACTGAGAGGATGCTCTCCTCTTGTATGTCAGGCAAATTGAGTTTAATTTGGCATTTACTGAAATATGACTGTTAAAAATCTACCAGCACTACATATTACACTGAGTGGGTATATATACTACACTATGTGCTACACTTGGGGCAAAAAACGGCAAACCATTCTTAACTAATAGAATTATAGTGCTATCCATTACAGCATTTCTGCTAGTATTTAGGAGAGAGAATTTAGGAACCAAAATACTTCCATGAAAACTCTCTGCATATCTCCAAAAATCTTCCAGAAATTCAGCTATGAATGGATTCAGGATTAAGATGGTAAAGTGATCCCATTTGTTGCATGTGTTAGGCCTGCTAAAATAAAGCTTAGCAAAATACTGCTAAAGCAAGAGTGGAGGATGAATGAGAAGACTATAGAGCATTATTTTACATGTTTTTACTTACTGAAATGAGTAGATGACCTCATCTTGTCCAGAGTAGAGATAGCAGGCTTCTACTTTCTGTTCTGAACTTAGTAGAAAGGTGGAATCTCAATTCCCAGAATTTGTTATTTTTACTCTAAGGTGGAGGTTGTTTCCCAGCACATCTGTGTTTCTTGCTCTCTTTTCCATAGTAATGATTGGTTATGAAGAACAAGTTGATTTAGAATAGGAAGAGCTGCACAATCCCTCAATTAATGCACCCACCCACCTGGTAGTTGAGCTCCATATGGTCTTGGATTAGGAATGGGAGAACTTGCAAAGCTCTTACTTCTGTCAGGCCTTCAAAATCAAATCTCCCCAGTGTGTTTTAGCTTTGCCTCAGAGTAACCCGGTTAAAATTCTTCCAACTGAAGGAGCCTTTCCAAGCCCTATTCTTTTAACTGAAACTACAGCGGTTTGGGACAAGGGATCTGGTTTCAATAGGACCTCTACACATCTTCCCACTTCACCTTCTCTCCAAGCTGTGTTCACTTTTCATTTGATTCTTCTCAAAAGAGATGTTCCTCGTCCACTGCTGAAAGGGAACTGTGCAGCAAGCCTCTGGTGCTCCTACAACCGCTTCGAAGTAGAGGCTTTTCTGCAGGCCAGTTAAATGCTATTTCTTCTTGTATTGGTAAGAATGGGCTGTACTTACTAGGGTGCTCCTTGACCATCCCATTTGGTATGAAGGAAAAGCTACAGGTCTGAGCTACTGAAGCCTGTCATTTGTCATCTACTTTTTGCATTAGTATTAATTTATTAATATGAAGTTGCTTCTGATATGTAGTTTTGGAAAATCCAAACTAGGTCCACTATCATGAAATTTGCAGCTGTAACTCACTAAAAAAATCAGATGGCACTAGGACAAGAATGGTCTTGATGTTCTGTTTAGAGATTAAGAAGAATGAACTACTGGTTTTGTTTACTCCAGTAGCCCATCTAGCCCAGTTGCCCTTGGCTGATGAGTAGAAGATGCTTGCAGAAAGACTGGAAGAAATAGAACAAGTGTAGGATTTCATAACTTCTGGCAGTCAGAGGATATGGGAATTTCCTAAACCAAAAATTTCACTGGATTGCATCATCATGTTTATTGGCCATTGATGGACTTGTCGACCATAAATTGTCTGATCTGTTTTGAACTTCCTTGATCCTCCACATCATCCTTTGATAACTGTCCAAATAGCCTTTTTTAGTAAAATAGCTTTTGCAATAAAAAGGAGAGCATACACAAATTCCTGTTTAGTCTGGAAGCTGGCTTCTGTCTCGGAGAGCTGAGACCTGTTTTTCCCAATAACTTTCTTGCTGCAATTCAGAAACACATATTTTAAAAATATTTTTTATAAGAATTTAATCTTACTGTTTTCTTTCAGTTCAGATTTTTTGCCCATATTCATTTGGTTTTGTGGACTGAGCACTAATTTCCTGTGTCATGTGCAACCCTGCATAACTTGGAAAAAAACCTCCCTGCTGTGTTTTTTCATGACAGAACAAAAATGGATATGAACTGCACATTGGAGGTTAGAGTGTGCCTCCAGATTTGTTTCCCTCTCTTTTGTTTTCCTTCTTGTTATTTATTTTCCTTTCCTATTTGTCTCAATTTCCATTAATTTCTCTTCAGTTCTCACACATCCACTCTGGTTTCTCTTGAATTCTGGTGGTAGGATGGAATTGGATCTATGTACAAAAGCAAAGTATTATTACATTAGGTTATTTTTATATTCCCCAGAAATCCTGAAACAGACATACATTACATTACATTGCAAAATGGAATATGAAGAGGAAAAGAAACAGTATATAGTACTACTGTTTTATTGGTGGGTTTTTTTTTTTTTTTTTGTTTTGTTTTGTTTTTTTTTTTTGGAGAAGTGGATATTTGCCCCAAACAAAGACTAGAGGATGTTGGCCAAATACCTTCAGTTAACACCAAAATGTTTTGAAGTGTTTCATGGCATTTGGAGAAGATTGGCCTCAGCTAGCATTAATAATAAATGGAAATTAATCTAAAGTGATTGTGGTTACATACTGTCTATCAGTTTTGTTGTGTGTATAAGCACTGCTTATTAAAAGAGGCACTCACACAGGATGCTTTCCTGCTGTGCTGACTCACTTCTGGTAGTCTAAAAGCGAAAAGGGGCATGTATGCTTCTTGATTTTCACATTCCGTTTAACACTTTTGAAACAAAATGTTTTGGATTCACTTTGTCTGCCAAAAGGTGAAGTTTTCATTTAATCAGCAGACTGGAATAATTTTTAAACTTCTGCTTTACCATGATTATTTTCATCTTTAATTACCATGTCCTCATGCACTATAATACTCAGGAAGTAAGAGGTCTGGGAAATTGCAAATAAAACCTGTATGTCTTGTAAAACTCTCCTTCAGAAAGTGATTAGAGGGTCCCCTGTCCACCAGATAATATGTGCTAGGTGGACAAATGATTCAGCTTAGCTCATGTTTAATTGTGCTCTCCGCCTGCTTGTGTATAAATTAAAAATGGAACAGGTGAGGTGCGTAGCACTTCTGAGGAAAACACTAAGTCATTTGTATCAGAACTGATGTGCCAAACAACCACCATAAAATCAAAGATCTGTAGAGCAAAACAAACCAATAAGTAACAAGGAAATCTGGTAGCTGATCTAAGATGCACAGTGTCCATTACCATTAGAAAACTCAAAGAAACTATAGCCCTCCCCTGCCTGGCCAGCCCTGAGGTGTGAAAGCCAGACAAAAATTACTTAGGAGGAAAAGTAAATTGAGAGCAATAAAGGATGAAAAGCTGAAATCCACCAAGGTATCAAGTTCAGTTGTTGCGTTAAAATGCAAAACAAAATACAGTTTCATTGACAAGAGCCTTGTGCCCTGAAAGGTGTACAGGTTCTCTTCCAGCTCATCTCAGAGCTGGATTACATCCTAGGCATTCCTAGTCCAGCTATCAGGAATTTGATGAGGTCAGTGTTAGGTTTTTTGATTAAAGGGAAGTTTCTGACTCCTGCATTTGGGAACAAAGTCATGGGCATAACTGATGCAGCAGGAAATTGTGCCTGTACATGACCTGAACTTCGCTTCTCAGAGAGGAGAAAAATGCTGGTACAAAGTATGTGCCTCCCTCTGCTCCTCCCTCCCTCCCTCCCTCTTTAGTGCCTGCTCCAGGTCAGGCAGCACAGATACTGCAGGGTTTCAGAGGCTCTTTGACATGTCCTGCAGTTGTACTGAGCCCTCATTTCATGGCTGCTAAGGAAAGCATTTATGTGAATGCATGCTAGTCACAGCACATCCCTGAAACTCGAGGAGAACAACAGGACCTTTCTTTTTGCCAAACGGGAGTGGTGTTTCAGGCACTGGGCGGGGGGGGGGGGGGGGGGGGGGGGGGTGTGGAGGGCATTGATAGTGAAAGTTGGAGTGTGCTTAGGGTCTTAGATTTCCCAAATCTGGGGGCTTACAGTCCATATACAAGTATCATCTTCTGTCTAAGCAGATGGGAGGGAAACTGGTCATGTGAGGAGCCAGGAGCGTCTGTCCTCATGCAAAGTAGGTGGCTAGAGAAACACTTTGAGATATTTTGACATATCTATTCCAAAAGATACAGGGAATTGGCATCAGAATATAGGAGGAAGCCATACCTCTCTGATAGCCACAAATACTTGCTGTTGCCATCAGTGAAAGGCATTCTGTGTTGGTTTAATTCGACAGGGATGATGACACATTTTAAGGCTCCCATTCTCACCATCACATGGCTTTGTGTCCCTGCATTTTAGTCATTTCAGAGCAGTGCATCACCACCCCACTGGCTCATGCTGTGCTCTGTGTTTAGCAGCACATATTTATGACATGGGGAGTGAAGAATGAGGTCTAACTCAAGTCCTTAACTAACCCATAAGTGAGGGATTAACTGCCTACTGCAATCTTTTACTAAGTATTAATCACTTAACATTATTTTCATTTTTTCGAAAAGTCTTTCGCTGCCTTAGCATGTCAACATTCAAACTGGGTTTGAAATCATGGTGTTTGAGGGACGGCTGATACATTAGACGGCCATTGCTGTTGTTAGCAAATGTTGTTAGCAAAAACCTGACAAGAGACCTGTTGTATTACTTCCTGGGTGAAGGAAAAAGTACACGTGGATGGGCCACAGCTATCAAGGTTTGCTCTTGCTTTACAAACCTGTCTTCCTGGCTGTGGGAGAGTTAAAAAAATAATTACAAGTTTTTCAAAGGATCACCCACATACACATGGTATGAGAGCTCTTTTCTTTGTTGGTTTCATTTTATTTGTACATGACTCACTCTTGGCAAAATGAGTGAGCCTCATGAGCCTGTAAAAATTCTGTTTGGATTAAATGATTTGCATTAAATGATTTATAACTGCAAGAAGGCTTTAATATTCCTGTAATTCCTTAAGGAAAAACAAACTGATCTTATTCTTTCAAGTACCTATTGCTTTCACACCTTTTACTTCAGACACCATCTTACTCGCTCAAGCTGATAGATGTTAATGAGACTGGGTACTTCTTCTTTGCTTTCCCTGCCTCAAGAATTAGAGATGGCTGGTGGGGATGTACTGTCATCGTTTTCTGAGAACATTCTTCTGAACATGACTGAAGGCCAGGAAACCTACAGCCTCCCAGACCGGCTTGCCTTGCTAAAAGCAAGGAGCAGCATTTGTGCTGGCCTGAGGTGGGGCGATAATGTTTCTGAGACCCAATTTAACTCGGTTTTGTAGCACGGAGTCCCATCTGTCTTCATTTTCCTGTCACAGCCGGTGCGCTGGTTAGAGCCACCTCATTCCTGCTGACTTTTGCATCGATCAGCTGTCAGCAGGGTGGCTGGGATACCCAGCTGCCCTCACACCCTGACCCCTTGGTTCCCCAAGCTCAGAGATGTGAGGGCAAGCAGAAAGCCCTCACTGGGCATCCTTGCAGAGAGGAGACTGCCAGCCGCCGCCAGCCACCCGCACCCTTGGGACAGAGGCCTCGCAGCAGGGTGTGCCTGTCAAAGCCCATGGGAAAAGCATGCGAGTCAACAGCGGGACAACGCAGCCGGATGCAGGACGTGCCATCAACAAGCCCTTTAAATTTGTGTTTGTGTAGAGCCGGGGCTGCCCCGGCTGCCCACTCCAGAGGCTGAGGAGCGGCACGGTTGTTAGCGGGGGCCGCTGTCTTCGGCCTCAGACCACGGGGAATCCTCCTTTCCCGTGCTCGTGTCCCTCTGGCGACCCGCGGCCGCGGGATTTTACCATCCGAAGCAGAAAAGCGCCGCGGTCCCCGCGCAGCGGCTCCCCGGCCGCCCGCGGCCGCTCCCCGCGCCCGCACCTCTCCGCCCGATCCCCTGGGGCGAAGCGGTCACCGGCGGCGCCCCGGGGCCCGCCCTGCCGGGCACCGCCCGCGGGGCCGCGGCGCACCCGGGGGGATCCCGGCTCCGGCGGCGCTACAAGTGGCCGCCGGGGGCGGTTTTGGCCCCGGCTCCGCCGCGGTTTCCCTCCGCCCCGCGCCCGCCTCCCGGCGACCCTCTCCGCGGCGCGGAGGGGCCGCGGGGCGCGTTGCGTAACGCGGCGCTGGGCTCCGCTCCGCCGCGCGTCGCTCGGGGCGGCGGGGAGGCGCGGCGAGGCGAGGCGGGTCGGGTCGCCGCGGCCGGAGGTGAGCGGTGGTGGCGGCGGCGGCGGCGGGGCGGGCGGGGCCGGGCCGGGCCGGGCCAGGGGGGCCGAGCGCGGCGCGGCGTGTGCGCGGCCCCGCGGGAGGCGGCGGCGCAGGCGGGGGGAATCCAGGTCACGTCCGCAGCCAGACGGCGGCTGGAGGGAGGGACGCGGCGAGAGGCACCGCACCGCACCGCGCCCGGGCGGGCGGCGAGCGGCGCGGGGCAGGCGCGCCACCGCGCTCCGCCGGTAAGTCCCGCGGGTCACCCGGGCAGCCGCTCGGCGGGCGGCGCGCCCGACCGCGGCCGTGGGCGAGCAGGGGCCGCCGGCTCCGCAGGTTGGCGTCCCGGAGCGCCCCTGGGGTACTGCGGGGCGAGCGCGGGGGAGCCGAGCCGCGCTCCCCGGCCGCTCGCTATATTTAGCCGTCACCGGTGGGGAGAGCGGCGGCAGCGGCGCGCAAACGCCGTCGGGGACGGAGCTCCGCCGGCCGTCGGGGCGCCGCCCGCCCGCAGCAGCATCCGGGGGCGGCGGGGGGCGAGCGGCGGCGCGGCCCGGCGGGGAGGGCAGGGAGCGAGCCGGGGCACCGCCGGTATTCATCACCGCGGGGGGCGGCGGGGCCGGGTGGGGGGAGCGGCGGCGTGCGCGGCTGCCGGCGCTTCCTGATTTATTTATGTTTGCAGCATAGGTGGTATTTCCCCGTTAAGAGTTTATCCGTTGAAGTTTTCTATTTGACTTTCTAAAGCGGCGGCGGCAACAACAACAACAACAGAAATCCGCGAAGTTAAAAAGCCAAATGCGTTAATTGTTAACTAAATATAGACGAGGAAGGCTTGGAAGCTGTAGTGGGTGGATTGATCAGGCAGCGCACGAGTAAAAAGGAAAAGGCAAAATTGTCAGCCCCGTGAAGCCAGGTGCCGATAGGAAGGAAGGATCGCACCTGTTCTGGTGAGTGGCAGGAGCCCCGTAGCCCCGTGGTTCCCCAAAACCTTGCTTACCCTCCTGTGATCTGGATGGAAGAACGTGAAACACAGGTTAAAAATGCTGTAATAAATACCAGGTCCGACCAGGAAGGCAAATGGGACATTTTTTTTCCTACAGCATAAGCCGTGTTCCCTTTAGAATTTTAACACAAAATTTGTACGTTCGAATTGAGCCATCTGCTAGTTATAGTAACATATTTAGCATTTATTTACAAAACTTAGTCCGTCGTAAATATATGTTTGCGTAATTGATAGACTGGATATTTTTATTAAAAATGGTTTGTTTTCCTTTTACAGTTCAGTACTACTTGTGCTTTGATATAATTTTCTAGATTTTCTGGTTCCTGTTTCCCCTTCTAAATAAACATTTGAGAAGAACCAAAACAACAGAGCAAAGGGTTTTGCTTTTTTATAAGAAATTTCTGTAATAATAATTTAATTTTCAGGAGACTAATCAATGCAGTTGTGTTGGTTAGTTTAATTGCCTTACAGAGAGGCTCAAGTTTTCTCCCTTACTTTGAACTCTAAATAACACAGCTATGTGAATGTATAGCCCTATTTAAAGAGAAGAAGCTGGAGTAAATCATTGGAAAGTATAGCTCTTCACTTTCTCATGGAACAGCTGTTTAAGGCGCAGTAACAACAAAAGTTTTGTTAAACTGTGTATGCCTACTTCCTTCCTGACGAGGCTTTTTTTTTTTTTTCTTTCTACTAACTGGCATGAAATCACCCTTCATATTAGTCCCAGGACCCTTAAATTAGTCTCAGCCTTCTTCCAGTTTATTTGAATTGGTGACCTTTGGATGAGCTGGTGTGTTCCATTGTTACTTGCTAATGATGGAATAATCTAGTCCTGACGTACCAGTTGTGAAACCGAGGGCGCTTCTGCTGGATGGAAATTCAAATGTCTTATGGCTCCATGTTGGAAAAGGCAGGATTTAGCTGTGGTTTTCATCTGCTTTTAACTCCGTGGACTCTGATTTCCAGAACTGAAAGGGCTCAAAACAAAATCTGTTAGAGTTGATGGAAAATCTGCCATTGATTTTTACTGGTTTTGTATAAAGTCTTGTACGAGCTGGTGTTGAGCACATTATGGCTACTCCAAATTGTTCAGTCCTTTTGAAATTCTTTGCATATCCAAGTCATTAATGTAAAGTAAATATTTTTGTGTCCTATCTCTCTCTTTGTGAGAGTGTTCTTTTGCTTAGTAGAAAGTGGTGGTGGTTTTATTCTTATAAAAGAATATGTGCTACAAATATATATGTAGCATATATTCTTACATGCTACAGCAATAATTTTATTATCTGATCATTTCCTATTATGTGAGGATGACATGGGTGATTCTGGAAAAAGTGAAAGTGCTTTTGCTGAAGGCTTCTTACACTGAAGACAGGTTTCTTCATGTATTTTTCAAAGAGCTTGCTGTAGTGGGACATCTGAAGTCATAAGACATGCTTTCTCTGATGTCTATGTTGTACTTCCCTTGTCCAGTATATGGTGGTTTGCTGCCTTTTGGTTTTGTTTTTTTTTTTTCCTTACGAGTGTGAAAGGGAGAAAGTTGTTAGTGATAACAGATACTGGTGTTCTGTGAAGAAGCTTGCAGAATAGCTCATACCTGTGGCGGGCATATATCCTCCCCTGGCTTCCCTGTTGTTGATGATGAGCAAGATTTTTCCTCTTGGCTATGCGTAAAAACCCAGCCAAGAGAAAAGGAGGGAGGAGAAGAATTGCTAAACTTAAATCATGGAAGTTTATCAGAGTTTATTGTGTAGTGTAGCCTGTCTTGAAATTTGATTCCTTTTGGAAGGGAGTCAAGGGATGAAACCTCAAAAAAACCCACCTGATTTGAGGCAGGACGTCCTCCAGCAAGAATCCGTCCTCCAGCAAGATTCTCATTTGCCACCGGAAGGGTGAGACCAGGAATTTTGGCTCCTTGGAAGAGGAAATTCTGGAGCTCATTATCTCTCCACCATCATATTCTGATTTACTGATTTGGGGTTTGCTTGTTACTAAAAGTTGAAGAACGCAAAAGAGGCATGCATGTGAAGGAAGCTCAGGTAAATAGGCTGAGATGAGGGAAGGCAGGAGAAGCACAATTACTATGAGCCCTCATGCCTTGGATTTCCAAGTGCTGATTTTCCAGGCCAAATGAATTTGCTCTTAAATGAGAGATGGCTGTCACAGCAGAAAGCAGAGCTGTAATGCAAGGTGCAGGGTAGCAGTGCAGAGCTGCATCTTTTCTCCATGTTGTCCTTTTTCCTGTGGGATTTCCAAAACACATGAGAATCTGGCCTCAGGAGGAAAGGAGGAGATGGTGCTGGGGCATTTGCCACCTACCTGCAGGGCCTGAGGCAGCACATCCATGCCATGGGTTTGCAGAGATTCTGGCCAGGATCTAAATGTGTGAATTCTCTGTCAGATGGGGTCAGAGGATCAATCAGGAAGGATTTTCCTAATCTTTCCACAGTTTGTCTTTGTTCTCTTCTTTCCAAATACCAGAAATGTCTATGTATGTAGTCCTAGGTTCTCTCCTGCATGGCCCCATTTAAGTAAATAAATAAATAAAAGCTGTTTGGTAGCTCTTCAGGTGTATGACAACAGAATTCTGCCAAGTCACCAAGGTGCTTTCCTTCTGTCTGCTTGACTGAAGGAATGCCTCTGGGTGGGTAAGGAAGTCTTAGTCCAAGGAACTCCTTGGCTTAGTTTATGCCATCAAAAAAGTTAGCAGAATAATTCAAATGGCCACTAGTGTGGCAGTACTGCATTTTTTTTAACTTTTCATTAATGGTGCAGTGGAGAAATAATCTCCCTTCTTAGTGATGAGCTAGGATTTTATGTATTGTACAGGGATAACTAAACAAACAATGTATGTGTTATGAGTACCTTCATCATTAAAATCAAGGCAGACGATAAATTTCTGTGTAAAGATTAAAGAATTGTATTCCTTTAATTCTGTGTTATTCCATCAGTTGTATGTGGTCCAAGAGGACATTTTGAATAAAGTAATTGAGTCTTGCATAAGTTGTTTCTCTCATTTAATTCACAACACGTGAATGAGATTGTTTTCATTATTCATCACAACTACTTAATTTAAATATGGTCATGGTAGGGGGACAATGCAAGTAAAAAGGCTGGTGGAAAAAGTTGTTTCTGTTGTTAACCTTTCCAGTGTATGGTCACACCGCCAAAGCGCATGTAAGCCTGCAACTAGAGAGGAGGAAATTGAAAGCAAATAAAATGGTTTTCTTTGAAATACAGACGTTAACATGAGTATTCCATTTTGAATGCTTTTGGTCATAAAAATTCTCATTTTACTCTAACTCATTTTAGCTTAATAGAAATTAAATATCCTGTGAAGCTAGTGAACTAACAAAAGAATAAAGGATTAAACCACAGTTTAAAAAATACTTTATATCCTTAAGTGTCTTAAATATAGAGAAGCTGTAATAGTTTTCACTGATGAACTAAAAGGGCAAATACTCTTATGTTATAATTAGATTATACGCATGAAAGCAGTGTGATCATTCTAGACTACAGAACTGTTCTGTGTCCTCTGGTGAACCTAACCCAATAAATTAGGGTTCTGTTTTTCCATTGGAAGAAATAAAAGGACTGATTGTCAAGCTGCCTAACAGTAAGGTAGAAAGCAGCAAGAAGATCAATGTCTCATCAAGTGAATTTGGAGTCAAACCAAAATAAAGTCTTTCTTCTACTGGATGGAGAGAAGTTGGTACATGTAGAACCAAATCACTTGTATGTTTGCATACACAATGATTACTGTTTTATCTTGGGCAGAAGTTCATTCTGCTCACCTGCTAATTTTTTTAACCTGTTTTGATCCTGTTGTTTGAGAGTCTTCTTGAATACTTCTTGGGAGTTGGTTGGCATGAACTACATGCCACAGGTACAGCATCAACGTTGCTTGACAGTAAGATGTGCTTTGTAACTGCTGTGGTGTAGGAAAATAAAGGAGCTCTATGAAGAAAATTAGAACTATCTGTTAACTACATAAGTAGTTGGATCCTTGAACAATTGCTCACTGATATCTTAGTGACATGCATATGGATGAACCATTTTCAAAACATCCACAAGAAAAATATACTTCTGTGGGTAAGAAGAGCTGTTTTCATCACCTTGCAACTCGGCTTCCTTGAGTCATGTGTCATGTTTGCTGTCATTGTCTACATCTGTACAAGACTCTTGAACTGTGGGCCTTTTCCTTTCTTGTTTTCATTTGTAGACATTCACATCTTTCTTCCACTGTCTTGGTCTTGCACCTTGGCCCCCTTTAATATCCTGTTATCTCCCCATCTCCCACTCATGACTGTGTTGTTTCTCTTGATTCTGCTGTGCCAGCTCCTTGCCATGTGCTCCAGCCTAGCTGTACTTCAGTCAGTATGGAATGCTGCTGCTGCTTTGTTTCCTACCAGTGGAACGAATAAGCACTTGAATTCAATAAGAATTGAAGCTATTTCTTATTTAGCATTGCTTTTTCCTCTGACCTTTAGCACAAAATCATTCCTGGTCCATTTGCCTGTCTTCTTTCAATTTTTGACAGGTAGGATTGCCTTCATGTGGCTTTATACTGTTTTCTAGCTTTACATTGAAATATTTTTATTTCCATGACTTATTAACTTGTTCCTGGCTCTCTTTTATTTTTAATATTTCATACATCTTTATAAAAAAATGTGCATGTTTGTGTGCAAGATGCTTCAAAGTATAATTATGAGCTGTAGCATTTATGTATAAGGCTTAAAATAACTGTGTTCCTTGCTTCAGGAAATTGAAGGGTTTAGCTTGAGCCTTCTTTTATAAGTTAGGTGTCTTACTTTCCATACTGCATTTTTTCTCATTAAAAAAAGATAAGGTGAAATGCATTATCCAGTTAGATAAACAGGGAAAGAGGCTGTACGGAGTTGTATCCATGTAATTCCAGAATATACGTGACCACGTACATACGCACTAAAAAAATATTCCCCCGCAGAGTATTTGTGACAAATTTAATTTTTAAAGCAAAATAATTACTTCAGTTAAATACTGAAGTATAATTTTATTTCTAAAAATACTGAGAAAATTGTGTCTGGAACACAGAGTACTTCTATACAGTGCTGAACTGCATGAATTTTGTTTTGTGCCCAGTTCACTGATGTGACTTACTGAAGTGATTTAGTTTATTGAAATTCTTTATGTGACCAGAATAAAACAGCTTGGGCCAGAGAACTCAGATCAACTATTTAACTGCAGAAGTTGATGATTATTAAGGTTAAAGAAAGGAGAAGAAATACAAGAATTAGGGTTTGATATGCAGCCTTAATTCAGGTGTCTTTGAATATATGCAGGTAAACTGAGGTTTAGAGTCCATGGATGGTATTGCTTCACTTTTTAGGGTGTTAAGTCCTATGTAATAATTGTCATCCTTGAAAATTACACATCCTCTTTATTTGAAACCAGGAAACTTGGGATCAGATCACAGGGAATGCAGTTGGTTATGTCGAATATTGTGAGCGTGTGGTCCTTGCCTATGGGTTATACGTGTGTAACAGTAATTTTTCACTGGTTATGGATTTTGAGTTGAAAATCACCTCTGCACCATGAAGGTTTCTAACCTGATTACACAACTTCGTATTGAATTGTTGCAAACTCTCTAGCTCTCTTTATTTCTCTTACTTCTCCTGTTTGCTCTGCCCCCAGTCCCGTGCCTCAGATACGTCACACTTTTCTCCTTTGCCAGAAATGGGAGAGGGATGCTAGAGACATTTCATTTTTCTGAAGAGTCTGATGCATGGAGACAGCATCCTTGACCTTCTTTCCCCTTAGAACATCCTGTCAGTTGCTCCAGTTCTGAATCTAGCTGATGTTGAAGGCAGCTGCCACGCACCTGGTTCTTTCTTACGGGGTCTTCTTGCCACTGGAAGGGATAAGCCAATGACAGGAGTCCCACTTGCCATTGTGTTGACCAGAACCTGTCCTTTTGCCTTCTTGACTTTCGCATTACTAAGTATTGAGATCTTTGGGTTTGTTTTTTTTTGTCCCCGGTCCCACTGCCATTTGGCATCTCCCTCCCTGGCACCCCTACTCTAGCCCTGGCAGTTCTGCTGGCTGTGTGTGTGAGCTCTGACATGTGCTGTGAGACTTGGACAAAAATTATGATGGCCTCTGCAGCCTCCAAAGTGCATGAAGTCTTCTTTCTTGCCGAGTAGGTTGTTACACAAGATACCATCTTGATGGCAGCTGTCTTCATTTGCATTGAACTCTGGGAGAACCCAGAGACTGCTCTGATAGTCAGGCCGCCTAGGAAGCCAGTTTGCTTTCATCCTCTGCCCAGGGAAGATGAATCTCACCCGCTGCCACTCTCACGGTAGGATGCGGGGAATCTGCTTGCAGCCATTCTGGCCATGACTTTCCAGTGGGTGGGTGGTGGGAGTGTGTTTTGCAAGGCAGAAGGATCTTCGACTGTTATCTCTTCAAGAGACCTCATATCAAAGCGCTCTCTTAGTTTTGGGAAGTGCTTTCTGTGCTTGGAGGTTAGGCACAAGTGGGAATAGCATGACCCGGGGAAAGGAAAGTGCTGGATTCTGGAATTCCCAAGGGAGGAAGGGCTCTGGTCATACTGTCTCCATAGAGCAGTTCCCTGAGCTAGCCATCCTCATCTCTCCATCCTACTTACAGTGACATGGATAAGCCTCCTTGCTTTGGCTCTGCGGTGGCTTCTCTTCAGTGCCACTTTCCTTGCATGGAACCATGTACATGGAAAACCATATGTTTACAGAGTGTGCTCCCTTCTGTTTTTAGATGTCTTCACATCATCTGAAATACCTGATAGCTTGTAAATTCAAGAATCTGGATGGAGCATTTTTTTTTTCCAAATACTACAAGAAATATTTGTGAAGTACAAATAAACTTAGGCAAACCCCTCTCCCCCATTTTCCCTTTTTGACTAGATTTTTATTTTCACAGGGACAGCAGGATTCATCCTTGTCATAAGGTCCTTTCTTGCCAAGTTACAGGTTCTCTTCCAAGGAGTAGAATTCAAGTAGTTGAAAGAAAAAAGAATTTTAAATTTTCTATACAGAAAAAAGCCCAAGCCCAAACATTTCCTTTGCTACTTCTGCAGAAATAGCAAGACCCTTTGTACACCTTGCCCAGAGACATTGTGACATCTCCATCCGTGGAGATACTAAAAATACAGGTGGACGTGGTCCAGGGCAACCTGCTCCAGGTGACCCTGCTTGATTGAGCAGGGTGGTGGACTGGGCAGTCTGTAGGGGTTCTCTCCAGCCACAGGCATTCCTTGGGTGAAACTTTATGAAAAAATTTTGAAAGAGAATTGCAGTTCACTTTGATAGAGCTGAGTGGAATACAAAATAATTTGTTAGATTCATTCAATGGGAAGTGTAGGGCACACTGCCAGGCTTGCCCATAATCAATCCAGGAGAGTAAAAAAAAAAAAAAAAAAAAAAAGAATTTATACCGAATAACAGAGCAAATCATATTGCTTCTGTACACAAACAACTGAAGCGTCTCTGTAACTTTATAAGGTGCTCTAAAATGCATTTTCCATGCACAGATCAGAGTTAGAAGCTTAGTTAAAACTTAGAGAATTCATTCTCCCACCTTTGCACATAAGAGGCCAATTCTCAGGATCATTGCCTTTGATCCCATAGGAAGAATCATAGGCTTAAAAAGGAGCCAGGACTTGCCTGCTGTTTAGTAGTAATTTTCTGATTATACTTTGCTCATAGGAATGTAAATGTAAAGAGCCAAATTTACATAAGCAGACTACTCTGTGAACCTTTGCCCTCCCCTCACCCTCAATCTTTGCTGTCCAGTTTGGCTCCCAGTGCATTTTCAGAAGTCTCTTTCTAGGGTTATTTGTCTCTCTAGGAAGAAGCCCAAGTTCTGAAAGCAAGAAAGTGGCGGAATTGCAGCCACAAAACCCGAACTCGAGCAATCTTCCTTCTCCCATTACTGCTACACCTACACATGAGGCAGCCCTGTGGGGACCAGTGTGGACAGTGGCTGGCAGCCAGGCGTGTACCAGACATCTCTTTACCTTTGCTCATCGATAGAGCTCCTCCACAAATGGCACCTAGAAATTCATGCCTGTAATATAAGTTCACATTAGTTTGACTTGTGTTTTACAACAACAGTGCAGGCTGCCTTTTTCCTGAAAAAAAAAAAAATTTCTCAGTATTTTTAAAATACTTTTTCTCAGCTTAGAACTAGCAAGAAGGTTTATCAGCAATTTATGGTGGAGATAGAAGGAAAAGGGGAATTGGATTACTGACAGGATATTGCTTGCTGCCTGCACAAACATAATGTGCAATAAGACAAAAAGCTTGGACTCTTCTTTGTGAAGTTCAACTCCAAGCCAAATTCACTTGACCTCAGCCTCTTCAAAATGTGTCTGTATAAATATAGCTGTAGTCCATTTTGGTGATCACAAGTCTGCAGCTGAATTAATTATTTGATGGAGCGAGAAAGATATGTAAAGGGAGACTTTTACCACTGAAGCTCAGATCTACAAGATCAAATCTACAGTCTGATTTTCTTTTCTGATGTTTTCTTGCTAAGTGTTTCCTTATACATCATGCCTAATCTTGTCAACATTTCTTTAGGTCTTGTTGCTTTAAATAGCTCTGGATGAGTGGAACATGCCATACTTTTACAAAGATCTCCGGAGTCGGTGAAAGCCATTTGTGTGAACATGGGCAGCTGAAAGAAGCAAAAGCATTGTGAGCCCTGCACAGTCTTAAGACAGTCTGTGTTTGGGACACGAGAGTAGTATGGCATTACTCTGTTCGCTTTGGAAGGTAATCTAACAAGTTGCTTGAATCTAACAGTGAGTTTGAAACAATTTGCAAGTTAGGATTATGAAAACCTCAGTGTCGGGTTTTCTTTGTCTTTAAGAGAAGAAATACTTAAACCCGGAAAGAGCATTAGGCAGGAAGAATCTGAGAGATTCAACCTAGCAGATGTTGCAAGGCATGTGATAGAATAAGACTGAGCTTTACCTATTGCTGTGTGAAGATCTGCAATCTCTGTTAGGCGCTCCAGATTTCACAACACTTGGGCGATGGTGTAAGAGGAAGAAGGGTGTGGGCAAAACTACAGAGCTACATATGAGTAATTCAAGACCTCACCTGTTTTCCCATATGGAGAGCAGGACAAAGTGGGGAAAGCAGATGGACAGATGAGAAGTTGGAGTTTAATCACTTAACTTTTGCTGAGCTTATCTGTATTGAGGATAATCTTCAGGGATTCATGTTTGTTGCATGCTTTTTGCATTTTTTAGTGGATGCATTTTTGAGTCAGAAAAAAATGATGTCTGGTGTCACACCTTTTATATTCTGTCTCAGCATAGCAAATCTGAGCTACTAAATTATAGCCAGCAGATTCCAGCAGTCTTTGTGGTACTATAATATTAGTTTACTTGGATTTTCTGTGTTTTCTGCAATGATGTTCCTAGTAGTGAATAAGCTACCTTTTTAATAATATCAAAGGGGTGGAATTACTGCCTCATTTCCGTGTGAAAAAGTCTCAGTGAGTATTACAGGCAGATTATGACCTCAAGCAGTGCCCAGAAGTGATACGTCAGAAAGAAAAATCTATGATCCCAGCAACGATTTTTAAAATTCAGTCAATATTACATATGTTTAATAAATGCATGTTTTTATGCAATGTTTCAAATTGGGGTCAGGACTCCAAAATGAATGAGATTTTCTTCAGTGGCTATTATGGCTAGAGAATTGAGAAAGGCAAGAATAAAGGTAGGTGATAAAAGCTTGCTGCTTTCCAAAGCTCAACAGTTTTGTGAGCAAAATGATCTGCTAACAGAGTGTTTTTAAGATGGAAGTAATTTTATCTACAGTGCTAAATTTGGAATCAGTTTACCCAGCCATCTGCATCTGTGTATATGGCAGGTCTAATATCTTGATTTGGGGATTAAATTTATACCATGCTCTTGCGTATTTTTCTTCAGACCCTTATCTTAGTTTTGTTTGTTTGTTTGTTTTTGTTTTTTTCTGTTACAGTGTGGAATTTCATTGTAGAATATTGTTGCATTTCTTGTCTGCTCGTATGTTTATGGAAAGCTTGGTGGAGGTTTGTGAAAACTCAAGGCTCCTTATATTCCTGTATGTCAGTTAGCCAGTGGTATTGATACTGAATGCAATTAATGTTCTTCCCTTTGTAATCCAAGCTAATGTCCTCTAATCAACATTATGTAATTCAACAAATAGAGCAAAACCTACTGAATTAAGATACTGTACAGTTCTGCTATCTCTGGATGTGCAGCATAGCACGTATTTTTGTATCTTCTGAATATTTCGTAGATCTGTAGCTGAATTTCTGGGAGTAAATGCATTGTATTTTTGAGTTAATGGATTTCACTTTATTTCAGCACTTATGTTCAAGTTATGTTTCTGCTGAATTACACATTGTTAATAAAGGATAATTTTATCTCTTTGGTTAACAGAAGAAATTGGGGCATTATTAGGGTGTTGGCCTTGCTGTTTCCATAACAGGTTAGCTGCTTTGATCTGGCTGTGTTGACAGTAAAATTGGGTCTTCTGCTTGGAGGTGTAGAAGTATGTGTTTGGTTAGACGGTTATCAAATTTGAGGAAGTAACTAGAATCGGTAAAGTGAAGACAGGCACAATAATGATAAAAATGAGAGAGAAAATTAAGCAATGCAGGGTCACTGTCACTTTGCTGATGTAATTTGTGTCTGTATATAGAAGTCATGGCATCATGCTGCAGCTATCCCAGCTCTTCTCAGTTTTGTACCATTTTCCCGTGGCTCATATAAGCTCAGTCCAAGAACACCGCATACCCTTTTGTGTAGTGCTCCTTATTTATTCTTTTTTTCCTAACCAGAAGAGATCAAACGTGAATGAATTCAGGCATGATTTGGAAAAATAATAGAGTGTGAAATGAGAATTAAACTAGAAAAGGCTGAAAAGTGTCTGTATACATCTGTTAGTGACCTTGTCTGTATTGTCTGAAAGTTTTGGTAAAAGGTTACAGCAAGAAGTGAGGGTTTTAAAAATTTTAACAAGGGAGTTTCCTTACTCGAGTTTGATCCGTGTGTGATGGTATTACCACCCTGGAAGTGGTCGATAGGGATTAAGTTGTGTAAAGCACCGGCAGCTGTGTATTGTAACACTTTGGTAGAATGAGGGGTAGGCAGCTACTGAAGTCCCCTCTTGTATGATCATTTTTGGTGACGTTAGTGACATGTCCTGGTTTTGGACACTAAATGCCTTTGACCTAATTTAACTCTAGTGTAACAACATTGAGAATATGGGGCATTTACATCACGGAAAGGAGAAAGGAAAATACATTAAAGTATTTCCTTATTTAAATGTAATATTTTTTTCCTTAGTTAAATATATGCAATAATATAAAGCAAGATACAGCAAAAATAGGATTCAGTGATATTTGCCTGAAGTAAGCATATGCAATCTTGTAAGTGCTGTGTGACATTTTAGATTTTATTTAGTTTTCCCTTTAAGCTTCAGACTGGAAATTAAAGTGCCCTAAAGGAGTCTTTAAAGGAGTCTTTATTCTAGTTGAAGTGCTCTGACTGCACTGATCTTGTCTTTCCTTTCCTTTTCTTTTCGGTAGTATTTTAGAGGTTGTGGATTGTCAGGGAAGACGTGTCATCTCTCTTGTTAGGAACATTGGCCGCTAAAGCTACTTAGTGCCTTTTCAGTGATCTTAACAATCACCAGTCCACCAGAAAAGGAGGAGGACCTTGCAGAATTGCAGGTTATAGGCGACCCTAATTCAGAAGTGTGTCTGTAATTTAGAAAACTTGCAGGGCAGGTTGTGAGATCCATGCTGTGGTTGGCCATCTCACTGGCTGTCTGGTTCTTCTCAAAAAAAAAAAGAAAAAAAAGAAAAGAAAAAAGAAAAGAAAAGAAAAAAAAAAAAAGCTGTTTAAAGTGTTACTACAGCTTTTGTGAAACTTGTGATTTAAAATCACATAATCTCAAAATATCTGAACCGTGACTTAGCATATGAAGACTGTAGGTTGGTCAAAGCACAGGAGATTACGTTTCAAGACCAATGCTAGGGGAAGTACACAGGGAAGAAAGGGGGAAAAGCACCCCTGTCTTGTCTCCATGTCAGAATTACCGGCTTTTGTTTCTCTAGTTGCTTGGTACCCCAGCTGGGCAGCACTCCCCAAAATGAGGTAGTCATACCTGGGTTTGAACAGAGGTGTCATGGTAGAACTTCAGTGCTTTTCAGTGCAAAGAAATCGAATTATTTAATCCTCATGAAATTTTCAAATATATCCTGACATCCTTAATTTCAGAATGTAGCATGCCAAGTAGAGCATTAGTCCTAACATTTGGACAACACCCTTTTCAGATTGATCTTTTTCTAATACAGTGATGTTCACAAAGAAAACAAGTTAGGTGCTTGATTTTCATATATTCACATAATTCCTTGTTGTTCCTTTTTTTTTTTTTTTTTTTAAAGAATCCAGCTGTTCCGGTATAGTCCTTACAAGGAAACATTTCAGAAGATTAAATGAAAAGTCACAGTTCCAGTAGAGTATGTTTATGGTCTTTAACTCCTGTTGTTACTCCAGAGCCACCACTCTCAGCTGCTGCAAAGTTGTAAGGATCACTGGATTCCATTTAATTTTTCTTCTAAAACTGCTGATGAGCTTCACAGGTGTCTGGGTGGCTCTGCAGAATGGCTGGGAGCAAACTGTTTTAGGCACAATCCTTACAGGTTAATAGTGGATGTAAACCTGTTTTTTCATAATCTTCATTCTGTCATCGTACTCCCCTGAGGAACTTTTGGAGCCTAGTGGTGGTTTTAGAAATGTATAAGGCAGTATTAGAAATAAGATGCATATGGAAGTAGCAATACTGAAGGAGAGACTATTTCACCACCCTTGGTGGTTGTCTGGAGATTAATTTCCTGACATTAAATTCCCAAAGTGCTAGGAAGTCATCTGATAACATATAATAAAAATGAGCAATTTGCATCCCTGTTATAATTATGCTGTTAAATTTGTGCTGCTTTCTTGCCTGAATTCCAATATGTTTGGTCTGAATTTTTTGTAAGGATAGAGTAGTAATCCACCAAGAATGACAAAATTACCTTGGTTTGTTTGTGTTGTGTTGTCCAAATAAAAATCCCTTTTCTGTTTGTACCTGCATATATTTAAGACTGCATTTACCTATTTGTACGTTACCCATTTTTTATTGGTGCTTTACAGTCATATGAAAAGAGTCTTTTCAAGATCTTCCAACATATTTTTTATGTAGTTATGGCTATTTTCTATAGCTTTTCTGGGTTTTAACACTTAATTAGGACAAATGCACCTGAGTGATTCAATTTTCAGTGCTGTTTGGTTAGCCATGTTAGAAATTATTCTTTAACTCTGTGTGTTTGCTTTTTGGAGGGTATCATGACTCATTATTTACTCGTGGGTAATCTTCTTTAGTAAACAGTACATCTTGTGAGAGCTAATACAGAGCTCCGTGTGTATCAGTTAGAATGAGACCCTTCGATTCAAAAGTTCCTGCCAGCTGTCACCTCCTCAGCTAACATCACCTCATAATATAGAACTAGTCACAAAATACAGAAGTAATGTTTGTGTTTCGAGAAACGGGAAAGCTTGCAAGTAAACCAGAACTCAGTAACGTGTATGACTTCAGGGCTGCAGCGAAATATATCTGGGCATATAATAGTACAGATTTCTGGTTTGTGTCTGCTATCTTCCTCCTATGTTTAGTTAGCATTGAATACATTTTCAGTTAATAGAATCAACAAAAAAATGGCATAAAATAGAATAACTTAATCTTGTCCTTTTTCCTGCTGCGGGAAGAAAATACACTTTATATCTATTACCATTTCCTTTCCTTAACATGATACCCTAGGTTTAGATTTTGAATCATTCCCTGGCTGACTAAGTGATGACTCGCTCGTTTTGTCTCCTATTTATAAAAGAAGTGAAAAGATTTAGCTCATGAATTTTTCATCCAGACTACAGATGCACTGGTTGGGGCCAAATGCTGTCCTCAGTTACAAGTCAGTGTCGCCAGTGAGCTGTCAGTGGCAGTGCTGTGAGTGTATTTCAGTGTAGTACTGAGATTTAAATGTTTTGTTTCTGGTGTGCATATGGGGGTAAGAATTAAGGAGATGGTAGATTAACTGATTATGAAAATAGATAGGAAATAGAGGTTCATTTTCCAGTCTAACATGCTGCTGCCAGTACTGAAGCAAGAGTAAAACCATTACTCACTGCCCTGAGGGTGCTGCACCCTGCAATGAATGAGTATCATATTTTAGAATATCTAGTAACATTATGAAAAACTGAAGTCGAAGCAGAAGTTCAAATCTTAATTAGTGAAACTGCCTTTCCACCTTTGGTGCTGCCAGCCAGAAGAATCTGATTACATTTTCAACTTTCCCAAACGGACTTTTGCTTTTCCCTTCTTAGGAACTGCCTGTGAAACCAAGAGCTAGGAAAGGTGTAGCACAGAAGGCAGCTTTACATGCCTTCATAGCCTGGTTTCAGGTTCTGAAGTTTTACTGTATTCTTTCAACCTCCCTGTTTTTCTTTACTTTGAAGTTAAAAACCAAGTTAACCTTTGACCAAGAATTTCAAAATCACCTGGTAGAAAGCCCTTCCCTTTCTGCTGCCTGATAAACGACAAACTCTCCCCTGCATAAAACCTCCGTAGAAAAGATGTGAGGCTTTATTAATTCTGAATTGCAGTTTTTTCTGGATAATTCTCTTTAGGAGGAGGCACCTCTTCCAAGTGTTTGAAGCGCTTCCTTCCTTTTGGACTGGAGAATAGAATACTGAGCAAAAATAATTAGAGGGAAAATGTTAGCAGCACCGTCGTGATGTGATGACCTTACCTGAAGCTGGGGTCTGCCAAGTAAATGAAGATGGCTGTCATCCTCGCCAGCTCAATACCTGATATAAAAGAAGAACTAACACAAAGAAAGCTGAAAGGAAATACGCCCTTGCCATGTGTTTTTTGTGCTGTAATGACGAAAAAAAATCCCTTTGTGCTGAACTTAAGGTTGTTTTTTCCCATTGTTTGTCTCATTCAGCATCTATTTTCTGAAAAAGGGCAGAGCATGGGCCATTTCTGGTTTCACAGCCCTCTCCAGCTAGTGGCCATAGGAAGTCTTCTCAGCCCCTGTATTAAATTTTAATAGAAAATGAACAGCATTGTCTGGTATAGGGTAGATGGTATATTTCATATTTGAAATTCCAGTCACTGCTCCCTGCACAAGCATCTTGAGGTTTCTGTGGGAATCTGTTAGCAGTTTCATAGATTTCTGTCCTCTTGTAAGGCTTTTTCAAACCTTTTTCCTGATGCCGTGTCTGGATGGCTCGCAGAGGTGCTCATGGGCTCTGCTCTGTCCATGGGAGGGTTTTGTGTCAGGTGAGAGCCAGGTATTGGTACCTCCTGGGCATGGCACCCCCGGGTGCTCCGTGAGCTAGCGCCGTGCCTGGCGCTGCCTTACATCCCCCCTGGTGCTCCCGGCAAAAGGCTTCACATGGAGGAGGCTTTCTCTCAGATGCACGGGGTAGTATCAGTGGCATGGGTCAGCAGACGTGCAGTTCTGAGTGAGAGGGCGAGATTTACAGACTGCATGGTGGTCTGTAGAGCTGGGCGAGTGGTCAGCGCCTCTCTTGCTCCCATAGGCAGTCCAGCAAGCTCTGCAGAGTTGTCTGTGCATACGTGCTGAGTGCTCCTGCTTCAGGTTGGGAAAGTCAGAGATTCCTGCTCATGATGCAGCTCTGAAAGTATCACGGTTGGACATTTTCACTACCTTTTCAGGAGGTGATATCCACCTGGAAAGGACATTCTTCTAAAGGAAGCAGTGTTCTTTATGGTGGGATACACAGGGAAGGCAGGTGGGACATGAACTCCTGAAGTACTACCAGGATAATGCAAGATAGGTCTTTTAAGAGAAATCATAAACATGTTTGGCACATATACACAATAAAGTGTCTCCTCTAAGACTCATTCTTCCAGTGTTGCCTAATCAATTTGGTACGCTGTTTTTGAAGGTTTGATTTCTTTTATGCCTTCTGTCTCCTTCTGGTATTCAGATGTCTGGCTGGTGAGGCCTTTTCATGTTATGTGTTGTATTTATAGCCCTTATGAACTTGTCTTGCAAAATCACTAGATTTTAATCACTCACATCTTTGAGAACTGAATCTTAAATATGCAGACTCCCTGGCACTTAGACAACTTTATTTGTCTATCAAAATACATTAAAGGCAAGTCAGTCTATCGGAGCTTGCTATCTTGAAAGGGTTACCGATTAAGTTATCAGCTTTATCCACGGGCAGCACAGAGGTGAGTAACAGTAAATAGATGGACAGGAAGATTGGAAGAGAATTGTTAATTTAAGTATCTTGGGGTCATAAACTCCTGTTTTAGCAGAGCAAGTCTGTTATTATCTGTTTTGCTAATTCTGCAGGAAGTTCTGATCTCTCTAAGGCTGCTTCTGAGTGCCATTTTGAAAATCTTGTCAAGGATAATTGCGGTTGCGAAGGTAGATATTCACACGTTCTGGAAGATGCCTGGGATATAAAAATTATGATGTCTTTAACTATCAGTTTCCTTGCTTTTTCCCTTCTTCTCCTGAAATTTTGAAAAAGAGGTGTTAGGGAATGATGCTGGTAAAATGGATTGCCTGCCCTTGAGTTTTTAAATTCCGTCTTTTCTTTGTTTCGTCTTGATTTCTTCTTTTCTTTGAATTTGCTGGATTTTTCTTAACCTTTTAAATTATTTTTTGTGGAGAGTTAAAATTCTCAGAGAGGTTTTTAGACACAGAATATGAACCGTGCTAACTGAACAAAGAACAGTTCTTTTTGAAGCCTGTCTGTGTGGCAGCATGAATGCAGAATGGAAGAAAACAGGATATTAAGAAGGAATCTCAAATATATGATGTCCCCCCTTCTTTGCTACTAAAACACCTTAAAATTGAGAGAAAGCTGATAAGGCAGTGTGTTTGAGATAGGCAATATACTGTATGAAAGCACAAGTTTAGCTTTCAGCTTACATAATAGACAGGGGAAAATGTCACTTCAGATTATATGAGTTGCACTAAATGCCTGTCTATTAAAAGCTATTGAGTTTTTTTCCTGCTGTGCTGGCATATAGAGCTGCTGTCTGCCATGCTGTAGTATTCAACCAAGACAATTTCAGCTATGTTGATTTTTTTCCCCCTGAAACTCTGTCAGTCATTTGCAGAACTTGCTTGGAATTACAGATATAAAAGTTGTGTGACAAGGAAGCAAGTTGCTGTTTCATCAGTCTCTGCTTTTTAGTGTATTTTCTGCTTTTCTAAAGCAGAATTTTTAGAGTTTTGGAATGTCAATTCTTCAAGTGTTGTGCAGGCAAACCGCTACTTATGCTAATTTTACTAGGTAAATTTTGGGGAATTTTGATCCTTAGCATTTATATTCAGTGGTAGAAAAATGATATGTTTAGTTTAAACTTTTAGAGGCACAGTGCTTGAAATGGGCTGATGTGGCATTACATACCATGTCAAAAAAGGAGAGAAGCTTTTGTTTTTGCTGTTATGATTTTTCTTCTCAAACACAGGCAGAAGTTGTTTAATTTGTGAGCAATCTAAAATATTTTTTCCTCCATTTAAGAAAAGCTTCTTTCTGTGTTTGTTTATCTGTTTGTTTTTAACTGGCCAGTTGAAAACCTTGGCTGTTGTGTTTTATTTTGCTTTAGGAAAGAAACTAGCCAAGTTGTCTTTCATTTTCTCCAAATTATGGTGCTACTCTGATAATAGTTAAGGAATTTATTTTTTTGCTGGGTTTTGATACTAGTTACAGGATCTTAAATTTTCAAAAGTGACTCATGATTTGGCATAAGACCACTTTAGAGTGCATAGCCTAAAACATCTGAAAGATGGTGTTCAGTTCTTACTGGAAACAAGATTCCATTAAAGACATTTCAGTTGGTCAGAGAAGTGCCCATCCAAAATCACCACTCGTATGTGCAAACTGAGCTTAGTAGATTTCCTTCCAGACTGTGTTTGAAAGCTTTAAATAGTTTGAAGAAGTTAGAAGATCAAAATCAAACTGATTTTTACATCTATCTGTAATTACATAATACAATGTGATGATAGTATAATTTATGATATGACGTCATTTAGTATAAAACAATTGTGTTGTTGTTGCCTGTATTAATGCAAGGGGAAGGCAAGCAGGCATAACTGATGGCTGGACAGTATGTTAGGTTCCGCTATTTTGTATATGGCAGTATAGAATCCCCTGTAATTTTCCCTTTAAAGCCCTTACAACACTGATTTTGTGGCTATTTCATGGAATCACAGAGTCATAGACTGGTTTGGGTTGGAAGGGGCCTGCCAAAGGCAGAGATGCCTTCTACTTGATCAGGTTGCTCAAAGCCTTATCCAGCCTTGCCTTGAATATGTCCAGGTTGGGGCATCCAGAACTTCTCTGGAAAACCTGTTCCAGTATCTCACCATCCTCAGAGTAAAGAATTTCCTCCTAATATCTTATCTAAGCCTACTCTATTTCAGTTTAAAGCCATTCTGCTTTGTCCTGTCTCTTGTAAAAAGTCCCTCTCCAGCTCTCTTGTAGGTGCTGGAAGGTACTCCAAGGTCACCCCAGAGCCTTTTCTTCTTCAGACTGAGCAATCTCAACTCTCTCAGCGTGTCTTCATCAGAGAGGTTCTCCAGCCCTCTTACCATCTTCATGGCCTCCTCTGGACTCACTCCAACAGAAAGCTGCTAAGCAGCCTGACATAAAAGAAAGAACTAAATCTTATGGAGCAAAATGTAAAACCTAACAAAGGTTCTTAAAACAGCAGCACGAAAATCAAGTTGCATCGAATGGCAATTTATATATTGGTAGATAAAAGCGGTGTGCTGTGTTTATTTTTGCCAAGGAAACATTGTTCAGATTTTTGTCACCAGTAACTACCTGTGGGGATAATCTGAACCAGTACATTGTCCCCAAAATACATCTATGAAGACAATCCATAAGCATGAGCTTGTTGGTGTATTTCCTTCGCAGACACTGGCCATTTTTCTTAACTACTAAAACAACTGGGAAAATAATTTGAATATTATAGATAAAAAGATCTGATTTCAAATAGATGAGACTGTCACAGTCATATTTTATGTTTACAGCATCATTTTCAGCACAGCATAAAATGGAAATTAAAAAATCATCTAAGAGTTCACCATGGATGTGTCCTATGGGTCAGGTTTTCAGTTCATTACTGTTCTGAGTGAAGAAAGCAGGCACAAAACAGAAGGAAATCTAAAATAGTTCCATGAAACAAGGAGCTGCTCATCAAATAATCTGATAATAAGTGTCAGCATCCAGTGAAAGATGTGTTCATAGTTAATCATTTTGATTCTTCATTGGTGAGGAAACCACAGAGCATTCTGTCCAAGTTTTCAAAGATGCCATCCAAAGTGCCGCCCAAGATTTTGATTAAAACCGAGTATGCCTTTTGCACAATGAGTTGTTGTGGCTGGATCTAATTAACAATGAACAATTGAGACCACAAGAGAACAAAATAAAATGATTCAGATAAATTATAGAGGTTTTCCATTACATAGTTCATATGACTGATCCCAAATACAAAAATTGCAGATTTTTTTTTTTTTTTTTTTAAATTTCAGGATCAAGCACCAAAGTTGAAATGTTATATGTAGCAAAAGCTCTTCTGGTTTGTAAAATTGAAAGTGTGGCTTTCTAATCCATTGTACCTTAGCTGTTAAATTCACTTGCTTTGTCATAGAATCACAGAATATCCTGAGCTGGAAGGGACCCACTGGAAGCTGGAAGGATCATAGAGTCCAGCTCTTTGCCCTGTACAGGACAGCCCCAAGAATCACACCATGTGCCTGAAAGCATTGTCCAAACACTTCTTGAACTTCTTCCCTTTAAACAGGAAACTAAACAATTATGAAAACATTTTCTGAATGAAATAGAAAAGAGAGAAAGTAGAATATTTTGTCTTAATATTGCCTTTGGACATGGAATCATGCATCAGAGGGATTAGGCTGGAAGACTATGAACTTCTGCCTCTGTCCCCTTTTTCCCTGTCTGTCTCTTCTGTAGCAGGCTTTGAGCACTTCCTATCACCACCAGCTCTATGCTGATGTGGAATGATAATAGAGGTGATGCCGCCCATTTCTCCCTCCAGTCAAATTGGGACCACTCAGTCCCCTTGTGCCTTGGATTTGCTCCAAGTGCCTCCTGCCACTTTATTCCTCCCTGTTGCACTGCCATCCTGCATCCCTGACTGGTTCAGGGATCCATGTCAGAAGACAAAACATTGTAATTAGTATATTAAAAAAAAAAAAAAAAAAAAAAAAAAAAAAAAAAAAAAAAGTTATGCTTGGGAAATGTATTAATAGCACAACTGATGTCTTTTGCATAGAAGTGGAATTCCGTTGACCATCTAATTAATCATACTGCCTGTCTCCATAAAAGCAATTAATAATAAAATAGTGGATATTTTTTTGGTCATACATGGCAGTAGCAACTGTTCCAATGTGTTCAGATATAAAAATCCTTAAAAATCCAATACAGAATTGCATAGGACTGATACCAATAATCAGTTATTTAAAAAATCTAAACTAGGTAAGTGAATCACTGATCTTAGAGAAGGCATTTGGGCAAGTAATTCCAATATTATTTACTGTATTTTCTTGAATAACTCTCAAATTCTCCCATTTTAGTTTACCAATAAGGTAGTAAGGTCAAAACAATCTCAGAATAAATTTAAACAGTGTTTTGACTTTATGATTCCCAGCTCCATGTTTTACTGTGAGGAGATACAGAAATCATTGTGACTTAACAATAGAATAGAGTAGAATAGAATAGAAACTGTGGTGACTATTCCTAAGTAAAAAAAAAATGTGCATCATCTAGTAAAATGACTTCTCAGCTGTGTTCTGCTCATGGAATATATTGAAGGTGAAACCTAACATCATCTTTTAATTCAGACAGTGGGATGCTTGAAGTCATCTTTGCTTTCGTGTTTTCTCACTGTTAGGACAAGCTGGCTGCCAGCCAGCTTCAAAGCATCCTCAGGACACGGCTGTAACTGGAGTGGGTCTCCTGGGGAATGCTGTGCAACCAGCCACAGGTCTCTGGTGCATTGGGAGCACCTGTCCTCGGGAAGCTGCTGGTGAAACAGGAGATCCAGAATACTGGCTGCATCCCCCGTGGTTTAGGGCTTCCCGCTCCTGCTTGTCCAAGTGCCTTTCATAACCAGCAGGACCAGTGCAAAGGCAAGAATATCGTCTTTGTCCTCGGTGGTGTGTTACTTAATGGGTGTGTTGTCACTCGTGCACAGGAGCCTTATGCGTAGCCGGGGGTGCTCCTGGCTCCGTGGCTGCGCTCGCGCCTGTCGTGCAACCAGCGCGGCTGCTGGGCACGCCACGCTCCACCTCTCGGGCCCTGCTCCCCGCTCACTGCCAAGGCTCGCAGCAGCTGACGTGCTTTGGCTGGTTGCTGGAGTGCATCATCTGCCTTTAGTGTGGTTTGTTTTGGGCTCAAGGTTTGCTCTGCTCATTCATCATCATTTGCTAACCATAAAACAGGTATATGCTACCAACTTCAGCCTACGTAGGGGAGCACGGCCAAGGCTGCGGGCATCCTTTAGCACGATGTGCATTTAAAATCCCTTTTATGGTGAAAGAGCCCTTACTATAAATGGTGGTAATGCTCAGAGGATTTCTTTTAAAAAACGTTATTTTGCGTATAGTATTTCTTTTAATACATCCTTAGGCATAAACCCTCTCAGTATAATTACAGCTTTGTAAATCCCCATTATTTGTTCTGTCTTTATAACAAAGGATTTGTCTGTTGAGTTACAATTGCAAGTACCTCATAAACCCAACAGGTGAGTATTATCTGTGGTATACTGGAAGAAACAAGCAAATAACACCATCTTTCTAAAAATACGGAAGTGTAAATGAAGCCTTTTTTATGGAGCATCCAAAGTGAGGGAAATACCACCTTCCCCTTGCCTGCTAGTTGTGCATTCAAAGTTTTCAATGTGCATGTATCCAGTTTTGAATTTGAATACCTTGATAGATTTGTTTGTTTGTTCTGTTTTCCTTTGGTAGAAATAAATGCAAAAAGCAATTCCAATGGATTGGCTTTGATACATTACTACACAGCAAATACCTTACTCAGTCAGTTAATCTCTTAATTGGAGTTTAGCCCTATTCCACCTTTCAAAAAAAAAAAGGCCCCGAAGCTACTGCATACTTGACCTTAGCTCCAGAAAATAAAGCAAATGTAGTTTCTTAAGGCTTTTGACCTGTTAGCTTAGCCAGAAAACCTTGATTCAATGAGATTTTGAATTTATTCATAGTTGATTATCGCTAGCAAATTATGTCATTGTCACTAACAATGTTTTCCACCGCCTCTCCACAGAGGATGAAGAGAAGTTAGGCAGCTGCAGACACTAATGAAATATACCTCAGTTTAAGTGAAGATTTATGTTGCTCTATATACTGAGCACAGGGAGACATCTTCCAAAGCCCTTTGGTAGAAATACCTGTTTCTGTTTCACTGTCTGTTTCTTATATTGGCAACCAAAACTGCCATTTGAAAAACGCTTCCCAGCAGAATTGTGGGCCTGATGAAATATACAGCGTTTTTGTACAATACACCTTAAAATCTTTAGAGTACCGTAAATAAGAAGAAATAACTCTTCTCTTTAGCCTTGCTTTCAGTGACTTTCAAATATCAGATTTCCATTTTATTTATTCTTCAGGTACTTCTCATAGCTCCCAATATGCAGTATGCAGAGTGTAAGGCCATTTCTTGCTCAAATCATGCAGTGTGTGCCACAGTTGTGAACTGCATTGGGATATTTTACTGGGACACATGCTATACGTATGACTTAAATGAGGGCATGTGCCATACAGGTAGAAAAAAGTTGAAGAAAGGAAATGTAACAAAAAAAAGATCCTAGACTCAAAGCAGTTAGTGTGCTATAGACCAGTTCACCATATTTTCCCCCCATTAGATGCATGTATTAAACCTTTGCTTTCATGGAACTTGCCTTAAATTTGGGTGGAATTACCCTGGCAGCTGCATTCCTGTGTGCGGGTGTGATGGTGGTCATCCACCATCCCAAGAAGAACAGAACAGCACCAGTTATTAGAAAAAGCAGTGGGGAGAAAAAAAATACGTGTTCTGGATGTATCAGGAGTTGGAGGCTGCCAGGCTTTATTAAGTTCTAGGATGTGTTGGGTTGATAGTGACAACCTTGAAAAGGTAACATAACAAAGTCTGTCATGTTTTATTCTAGGACTCAATAATGAACTTTACTGGCTGGGGACATTATGCAGCAATACTTATTGTACGTTTGTCCTTCAAGATGCTAGCTTATTTAATTTGGTTGTCTCACAGAGGATAAACCAGGGACAATTAAGAAAATCATAATCGTTCACTTGTCAGTGGGGTGATTATAAACAGAAAAATATATGCTTTTTGAGAAAAAGTATGAAGGTCCAAGTCTTGTCTCTTCTTTATGCTTACTCAGTCTATTCTTTATGCTTACTCAGACAATGATTAAAATCAGGCATCTGGTGTAAAGCAGTCTGAGTCTAAGGATGATTGAATGGCTGAAGGAACCTTGTTTTGACTGTCTCAGCTTATCTGCTCCCTGGGTTCCTCTTCAGTAAGTGGATGGAGGAGGGGAGAAAATTCCAGGGTGCTGTTTGTACCATCAGTCTCAGAAGTGGTGACTTCCACCGATAGTTGTATATGGTTAAACACACGTGGGATGAATACCCCTGAGTTCCCAAACCTTCCCATATCGCCGTTGTGATACTTTGCATATAAAGCTTGAAGGTTCCCCTTGGATTTTGACTATTAGCTGGTTGGGGATTTTTAAGTTTTTATGAATATCAATAATTTAAAAATTTGTGTGATGGCTTGTTTTCGACATCCTGATGCTTTTCATGCTTGAGTCTTTGGTCCTACACAAGGTTTTCAAGCCTAAGGGGAATGCAAGGTTTCTCATCAGCTACAGTGTGCATTGTTGTGCTTTCTTTGGCACTGGGCCAAGCCCTATGGAGATGACATCCTTAAATACCTTTCAGAGGAAGAAAATAATTGGATTTAGAGCATATGATTATGTTATGTACAAAGAGAATAGCTGCCCTTTTCTAGGATCTGCTTAGTTCTCTTGAATTCAATTAATTTTTACATTACAAAACTGCATTAGCTTTTCTTTTTAATGGCATAAACAATGTGCTTGTTCTGTAAACAGTAGTAGAATAAGTTTGAAAATTTTAAACAATTATTTTTGTTACAGTTTTTATTTTAAAAGTAAATTAATTTATCGCTGTACTTTTCAAAGTCAAGAAGAATAGACATTAACATTTCTAATGTAAATACAATGTACTGTAATAGAACTTGAAGGTCTACAAGCCAAAGTGCACACAATCTTGTTAATTCTTCATTAAAGCAGAGAATTGTTATGGAAATGCTGGCAAAACAGGACTGTGGACATTACTGTCTTTGGACTCTTCATTTACTGGGGAGGATAATACCTTCTGGATAGTGTTTTTGTAGAATTTTCTGTAAAGCAGCTTTGAGCTCTTTAGTATGGTTTCAACAAGCATGCAGCAGTAGCAATGGTGATTTTTGTTTCCACATTATTCTGTCTCTGAACAGCTGGGTGAAGCTACCTGGCTGATATTTAAGACTTCTTAGACCCAGGAGGACGACTAGCTTCCATAAAAATTATTGAAGTCCCTGATCTCTATGACAGCCAGTCATCAAGAGCAGTAGTAAATGATGACTCTTTCTTGGGCACTTTCTTGGGCAGCAGGACAGGTGAGAGATGGTGGGTCTTGGCTGGTCGTGTTGGTGGGGCAGCAGAGCACATATTCCACTTGCACTTGGCAGTCCCTACACAGGCAGGTATAGCTGTGGGTGGGGTTACGTGCAGATTTTGGCAACAGTGGTTAATTTTTCATGCTTTAAATTGAGCTGTTTTATGAGTTTTCTGCCTCCCAGCTGTGATCGGGATACGCAAAGCAATCACACGTAGATGAGAAATTTTCGCAGGGCAGAGGGTTCCTCCGAGAGAGCTCAAGGCTGAGCCAAGGCGGAGAACAAGGCGGAGAGCCCTCTGCCTGTTTATTTCTTACTTTTTATACATTTGTGGGTCTGGCTGAAGATTGGCTTTTGGAGTTTTCACCCCTCAGCTGAATGGCCAGACCAACTGTCAGTTACAATTGTTTTCAGGTTAGAAATATGCAAACAAAGGACAGAGAATGAAAAACAAAGGATTTGTTCATGTCACATCTGTGAGAAAAAGTGAAAACTGCTCTTAATATTGTACAGTAGCTAAAAAGTCTGACTCCATTTTATGAACAATCAAAAGGCTTTAAAAAACTCAGAAAAACCAGGGTGACACCCAGCTATGATCCTGTTCTCGCTGTCCAATCTAAACACAGGCTTTCTTCTGCTCTTTTATCCTGCAGAGAGCCTACACCAGCATGCTGATTATGATTAGCACTCTTCTGGTAGTGAACATTTTCAGGATGCATCCCTAGGTCCCAGGGTTCAGACTGTGCACACAGGTCTATCTCCTGCCTTGCAGCACCAAGCAATCCAAGGCGTGCTGTGTCGAGTTCCAGAACTGGGAATGCCTGTCACAGATTAGACTTTGGCATGCTGCAGTCATGGCTTTTCACTCTGCAGAGTGCGTGGCACAACTTGCTAACTTACTGCAGATACTGGAACTGTGAAATCAAATGGCCTTGAGTCAAGACTGGTGGGGCAGGAAGAATTAAATTAACTTTCTGTGCCAGCAGAGTTCCTTGCATCTTAAGGAAGAGCTTTGCTGAGGGAGGTCAGTGAGACTTTTCCCTGCTGTCTTTTTCTTTCCCCTATGTTTTTTGTTCTTTTTTACTCCACCTCCATTGACTTGCTTTTAATTCTGACTGGGAGCTGCTAAACAGAAGAACTGAAACCCAAAGTTACTGGAGCAGCTTTAAGAATGATTTTATCTCCTGGTCAGGATTGCTCATCCCCCACTCCTTTCTTTTTCCTTCCTTGGCTCTGATGGAATGAGAACTCTCTGCCTTTTTCAGGCCTGATTGGTTTTCTGGGATCTTTTGTGGAAAGGGAAGTTGTAGTTACTTTGTTAAATCAGTCTCTTTGTGGACCTCTGAACACCAGAGCATCCTACAGGGACTAAAAAAGTAAATTGAAAAAAATTCTGGGGTGAATCTGTCTAGAGGACTGAATAGATTTCCATCTTCTGATAACTTTGTTTTTTTTCTAAATGAAGATATCTGCGATGGGTGTGAAGATCTTGAAAGTAAGTTTTAATAGGATGAATGGGATTTGATGGATAAGCAGAAAAGTATAAGAAGAAAAGTAGTGCTCTCATCCCTAATCTGATATCTGTTCAAAGACTTAGGCAGAATATGTACTTTATATCTAAATTTTCTAAAGAGCACTTGGATATCTTTTTTCCTACTGTGTCCTGGATAAGTGTTGGATCATATGGAAATTAGTTGTTTTAGCTAATTGGGTGTATTCCTTTTAGGGATCAAACCCATATTTTAGTTAACGACAAGTTATCTTCAGGTTTTCAGTTTCTGCTTAACAGCTTACAACAAAAAAGATGAAATAATAATGACTGAAAGAAAAATGAACATTTTTATTTGTACAACTCCATGCAGTTGGGAATTTTCTGTGTGTCATCGAGGTCTATTCTGCTGTCCAATCATTTTAGCAATATTGGTTTCCTGTGGTTCAACAAGTCAGTGGTGAGTCTTCCTTAGGAAAAATCATGAACAGATTCAGTAGCAAAGTATATTGTTTTAACAGTCTCTATCATAGTTTTTTGTGGGTTTTTTTTTGTGTTAATTATAGTATTTATAAGACTGAGAAGGTTCCTAAGTTGTTCTGAAAAAGATGGAACTTGAAAAAAAGATTTACGATCTTTTTTCTCTTTTTTTTTGCTACCTGGATTGAAAGTATAATTGTAAATACCCTGTTGAATTTATAGAGCCTCTTGTCACTGAGTGTGGACAGTTGTCTACTTAATGGTACTGATGTGCCTTTGAGGCAGTCTGGTAGAATCCTCCTAGAATCTGTCCAAAGTTAACACATTTGGTGACTGGCAACAAGTATAGTTTTTACTGTAAAGAGGCATATGCTTAGCAAAATGACACATCTGAATATTGTAATGTAAATATCCTCACTTTTTTACTTTTTTTTTTTTTTTTCTTTTTTTTTCCTGTGTCGCTCTCCCCCTCCGTCTAAGCAGTAGGCATTAAGCATGAAGGCAGTGCAAGCAGTCAACAGGAGATATATTTTAATTTAAATTCTTTGCCAAGGTGTCCAAGGCAGATAAGGCAGGAAACCTGTTAAGTCTTCTGCAGGGACTATTGAATGCTTGAACCTCACTTACCCAGGGCACACTGGAGTGGAGGTTATCTCCACTTGGGTAAAAGCCAGATCTTCTGAGGCTAGAAGCTTCCTGCTACCTGATGCAGATAGTAATGGGTCCTCTTGAACAAATGTCTGCTGAGACCATTGGGCTAGACAGGCAGCAGGGCCCATGAGAACCTGTGATAGGAGGTGCTCCTGGCCCTCATTATAGCTTGTCCTGTTATCAAGAGCTAGATCAGATAAGGAAAACTTATGCAGATTTTTTTTAAGCATGCTAGGGTGGATTTTTTTTTTTTTTTTCTGGGAGTCATAAACCCTGCCAAAGTAAGCTTTCATTCTTCTTTTAAAAATATGTAGGATGCGTTAAATATGCTTCAAAGCAGCTTGTGATGTGAGTGTTTCTAGCATAGAAATACTTTGCTTTAAAACTGTGGATCTTGTCACAAGTCCAGGATGACTTTTAGTCTTCTTCAGACTTGCTTCTGTGCCTGCTTTGTGGTTAAAGCAGGCTAGCCTCTAAGATACTCCTATCCCTTCCCAGAAAGGACCATTCTGGTCCCAGAAACTTGGTGCTGTGGACCGCAGTAGTATTGTGACCGGTGAGTAATAGAGAATCAGGGATCTAGTATGTCCTCAGTTGCACTCTGGCTAGCTTCAATGGGTGTTTTGCATGAGAAAAGTAAGAAGGATTTGGCTCGTGCTGTAATAAATCCCACTCAATCCTATTGAAACCCTGCATAGCATCCAGTGATAAATTACTTACTGGTTCTGCCCCTTGATTCCTGCATGCAAATTCTTTCTTAAATTACCTTCTGTGGGTGACCCATGCCTGAAGCCAGACAGGTAAATGTGAACTAATCTGGTACCAATGTGTGTTTTTAATAGCTAGTTACCAGGGGGAGCTGTAGAAAAATTAAACCTATGAGGATTTTATGTTTGACTAAGTAATGAAATGACCTTATAGTTATTCTACTTCCTTTAAAAGTACACATGTGCAAGTACTCTGTTGTGGGAAATCAGACTTTGTAACTGTCAGCTCTCATGAGCTGACTCCTAAAAATGGGATCTCATGGCTTTTCTCAAAACTGCTGGTTAATCCAATGATTTACTGCACACCAGGAACATCTCTCTTTGAAGTTTACCTGTTCCATTTGTGAAGCAGTTTCATTTTATAGGTCTCTCAAAAATATCAGGTGACCAAACCCTAAACAAAGGGAAGAGGCACTTCTACTATTCTCCTGAGCTTTGTTTCCCTCAGGTTGACAGATTAATTCCTAGAAGACTGTTTTAACCCCGCTGTCCCCCAAACCACAGTATTTTCACTGTAGAGCGAAGAATTCGTCTCTTCAACCATTGCAATGATTGCATGCTTTGAGGCCAAGCTTCGAATTTATCCTTGGCAAAGATGAACAAGGTCTCTCCTTGTTTTCTCTTCATCTGTAAATCTCTAACCATACTGACTGATGGCTAATGAAGTGTACAGAAAGTGCTAGGGGTTGAGATGCTTTGCCTGTGACTCAGCTTGATTTTCTCTGCTTTTCAACAAATACTGCTAATAATTGTCAGATTTTATTAGACTGGCTTTTTGTTTTCTATTTCATGCTGTATATTATACTAATTTAGAAAATGAAGTAAGAGAAAGTGTGATTATGTTCTTGCATGCATTGGTGACAAAAAATACCAATTTACTTCAGAGCTACCAGAATCCAATTCCCAGTTATAATGCTGATGCTTGCAGATAGTTCTCCGCGGTTGTAAAGGACTGAAAAAAACCTCATGAAGAAATGAAAGGTTAATTAATATTTTTGCAGGCCTCAACATTCATTGATTGTTCTGAGTTATGCCTGAACTTTCCCAGAATACTCTTAAAGATTTTTTGTTTTTTGATTTTGTGATGTGTCGCACAGAGCGGCTGAGTTGAAGTAGGTGTTTATTGAAATGTCCTGATGCTTTCATTCTTCTAAATTGCCACTGACCCTACCTGTTTGGGGGCTGAGCAGAAAACACCTACTTAAAAAAAAAAACCTTCTAGGCTGAGAAACTCTTTGAATGGGCTCACTGCAATGCAAACCCATCTTATAACAGAAAATATCAAATGTCCAATAAAAGTAATGGCAACTCAAGCACAAATACTGTTCATGACATACAGCTTGAAGTGAAAGTAAACCTATTGAATGTGTCTAATCAGTCTGCAGTTTAGGTGGTGAATTGATGAGATCAGTTGTTTCTATTGATATTTCCAAAGCATTCGAAATGTTTGTTCAGAACAGCTAATTAAGATGGCAAATAAATAAAGGCCTCCATGCCAGAGTGTTGAGAATGATTAGCTCTGCCAAATAATGGAGACTTATTACAGTTATGTAAAAAAACCCTTTAGTTTTGGTGTTAATTGAAGTGAAACTCAAATAGTTACTTCAGAAGATTCTTTTTACCAAATGGATCTTTAATAAAGATTTCTTTACTCTTTTCAGTGAAAGATCAGAAAATGAAGCTCTAATAAGGTAAGATTTTTTTTTTTACTCCACTTTAGTAAGATAGTCAAGTTAATTTGAGATAATTTTAACAAATATACTCAGCATTTTAGGCTTGATCCTGGACCAGTTGATTTTAGCATTTCACTAGTAGATCTCAGTTTGGGAAAGGAAAAAAAAAAAAGGAAGAGTACATTATTGCAAAATAAGTCGAACAGCATTTTACTTTTGTTGTTGTTGTTACTGAACTGCTGTTAGGTCTGTAATCAAAATAAGATGCCTTCATAGATTTGGAAACTTCTTTTTGCCTGTGAGGAATTTAGAGGTAATTATTTTTCAGCAGATGCTATAATTTTCACTACTCAGTCAATGAAATTCTTCATTTTCCTCCAGTTTGAAAATGAAATACTAGAGGATATGCTGATAAAATAAGCAGCTTGGTCACAGATTTTTGTTTTTTGAGATGTGGTGGTGGAAGTTTATGTATTACATTGTTAAATGAATAAAGGAGGGGTGAACTCTTCCAAGAGTGAATATTTCCCCTTATATATAATATAATTCAGCTGCATTCTGAAAATTAATTCTGTGTCATCTGCTAGATGGGCAAAAGGCAGAAGAAGGTCTTTCAATACACTGCCAACTGCAAGGGATGTTAAAAAAGTTGTTTTATCTTTCCATTTCTTCCATTGCTAGTGAGGATGCTGACATTCATGTGGTGTGTCACCTAGAAAATGAAGTATCTATGTCAAATAACAAAGCCAGGTGTACAACAGCCAAGCTGTTCTGACAGGCAGCTGAAGTATGAAACTGTTCAGAGCATTACAAAAATACATAATCACTTTTCTGTCACAGTTAATATTTCAATTATACTAGTCATTCTCAGGATTCCAAGGAAGGGAAGTGTTGTTGGTTCTTATTTTCTTTTCCCCCCATATTTGCCTGGTTTAGTTTTTTTGTATCAGTGGTTAAAGTAAAATTTTGCAGAGTTGTTAGCTGGATTTTGTGCACCTATTTCAAATCAAATGGCTTCCAAATGGAACAGTGTTCAAAAGAATTTTTTTTAAAAGCTGTTGACATCAGTAAAAGTTGATATGTCTGCATAAACTGTGTTCCTGGTTTGCAGAGGGGCATTCTTGGAATAGGGAAGAAGGAGGCTTAAAAAAAAAAAGGCATTTAAGCTATGCAAAATATAAACTGCTAGAAACCACAAGTGAGGAGAAATGTGACGTACTAATGGAAAAAACAGTAGTGTTGTGAAAAAGTAATGAGGTGTCATAACAAATGGTGGTGTAAATAGCAGACTATCTTTGCAATTCTTACTTTGTATTGGTACATGGAGAGTATGTGCAGCTACAAAGGTGCGCGCTTATATAATACATCTCTGAGACAGCGAGATGCTGCTGTTTTTCACCCAGTCAGTGAGAAGGACTGAAAACCCTTCTGGAAGAGGGCTAATGAAGCTAAGGAACTTTATAATGTGTTGAGAACCACATGGGTAGTGTAGGGATTTAGTAAATGCCAGAAGAAATTCTAGTTCTGAGCAGTCTTTGTACACTGATCTCATCAGCATCCTTGATCCAGGAAGAACACAAGTCCTCCTTCTGTCTCTTTACCAGGATTCAGCCATACAAGAACTGGGCAAATGTTGAAAAAACGAATTAAACTTGCTATGTCCGTAGTTGATCACCTAACACAAGGGAGCCTTATGTGGAGCCTCAGAATGCTACAGTAATACAAATACCTAAGTAATATGCCTAAGTAATATAGCATGACAGCTGTAGTGGAAATTTACTTATTTTGTTTACCAGAGTCACGGCTGGAAGTATTTTAGGGTATACATTGCTCACTCCTGGACTTCTGCCTTGGCAGTGCCTGCAGAAGTACCAGGTCATTTTTATGTGATTTGACATATGGGCAGTGGAAAACCACCTGCCATCAGCCATCTCTTTCTTTGTAAATTAACTGTAGTGTTTAGTAACTACTGGTCCAGTTTGAGCTGGAATTTTTCAGCTAGGTTGAAAATGAAGCTATGCAGGTCGCAGTGCTGTTCATCCCAAATTTCCAGATCATACAAATGGGTGCTACAGAAGCTGGAAAAGCTTGTTAAAGAAGATGTTCGGTGCCTTCCCCTCACATTTGAATTGACTTTTTTCTTTTAGTCTCTTTAGTCAAAAGCTATCTCTAATACACCACCACAGATGCTGTGTGATTGACTCAGGAATCCCTGTTTTGGTTTGCCAAGCAGGCAAACTATTTACCTCAGCTAAGAGAATTTTGAGGTGTGATGTGGTTAGTATCTAAACATATCAGTGTAGGGAGATGGGATAGGGCTCCAACAGACAAAAACATGGCAAGATAAGGAAGAGGAGTTCATGAATTACGATACTGTGGGTGTAATTAACCATTGGAAATGCTTAGAAAGGAATGTGGTAGATCACTTGGAGTAATTAAATCAAGATTAGATCTGCTGCTGAAATATCTTCGAGTAGAGTTACAAGTTCTTGTGCTTTGTAAAGAAATTGCTGCATGGGGTATTAAAGGCTGTGCCAGGCAGGAAGTCAGACCAGATTACCATAAGAGTTCCTCCAGGCCTTTTAAATCCACATCTCTACCAACAAAGGCTCTTATGTGGTACAGGCTGCCACAGAATTTCCAAAATCTGAGGTGGAGCAGGTCACTCTTGTTTCAGTGGTGAAAGGTTGAAAAGTCTTTGAGCAGATCCTTGCAGAGACGCGGTGGCGGGTACTCAGTGCCGCTGAGCTTGTACATTTTGTGTGTTTCTGTCCCGTGGACCAGTGCTGAGCCTGTTTCTGCCCTTGTCTGATCAGCCCATAAACACATCCTTCTGCATAATCTTCTAATATTTTACCTGATTTATTTAGTGGTTTGCATTTTTATTGAGTTCAGTGAAAAATCATAATTATTTGATGATGCTTTTTGAATCCTTTCTGTGATACAAGTAAAGGCCTGAATGAGTTCAGAATTTTCTTCAGTTACTCAGTGAACATAATTCCATTGTCTTTAACACAGGATCTTCTATAGCCACTCTTAATATCCCTATGAGTAGAAAGGGCAGGGGATGTTTTTAGTAGATTATGTAGAATTCCTAGGATAAAATAATCTGTTTTCTCCAAAACTGAAAAAGTTGTAACTTGTATGTTTGCTCTGGGACCTACATGGAATACTTAGAGCAGAGGACATTAGTCTTTCAGTTCTCTTCAGCTACAGGGAAGTGTATTCTTGTCTTACTGGGTAAGAGGCTGTGATCCTTTTAATAGAAAAGAGATTAAAATAGATCAAAAAGTAATTTTGTTCTAGGAGAAACACAAAACACTGTGGTGAACAAGAACAGCCTTGGCTCCTTCTTGTTACTTTGATAAGCTCATTAATTTCAACATTCAGAATTAATCAGGAATTACTGTGCAAAATCTTGCAAATGGAAAAATCCATCAGCTTGAGCTCAGAATTATGTCACCATACTGTACTTAGGTTGCATAGCTTTTGTTATGAATGTTCAGTGTAATTCCACAGCAGCATGACAGGAAGAACAGCTAAGAGTTGTCCTGGCCATATGTGGGGATAAAATCTTATTCAAGAAAGTTTTCATGTAATTCTGGTTCTGTAGAAAGATCTATGAAAAAGTTTTTCTGTAAAATTATCTGGGGTAAATTCAAGAGTGAGCCCAGGAATATTGGAAGATTTTTTTTTTTCCTGATACCCACCCTGACAGCAGGTAATTTTCACTTGTACCTGACCATCCCTACTCTCTCCCTCCCTGGACCAACGTGTACTTATGGTTTACACATGGCAGCCTTGACCTGAACTGGAAAAAGTATCGGACTAAAACAATAGTAGAACTAAAGTAGAGAAGAGAGATACCCTTGTGCTTGATAAGCCAAAGTAAGGTGGTTGAGGTAAGTTTATGTCCTTCCATGTAGAGACTCCACCTGCTTTCATGGAAATTCAAGAAAGAAGGAAAGGAGAAAGAGGACAAGATGCTGGAAAAAGATTAAAAAAAACTTAATTACTTGCTAGTAGGTTAGGGATCCATGGCTGTGGTGAAAGGAGAGGAGGCTTTGGTTAGTCAGGAATCAAACATGTTTGCTTGGTTGCTAAGCAATAATAGTTGTGACTTTTTAGAATGAGGTTTCTTCTGCACCACGTCTCTTGAAAATATATTACATGCCCATGGTTTTCACAAATTCATGATAGCCGTAATACTGACTGTGGAGAGTATTTTAAAACAAACTTCAGGATGTCTCTTTTTCACATGTTTTTGCAACCAGTGAGTCACTCTTAATGGATACTTCAGTTCTGAAAAGGAGTGGAGGAGGCAGTGCCATGGAAGAAGATTGCCCCCTCTATTAGTAATGTATTTGAGACCTCATATTGCTGCTATTCCCTTCCGTGTGAAAGGTTATGGCTAAGTAATTTAATGTATAGGAAAATAGTCTTTTCTATCTCAGCAGAAGTGCCTCTGCTGGACAGTGGTGCACAAACATGCAAAATTGACTTTGGTTATTACTGAGGGTTTCCTTGGCATTTCTTTCTGTTCAGGCAATTAATGCTGTTAAAGCATTCCAGATGACAGAAAAGAGCAGTTGTGTTGAAGTCTGGGGAGTTCCTTTGGCACATCTCCAGTGCACTGCTAGTCCCAAATTCGTTGTTTGTATCTGAGAACTGCACTTGCTTTAAAAGCTCAGTTTTACTGCATCTGAAAGCTATTCAGTCTTGTTTCCTGCACTTTGTTCACTTAATAACCCCTATACAAGAATCCATGATTTTGCCTGGGTAACTTGCTGCTCTCTTCCAAGGGAGAAGTATACTGTTTTTTAAATTTTTTAAATCCCTATGCTAGGTCAGAGCACAAGTCGGTGTAAAGAAGTACCTGGTGCTTACACTGTGCTCGTAATGTCTGCTCAGATGAGAATCAAGCGTGCTGTGCTCACTGTTACAGAACTCTGCACAAAGTGTTGATTCAGGAAAATTCTGCCGTGAGAGAACGGGAGCATCAGGAATGTTCTCTCCCAGTTAATGGAAACGTGGCTTTTGGTGACTAGTACATCACAAAAAAAAGCACATCGCGTGTATGTGCTCACTGACAGAGTCCAACTTGAACATCACAGTCATGTTCCGGACAGCAGATCCTGCTGTTTGCTGCAGCCCGGGGAGACTGGATGAGGCGCTGGTAGCAGCAGGCTGGTGCAGCATATGTCTGGCTGCTACCAGAAGGGATTTGCAGCTGTACAATTTTTGGTTTTGAGTAACCTTTAGAAGAGTGCCTCTGAAAAATTGCCAGGATGGCCAAACAGATTAATTCCCATCAGCAGGAGAGACAGCTGTTCATTTGACTACTTCTGCTTCATTTGACTGTGCAGATCGTCTTACTGGATGGAATGGCCTTCAGAGACCTGCCTGTGGAGAAGGAAGGCAGGTAGGACAGTGTGCACTGTGTCAGAAATTCTCTTCGACTTTGACATTACAGAAGTGGCCTTGCCTTATGGATGTGGTAGAGGGGTAGGCTGCTTGTCTAATTGTTTGACCTTTGCCCTTTTGCACATAATCCCTCTGTTTCAGACATGAGGGATCCTACATCTACAGAATACATACAGGGTTAACTACAGAATATTTCAGATGGCTGAATAGTGCTGATAGCACTATTCAAAGCCTCCCCACCCCCTCAATATATTACTGTGAAAATGTGAATAAGAAAGGTTGGAAAAGTCAATGTTGGCTGAATAATATTAGTCCTAATCTCTCTAAGCAATATGTATTCTCTGCCTTTTTGCTCACTTTAAGGGTCAAAAGCCTGTCTGTAGAAGCTGCTAGAGATCTAGATGATGTTAGCTAGATTTGCTTCTAGGTCATTCTCATTCAGCACCATCGTCAGGGAAAGCTTTGGTTCTGTTGTTTCAGTTTCCCCATCTGTGGCTTTAATTCACTTCTCTTTCTTTAATCACATTCTATGTAGAATTGTCCTACAGCTCTTCTCCACTCCAACTTTAAGGTCTCAGTTGTTGTGCAGGAGACCCTGCGATTTTATATTGTCAGCTGAGGTCAACATACAGTAAAAACATACAGCAAGGCACAAAATGTTCTCTAATCAGTTATTTGACAAGCACATTTAATTATTTAGCATAGCTTGTAAAAGTAATGAAGTCCTTGCAACATGAGATTTAACACTCTCATATTAATTTTTTCCCTGAGAGGTTGGAAAAGACTGCTGTATTTTTGTGTGCAAACTGAGAGCATGAAGCTAATGAGATTTGACTGAGAATACGTAAAAGGGGCTGGAACCTTTCAGTGCTTCTTAAGAGTTTTGCTAATAGGTAGTAAATCCAAGCACATCCCACAGTTAGATAAGATTCTGCCTGTGTTGGCAAACCAGAAGGTGCTGTCTGATGCTTTGCCAAAGCAAAACAGAGTTTTCTTGGACCAGCTGTATTTTTTTTTTTTTAATGTTTAGCTTAGTAAAATGAAAAGCTGTAAGTCGTAGTCTTGCTCAAGAGATATCATTCAAAACATTTTTTTTTAGCATGATAGATTTCATGTTTCTACAAAATAAATATTTAATCAGAGCTAATATTTTTGGTTCCCTCAGGCAAGGAGAGAAGTTCTGATGTTTTACTCAAGTAAGTGCAAATTGAATCTAGCAGGAAATTCAAAGTAAAATGCATGTATATCCTAGAGATTTTTTAAAATGTATTTTAGGTCCAGCTAGGCAGGATTGATGGCTGATTTTGTTCCTGACAGAGAACACTTTATCCCAAAGTTAAAAAGCGCCTACCTCCCAAAAACGAAAAGTACCCAAAAAGAATCTGTGTTTGATTGGTTTGAGTTGTATGGTGAATTAGATCAGTTACAATTACATTGAAAAAAAACCAAACAAACAAACAAAAAAAAAAAACAGAAAAAAAGAAAAAAAAAAGAAAGGCGGCCTGAAATTCTTTGTTTACAGTCACAAAAACTGCCTCAACCATGCCAGCCCAGCTCAGGGGCTGAAGGGAACAGTCTAGTGACTCCATGGAGTTCAGCTTGCTGGTTAGTTTCTAATTCCTTGATCTTATGTCATCTACTGGCTCTTTATTCAGAGGCTTCACTTTGTAGTACAAAAGAATATTGTGTGCAGGGAATATTTCTTATCTTGACAGCTGCTCTGTCAAGCGCAGTAGCAGAGTTTGGCCCTTGGAGGACATGAGCTCTCTGTGGGCTCCCTGCGAAAGCTCTAGCTCCCGTGATCCTCATCAGACGGGAGGATGGGAGACAAGCACTTGAATTTTGTGCTCCTCCTGTGTCTGCAGAGGGAGCGAGGACTAAATGGAGCCCATTTTATTTTTTCTTCAAATGTGAACCACTGGGTGAGGCTCCTTCTGCTGTTTTCCCTTTTTACCTTTCTGCTCAAAAGTCAGTAAGAGCTCTTCCCTGGTATCATGGTGGGCAGACCTCTATTTGTAATGGATCAGTCTTGAGACAGTCATCATGCTTGCATTTAAGAAAATCTTTTTAGGACACATCTGTTCATTAGTGCTCTCTCTCTTTTGATCTGTTAGAAACTCATTCCCATCCTTCTAGAGATCAGCATCTTTCATTGTCCTTTCACAAATTAATTTAAAAACCAATCATCCTTTTTTGATTTAATAATCACAGAAAAGAACAAACAGAGGTAAAGGTAAAATAATACAATTTCAGGACGGAAATTGTGTGTTCTGAACTGAAACTTGAATGCATGTGCACCTCACAGAAAGGCAGCAGGTTTCTCTAACGTTCCCCCAGAAATTAGGGAATGTATTCCCTGCCATGTCTGACTGTCACCAAGGAAAAGTAGTACTGAATTTTTGCTGAGGATGTTAGGTTGAAATTTGTCACAGTCCTTTAGTTGTTGTAGATATATAGTACAAAGAGAAAATACTGTTGAGCAGTTATGACAAGTTTTGACATTTCTGACTTCCTTTATATTAAGACGCTAACCACAGACACTATTTGTCTCACCCCCTGATTTGGGCTGATTCAGAGAGCCTTAAGTTTTCAGATTCAGAGTGGGTTTGTAAAACGTTAAGACATACAGGTTAGTAAAATTTTCAGTGTAGAGCTGCATTAAAACACAGTGACAGTACCAACCTATCAAGATTTCCAGGTAAGTTGCCACAGTGCAGATGTTCACCAGCTCTGATTTTCTTGAGATACAGGATGATGTGCTTTTTCTGGCCTGAAATTCCGTTTCTGAAAAAAAATTGATTGGAAAATACTAAGATTTATAGGAGGAGCTCCTGCTTTGCTGGCAACAAAAGCTAAGTGAAAATGACAGAGAGTGCGCACTTCTTTCTACAAGTTCCATCCTCAGTGGGAAAGCGGCAGGCTGACCCTGGTGTGTTCCAACTCCACGTGGGAGGATTTGATGTACTTTATTTCCAAAAGTTAGTTGTAGCTGCAGCTTTCACATATGGGAAGAGACAGAGGTTAAACACGAGACTGCTGTAAAAATGTACTAGCATTTGTAATAATTTTTAAATTTTATTATTCCTTGAAATATCATAATTAAAGGAACATAAAATAATAACAGAAGAGAAAAAAGTGATTTCTTGTTCTTATAGGATCATAAAATCATAGAGTGGCTTGGGTTGGAAGAGATCTTTGAGGTTGTCTCGTTCCAACCCCCCTGCCTAAGGTACAGGCACCTTCCACTTGACCAGGTGGCTCAAGGCCCCATCTAACCTGGCCTTGAACACTTCCAGGGTTTGGACACCCGCAGCTTCTCTGGGCTATCCGTTCCAGTGCCCCACCACCCTCACAGAAAAGAATCCTAACCAGGTTCTTAAATCCTGGTTCTGATACTATTGCAGTCATTGTATCAACACCTTTTAGATCCTCTTAACTTCTTCTGCCTTCCTTAAATTGCCAGTGCCGTTGCTCCAACTAATTCTTAAATGGAGTGGAAATTACATAAATAGGAGTTATTTGAAGCTGCAGAATGATTTTACACTCATTCTTATGTAATGAGCTAGAACTGTGCAGCTGACCAAAACCCAGTCCTTCGTTCAGAATTCCAGCCTGTTTTTCACTTCAGTGGCTTTGTAAACTTCCCTCTAGCCTTTATGCACTTTTTTATGTGGTTTAACTGAAATTCTGAGAAAGTAAAGGAAAATGAACCGTGGACATGGAGAAATGTGGAAGGACAGATGAAGTGAGAGATTTCACATCGGAATGGGGCCGAGAGAAAGCAGTGCTGTAAGAATGGTTTGATCAAAATGTTTGGGATGGTAAAGTGACATAGAGAAAAAAAATTTGATTAATTGAGAGAAAATGCATGACAAGAAAGATGAGATTTATTGGACTGGAAAAGTCTTCCTTGATGACAGCAAGTGGCATAGTTTTCCAAAGAAAGTGTCTCTGTTATTTGGGAACCGAAAACTTGGTTTGTATGAAGACTAGAAAATACCAGTGTAGAACCTGTGCTTCTGTAGGTGGGCATTCTTCAAGCAAAAATCTACGTCCATATTCTGACTTGCTTGAGAGAGCTCCATTAATCTGGTTCAGGCTTGGGATAAAACCCTAAGGTATGTTTTCTCTGCTTGCTCCCTTTTTCCCCTAAATGTTATTATACTGCAGCTTGGCTCTGTCCACACAGTCTGGAGCAGACTGTGTTGTAACTTGCTTTAGCCGCCGCTGAATTTAACTGCTTTTGGCTTTGTAAGTAATGCCTTAGGAGAACTCTTGCTCATCTGTTCCCTGAGCCAAAGGAAAACTCCTCCAGTAGCTTTCCCAGTGTTTTCTCTGGCTGGAACACATAGTTACCGATTGCTAGGTGAAGATACACTATCTTTAATCTTATTTTTGTATTTTCAGTTTGTCCAGCTGACATAGTCTGAGATAACCACTTTAACTGAAGTAGTGAAAGAGGACTTTCACAATGGATTTTCTTTTCTTTTACCTGCACTCCATGTAATTAAATTCTTCCACTGGTGGGAAAAATGCTTTTCCTTGATGTAAATGTGTGGCAAGTAGCCAGACACACGCATTTCCCTGCTAAGCATACTACTTCCAATATTTTTCATAACAGAATGACTTATCTTTGTTTCTTAGCCGTGTATGGTTGGCTTTCTGATCCTATTGTCATTTAATCTGTTGCAAGAAATGCATCCATTGGGAAATTGTTAAATAGGATCTCAATAAACCTTTGGATTATATTTAGCAAGTACAAATCACTAGGAGATATTTGCATATTTATTTGTTGAATCTCAGCTTCCACTTCAGGTTAGATGAGACATAAACAATTCTACAGTACCTCTGGCAAAGAATTAGTCTTCTAAGCAAGTCAAAGTAACACTGGGAATTTGGAGGAAGATTTCTGAAGTTTTAGAAGGAACTGTGAAAAGTTTGTGCTTTGTTTTAGCTCCATACATTTTATGACAAGTATGGAATTAATTTTGTAGACTTTTGCTCTGACACGTCTTGTTTGTTTTACTCTAATACATCTTTCTGAAATATATTTATGGCAGCAATGGTCAGAGACTGCACTTTTGCCTGCATCAGTAATGTAAAAATTATCCTAATTTAAAGCCAGCTAAAATATTTCAGGGGTGGTGGCTTGTTTGTTTGTTTATTTTGTTTTGGGGGTGTTTTTTGGTGTTTTTTTTTTTTGGTTTTTTTTTCCCAGGGTCAACAGCTCAGACTCTGCATTGTACTTTGTAACAGAGGCCACAGATAACTGTGATCTGCCAGAAAGGTTTTAGTAGGTTTTATGCAAGATCCAGGATCAGGAGGCCAGGTACCACAGCATGCTTTTGTGCTCTAGCAATGGAAATACCACTTCAGATGTGTTCTTGGCCTGCTTCATTTTAGGAGGATCTCTGTGTAAATTATAAGTGAAAATTACTGTAATTAATTGTAATTAGTATAGTGTTTATAGTGGATGCATGTTCCAAAATCTTTAACAACGGTGTAGGAGACTTCATAGTTTCAGGAACTGTAGATTTACAGCAGCAATTAGATCATTTAGGCCAACCCTGAATAGCTTTTGAACTCTGCATTTACTGTCCATTTGCACCTTTGAAAATCCTCCCACTTATTGACAATTAAATTTGTTGCCTTTTACTTGTTTACATGAAAGCACTTGGCATACTCTTTCTGTTTGTGTCTCAGTGTGCCTTATTTATTTAGTAGCATTGCTGGATTTTAAGTTCTGGAGATAAACCAAAGCAGTAAGGGCACATGGCTTACCTGCTGTTCATTGCTTGTCCTTTCTTGCATGCCTGGATATGCAGGAAAGACTTGCATTGAAAGTGAGACTGATAAGCTTCCAATTCTCAGAACAAGGTGCTATTTTTATTATATAGTAAAAGACTTGAGATGGCACTTTGCTTGGTACTCTGTTCCTACACATCCACATGCTCTTTGAAGCTCTGTCCTTAATATTTGTCCTATAAAATCTGTATTGTTTAAAGGGAGAAAAACAATGTGGTGCATTTTAGAATGTGTGAGTGCTTAGAATGTTATTTGATACTCTGGTGGGAATAATTGAGGGTTGGAGTCTGCACTTGGATTAGCAGAAAACTATCCGTGTTAAATCTTTGAACTGTATTTTCTTTTTAGTCACATGCTTCTGCAATAATTTCCACTTTTGCAGAATATTAGTTCAAAATACTGTGTTCTGTATGAGGTTCATGTAAACCTGATTTTCCTATTTCACATGCATGAGGAGTCATTTGTTAGTACCTAGCCTCGTCTCAGAAAATGAAGATTACTCAAACTGGATTTGTGATCTCTGACATGAATTTCCTCCCACTACTTCTTCCATTTTCTTCCACTTTGGTAGGCATCCGTTTTTCAAGTTCCAGTAAAGCTTCTTGTACAAGAATTTTACCTTGTAATTATTCTTTCTCCTTTTTTTTCTTTTTTTTCTTTTTTTTCTTTTTTTTTTTTTTTTCCCTGGTGTTTGCAAGACCAATTTGCAGATTTTTTTGCAGTGAATTAAACTTGTAGCTGAAGAAGATGGGGGAGTTTCTCTGCCTTTGATCACATCTAGAACTTTCCACCTAAGAGAGCTTCATTCAGTCAGATAACTGCTTTTCAATCGGTGGCCAGAGTAAGCCAGCATTTAATGAAAATTTAGAGTCTGGATGCGTTTCGTCTGGGCTATTTATTTTTCCTTGAAGGCAGAGATAAGGAAGGATGTGGAATGATGCAGTGCTGAATGAAGGGTAGCAGAGGAGACACCAAGACTGGATGCAGGAACACAAGGAAATTTACTTTCTTCACTGTTACCTGATAGGATCTATTTTTATATAGAAATGTCACCTGACAGGAGTCAGGAGAGAGAATATCCAAGTAGTTTAGATGCAGCTAGAGGCAGGGAGCTAAAGGCACGAGGGAATAGAAGAGGCAGTTGAGGTGATCTGAATGCACAGCTGTATATAAAAATAGTAGTTGGAAGGGAGAGGTTTTTGAGGAAGCTGACCACGTACTGCATGTGGGTATAATCACAGCATAGAAGCTGGCACTAATTGGTAGCGGAGAAATGAGTTGAAAGACTGATGTGTTATGCTGGAGAACTCAGGAGGAAAAAGTGAGAAACAGATGACTGAAAGAAGAGTGGCATCAGAAAAAAAGGAGGTGAGATGAAGATAAGTATAAATTTGAGGCTGTGAAGGAAGAAGGATGTGATTAGAGGACTGAGGACAGCAAATATAAGGCAGTTGGCCAGCAGCAGGGGAGAAGGGGAAAAAAACCCAAGTCATGAAAATCTGGGTTTCCTAGTGGCATCAGAAGGATGCAAGCATGTGAGTCTGAAGAGTCATTTTCTTTAGGTGGAAAGGCCCACCTGTCAGCAGTTTTTTTTCTGAGGAAAGAGCAGTGTTTTGTTCTCCAAGACCAAAGAAACTCTATGGAAAGATAAAAATAAAAACAGTCCTAAAAATCTGTGGCTGGTGTGGTTTTAGTAGGATTCCTTGGTCTCTGAGAAGGAATTTGGGTGAATGACAAGCTAATGAAGATGCACCAAGAGGCATGAAGAACTCAAGGTCATGCAGACATGAAGAGGTCTTCATGCAATGGGTATGTCTGTACTAGTAAATTAAATGAAATCTAGAAGCAGTCCCTGGCCCTGGAAATTAAATGTATCTACTGTTGACTGTCCCTGGCCTAGTTTTGGTGTATACTTACGGGAACTCACCTGAACCATTTAAGGTTTGAAAGTTATCTTGGGATTGTTCCCGGTAGGCAGTTTGAAAGCAACCAGCCTGTTTTGGAGGGTGATAGACTTTATTAGCATGGCACCTTTCTGTGCCAGTTGGCCTCAACATTCTTGGACATGTTTATTTTGCTTGTAGAAGTAGAGCTGTAAATGGCTCAGTAGATGCAATCCCTTAGAAACTTAGGACATCGACAGTCTTTGATGCAAGTTGTGACAGGCAGCGAATATGATTTCTTCTTTAAAATGTTGCTGAGCTTTGATGTTGATGTGCTCTCAGATTTTGTTTTCATGGAGCATGATGACATTGTAGAAGAGTTGGTTATACAAAGTAAGTTTGTATGAAACATGCATTTACTTATTTCCATTTAAATGTTATACAAGCATAAGCAAACATGGGTCGTAAATAACGCTCCATCTCACAGAAGGGCAGGCTGTGAAATTAAAGAAACAAAGTTGTGGGGTTGATAGGTAATTCAGTTGGCTGGCCTAAAAAGCCCAAACATTTAAAAGTAGAGAAAACATTTCTAGAAGTCCTTGAAACTTGTGCCAAACCAAGTTAAATCTCCAGACCTAATAGATAAGACAAATATGGATCTAGAATGGAATAGGTGTAATGTGAAGGTGATGGAGGCATGGAAACATTGCAGTGAGTGTAGCAAAGTGTGTAAAATGAAATTTCATGTGTTGTTCTGGATTTTGAATTCAGAAATGATTCAAACTAAAACAGGAACAGCACGAAGAGTGTCACTGAGAGCCTTTGTCTTAGCAGAACAGGCTAGCGAAGTGAAACCCAGAGCATGCTAAGATAGTTCCTTGATAAATACAAGAAGGAAGGGGCTGGTACAGAGGGATGCTGGTTAATTAACCTAAACAGTCTTGACACATGAACAAAGTTAGTAACAGATGTCAATTTTAGCAGAAAGCAGTCAATTGACTCTGAAACTAAAGTTAGATCATCCATGTTACTAAAGCAGCATGCATCTCAGCTCCCATTTTCTAAATGGGTTCATGAACGTGACCTCTTCTTAAACAGGCACGATGTCAGTTTTTTGAGGAGCTTCAGAGACGAGCAGGAGGATTTGCACTTTTCCTTTCAAACGCCTTAGCTTCTGAAGGGCCAAATGCAACATTTTTGGAAAGGACTGTGCAGAGTATTTGGCAATCGTCCTCCAGCATATCTTCAGTCTTTCAACAATCATCCTATACTCATGGATCCTTTCCTCTTCAGTTACAGAATTAGAGAATCATAGAATGGTTTGGGTTGGGTTTTTCACTAGACCGGGTTGCTCAAAACCTCATCCAGCTTGCCCTTTTACAGTCCCAGGGATGGGAGCATCCCTGGCTTCTCTGGGTAACCTGTTCCAGTGTCTCAGCACCCTCACAGTTAAGAATTTCTTGCTAATCTAACCTATCTTCTTTCAGTTTAAAGCCATTGCTTGTCCTTACACTGCATGTCATTGTTAAAAGTCCCTCTCCAGATCTCTTGTAGGCCTCCTCTAAGTGCTGGGAGGTGCACTAAGGTGTCCTCAGAGCCTTCTCCAGTTCTGCCCTTTAAATTTTCTCTGTTGAGGGTTCATATTGTATGTGTTCTCCATGGTCCTGCCGTCACAGGTGCCGTGCTGCTTTCCTGGTTCGGCTGTATGGGAAATCAAGCCCACACAGCAAGTTCAACAGAAGGAGCTTGTCTCCAGGAGATGTTGTGTCAGACTGTGTCAAACTATTGCACTGTTTTTTCTCAGTTTGCCCTGTTGCTGAAGCAGGATTTCATGGAGATCATCCGAAATGCATGTCAGTGTAATATTGGAAAATTTTATGTGTGACTGAAAGTGAATGTGAATTCATGACCCCAAATTGTGACAGAAGGTAATTTTAATGTCTTTCTTATTATTTTTGTTGGCCTTTACGTATTTCTGTAAATACTGTGTAGTTGAATGAATACCAGACCAATGAATGTGGAAGACCTCTGTGTCTCTAAATGAAAACTTTCAAATATAAATAGCTTTAAAACTATAAATAGAAAAAAACCTCTATACTATATTTATCACTGACCACTTTTTTCCCCTTTCATTGCATCTCCCATTTTATTTTTAGGGATGCTTACTTAAAATAGTTTCCCTGCTTTCCTGTTGGCCATTATATGGCCACTGTGGAATAATCCAAGTTATTTCTAAGCCAGATGGTAAGGAAAGTGTTCTTTACTTGAGCAATGTGAGCCTGAAGTCTTGTCTGTTCGACCTTCTTCACTGATGGCATCAGCTTTGTCTGTTCAGTTGACTTCACGTACGTATTCCTTAGCTGGTTTCAAAATGTGATTCCGGCATTGTTCAGGACCTCCTGCTCTTCTTACATTGATGTTATTCTGTGTCCCCCTCATAAAATGGCAGCTCTGGTTTTGCTAACTTACTAAAGTCCATACTCTTCACAAAAGTCACTATGTTGGCAGTCATAACAATTTATTTTTTTTAACTCTAATTTAATTAATTTTACAATATTGATGTGTTGCAAATTGCCTCAGCTGCACACAACATAATAGGAATAGCTTTAAGTTTTGATGGCCCTCAGGCCTTAGCTTTGACTTCACTGTTGAAACTGCAACTTCCTGTGCACTTTTAATTTGTGCTATTACATCCTTTCCCCCCTTTGTGTGTGTGTGTTAATAGATACATAATTTAAAGTAGAGTTGAATTTAGTGTAAGCCACATTACTGTTTGTTAGGGTTTGCAGGCCACAGTAGTCTTCCAACACTACTTGTTTGAAGAGGCTGCAAGGGCATCACATGGTTCTTTTCTCCTGAACTGCCTCAAGAAAGGGAAGTAAGTGTTTGTAAGGACTGGCTGATTATCTGTACACTGCCCAAAATGGCAGACCAAGTGCAGAAATGCAGTTATTATGAGCAAATAAGATCACAGTTGGTTCCTTGTAACTCTGACTGCATGCTTTGGTCTCATCCTGGACCTCTGCTGTGGGAAGGAAGAGGAAGGAAGCAAGATAGGAATTCTTATGGCTAAGAAGTAGGAAAGAAGTAGGACAAGTCAACAAGTTTTGTGCCCACATCACCAGCAGTGAACGCTTTCTGGCACATCTGAGGCAGCAGTGGTTCCCTCTTGTACCAAGAGAAATACCTTCTCCTGTGTCATTTGCCAGCAACCAGGAGATGTGTCTCTATGGGCAGATGGGCTGGGCCCACCCTGAGGGTGCACCTCAGATATGTCAAGGTGTTTGATACCATCTCTTTGGTGTTAGTGGGGTCCCAAGAGCAGCAGTTCTGGGAGCTGATATGATGAGATGGAGTGAGAGGTGATGTTCCCGTCTCTGCCCAAGCCTGTGCTACTGTAGTCATTGCCATGAGACCACTTGTACCTTGGACTTCTTGCAGCTCTGGAGGAGCAAAGACAGCAGCAGAAATGTGTTCTGTCATCTTTGAGAGGTGGAGAAGGCGCTGCTGCTTGTCAAATAGGAAATCCCCAAGCGGCCAGCTACTCCTCATGGACTAAAACTGTTTTCCTGTCCTTATCAGGCAGGAATATTTTTTCCTGCTGGTAGGCGATCATGAAGATTCCTTAACGTTATATCCAAGCAGATTGCTGATGCATCCAGCCAATGAGAGGTAAAATGGTCTGTGTTCACGTGGCTCTGAGACTCTGGGGAATCATGGACTCATTTAACCATCAATCTTTATGCTTTGAGGTCTGCCAGCATCTGCAAGCTTCTTGTTAATTTTAAATGCGATTTGATGTAGTTTATTTTTATGCAGCACCTTGGATGCCTACTGAGAAGAGCTCTTAAAATAGGTGTAATTCAATGTGCTGTTCAGACTTCTCATTAATCTGCTTGTCTTTACTCCTACCCAGAGGTAAAATACAAAAGCTACGGAGGGAGGAGTTTGGAATAAAATTATAGAAAAGGGGGCTCTGAAATTAAGACATTTAGTACGGAGGACTAAGTCTAGCAGTGGAGGAAACAGAACAGGATGTTCAGAAAGTCCAGGCCCTTTGGCATGAGTTTAGGAGCTTGGAAAATAAGCAGGGCTGCAGTGAATTTGTGAAACAATGTTTGTCTTCCTAAACTGAATACTGGAAAGGATCCATTTCACACTTTGCCTTTGCCAGCGCCCTGATATCTATTGTAGCACTCATCTTCTGGTCTCTTTATTTTCAGAGAAAAGTTTGACTTTGTGTTTAGAAGTTATTTGTGTTTCCTGCTTTCTTATGGCACTAAGACGATCATGTTGTGGCTACGGGGCTAAACTTCGCAGTCTTATCTTTGGTGCTGCTGTGCCACCCTGTTTCTGATGTTTGTATTTTAACTGCAGCCATGGGCTTAAAAGACTACACTTCCACTTTGCTTCACCACTGCTTTGTCTGCATGGCTAAATTAATCAGGGCCAGGACTTGTATCTTATGATTGTCCATATTGTTTAATTTCTAGCACATTCCATGACATGATTTTGGTCCGTGCCAACTAGCACACTCCCAGATGACAGCTGTGGCAGGATGGCGTGGGAGAGAGACTGTTCTCAACAGGCATTATTGAAGAGGTAACCATGTTTGCAGGTGAAAACAGTGTAAAGAAGTGGATTGCAACTGGCTTTGCCTTTCTCCCCAGGCCTCTGGATTCTGATGTATTTTATACACTAGGACCAGTCTCTCCTGATCTTAGCATTTGCGAAAGATACTGAAATACAAACTTTTGCTTCTTCATTGCATCACTAGGTGCTGTTATCCACAAAAACATCAAGCCACCTCCTCCTTCTCCCTGTGGGCCATCTGCTCAAGCTTACAGCAACACTTCCATAGTGATAAGATCTTTATCTTTGAATAAGAGTCAGGTAGGGGTGCAACTTAAGTTTTATGTCAAGCTAGTTCACAACAAAACCAATCCCTCTGAACCCGAGTGAGCTTTCCAGAGAGTGGTCTTCCATCAAGCAGCATATTTGCATGCAGAGGTTTGGCAGTAGCTCACAAAGCCAGTGTTGTCACAGGCCCACAACAGCAAGTTAGATAAGTAATTGCTGTTCTGGTATGTATGTGTTTGCTTATCACACAGGGTCATGATGATTGCACATACAGATGCTACATTTGCTTGTACACATGGTTTTTTTTGAATTTCACACCTATAATTCACTCTTTAGGCTTTGTTTGTTGCACTTTACATTAAAATAGGGAATGTTTACATTCCCCTGTGGGATTTCTAGTTTGTGAAGCCCTCTGCAGTTTGCTGTTGTGTAAGGGATCTTTGAATTCCAGGGCATTGCTGATACTTCGGCTGAATGTGTTTTTCCAAAAATTCTTTGTATAAGGTGGACCTCTGTATTAAATATTCTCTATAAACCTTGATTGCTCTCTTTGTGACTTCATTTTTTAGTGTCTGAGTTTTTAGTTGCAAATGGAGATATTATTAAAACCACAGTCTTCCACACTCACTGTTGCAAATATATTTTCATTTAGGTCGTACACGGTGTGATGTTTCTAGGATGTACATCAACAGTAGCTATGGGCTGCACAGACTTGGGTTTTTATCTTGAAAATGGCAGGAATAGCTGCACAGTGAGCCTGTTTCTATCATCAAGATTTAAGCTCTTGAGCCTCTTCTTGGTGCCACTGGAGCAGCAAAGGAAGAAACCACTGGAGTCATTGGACTAAGCAGTGTAGGTTTCTTCATCTTTATCAAGGGGGTTAGAAACACTGAGCAAAAGGGATTTTGTTGTGGTAAATGAAACGGTGCTTTTACAAACTGGTGTGGTGGGCAGGTTTGAGGCTAATGAGAGCTGTGACGGTAACAGTCACACAGAAATTGTTAGGAAAAAGAAAGTCTGCGAGAGGTGCAGGGTCTCCTGTGTAAACTCTGTTTACAGTTGTTGCCAGTCTATGCACTCCTCTCTGTGTTCATTAGCTGAAGAGACTGAAAAGTCAGTCTGGAAGAGATTGTGCTGACTACAAGTTTCTGTAGCCTTTGGTGGTGCCAGCTGCAAAAATAGGCAAATCCGGCTGCGGTGGAAGGGCGTGATGGGGCAGCTCCAGCCCAACTGCTGCCCTGGAGGCGTTTTGGAGGCTTTGGCTGGAAGCCGTGAAATGCATCTCCCAGGGGAGGACTGCATTGCAAACAGACCTTGCCCTTCCCCTGTCGGTGGATTCCTTTGGCAGTAGGCTGGCATCAGAACACCTAAACATCTTTATCATAAACTGCAGTGATTTTTTTTTTTTTTTTTTTTTTTTTTTTTGACCCTCTTTGGGATGGATGTGAGATTTGCATTGTGTTCACTAATTCATCTCACATATGACCCTTCAAAAAGTCTCGTTATAGCAGCCATTCATTAGTGGTGGCATTGTGCCTGGCTGGAGGCCAGGTGAAAACATGTTTCTCGATTTTTCACTCTTACATGGCCTAAACCAAGCATTAGCAGCTCCCCGTTGATTTAAGTGGCTCTTGATTGGATCAAGCCTACTCTGTTATAGGAAACAAAGGTCTGGAGAAGTAGTTCGTATTTTTCCTTGGAGTTCAGCTTTCTTAAAGAGGAGAGGTGAGAGGTCCTCTGCACCCCAACCTGAAGGAATACCTTTGAAATAGGATACTTGTTTACATGTATAAAAAGATTAGCATTAGGAATAACTTACAGGTAATGAAATAAACCTTTATGCATGCTTGAGAGGACTTTTTCTTTTCCCACAGAATTATGGTCCTTGGTAACTTCGTCAACTCTGAGTAGGAAAAATCTTTCAGAGAAAGGTTTAATGTACGGGGAGAAAAGCCCACTGTACAAAGCAAGCTTTCTGCTGAAAATTTAGAGTTAAAAAAAAACCCCATAAAATGGCTTTATCTGTTATAATTTTATGTCTTTTTCCTTTTCAGGGAATAATTAATTTTTCTTGTTCATCTTATTTTCTTAGTTTTCATAGGAAGGGGTCAATATTGGGATCACTCAGTAAACAAGAAGTCTCAATAAGAGCCAATCTTTGCTTCAGGCAGCAATTTGACTACAGCAAATGTAGGCAGACTGGTGTTAGCTCCCATGAACTGTAATGACACTTAGACTGTTACTGAACTAAGTATGCAGGTCAATGGGTAGGTCTGCATCCCATACTGGAGTTCTTACTGCCGTATGATTCACTGCTTTTAGGACCTGCGTTAGTAAGATTAAAGTCAGTGCTGCTTTGCCTACCTAGCTTCTTCCTGCAGGGAATACAGGGGCAAAATGCTGGTGAAATCCTGAGCACAGAGAAAACAAAGAGAGATCCACACTTACCTTGTTGCTGTGATTTTTGAGGCTTTTCTACACTTTCCTGTGGGACAGATTGCTGTGTTGCCTCATTTTCATTGGTGTGGTTCGGACATCAGTTATTCAGTTGCTACCCTTGCACAAGTGCCAAAAATCACAGATGTGGAAATCTTGGATACTGTGATTTTTCACAGCATTCATAACAAAAAGACAGTTGGCTTCAGACATCAGAGGCATCTTTGAATACGAAAAAAAGCTCTTTTAAGTGTATTCTTCCTTTGTAAAGGCAGTTGTTCATTCGGACCGCAGTCAAGTGTGAGTACCCTCAGCTGGAACCCTCTGCTGCAGTGTGGTCTTGCTCCTGTTTACAGTCAACGGGGGTGTTTGGGCCACTGCAGCTCATCACCCAGGCTTTTCATCAGCTGCTGAACTTCATTTGTTTTCTGGAGTTTACTCCCTTAAAAATATGGTAGCCATCAGTAGAAAACCAACTGAAACGAGAAGTGTTGGACTTGTTTTCTGTTTTAGATATTACGTGGTTCTATAGCAAATAAAAGGTATAGATTATTTAGTTTTATCCAAACAAATAATTTGCAACAGCTGGTAAGGAAGGGAAACAGCCATGAGCTGAAAATAAAATTTACAGCACAGTTCTCTGTATGTTGTTAGGGAATCATTCCCATGCAACCCAGTAATGGAGCAGAGATTTCAGGGATTATGTTCAGATTAAATGTCATCAAGAGCTGAGCCTTGGCCGTATGCCAGGAAGGTCATATGAGGAAAGTCCCAAAATTTTACACTCAAATAAAATTTAGTTCTTAACAACCATAATACACTGCAAATTTTAGCACAAATAATGACTTAGGTTAGGAAATCCCAGCATAATTTTATTTTTAGAAATTTTATTATTTAGTTTAGGTTCAGGATTTTTCACTTCTTTTGGGGATTTAAGACTATGTCAGCAATTTTATGTGGGGGGTACAGGTTTTTTTTCTTGGTAGCATGATATCGAGAAACTTTAGACCAAAACTTTTACAAGTTTTAAATTCTGAAATTTTTCATTTTCAAGTTAAACATTAATGGAACAATAGCCTGCTAATACTTCCATGAGTATTATTATTTCCCAGAAACACCCCTGTTATTTTTAAGAAGTCTAAAATGCTGTAATTCCATGGCATTTATGGAAGGTTATTACTGGGAGGGAATGAGAAAATAGTTACAAATACATAGTTGAGAATTGCTTTTTCTTTTATTATCTGTGGTTGGTCTGTACCATTCCAAGGAAGGAATATGCTGACAGTCTAATACTGCATTGAGAATGTCTCATTTTGGTTTAATCTGATCTGTTTACAGTAGATTGGTTTCAACTACGGAAGGGAATTCTTTCCCTAGGGGGTATCTATACATGGAATTGTAGCGCCTTAGTTATACCACTTGAAATAAACACTCTTTTAATCTACCTACCATCTCTGGAAAAAAAAAAAAACCAAACCAAATTTGAAACTATTTTAAAAGTGATTTCTTAAATCTCTTAAGTGCTCTCAAGTGTGATCCTACTATGCATATGCCTGAAGGTATATGATGATTTTTTCCCTGTCATTTCATGTGCTGCCTGGCACTGACCCCAGCAGTGGTGTGGGCACACTCCTTCCTGCTGCCCTTGGTGGACATCAGGTGCTACAGAGAGAATTGTCACAAGATTTCTTTTGGGTGCGACCAACCTCCGGAGTCAAACCACAGCTGTTGGATTGGATTTACCAGTGAGCTTCAACAAAAAGGGAGCAAAACTTGGAGTCATTAGCCAAAGCAGTGATGAGACCGTGGATTCAGGGCTCCACCTTTATTTTCTAGTTAGAGATGCATCCCATATTTGTAAACCTTATTTTAGGTATACTGTATGTGTTTATATACCCAAGTATGTGTGTATATACCCATATATGCGTATGTGCATGCTGAAGTTTTTTTCCCCTTTCTCTGCCTCTCCTCTTTGCTCACCTTGCCTGCTGCAGTGAGGCACAAGACAGGGCAGGAAATTGTTTTAGCTGAGGAAGGCCAGCATTTCAACGAGAGAGTCTACAAACTCATCTTCAGTTCATAAAAGTGTAGAGGTTGGGAGATAACGATCAGAGTTGTCAGATTCTTGAAAGGGTCACAGTGATAACAGTGGGATCAAAAGTCAAGCTGAAAAGCGCCGGGAGATGTGTCTGCAGCAGTAGGACCTCAGGCTGGGCGCCCAGGCTCCTGAGGCAGAGGTGCTGCCAAGTTTTGCAGAACAACAGATTCAATTGGTTTGTTATTGTACGTAGGGTACAGTATGCAACTGCCTTTAAAGTGCAGATGTAAGAAATTCCAGTTAGAAGTCAGTCCTTTAAATACTATGAATAAACAAGGTAAATACATTAATTATTTCAATAAACTTAGACCTCATGTTGCACCATTAATTTGTCCTGCTTTTCTAGACCTTTATTTAAACTACAGGCAGTAGAATTTTACCATCCTACATCCCCAGACAAACAGTAATAAATCAACCCTTATTTCTTTATTTGCTTGAAGCTAATGTGACAACAAATAGTCTGTTCACATACATTATTTCTTTGTACTACATCGTATGCAAATATTTCAATTATTATCCTTTTATCTCTATAATATTTTAACAACATGATACAACATGTATCTCTGATAAACTGAGTTACATAAAAGCAGCTTCACATCTACATAATGCTTTAACAAAACATTCCCTCTATTTCAAGTTAAAATGTGTGTTCAGCTTGGGAATAGCCTCATAAAGAAACTTAATTTGCCTTATTAAGAAACACTTGTGTATTCTCATAAGTTTCAATTTTTATTTTTTAATTTTTTAATTATAATTTTATCACATTTTGGACTGCAGCCTGCCCAGGCTGCCCGGGGCTGGCAAAGGTTTGGTAAGTTGAGTTTTGCAGTTAAATTGAGTTGGTTTATTTTTTATAAAGGATGTAGCTTGACTTCCTTGCACCTTTTTTTTTTTCCTTTTCTTTTCTTTTCTTTTCTTTCTTTCTTTTCTTTTCTTTTCTTTTCTTTTCTTTTCTTTTCTTTTCTTTTCTTTTCTTTTCTTTTCTTTTCTTTTCTTTTCTTTTCTTTTCTTTTCTTTTCTTTTCTTTTCTTTTCTTTTCTTTTCTTTTCTTTTCTTCTTTTCTTTTCTTTTTCCCTTCTGTAAATATTTATGTAACTGGATGTTTATTTTCTAGTATTAATCCTTGAGAACGATGGCTTCCCCTCTAAAGATGATAGAACCCTGAAAACTGATCTTACCCCAGCAGGGTTCATCCAGCTTGGTACATGTGCAGCGCTGTGTCACCAGCATTATTTGAAGCAGGATTGCTCCGAGGGCCCGTGAGACCACTTGGCACGGTGAAGCCTCACCCTGTGTGAGTGGCTGTGTCCCGGTGCCTTGCTCGGGCAGGTGGGAGTTTCAGTGCCTGTGGTGTCACAGGGATGGCCGTGGCAGGTGCTCTGCTGGGTGATGGAGGTGACCTGTGTGTGCCGCCCACCCAGCGTGGCTTCCTCAGTACGAGTTGAGTTTTGGGTACTTAGGGCCATGTGAGGTTGCACTGGTTGTATCCTGAAGTATTTGAAGTGTCTTATCCTAATGTGTAAAGCAAAATAAGTGAGGGAAGAGTCTCCCTGTTTCCCAAAGAAGGGGAAGAGAAACACATAGTGATAGAAGAATTAATTTCCTCTTAAGTCTGGCTGTACTGTCTCGAGGCTTTTTATAAAACCAAAGAGCATTCCTAAGCATCTATTTCCTGGAGGGGTGTGAAATAGCCAGGTGTGCTTTGTGTAAAAGCGAGTGACTTTAGCCTGAAACATCGCTGCAGACGCTTCATGAGTCAGATCATTCATGACTGCCATAATGAGATTATTTATGGCGGGCTCCTCATTGTGACAATGATGCTTTGTTTGAAGTCTGCATTGTCTATGTGCTATACTTCCGATTTGAAGATTCCTTCTCTGCTAGAAAACCACATTGCAGCAGGGAACCAGAAGTGAAGATCAGTGCTTCTAAATTCAGGACGTTACTCAGTGCTGGAAAGAACTGGGAAAGGTCATAGCTAAGTTAGAAGCTCTAACCATGAACTTCAGTGGGATGGCACTACTTCTGTTGATCCTGAGGTAGGTTTTTAATTTGATTTTTAGTGAGATGTCTTTTTTTTTTTTTTTTTTTTTTAAACTCTTATCTTCTTATTAGAACTGATTAAATACTGCCAAGAGAGTTTTGTTGCTCATGATCATATAAGAGATGTTTTGTTTTGGTAGTGACAGTCCTTCATGCACACAGCCATTTTGTGTAAGGAAAGGAAGAACAAAACCACAGCATTTCTTTACTTTTCAGAGTCAAGTTAATTTTAAGTTCACCCATATTCTTAATTTTTTAATGAAATGGTTCTTGTCACTATTACATAACTTTTGTGAGGTCCCTATGTTAAGAGGTGATTATCTTCCACAGCAAGGTGATTACACTTTGTGGTGGAACCATGACCAGGGTGTTTTGGACTTAGGTGCTAGAATATGGCTTGGATTTGTCTCCTGTACACCTGGGTGGTCAGGCTGAAACCAAGGCATGTTGTGCTCTGGCTCTTTCCCCCAGGTGGAGCATCCTTGTGTGATCTTCCTGTACCTGGTGCCCAGAGCAGCTGGGAAGTTCATCCCTGGTGAGGCAGGCTGGGGAGCAGGAGGTACTGGAATCCTCCTGCTCTTGAGGAGTCCCACAATGCTCACAGGCAGCTCTAGTGGCTGCACTAGAGGAGGCAACCTCTGCCACCAGTGGGTAGATGACGATGGTGAGTCAGGAATGACTTTGAGGAGAACGGAGAGACCATCCCAGTGTGGCAGCAGCACCTCAGAGGGAATAACCAGAGCTGTTTGCTGCAGTAGTAGAGTTGAAAATAACTGTGTTTCCCATGGTCAGCAGCTTATACGTAAAACAAAGAGCAAACTCGGTTCTTGAAAAGCACATCTGAAAATACTGCTTTTGTTTTTACTTTTGATTCCAGCTTTTGTCCTTGAGGCTCAGAGGTTTCCTGGTGTTTTCTTTTGAAACTGTGCTGTTTTATGCAAGGCAAACAAGACTAAAATAAATCCAATGGAAACATTACAGAGACTCTGTCCTCTGTTGGGGCATGTGACTTTTAATTTTTTTTTTCCCCAATTACTTATTATATTCTACAGCTGAAGATTGTTTGGATTGTTATGGATGTTAGCTATGAATTTTGAGCTCCAGTACAAGTTTGAATTCCAGGTCATTTTGTTGCATAACATTTATATGCTCACTTGCAGAAATAAAAAAGAAGGAGTTAATTGTTTGACAGGAAGAATAAATCATTTGACTGTTCTGTATTGTGTGGGGTTGTTATGACAGACTTCTTTTGGTTGCACAGCATTCAAATTATACATCAGTGGGGTAATGTTACATTATGTCATCTGTTGGTACTTCTACTAGCATTTTCATTACTTCATTAAAAATTTACAGTGGTCTGAAAGGCACGTTGTGATAGATGTAATAACAATTACACATGTGTGATTTTGTATAGTGTTATGTAGATCTACTTATTCTGCATCCCATAGCAAGAAATAGACTACTATTGCTCTTGAGATACTTGCCAGGTAATTGAATATAAAACCTGAATATTTTAGTGAAGTACTTAGTATTTGGATTTTAGCCATTTCATTTGCAGCTGACAAAAATGCTTTCACTGTTATTGGGAAGATAATCAAATTGAGTTTGCTGAAACCGAGATAAATTTTTTGAAGGCTGATTTATTTACAAATGAGATTAAATGGAAATGCAATAATACTTTTTGCCCTAAGCAGTTAAAGGGAGCAGTGTTTACTTATTACCTTCAACACACATCTAGATCAGGGCTGTTTAAATTGCAGCTTTTCATTTAGGCTTGAACCATGAACTTATTTGACCTTGCTATGATTACATTAACTTTTCCTGATGGTGTTGGATATGTGGCACATCTTGCTGTTTTTCCACTGTCTTGGAGAGTGGATTCACCATTCCTAGGTGTCAAAATTGTACATGACTCTTGGATAGCCATGAAGATGCACACCACAAATAGCTGAATAGCCCTTAGCAAATTAACTGAGTAATGCAGATTAATACAGTGTTATCTAGTTATTTTCTGAAAAATATTATTATTTTTTAAATGAAAGAAAAATAGCTGTAGAATTCTGTTGCCAGTGAACTTTTGATAGTTTTATTAAAATTTTCTGTTTTCTATGAAAATATATAAATTTCTATGAAAGTGTATAAGGCCTTAGTTGTGACCAGAACTTAGTTACCTAGATTAATAGGTATTAATGTAATTTTTGCTATGCCGTACTTGAAGAAGCCTGAAGATACTACATTGGTTATAAAGATTATGAATGTCAGAAAACAGGTTGGGAGTGAGGGGTCTGGCTTCTGACATAGTCCTCCATGTGTAAAAGTGCAAAATGAGCAATAATTATATTGTCACTATGACGACATCTAAGGTGCATGGGATAGGAAAAGGTCTCCTTGGAGTTGCTAAGTATTTGATTTCAGTTTTCTTATTTATTTTGATATTTTGAGAAATTCACAGATTTGCAGTTGAAGTTTTATAGCAAATGACAGGTTTGGAAGTCCTTAGCAGAACTACTGAAGTGTAGTTACTGCATGTACACAACAGAGAAAATATCTTGACAAGAAAATCCTTCAATTTCCAGCTTCAATTTCCACAAAACTCTTAAAAGGAAGAGTCACATGAAAATATTTTATTTAAACTGTTTGACAGTGCCATTCAAAAATGATATGTTTTGTGCTCCTACTTGTTAGCTCAAGCACAACCAGATAATGATAATGCTTAGACCTGTGATTATTCATTGCTAAATTTATTGATAATGGTACTCTTTCATTCTTGTAGAGTTGCTTTCCAAAACAATCTTTGTAGTGAAAGGCAGCCTGCTCCTATTTTCTCTTTTACCACCATAGCGGTCTCCTTTTTCTCTCTTTTCCTTTTTCATCTTTTTCTTTTCTATTTTTTAGTTAATTATTGTATTAAAAAGGACATGGAATTTTGATATACTGCCTTGCTAGGGAAGAGAATGGAGGGAAATAAGATAAAGTAGGCTAAAAGCAAATTGAAGTCTAAAACTGAAGTAAAGCTCTTAACTGAACTGAACTTTGAAATATTTATCTAGATCAGTAATGATTTCCTCTGTGAGCTCTGTTAAAAAAAAAAAAAAAAAGGAAATCTGGAGTTATTTGCCTAAGGTTGAAGCATATCATTATTAAATATATGTCAGTGTTATCTGTGGATTATTCAGTGGTTAATATGTAACAATCATTCTTTATCGTGGTCAGTTTATTTGTATCAAAGTTTGCTCTCTAAGATCTTCACAAATGTTTAGGAAAGAGGATGAGGAGAGATTTATTTTCTTAATGTGGTGGAATAATAAAAAAAAAAATACTACCATGAAACCTATTTTAGGATTATTTAGAGGAGATTCCTTACACATGCTTTCATCAATACTTTATCCAAAAACTCCTTTTCCACTCCTCTTACTTTTTGTCTCATTTTTAGCTGCAATAGCTGCAATAGCTATACCCCGAGGGTGTCTTCACTTCATTCCGAACTTCTCCTGGGCTTGGGGTTATTCCACCAATACATAGAGACCTCAAAATACTCATCCACTGAAGTGTTTTTTCTCAAGACCTCTGGAAATCAGTCTTGCTCTGATTCTGAATTGGTCTATTGGTCAGCTCAGCACTAAGTAAACAAAACATCTTCATATTTAATAGGAATGGAAATATATTTACATGCTCATGAACTTCTACAGAGAAATCTACATTTGCTCAGTCTTCAGTGTAACAACACTGTTGACACAATTTCTGGGTGCTTGGCATCCCTTTCTGACACTACCTGAAGAATTTGGAATATGTGGTAAAGGCCAATGCACCACACCATAATAAGACTGTATTTCCCTGTCTTCCTCTGTCTGAACAATTCTGACTTGGAACAAGTGATGGTACCACATGAGTGAAATATTTAAAGTTACAAATGTGAAGAGGGGCTGTTTTGACTAGTTTGTCCAGGAGACAATGCTATGAACTCTTCGGCATGTACACACTCTTCTTAATCACTGAAAATTTCTTAGGGAATTTCTGGGTTAGTGTGAGAGCTTGGCTGTAGAGCTGGAGTAACTGAACTTCAGAGATGGAGACGACCTGAAATTTATCTGGTGGATTGGCATCTGTCACCACAGAGTTGACCTAGATCAAAACTTTACCAGTTGGAAGGGTTTCAGAACAAGTAAAAGCAAACTGAATGCAGTTTTTGAACTTTGATTAATTTTATTGTACTGTTTCTCTTGGAAAGATCCTGGCCAGCCCATTTACAACAGCTCCAAAGTGGGCAATGATCAAGACAAATATATTGGTAGGCAGAGTCACAGAAACCTTTTGGAAGTATCCTTTAATCTGGTGGTGTGGCATGTGTGGAATCCCCCAGGGGTTACTGTCATTAACTACTCCCACGAGACTCCTGACAGAGAGGGTTTTTCAACACCAAATGTGAATCATGAAGCGTGCCTTTGATTGATTGCAGCCTCTTGTTTGGGAATGTAATTAATGCCACGGTTCAGCTGCCAGCACGCTGATGCCCAGTGATACTTGAGGTGTCTCAGAGGGCATCCCCCTTGGCCCCCAGCAGTGGCCCTAGAAGGAAGGGTGAGAGATACCCCACAATGGTGGGGAGGTAGCCCATAATGGTGGGCTTGGAAATAAGCAGTTGAAATGGTACTTGGAAATGGTACTTGGAAATAAGCAGTTGAAAAAAAAGCCCTTCTGTCAGGAGAGCCTTGTGTTGTTTGAATTCATATGAGAATTTGGATTTTTTTTTCCATTTTCATCCTTTTGCCTTTCACTTTTTCCTCTGTTATAAATAAAACCTAAATGTTTCCATAGAAGAGGACCAGTTTGACAGCAAAGATACCAGCCACTTCTCACAAGAGAATTATTAGTCTTGGTCTTCCTGACGTGTAATAATGGCCAAATGATAAAAATACAGCATTTTTTCTTTAGTCTTTTTGATGTGGAGATTAGCAAATCATAAATTAGTTTCTACTTTGGCTGCCGATGTCCTCATTATAAAACTGAAGGGTTCCTAGGGCAGTTCAGTGCGCTTTCAAAGCATTTCCTCTTGGATGAGATCCAGAGGATTCCAGCATGGTCGTTTTGGCACAGTTGGTTGGTTTTATAAAACAGGTGTCTACATGTGTGTCATAAATCCAGTTATGCTGATAAATCTGAACAGATAATTGAAAAGTGTGTGTTAACAGCGAACAAGGCTGGTAATTGACCATGTCAGTAAAGCAAAATATAAGCAACATTTCTGTAATATGTGTAATGTTCAGTAATTCTGTAATTTAATGGCTCCATTGTGTAAGCCATTTTTTAATTCCTGTTCAAGATGTTCATGTATTTTATTACTAGCCGCCTTTCAGTTAAAATCTGCAAAACTGATTCTCTTCTTGCTTGCAGTGGTACCAGCCAGTCTATGACAAAGGATATAAAATTAATGAGGAAGTGGAGAACTGAAACATACACATTAAAAATATATGCAGTAAATTAAAATCATCAGTAGACTTGTATTACCAAAGAGTCACTTTTCCAGGTGATGTTCCAGTCTGTTTGAAACAAAAAGGCTTTTTAATCCTGCTCATATCACTTATATCAGACTGTTGCTAGTTAAGTTGCTAAGATTCAGCAATATCTCAGAAGGTCTGGAAATCTTAGAAAAGCAGACTGGCCATTTTACTGTAATGAATTTCATCATTAGCACTGTGATGTTTTGGGCTCTTTTTGTACATTTCCTTCAAAAATTTTGAAGTCTCAATCCTTATTTCCGATTAATGCATTGACCTATTTATCACCATATTCATGTGGAATCCCATGACCTTCAGAGAAAGGTAGAGGATCTTCAGTATTTTGTAAAGCTCATAAATAGCTGAAAAAAAAAAATTAACCTCAAAGGCTGTAACCTCCATTATTGCTGCTACTGAATTAAACAAAAGGAGCATTGCAAGGAGACAGTTATATTGCATTTACTGGTTAGCAAAAGTTCTTCTAAGATCCAAAGAATATGCTGTAGTTTGGTCTTTGTTCCTCAAGTGTGTGACGGATTTCAAGGGCTCCCTCCAACTCTGGGAGGAACTAGAACCCATGACCAAAGATTTCAGAGATGTAGGGAGAACTGCTAAACAAAATCCTGGATTCTGCAGTGAGCTGGGATGTGTGCTGAAGCTGAGGATCAGTCAGTCAGGATCAGTAGATGAGTATCTATAGGGTGTAACTGTACATATAAAGTGTATCTATATTGTATCTGTACATTCAGGATCTCTGTATCAGTTGATTATTTAAGGGATGTGGCCTCTATAACTTGTCAAATGATAGTCCAATTCCTCATTCCTTTAAGTGCTCTGTTAAAGTCCAGCATTCTTAAGAGGCCACCTGGATGAGAGCTGATAAATGGGACTGTAACAGACTATTTTTTCTTCTTTAAGGTGTTTTTTTCTTTGCACAAGCTCTGGGAATATGATCCTGAGGAGACTTACCCTAAATGCCTTTGTTCAGGGAAGTGCATATATTGTTCCTGTTGCCTCCCTTCCTCCTGCGCAGGATATCCAGCTAGAGCTAAGGGTAGCTTGGTGAATTAACAGCTTTTGCACTTTATTTTGAGGCTATTTTCATCATCATGAGTTTAGGAGCACAAATTCCGTTTAGGAGCACAAATTCCCTTTAGGATCTCTCTGAGCTGTGAGATACAAGTGAGGGAGCTGTTCAGTACATTGTCTGAAAGAGCAGGTATATGAATCCTCTTCAAACTGGGAATATAATTTCAAGTAAAGAACGTCTTTTATGTCCCCTGATGCAATGATAGCCACTTAATCTAATTCTCTTAGCTGAGTATTATGGGGGGGTCTTCAGGCCTAAATTCAAATATCCAAGGAGAGTTAGGATCTGTATATGAAAGGCTTGATGTCTATGCAAAACACTGAGAACAATTTTTGTGCTGTGCTTAGATTCAGCTGTAATTATGTTATGTGACCAAGAGGAGGAAGGAAGTGTGATCTACAGTGTTGAGGTTTGTGATGCTTTCCAATAGTTTCGACACTGAAAACAGTATTGGAGCTCTTGTATTGTGTGCTGTAAATCTCCCCTAGATGAAAGTAATATGGAGAGAACAGGAAAACCATTATAGTGACAACCATGCTTATAAGAGTGTTGTGTGATAATCCATTTTAAATCAAATAGTGATGATGTACAAGTTTGTGTATATGTTCTTGGTTTGGGGTTTGGTTTTTGGGGGGTTTCTTTCTTTCTTTCTTTCTTTCTTTCTTTCTTTCTTTCTTTCTTTCTTTCTTTCTTTCTTTCTTTCTTTCTTTCTTTCTTTTTCTTTCTTTCTTTTTTTTTTTTTTTGTGTGTGTGTGTGTGAAATCTAAAGTTCCAAGATATACAACTCTATACTTACTGCCAAGTCAACACAAAAATAAATGAAACATTCACACAAACATTCTACTTACCATTTCTGTGCTCAAAAAAATTTGAGTTTTTATTGCCTTACTCAGCCAGTATGTAAAGACCTGGCGTTTCTGCTAGAGAACAAGACTGATTTGTTGTGCAAAACTGATGATACTAATTATTCTACCTGAGCTATTTTCTTATGTCTCTGCCCAGTATTTTGGTGGTGATGTGGAAGTAGGGTTCCAAGGCTTAGGTCCTGAACTGCTTGCAGTAAATCTCACACAATCACAGAATATGCTCTTGGCCCTGTGCAGGACCATCCCCAAGAGTCATCCATGTGCCTGAGAACACTGTGCAAATGCTTCTTCAGCTCTGTCAGGCTTAGAGCTGTGACCATTCCCCTGGGGAGCCTGTTCCAGTGCCTGACCACCCTCTGTGTGAGGAATCTTTTCCTGATATCCAGCCTAAACCTCCCCTGTCACAGCTTCAGGCCTTTCCCTTGGGTCCTGTCACTGGTCACCAGAGAGAAGAGTTCAGAGCCTGCCCCTCCTCTTCCCCTCATGAGCCTCTTCATCTCAAGAGCATGCACAGGGTGCATCAGAACATGAGTGTATGATATGGTTGTTACGCTTGTAGTGTCTTGGACCTTATCTGTGTAAGAATATTGGAGGGTTTATGCCCTACAGATTTAATATGAGTGGAATGAATGAAGGATTGGATAGGAGTTGAATTGCTTATTCCAACACCAGCTTTCAAGTGTAACTGGATTGAAATTACTCTGCTTCTGGTTTAGAACTAGAAAAGTTTTTAGGAGCTCTAACTAAACAGAAATGGGGTCTAGATTTATCATCTATTAAATGGAGAACAGTCCCATGCTTTTAGCTCATCCCTTGCATATATTCTCCATAGTAATATGACCAATGCAGAAGTAGTTTATACCGTATATTAATGTCTTGTTCTTGCATGGATACAGCCTCAAAGTTACATGTTATCTTTAAAACAGTGAATGGAGATGGACAGGAAATACGAGACAGACCAGACTAAGGAAGGGCATTGCAGGTTTTATTCATGATACCTCCAGTACTCAGAAAGAATTGCACTGGTTTTTGTCAGTGTGAAGTACGTACAATGCGAGCAAGATCATTCATGCTAGCCTTGCCTTGTGATTTTTTTCAGTGATGATGCACACCCTTTTGTACCAGAAGGGAAAGAAGTTCATTAAGTCCTTTACAAATACATGTGAAATAAGCAATAAATAAAATGTTGTCAGAGTGCTGCTTAAGGTTATAATGTTCATATGTCAAGCTCAGAAGAAAAGTCCAATTACAATCCCCATGCAATGAGGGGTTTATGTTATGTGTGCAGTGCAGGTATCATAATAGTTTTCTTCTCTTGATATATTGGTAGATTACTGAATAGTGGCATAAGGTAGTGATTTGTTTTATAGCTGTCTAAGATCATGGCATAGTGTTAATGCTTCATATTCTTCAGACCGAAATGGTTTGGATGCCTGCTCTGTTTTATTGAAGTCTAGTGCTGTACATAAATGTATTTTACCTTACTGATTTATCAGCTTTTCATAACTGTATCTGAATTGTCTCAAATACCCTCCTATCCCAAATTATTCAGCTTGCGTTATAGTCACTCAGACACCTTCTTCACAGCTGCCTGTCCTGTATGATCATCTGTGGTTTTGTTCTCTGACAGAAAGTGTAATTTGAGAACAACGACATAGCTTTAGGTTTGACATACGCTAAAAACTTATCTTCATCTACTGCTTGTTGTCTTATCCAAGTGTTATAAGTTTCTCTTGTTTTTCTCCAGTTAATTTCCCGGCTCTCTCAGAGATGAAATGCTCTGTCCATTAGCCATATAAAACATTGTTGTCTAGGCGGGGAAGAGTTATTTCTCTTAGTCAGCCTAGTGTGGGAATTTGAAGAGACAGAATGTAATTAATTGTCAAGCTTGAATTTTGGCCAAGGCTCTATTAGAGATGAGAGTTACAGTTTATGAATTTCTTTCATTCTTGTGTTGATAGGATGAGCAGGAGGGAGACGAGAGTGGGGTTTTATGCAAACATAGAAGTTTGGACTCTTGCTGTGGCAGCGTGTTTCAGTTGTCATCATGTTAAACTGGACTGTTTTATGTGGCTGTGGCAGGAGAATGGGGGGTAAAAATGATAGCACAGCTTCAAATGAAATTGTTTGCAGGGGAAAAAATGGTTAATTATACATAAATCAAACTCACAAAAACCAACCAGAGCATGAAAGAGCTACAGTGCATGCCCTCTGCCTTTCACAGACTCTTTCCAATTCACTTGGTGCTTTGTGTTGCTTTTCTGAGGCAATTCTTTTCCCTTTATGTGCACCAACACACATTTGGTCATAGTTTGTTGATGGTAATTTTGGGACCAGATCTAGCAGGTCTCTAGTAGGCTGTTTAGCAATTAGATCAAATATAAATCATGAAGTTGCTGTATAGATTATATTTTAATTCCTCTACCCTGTCTAGATTTAATTTTGTAAGGAAGGAGTAATCACAAAGATGAGTATTAAGACCGAACACATCCAGAGCTGGGGGAGAGGAGAAGATATTTGTCCACCAAGGACATTTTTCTGCTGTGTTATTGGGAGCATATGCCACATCAGCCAGCACTAAAGGAAATAGTTTTATGCAGTGGAGAAACAGGACTGGAGAGTAGATGATCTGTCTTTGACAAATACCTCTCTTGTAAATTTTAAGTTGTGCTCCTTTTTGCCATTAAAATTCTTCAAATGTTATCTAATAGTTTATATTAAAATGATGGAAGAAAATAATTCAGTGTTCCAGCTTTTCAGAAGCTCTTGCTTTTATGAATTTGTCTCCTTAAATGCATGGTATGCCAAGTCCCATTATGTCTCGGTTCTTTAATAAGAAAATAATTCAATATCTATTATCAAATAGATAATGAGATCTGGTTTTCTTCTAAAGAAATGTTTGGGTTCTGGAAAGGTTGTAATGGTATGCTGTGTATGGTTCCACCGTCCTTGTAAAACAAGATGTACTTCATCCTGTTAAAATTAGAACTACTTAAGAGATGCCATACTTATTATGAAATTGCAGATCATCTCTCCTGGGAGAAGGTGATTTTCCTTGCTGAAGGAAAGTTGGCATTGATAAGCATATAATGCATGAAAATGATGTTGTCGTAAATGGATATTGAAGTTTCTATCAGTGGGAATAAATAATACTGCAGGGTGTAGGAAGAAAGGCAGGGTGCAACTGCACAGCCAGCATTCCTCTCCATCTTCTGCCTTTAGGACTAACTCATCACAATACCAACTAGTTGTGTGAAGTGGAATTCACTGTGGAAAGGAGAACAGGTGAATGAGATAGAAAGTGAGCCGAAAATTGGAAGAAAAAAACCCTGTGTATCTTTCAAAGACTAATCACTGGGCACCAACCTTGAACCCCAGTCACAGGAAGTTTTCTGCCTTACTTTGTTCCATTTCAGCCCCCGACTGTGGTGTAGTTGCACATGCAATACCCTCTCTCTATTGAGCAACCGACACAAGAAAGTTCAATAATTAACTAAAGCTTGGCTACTGATCAAAAATCACAGCAGAAATCAGTGAAAACCATCACAAGTTCTCCTGTGCTGAGGCGGATTACCCATCCCACTCTCTGCCCGCAGAGGACAGCAGTTCAGGGCTGCCCTGTCCTTGCCACTGCCTTCTGACCTGGGTGTGCTGGCACGCTGCAACGGTGGTGGAGCAAACTCACCAGGGCAGGGTCCGAGCTGCGGCTGCTCCCAAGGCAGAGGCACGAGGTTTTTGCCCACTCGGATTCTCTGCTCCTACTATGGCTGGGTAGAAAGGTGGTGTGTGCCAGGCTACACAGTAGCTACAGAATAAACACACAGTTTGACCTTCTGACGGGTTTGTTTAATGTTTTGTTCTCAGTCGTGGTCAGTAGCTCCTGCGTCCTCTCAACAGGACTGATGAAGTTGTATATAGCTGGATTTGTAAGGAAACGGAAGATTTTCAAAGGCATATTTCCTTTAAAAACTCTGTAAAACTATCTACCTCATTGCTGTAAGAGGTACCTCAGACCATGTTTCTTATTTCTCATATGTACATTTCTAATCATAGAAGCGGGGTGTGTTTTTATATAAGTGTTAAAAGGATCTTCTCCTGATGAACAGAAGTTTATTTCTGACTGCAGTTTTGGGGATGTTTCGAGTCTCAGTAACAGGATACCTCTGGGGAGTGGCCTAAATATTTAGGAGCAGCATGTTTTAGTAGTATCTGAGAAATTAGCTTTGAGTTGTACATTTCTGACTTAAAAAGTTATCATATCCCTTTAAGTACATTTTATTCTTGCTTAAGTGCTGCACACATACAACAGAGTTTGCAAAGTCAAGTGCTCTACCCCACCCATGACCCTGTGTGTTTCCTTTCATCATAAACTCATTATCAGTCAGCTAAGTCGTCTTCTTTTAAATCTTTTCTTCAGGGGATCCTACTCTCTTCTTCTGCATAAGTGGTCTGTCTGTATGGGCCAGATATACCTTATTTCTCCTTTCCAGCTGTTTTTCCCTGCTGGAATGTGGGTCAGCCTGGTCCAACTCTCTGCTGCCTGACCTCCATCCTAGGCTCTGGCACAGGCAGCAAAGGCATCTCACCTTCCTCTCCTTGCATGAGGATAATGCTTGTCAGTGGAACCCAGCATTAAACCCAGTATCCAGCACCTCTCACAGGTTTGCAGACATTTGGAGTGTCAGCACATGTGAACTGATTTTAACTGGCCTGGCAAGAGCCATTTCCCTGATTAAAATGTACTCTCTGCTATTTAAAACAAGAGGGATATTTGAATTCTTGAAGATAATATTTTCTCATTGCAAAACAGTGTCGTGTTTTTTTTTTTTTTTTTTTTTTTTTTTTTCCCTGGCTTCTATCTTGGAAATAATTGAGCCATTTTGGTAATGTAAGAAAAAAATAGCCTGAACCACACATCCAGTGTGGAAAGTTTCAGCCCAAACAATGAGTCTGGCAAAATTACAAGCAAGTGAAAATCAGACTTATAGGAAGCATTGGATAATCCTTAGTAACTGTGTCACAGCTCCCACCTGTGTGTATTGAGTTCACAAGACTGCTTTTTTTTTTCAACATGCATACAATTGCACACACTCTCATCCAGTGTATTCTGCTGAAATGCATTTCACTTAAATAAATAATCCACTTAATATGTGTAAGAATCACTCAATCTAAATAAGACTGCAGCTAATCGCATGTGTTGTTAAACCTGTTAATTGCTTATCATCTGTTTGCGTAGATTGAGTTTTATAACAGCAAATGGAGGACCAAATGCTTGGTTATCCTTTATAATTTTTCCTGTTAGACATGTTTTAATAATTATAAATTTTTTGTCCATCCTCAAAAACATACAGTAAATTTATAATATAAAAGCTCAGTAATTGAAATGCCATTGTGACACAGAAAGCTGTCTAGCAATTAATGGTTCAGGAAAACAATAAGTTAGTGCAAAGCCTTGAGTCTTCATTCTCCTAATACATCATTTTGTTTATTTCCATACTGCGTTGTTCACAGTGGGAGTCAGAGGAAGCCTTTGGCTGAATATTCTCTACCCCTAGCTAAGAGACTCTGTTGTGTTTTCATTACATTTGCCTCACATAATCACTCACTGTTAATTTCAAAAAGCCTTTGATATTTCTACATGTGTGTGTCCTAAACAATAAGCTGATCCATAATGCAGCATGATTTATTGCCTTCTGACCTTACGCACAGCTTCTCCTTGTGGAAAACAGCTTATGAACCTGGGTGTAAACTGCAGCTCGAGTAGCACAGAAAACTTTCTTCCCGTGTGCAGTACCTTTGCTTTCCTAGGCAAGGTCAGTGATCTGGTCAAGTGAGGCTTTTTTGTTTGGATGGCCTGTCTTGCCCACATTCCTTATAATAATTTTTTTCCTATATTCAAGTGTGCTTCCCAAACCAACTCTGCATGTGTGGAGAAGTCTCGGTATTTACTGTGACTGCCGGCTGGTGATGCAGTGCATATAGGCTGAGTACTCCTAGGAGCAGATGGAAAATGCCAGTGTGCTATGGAAGAACAGCAGCAAGCATGAAAACCTTTCGTTCAGCTTGTTTGTTTTGATGGGTTCACACTGTGCCACCAGAACAAGTCTGATGTAAGGGATGCTGGGGCAGGAAGGCTGAAACTTGCCAGGGAGACACCGAGAAGGAAGGTGGTGTGCAGAGAATGTTGCCTTAAAGCTTATAATTTTCAGAGAAGCCGTCTGCAGGAATGCTGTAGGTGTGGAGGAATGATGATCTCAGGAGGTTGCCCTGGCTGTACCCTGGGATAGACACCCATTTGTGGGAGGAGTCTTCTCACAATGTTGTAGGTAGAACTGTGTAAGTTTAAGTGGCCTAACTGCGCCTAGAAAATCATTGCCCAGCATTAAAAAGTTCGAGTTAGGAATTTGAGTCCAGGAATCTCTGCTACTTAATCCTCTGGTAGATAGGGTAGGTACTTGGCTGCTTAAGGCACACAGGAGGGAAAGGGTTAGAAGAAAAAAGTAAGCAAATAATTTGGAAATCCAGTATCTTCACACAGGACATATGATCAAAGTCTGCTGGAAGCCTTTTGCGAGAGAAAGAATGTGCAGTTAAAATAGTAGTTTGTTGTTCAGGCAGGTTTTTTGGAAGAAGGTGGCTGAGTGAATCTGCAGGGTGCTAATGGTGAGAGTAGCAGTGGTTACTTTTCTGGTTCTGCTCACTGTCATGGCTTGGCCAGTTTTTCCTCCTGTGTCAGGCTTTTCAAGGTGGGCAGAGCCGAGGAGGATTTTACAGTGGCACCATGCCTTGCAGTCAGTTCCAGAGTAAATGGAAATAATGGAAAAAGTAATAAGGCAGCAGTAGTGGGGCAGGGAGAGAAAAAAAGGAGAGTACAGTGATACTGGCCTGTTCTGTGGGAATGAAGGATCACACATTAGGGGAAAATCTGGCTGTCATATGTATGGAGATCTGCCACACACACGCTCATGTGCTCCTCATGGTCAGTGACCTCATCCATATGCAGGCCTGGATATCACAGTGGTTAGGATTTGCCAGCCAAAGACTGACTCTGGAGGAAAGTGAAGACTGGCTGGTTTTGGCAGAGAATCCCCACTCTTTGCGGAGTCCCTTGGAATCTTGTGATGGCTGTGAATCTTAGAGTCTTTTCTTTGCAGGGCTTTAAAGGTGGATGGCAGAAGAAATAAGTTCATTTACTGTTTTTTTAATTCCTCAACTAAATCTGCTTTCTATTTGTACCTGCATGAGCTCACCAATTTGCATTCCTGTAATGTGCTCTTTTTCTTTTATTTTATTTTTTGGGGGCTATCTTACTGTAGAGTCCCCCAAATCCAATACCCCCTGAGTCCATTGAGACACAGAGTAATGGTGATACCTGTTCCGTGTGCAGGCTGATGAGAATGACCTTGGAAAGGGCCATGACAGTCTGGATCAGCGACACAAGTGTAGGCTGAAGCCTCTGACCCTGCAGGTGCTCTCAGTTGCATGTGGGGTGATCAAGCTGTTTTATGTGAGCGGGGACTCGTTCTGTAACTCAGCATTTCCGGGCAGGGAAAGGCATGCTAACAGGACTGCTCTTTCCCAGCAGTGCTGCTTAGCTCTGTCTAGGACGTGCCAAGTCCTCATTAATATCTTTTGCTTGCTCTTGATATAGTTCTGGGGTGGCTGTGGTTGGTATTTCCATCTAAAGGGACTGATTTTTTTAGTTTCCTTTAAAAGTTCTGCACCTAGCAGTCCTTGCTAAAGCATACAGTAAGTATATATGAAACTCTCCTGTGGTCCCCACAGATCTGCAGTAAAGGCAGAACTGTGTAAAGATCCCGAGAGACAGAGCATTTTCCCATAAATTCTTTGCCCTGTCTGTTTTCAAATTAACTGGTGATGGATGAGGGGGAAGAGGAAGAAAAAGAATAGCATAATAAAACTCCCCCATTGCATCACTTGAAATTCTCAAAGAATGTTTGTAAAAATCAGTGTTGCTTCTCCTCAAGCTGCTGGGGGGCACAAGTCTTTAATCAATTAAATTCTCGTTCTTAGATTTTTATTTTTTTTTTTTTTAGCAAGGCTTCTTAAATGTTTTTGTGCTGTTGTGTGTGCCTGGTGTTACTTTTCTAGCTAAAATAATCAGATAAGTTTTGCATATTTTAAGCATATACTAGATAAGCAAATAATAATGGGAAACATGAAAGTATGGTTCACATTAGGAATTTAAAGTTGATGTAATGTGAATGGGAGCCACATGAGTTTGAATTGTTTGGCTTGTTTAGTTCATGCAATTGCGAAAATAATGGAAAGGAAATCTAAGTATGTGTGGTACATTTGGTTATTGTGGATAAAGCAGAATATCATCTAAAATTGCATTTCTTTTTGTGATAATCCTTTCCAGTCTTAAGGGGCAATTGAGATAAAATAAGATCTGTGAACTGCCATTTTCCCTGTAAACTGTAAAACCTTATTCTGGTAATTTGTTCATGAGTAGGTGAACGTGGCTGTTCTATTGTAGTACTAATTTTCATTTTGAATAAGGATATTAATCTGGCAGGCTGTACTTGATTTGTGTTTAAAAAAAAAAAAAAACCAACAAAAAAACTTGTGGGATATGTGTAGGCCAGATAGGAATAATTTTATCTAAAGATACTCGCTTCTTTAATAACAAGTCATCCCTTCTTCTCAGTGTGGTTTATCCCACTGCTTTTTTTCACCTATTTCAACTCCACCAAGGGCTGGTATCCTGAGAAGACCTTCATTCCTTGCGTTTTGTGTCTGACCTCCCAACAGTAGTACTTGTTTACCTAGGGAGATAATTGTTTTCTGGAGAGCATCCAGCTGATAACTTACTTTTTCATTAGACCCCTTTTTCCTATTAGTTATCTCCTGTTAGTTGATCTGTGTCATTTGATAAAACTAATTAGGTAATAAAAGACTGTTTCTTAGCTCCTCCCTTTAATTTTGGCATGGTGAAATGTGCTTCTTGGCACCTTGCTCTTTCCACATAAAGACAGCCTTCAGTTGACAAACAACATTAATCCAAAAGAAAACAAGCCAGTTCACGCATCCTCTCTTGATATATCCTTGTGCCAGAACAAAATAGTTCCTAACAAATTATTTGTACCAAAGATAGTGACATAACCCTGGCTGTGTTTTAGAGTTTTGCAAATGTTTGCAGAGCTTCTGAAGAGGCCAGGCTAAAAATACTCAATGAAACCATTCAGAATTCTACTAAAAGCATTTTGTTTCCTAGGACTTTTCCTCCCTTCTGAAAATGCCCTCCCACAGCTGCATGGCATTTATTAGAAGGTGATGAAGGTATAAGGTAGGAAATCACATTTTATATTTTATTTTTAAATTTAGGCTAATTTTCAGGTTTCCTTTTTAGGTTACATACATTTTTGTAAAGAAAGGGATATTTCAATGGAAGATAAGCTTATTATGAGCTTCAAATTGAAGTATACTCATCCAATGAAAAAGGCTGATCAGATTGTCCTTTATGAAAGTTTTCAGTGCAAAGGTTTGAGGTGTCATGATATGCAGCATTTCAAAGACAAATAGCCAGAAATTGCCACTTCTTTATGGACAATGGCCTCTGCTGCACCCTAATGATGTAGGAATTTCCTGAGGATGCTGGTGGGTTTTTTTTCTTGATTGCTGCACCCCAGAATAAAATTCTTCTTCAAAGTTTACTTTGGGAAGAGTATTGAACGTTCTAAGCTCAGATGTGGGACTTGAAGAAATCACTGTAGTCATTTTCCATTCAGCCCAGAGCAAATCTATCAGAGCCAGTGAAATTAGACTAACAAAAGGACCTCCACAGTAGCTGTTTTGTGTTTTACACTTAGAAATGTCATCTCTCTTAAAAAAATGGCTTCTACCTGTTTGGTGTTAAATGCAAGCAAGTGCTTTGGTCAGGTTTGAAGAACTGTTTTAGTATTAGTTGCATGTTTACTGTATGTTGTATTTACATCCACCTCAGAAAGACCTACCATGAGGATGTTCATGTTGTGCTTGCAGAGATTTGGAGTATTACATCTTCTGGGATGCAAGAGCTCCCAAATAGCAGTGTATGAAAATTTAAAAGCAGTGGTATGATAAACCTGGATAGTGCCAGTGTGTGTTTGTGAGTTATGTGATAAATAAATAATGGAAGTGATAGTGAGAGTCAGTTACAGCAACAAGAAGTGTCTGTTTTAAAAACTAAGGAGAAATAAAAGTTTGTACTTTCATTTGTCCTAATTAGATTCAGAAAAGGTTATTAACCTGCTTTATGCCCCTTAACATTTTTTATCATATTCTCTAGATGCACTTAGAGCCAGTAGTGACTCGTGGGCATTCAGCTAAGATGCCTGAGATGGTTATTATCCTCTGGATGCTATCCTCTGATATACTGCAGTTTTGTCTATTTTGACTATCATACCTTGTATCTCAAGCAGAGCTGATTTTGCATTTCTAGCATTAAACGTAAGAGCCTTGGCAATTGCAGATGGAAATTGCCACTGCAAGGGAATCGAAAGCATGGGCTAGCCTGCCACTGTGTCAAATCTGATAATTGGTTTTCGCACATAAGCAGCTCTGGAAATCCAGACTACCAAGCCTGTTTGTCCTGTATGCTTTCCTTTAATGTACTGCTCATTTTCACTTCAGTTAATTTCTTAGCCCTCCTGGCTGAAATTCAGTGCCACAAGAACCCCCTATCAAAGCCTCACCAAATTGTTCCAGCGCTGTGCTCAGTGGTGTGTCAGTGAATTGTATCCTGCGTGACGTGATCTTCAGCTTACTGTGAACAAATCCTCCAGGATTACAGATTTGCTAAGAGGTAGCGTTGGGAGTCTCTGTATTTATGGGCAGCCCTGTGGTGCCCAGCAGCATGACACTCATTTTCCCTCAGGATCCTTTCCCTGTCTGGGGTGTGTGCTGTCTGCCCCTGTTGTAAAGTGAACACGTGGAGCAGTGCCAGAGGTGCTCTTGCCAGCAGGGTTACGGGCTCATTTTGGCTTGACCCCAGGGGAAGGGCAAGATAAGGAATAGAGGAGGCTATAGCCCAGTTTTGAATAGAATTGTTCTTGGTTTCTCTGCCTTGCCTCAATGTTTAGCCATGGTCTCTGCACAGCTGTCAAGAACCCATCCATGGGAAGGGAGAGAGACTGCTTGGCTCACACTGCTGCAGTCCTGTCCTAGGCACTGCAGAAATAAATGAGGCAGTGCTGTCGAGCAGAAGCACTGCTCTGGGTGTCCTGGCAGGAGACAGCATAGCACCTCTACTGCTTTCTTGGCTAGACGGGTTGAGAGAACTCACCTGCCTGCTGCTCATTTGTGCTGCTGACAGATGCTGCCTGTACAACTGATGGGAGAAGCCAAGCTTTCCATCTCCACCCTCGCACATGAAGACAATGCAATTTAATATAAACACGTCCTTTTCACTGCTTATTAAAACAGTGTTTACACTGTTAACATATTGTGGACTAAACCGTTAATATTCACATTTTCACTCATATGGGGTCCACAAACTGTATATGTATATGCTATCTGTATTTGGAATTAAGAGTGTATAGCTGTAGGAGAACTGTGTCTTTAGTAGCTAACTACTGTGCAGCATTTCTGAATTCATGAGAAATCCTTCTACAATTCAGGATTGTTTTTTTCTAGTAGGGATTGCTGTTGTGACACTAGATTCTTTTCAGGTTTGACTGCATTGTGCTTAGATGAGACAATTATTGTTTTGTTGGATTTTTTTTGAATGAACACATCAGAGAAATGCCTAAACTCATATGAAAATTAGAAGAGGAAAAACACATTCTATTTTACTGCCATGCTAGTGTGAGCTCTACTGACACTTCAGCGGTCGATGATGTTTTACAGTACTTTTGTTTGGTGCTAAAAATAAGATTTTCTGATTTATGCCTAAGTTACATGGAATACATATAAGAGCTAAATTTGAGTATATGTCTTGCAAAGGAGAATTAAAATTGGAGGGAAGTACACTAAATTGTGGTGTGAGTGGGTTGTGGCAGTGACTTTCTTCTATGCAAAATTTAAGATAAAAGATGAAAAGTGCTAAAAGCTAAGTAACAGCTGGTACTGATAAACAGTATTTGTCTTCAAAGAGCCATAGGGATTTTAATGAATTTCAAAAGATCCGTAAGTGAAAGAGATGATTTGGCTTGACTTGCAGATACTGCTGCCGAAGCAGAGAACTTAAATTTTAGTGTCCATAGCAGAGCCAAAATGGAATCTGCCTCAGGTATTCCTGATCTCTCTCCTTGTTCTCCAGTTGCTTGACTGTCAGGGCAGACTGACACAAAATTGTCAGCAGGTTGTCCCTGATTTTTTTTTTTTTTTCTTTTCTTTTTTTAGCAGTTAGAAACTTTGGTTCTCTGCGACAGACAATGTTTGTACTAGAGATGCATGAAAATAGTTTGAGCATGTCTGCTTGTAAATATATTTTATTTTTAGAAACTGCAGAATTTTCCCCTGTTCTTACCATTTCCTGTGGTTTTACTCTGGAGCATGATGGATGAAGAAGGCTATTTGTGCCATTAAGGTATGAGAATAGCAACTTTAGGTCTTGGATTTACAGTTGCAACTCAGATGTGACGGTCAGTCCCTGAAGTGTAGTAGCAAAAAGTGAACTTCTTCATCTATAAAAGAATGTTTGTCCTATTAGAAGTGTGTAGGAGAAGTGAGGCTGCATTAATATTTTAAAAGTCCTGTGGGATCCATGTAGGAAAGTGTCCGTAGAAGTGATATTAAATCAGTGAGAGTGTAGAAACAGTACATTCACCTGCAGTAAGAAGTGAGAGAATTAAGCTAAACAGGAACACGATGCACTGGAATAAGTGTTGACACATGGAGTTAATTGAGAACAATTAGGTCTGTGCATAGACAAGATCTACATAGCCCGTTTGATGCGTGGCATTATGTGAGTAAAGGGTGCAGGATTAGACCTTTTGTTTACAGATTTACCTAATGCTTTAAACTATTTGGATGAATGGTGTTACACAAATGTTAGTCATAATTATTATTTAATTATGACTGCATGTTTACTTTGAACATAGTCCTATGCTTAATATGTAGGAAAGCCAGGATAATGTTGCAGCTTCAGTGTGTGAGCTACTGTTTGCCAAGCAGCATTTCCCTAATGGCTTCTCCTTCCACGGGATGAAAATGTCTCCCTGGACGGTGAAGTTACACCAGCTGTGGTATGTAATAGGCAAATAGTTTGCATAAGAACACCATCAGCTAGAACATTTTGGAATATGCATCTGAGATAGAATGCTAACTTATTAAAATTGATGCTATTAAGTGTGCCGCTTGTATATCATTTCAAAATCCCTGAGATGCCAGTATTTCATTCTGTTTCCATTGAGAGTGCAGAAAGCAAATTTTATAGTATGATTCATAATATAGGAGTGCTGTAGAATTTCTGTAATTCATGTGTTGCAACTTTATTTGCATTTAAATGTTTAAACTGTTATAAAATTGAAGATTCTTTAATTTTTTTTTTTTCACTCTTAAGCAGAATGAAGTTGTTCCTTGTTTAACTCTATTTTGAGGTTTTCCTTTACTCAGATCTTCCATTTCAGATACTGTGGAGATCTTAAGATAATTTTATGAGTGGCTATGTATATGAGCAAGAAAGAGCTTAGTGAGTGTTGTTGTTGTTGTTGGTGGTGGTGTTTGTTTGTTTGGGCTTTTTTTTTGGTTTTTTTTTTTTTTAAGACCCTTATAAGAAATATAATGCTGAGGAATGTATGGTGTATCATAGGTTGCAAGAGATGGAATGCTTTCTGTCCCATCCTTTTCACTAAATTAATGTGGGTGTTTTTTTAAGTGACCAAAGGTAATGGAGAATATGAACCTTTTCCTTAGAATGCTCTAAGTGCTTTGAATGGAGATACCTCAGTTCCTTCGTGCATGGCATTTTACAATGATTGTCAGTGCTACTGAGAGGGGGGAAAAAGACCTCTCTTGAGCACAGGCTGTGCACGTGGACTTGGGTACAGGATCAACCTCATTAATTCAACAAATATTAGTCTTTTTTTTTAACCCAATACAGGAATCTTCTGATTCCTGACTGAGTTACTGAATCCCATATAGTAATTGCTGCTTATTATTTTTCTCATTGTTTAAGGCATTTGATCTTCCCTGTGGGCCTCCCCTGATATGCTTGCCCCTGCTCACCAGTCTGTAGAAGAAGATTTGTGAATCTCCTGGTGGCGACAGGCTTAAGGTGCCATGACACTTCCCACGTGCACCAAAAGTGTGTGTATTTCTCTACTCAGTTTTCCTGAGCACCTGGTTTTTTGGTGAGAAATGACTTATCCAGTACATTTAAAAAGCAAATTAAAGTAGTCGATCATTTAGAATAAGTGTATGTTTTCTAAAAGGAAAAGAGGAGACATGCTGATTCCTGCAGGAGAGAAGAAACTTTTTTTAAAGTCTAGGTGTACAAAGTTTAAGTAAACTTTGTTTCACACGAAAGACATTCTGTTCCACATGACTGTGTCTACCTGGAAACAAAGTATTTTGGTGGAAGTAATTTATGTTTGATTTATTATTTTGGTGAAGGTAAATGAAGGTAAAAATGATTTGTGAATGCAGTTTCCTTGAGAGGGCTTGATTTTCTGCATTCCTTTGCTTTTCTCTGTGTTTTTCCAGCCCAGCCATACGATTGACTCTTTGAATATTGTAGTGTCAACAGCTCCGTGTATTTTCACTTGATACAGTTGAGCAAAAATTTTGACATTCAGCTGAAATGTTTGAGGAGCCATTACCAGCATAATTCTGCTTCTTAAGTAAATCTCATCTCAGTGCTTGAAATCTAAATGGATTAATATTTTTAATGTCTTGTTTACAATGCTGCCTATGAAAGCCTGTATTTGTCTACTTGCCAACCTTCCTTCTTGGCCAGGAACCATTCTGGCGTGAATCTCAACGCTGGGCTCCCATCCATTTTCCTTGAGTCTCTCTCTGGTTCCCTCCCTTTTCCTCAGGGGCTCTCTGGAAGATTGTCAGAAGGGCTTTAATTTCTTGAGCAAGTCAGCTTTTTTTGACTCCTAAATATTTCTGCCCCAGCCATGGATTTCAGAGTTTGCCAGCCAACCACAGATGGCTTGCCCCAGTGGTGTTACAAAAAAATACATACATTCTCAGGTTTGGCTGAAAACAAACCTAAAAACAAACCAGCGTTAGCTTTGTAAGTGGGCAGAAAAAGATGCTCAAGAAAAAAGAATCATGCGTGTGTGTGTGTGTGTGTGTGTGTGTGTGAGAGACTTGACAGGGTGCCCAGCAGTCATGGTAGAGTAAAGGTGAGCTAGTAGGTAACACCTAATGTAGATTGTCTCCATTATAGCATCGTATACCATTTATACTTTTAATAGCAGAGGCATACTAGCTAGGAATGCCCCAAATGTTACTAAAATTTGAAAAAGCCTCACATATGACCAGTATGGTGGCACTGGTTTAGCTGTGATTGCTGAGTGTCTTCAGGGGTAGGGGGGGTTCTTAGAGGAGAGTCTGGGGACTGGGTGAGTGAGTGTGGCATAAGCCCAAGTGCTAAAGCAGCAAGCAGGTTATTAGAGAGTTGAAACCAGGGGTGTATGATATCAGACTACATTACAGTAAAATTATACAGCTGTAGGCATGGTGAACCCTCTCTTCTGAGCAGGCCAGCAAATCCTCACTAGTGGTTATTTTGGTATGTGATACTCTGATGCTAATCTAAGGAGCTGAATGCGAAACCAAAGAAACCCCAGCAACAATGAGAGCCCTTAGCCGAGCGAGGAGCACTTGGCAGTTCCCTCTGCCTTCCTAGAAACAGAGAGTGGGCAGGAGCTCAGGCAGTGACAGGGTGCAGGGTTCGCGGAGAGGCATGGCCGGGTGGGTCCCTGCGTGCTCCCCTGGGTCAGGTACACGTGGAAGGACAGGTGGTGTCCCCACATCGCAACACTGGGACTGGTAATCAAAGAGCCCCCCAAAGCAACAACAATTTCTGCTTGGTCTGGCTTGAGGTGAGGGCTTGCTGCCTGGTCTGGCATGAGAGGGGAGTGCAGTGGGGTGGCAGCCCTGGAGCAGAGCCTGGCCAGAGATACGTGTTGCCAGCCTGCCCCAGCCCTTGGAAGAGCTGGAGCCACTATGACCCCGTGGTGGAGAAGAATCCACATTGTCCCCTGCCATCAGTGCAGTGCTGGTCTGCCTCCTGCCTGTGCTTCCCCCCAGGAGCTGGGCTCCAGCCTCCTGGGGAAGGTCCCCTGTGCTGGAGGTGAAGATGAAGGTGTGAGTGAGAGGAGACAGCCAAAGCCCTGTGTGCCTGCCCTTGAGACACAGGAGGGGGCCAGCTGCACCCCAGGAAGGAGTGAGTGCGTGAATGCATGTGTGTGCGTGTAAGATGCTGATTTCCAAGGAGATTTTGATTTCTGGTTCTTAACATGCCATTATTTTTGAAAACACGGTATTACTCAAAATGGGATAGGTTGATGAGACACAAATAATCTTGACAATCTTTCATTACAGATATCTGAAGGAATATGAGCATTCTTACTGTTTTATAGACTAGTGTGTCTGGCTCTGAGAAATTATAAAAGAGGTATAAATAGCAGGGATAAAGAAAAGGGAAATATGGATTTAATATGTAAAGCAGCCAAGTATTTGGCTACCCTTTATCATTTATTGATCATTCTCTCTGCTGTTCAGAAATTACTTGGAGTCAAGAATTCTCAGATTTTTATTTTTTTTTAAATCTTGTCTTTCTCAGACACCAGCCTTACAAGATGAATGTACAAATATGAGTGTGTGAGTCAGGAAACATGTCAGTGGAGGTGGCTGTGTGAGCAGGGCTGTAGGTAAACAGAAATAAAGTTAATTGGCACTTTTCTTGTATGCACGGGCAGCTGAAGTCCTTTTCGCTGGAAAAAATTTTCCCATTATCCTTCAGCATTCTCTTGGAGGAATTGTCTCAAGGGAAGTGAGTGAGTCAGAAAATATGCCAAGTTCATGTCATGGCTGTTTCGGCGTTTCTTTCTCTTGCTGGCCTCCAGGAGCTTTATTGGCAAGTGTTTTTAAAGGAAATATTGGCACAGGAAGGCCTTATTGTTTATGTCATGAAAGTCTCTTGGCTTCTTCTGCCTTGTTATTTTCTCCCTTAAATGGGGAAATTAGGAGTGGGGGGCACAGAGAAAGGAAAAGAGGAGAGAAGCAGAAACTATTGACGGTTGCCACCAAAACTCTTCCCCCTACATCAGGATGTATCTTGGTGAGTCCTCTCTTTGCTTTTTCTCTGTTGCTGCTTTTCAGGCTCTGCTACAGCCAGTGAATGGGTTTCTAAATGTGTAAGTTTCCTTTTTGTTCTGTTCAAGATGTGGCACTTGGAGACTTTTTTGAAAGAAGCCAGCAGTTTTCTGCTGGGCTCTCCTCTGCCAGAACAGCGCAGGGAGAGGCAAGCGGAGAGCCCAGACAGGGTCAGATCACTGCCACCCTCTCACATGCAGATCTGTGAGCTCTGTGATGGGCTGTGGAGGACATTTCATTAAATTCTTTTCAGTTCTGTGTAAGGTTTGCATACAAAATACAATGTGATTTACAGGAAAAAAATAAAATTGGGAAGTTCTGCAGAGCAGATGCAGTGAGTACACGCAGAAACAATAGCGAGATGGTGCATGGTGATGTTGCTTGTTAAAAACCAAAGCAGAAAACAAAAGCATTCCTTTAAATGTGTACACGTTCTTAAAAAAAATACCAAACCAACAAACCAACCCCCTCCTTCTACCTAAACCTACTCATATGCACTCAGGCAATTTTGGCATAACATTAAAGCACACAGAAAAAGAATTATGTCCAGTGCAGCAATAAAAATTGCTGTAACCTATTACCCTCAAATTAGGTGAGAGTTGGAAAGTCTCTGAGGATGCTATTAAAGAATTAAATATTAACATTTCAAAGAATGTTTTGGTATTTAATTTTTTTATTTGGAAAGTAAAAAGTTAACTCTCCTTGTGATATGTCATGGCAAAAATTCTGTTTCTAAACCTGGTTCATTTTTATCTATGATATTAGCCTCTCTGTTACTTGTGTGTGCAGCTCAAAGATCTAGGATAAAAAAATCTTTCAGGTTAATGTAACAAAGGTATGCATTGATGTACAAAAAAAGCATAACCCTATTTCTTGTGGATTTGTTACCACAGAAAAAGAAATTTAAAGCAAATGCCTATTTTTGTGAGTTAAAGAGAGAAAATGACATCTAAACCACGTTTCTTTGTACCCATTTAAACTAAGGATTGTCTGTGGCATTAAATGTCTATTTCAAGGCTGTGATGCAGTTTTTGTGATGTCTCTTCAAACACTAAGTATTTGTTGGTACATAAGAATTCTTTTTATTGTGGCATCTTACTTGCATTTTGGTGATGCCTTTTTGGAATGCTCTTTTTCAAAGGAAAGAGTTGATTAATCTGGGCTCTTTAAACCTATATTGTTTTGCTTTTCAACTCTTTCATGTTCTTTTGTTTCCTAACCTACCTATTTGTGGCATCTGTGCAAAATTCTGTAGTATGTAACAGTTTAATTTGTGGAAACTTTTCTCTTCCCCCTCTACTTCCAACTTTGTACTTTGATTTGCTCAGACCTTGCTTTTACTGTCTTAGAACATGTATATACAATTGAAGGTTAGTTCGAAGTTCTTGTGGAACATGCATTTCTGGACCGGAATATTCTTAGAGCTTGATATTCTTTCGGATTTGGGATCTTGCTCAGCCTGTTACAGGAAAAGTAACTGCCTGCCAATATTAGAATCCAGAGAACAGGAACCTGGATTTTGCATGGAAAACATCTTTAGGAAAGGTGGCTGTGGCTTTTATATTCCTGCCTTCAAGTGTTTTTACCAAGACTGAGCCATAAGGGTTATATTGTAAAATGATAGTTACAAAACCAGGAAAAAAATCCCTTCTAGCAGCACTAGCATATTTGCTTATAATTTTTTTGTATGAATATGAATCTGTGACAAAGTAATCACTTAAAAGGATATCATAGTTCCATGTAGGATGTTGCAAGTGAGCCATTTTCACTACGTTTAAATTGTTATCTAAAGTGAAACATAACCTTTTTCTGGTTTTTTTCTGTGTGTACATATACCTGTATCTATTAATATATTTGAATAGTTATAGCAAAAGATAAGCACTGTAATACTTACGGTAATATCACCATGTATTTTTCTTCTCTGTTAGGAATCCCACATTTATGAGTTCAAGCAGACAGAAACTTTTGTTCCATGTTCTTTGCGTCTCATGTCATAACATGAGAAAAAACAAACCATAAAATTGGGTGTGAATAACTGTACTTTGGCCTGTGTCTGCTAGCCACTTTACCAGACAGCCAAAATTCTTTAGACATGGCAGTAAAAGCTCAGTATTGAATCATTGGTCCATACCTACTGCTCCAGTGTCAGGTTCACTCTTTATCTTTACTGCTTTATCACTATGCTGGAGCACCAAGCGAAATCACCTGTTTCCTTAGGGACTTTCATTGGAGATATCTTTCTCCTCTGTCCTCTGAAACTTTGAGGTCTCTTCTGAGCTAGGAAGCCCTCAATTTGGGCTGCTCCACTGGTATTAGGCTTGTTGGTTTCCTTGGCAATGAACTCTAGGAAACCTACCTTCTCATTTTGAAGAGCTTTCTCTCTCTCCCGCAGCTCCATTCATTTTTGTTGCATTGGAGAAATAAAAGAAAATAAAAATCGGGTACGGTTAATAGCAGATTTGTAAAACAAATTTCCATAATTCAGAACTTTTAATCTTCTGACGGCCGGACTGTCACGTGTGCATAGGGAGCTGATCAGGATGAGCGCTCTCAAATCACTGCTACAGTTTAGTGCTTCAGCATGAAATGAATGGGAACAGGGAGTCAATTGTAATTTACGATTGTGTTGTTCATCATCCAGGCTAAACATCCTGACTTACCAGGAAGAGCTCAAAATTCACAGATCTATCCGATTTTTCAGGGGAGGCAATGATTTGGGTAAAAATTATGATCCAGCTATAATCTACTTGAATTTCCAGAAGTTATTAATAGGGTTCTTTCCTGAAGGCTTATGGAGAATTAAAGCTGCTGTGCACTGAAGGGGAAACTTGTAGTGCATTAATAGCAGGTTAAAAGTTAGGAAGCAATAGGGAGTAAATCATCGAGTTTTACAATGGGGGAATCGTGTAAGGCATCAATCCAACATAGGGAAAAAGGGGTTATTATTGAAGTAATAAAGTCAGATGGTGGTGCTTGAGTCAACTGGGAAGAATTGCACAAGGATTTGACAGTACTGAGCGTGGCTGAGCAGTACAATGGCAGAGAAAATTCAGTCACAATCAATGTTAATATTTTTAAAAGAAGAAGTATTGCAATCATAGTGGACTCTGCGGCCACTTAGGAGAAAAGTTCTGGTGTCTGATAGATTTTTATAAAGGTAGCATATGAATGTCCACCATATTTCAAAAGCAAACATTGGGAATTTTTAGGAAGGGGACAGAGAAAAATGTCATATTCTCCATGTTTCACTCTACATAGGACTGCATCCAAGTAAAGTGGTCTTTGTTCTGACCTGTCAGGTTTTCATGTCTGTGGTGTTAAAACGTGTAACAGCACAGTATTTTCATTCTCAGATGCATCTTTTTCTGACATGATCTAAAAACCCTATAATAGGAAGAACAATTGAAGATAGACTAATGCCTACCAATGTTGTAACACTTTGATAGAAGCATCTAGCAGTTTCTTACTGATAATTATGAAAGGAAAACACTGAAAGCATATCTAAGAAATAAAAGGAGTGAAGCATATATGAAATTTCAAGCTGGGAAAAATTACAAATGTAAACAGCTTCACATTGAACAGAAGCCCTGCTTAATAAATATAGTTCATCTGGGGACTTCAGTGTAACAAGCCTGTCTTCCATAATATTTTATTCCAGAATGGGTTAGTCCCAAAGGACTTTTTTTATGTGTGGATTTGGATGAATGTACATATAATTGCTGCACCTATCAAATTCTCTACTTATTCCAGAGCAATTTTACCCAGCAAAACTTAGGCCTGTTAGGGAGTAAGCACCAGTATCATGGCCATAAATATGCAAAATTAACCAGTTTGGCAGGTACTTTCCAGGTACAATAACTGCAACATATTTTGTATATATTTTAATTGTTCTCTTGGTTACAAACTTGTACGTGAATTATGGGACGCATACTGCACATAATGATTTCCACTTTTCTCTCCCCATCCTTCTGAACATCTCAGATATTAAAGAGAAGAATAATATTCTAATCATGCATTCATGAAAGTCATTGGTCTTTGGATCATTTTACTTATGGTTTTATATGATGTTAAAATTCCACAATTCCTGACCAAAAAAAAAAAAAATTACAAAATCTTTTTTCAGCTACAAAAGGCTTGAGATCACACTGACCAGACTGCTCTTCAGAATTATATAGTTGTTTTCAAACAGCTTAAAAGATTATTATTGTTGATTCCCTGATTTAAAAAAAAAAAAAAAAAAAAAAAAGCTAATGTTGTTCTAAGGTTCATCTAATATATATAGAAGTAATAAGTAAATTTACAATTTACACAGATTTAAATAGAAAAAGATTAAAATTAAAAGCAGAAAACCCAATGGATAATCAAATGTCACAGAAAAAGTAATGCAAAGATTTCTACTGTATAAATAGATTTCTACTGTATAAATTTCTACTGCATAATGACAGAAAATGTTATTTCTACATTGCTTAATTTCTCATTTTTCTCCCTGACATTTTGAATCCTGCATTAGTCTGTAGAACAGATTCAAAATATCAGAGGTAAAACAAAAAGCCAAACTTTATCTTCAGGATGTAGTTTCACTAACTTGATTGGGCATTACTCAGAGCAGATCCATTTTTAGCATATTGCAATTTGCATACTGACCTTTTCTGCACTGTGAATGAAAATTGATGCTGTGATGTGTTGATTAGTCCTGTAAAATAATGTTTAAGATATCATTTAAATTTATTTTTTGCTGAACAATAATGACATCTACTCTATTACAATAATAAAAATGTCCATTACAATAATAAACCAAATCTAGACTGCTTCCAGATAGCTGAAAGAGATGATCATACAAAGCTAAGTTTTGTTTTCAGAAATGCTCACTGACATTTTCTGTCTTTGGTAGCTCTCAGTGAAGTGCAGAACTGTTGAAAGTTTAACAATCCTCTGCAGGATGGATGTAGGCATCAGGTCTGAAATGGGGGAATGTGTACATTTGCATGTGTGCATACGCTGATGATAACAGTTTGGAAAAAATGTCACCTCAAAACTTGAGACAGAGCAGCTACTCCAGGTGAGCTACGTAAATGGATGCTTTTATTTCTCTTTCAGTGTGATCACTGCATAGTTTAATATAAACTGAAAGCAGACTTACTTCAAGAAGAATAATCTGGAGTAGCTAATGTGTAGATTGCCCTAAGTAATGACTGTAAAATACGTGCATAATTACTTTGACCTGCTGAGGTCCCAGGTGGAGCACCTGCTCCAGTTTAGTATTGCAGGAGACAGAGTGAGTAACAGGAGACAGTCTAGACAGCAGTATCAAGAAATAACAAGGGCATGGGAAGCTTGAGTTCCAGGTAAGGTTTTAGCAAAGCACAGCTGCTTAGTTTTCTGAAAAGGTGATTGGGAAGACAATGATAACGGTTCTCATGAAATGGATATAAGTTAGCCCTGAAGAAGAGCCAGCATTGCTTGTGGATCTAGCAGGATGCTGACAGTTGTGTCTGCAGTAAGAGAACCCTGTACTGAGAAAAACACTTGAAAGAAAGGAAGAGATGAGCAATGTTACCTAGGGTAGGGTGCGGTGTTTGAAGGTGGCGTAAAGGGACTGGGTTTGCAGGAGAGATACACCAGCTGGCAGATCTCCCTTAGTCACAACTGGTGAGGTGCTCATTTTCTCAGGTGAGACATGCTATAAGTAGTGTCAATAGGTAGCCTCTAGTATACCGGAATCTGTGTAAACCCCTATAAGATGAAACCCCTTTTATCATTGTTGTCCTTCAGTACTTCATTCTGCACTTATGCAAATCCTCCTCACAAATTACAGCAGTGAGTCTGTATGGATAGATGACGTAAATCCACTGCTGGACTGGAGCTGATCCTGCTTGAAAGAACAAACTTTAAACTTGTTGAAATGCTAAAAACCTGTTTGTTGAACACTGCAGTTAATTTCTTGATGCGTGGCTTAAGGATGTTTCATTACTATACAGAAATTGGGAAAATAGATGCAGATTGTACTGTTCCAAGAGAGGTCATTCAGTGTTTAACTTTCAGCTATGTGTCTTGAAAAAAAGGAAGCAAGCTTTCCATCCTTCACACTTCAGTGTTCATTCTGAATGACTTTTAATGTACAGCCTACAGTAGCACCTCCTTTAATTAGCACTTGCTGCTTTTCTTCTTCTGAAGACAATTGTGATAGTGGCAGACTTCATGTCTTTATTACCAGCAAGATGGGAAAGGCTCCTGTAAGTTCTGTAATGATGGGCTGAGACAGTCTGGGTGCCTGTAGCTCCTAATGAGCAGCACATGACACGGTGCAGGGTATTGGCAAGATTAACGAGCCCAGATTTCCTTACCAGCACACTGCCTTGTCATAGCAGCATAGAGAAGGAGTGAGACCATTAGCACACAGTCTGCAAGGTACCTTTGTACTGATAGGAAAATCCTCTGCAGCCAGCTGCAGGGATAGATGTGGAAAAGACTACAGATTCCTATTTGCAAATCAGGATTTCTGCAGATGGTTGGGGACTGATCATTATTATCAGACTGAACCCCTAAAGGCGGAATCTCCCATTGACTTTGTTTTGGGAAAATATTCCCATATAGGTAAAGAGGTCAGAATACGCTCCCCTCCAAAACTGGTCCCAGTTCGCTTGGCAAAATCAAAGGGTATTTTTTCTTCATTGAAGTCCCTGCTGGTAATTTTCTAACATCTTTAACAACATATCTCATTTTAACAAGACAACATTATCACATAAGCTCTCTGAACTAAATAATACTAATTCTGATGTTTTCTAATCAATAGATTCCTCCTAAGTTTTTCTCTTTACTGGTGAAATTGCTGTAGTTTGGAAAGCTAATGGCACTAGCAATAGTTTCTGACTAAGACTTTGCACACACCTGATTTTCATCTGAAGTTTCTGATTTTGTGATATAGGCAGCTCTAAGGAAGTGTAATCTTTTGGGTAATCGAGTGTGAGGACACAGAGAGACTCATTTGAATTGAATCACATATTATAACCATTCAACTCATCATTTGGCATCTTAAGTGCTTAAAAACACCCACTGATTTCTTATATTTCCTGACTCTTAAGGAAAACCAGAAAGATGAAATGTTAGGAGGCTGCATGAATTGGGATGAAAGAAGACTAACAAACAGAGTATGTGCTCTAACCTAAATTTCTTCAAGGAGATGAGCACCTGCACACTGGAGAGACCAGAGACTTCATTTGAGATCAAAAAACTAAGTGCAGTACAGGACTCCTGCGTAGGTAAATAGTGAAGGTTTTGCTTTGTGACACCTATTTCTCAGAGTCTGAAGGTTATTTCAGACTTAATTCTTGGTGTTCCTTATTGCACTTATACACGAACCCCTTCCAGCTGCCCATAATGAGAGATGCCTTGGAGAGGAATGGAAGGAATGTCTTACCCCTAAGCTGGTCAGTTGGGGCTGACAGTGCACAGTTCTGGAGCAGGCAATTTGTATCCCTGCCTGTCTCCCCAAACTAGGAGGAAATGCCCAATACACAACAGAGCAAGTTGGCAGCACTGAGGCTTTCCTATTTCTGTCTCTCATCTTGTCTGATTTGATCTCTGACGCTGAGCTTCCTTGGTAGGTAGGTAGAATTAGCCAGAGTGTGGGTCTCTCGGCATCCCTGCTGAAGCTGTTTCGCTTTTTATATAAAATATTTAAATATTCCCTGAAAACACAGAAAGAAAATTATCAGTCTCTTCTGGGAGAAATCTGTGCAGCACAGAACTGAAATGAGTCTGGAGTTTTACATGGATTTAGAAAACAAAACAAGACAAAATAAAATATCCAGCAGCTGTGAAAAAGTACTGAGAGAAGCAAGCATTGCCCAGCGTCAAGTGAGGGTTCATTTGGTGAGTATGTGAAAACACAGATTTCTTCAGAAGATTTACATGGTAGTACTAATTTTGTAAGACAGAGGAATATTTCAGAAATTGGTTGTCCAGCTCCAGAGCAGCTGATACTTATAAACAATGGGTACTCACGCGCTGGTGAAATTTCATCTGAAAGCCTTGATCTCAGGCAGTGCATCTGAGTTGTGAGACAGTGCACCAGTGAGGGCTGTGGAATTGCAAATGAGCACCGTGCTCCTCTTCTCCAGGGTGGTGTAGGCAGCTTTCTGCTTCAGGCTGCTGCCTACCTTGCCTGCTGCCTTGAGCTATCTCTACTTTTCCATGAAAGAATATAAGCAGTGGGTAGAGAAAAATTCTCTTGAGTGAAATGGGAACAGGATCAGGATCAGACTGCTTGTTGGTTTTTTTGGTTATGCAAAGTCAAAGTTTTTCAGGTGCATGTCATCTTTATTTAACCACCTGAAACAGGGAACTGACGATCATTGTAAGGAAGGTTTCACTTGAGATCATTCCTGTGTAGCTGCCAAATGTCATATCTGGGCCTCAAATAAAATCTTGAGTGTTATATCAAAGACCAGGAGAACTGTGATTACCACTGCCTAAGAATTATGGAAAGTCAACCACTATCCATTATGATTTTTTAAAAATAAAATTAATGCAATTTCTTTCTATCTGATTTAGTATTTTGAAAATTGTTGGGAATTTCAATAGCTTGTAATTAAGGAAAAAAAGTTTTAACTGCATGTCAGTAGTTTTGCCCACTGTTTGTAACAACAAAAAAGGCATACATGTTTGTTACTTACCTTGTAAATGTGATTTTTGACACTGCATGTAGGTTGATCTGTTTCCAAACTCTTTGCTATTTCAGTGATGAACAAATCCTAACAAATAGAACTTTTTATTTAGGAGCTTAAAATCTTCTTCCTATTAAAAAACACACTATGTATATAAAATAACAGTCTTCCTAAGAGAACATTAATAAACAATGTATGGTACTGTTAAATATTCTAGTAGCTAAACCAAGCAAGAAATATGATGGCAATGACTAACATCCCAAATCTTAGATTCCTCCTAGGAATGCCTGGATTCTCCAGTATTGTGCTGCTCTTTGTGCAACTGTTTGCATTTTGTAGCACTGAACAGTGCTCTTGCTCAGTTTTAAATGTGCTGTGAATGCAAGTGGACATTTTTCAGTGGTTATTCAGTAGGCATTCAGTCACCGTCTCTGAAAAATAGAACAGATTTTAATTAAAAAACCTTATAATTAATAAGAGTTAATATATTTAGTGACATTTCTGGGTTTATATCTACTCTAGGTGTCTTGCTGTGGAGGCAATCAGATTTCTTTCTGCAGTCTGCTCTCTGAATTTTATTGTCTTCTCCTTAATGAACGAGCCCGTTTTTTCTTCTTTTTTGTCTAGCTCTCTGAGAGTTGTAGAACTCCCTTTTGTTTTTAAGGATAATGACTCTCGTATATGATTTCTTTTTGCTCTGTGGCATCTCACTTCAGAATTTGAACTAAACTTCAGAGGCACAGCTGGCACCCAAAGACAGAACATCTGTCTGCTGGAAAACTAAACCTTAGCTATTTCAGTATCAGTTAGTTTACACTCTGAGTGGGGGTACTTGGATTTGATATCTGTGAGGATAATACACTATATACTCCTTTTAAGCATAACTTGTGCAGTATCGAAACACAGTAATACTTTTAGGAAAATTTTGTCTATATGAAACAAACTGTGAAAAGATCTAAGGGTTATTTTAGAAAAGCACCAGGGAAAAAAACAATTTGGAAGAAAGAGACTTTTGCCTAGTTTTCTAGTTAAGTCCCTATTGTCTCCCAAATAATGCTTTCAATGTAAGGATGCAATAATTTAATGTAGCATTTTTGCGAAGAAATGGGCAATTCAGTTTCATTACCTGCTCTTTCACTTACTGAATTTGAAGACATTAACTCCTTCTTTGGGACTAGGCAAGCAGTGAAATGACTTCAGATGATTTTTCCAGCATGCATATGTTGTGTAGAGACATCTAAAAATAATCATCCCCTCCTAGCTGGTGAAATTATCCTGGCAAAGCCCCTAGTACATACGAAGCTATGCCAATGGAAAAGTGCCGCCGCCTTTATCAATTTAGCTGATGCCATTTCAGGGAGATGACGCAGCGTTGGTGGGAGAGGGTTTCCTTCTGCTGGTGTGCATGTGAGGAGAAGGTCAGGAAGAGGCTGATGCTGTCAGGCTTGGTACATGCACCACCATGACAACACCGAATGCTCGATCCATCCACCTTGGACGTTCCCCTGTGCCCATCCCACTCCCGAGTGCACCAGCAGGTCAGCACACACGATGTGCTCAGAACAACAGGCTCGGTTGGTTGTTCCAGTTTGGGACAACAGGCTGCAGTACTCAAGTGCACCCCCACCTCATCGCTACCCCCACACAGCCCTGGTTAACGTCATTTGCATCTGCTGTCACTACTTCTGCCATTTCTTGACCCTCCTATTTGCTGCCCTTGTACCTCTTTTCTCCACTCTAGTCTCCTCCCCTATGAAAAACCCACCCCTAATTGCTTCTTTCCCACCTTGATACCATTTTCCCCCCGTCCATCTCAACCTTGTAAACCTGGCCTCAGGTGACAGGATTGGTCCTGATGGCCCTGTGTGGCTGTACACCTCAGCAGGTCCTCTGCCCTCCCCTTTCCTTGTTGGTGGCACTCAGCCGTCTCTGGTCAAGCTCCCCTTCACCCATCAGAGACATCACTGAAACCTGTATAAAGGGTGCAGGAGTGACAGTCCCAGTAGACTTTATTGAGCCTGCTCGATGGAAATGAATGCAAATGAAGAAGTACAGAAACTGGCATGAGAAGTTCTTCTTTGTGTCCTAAGCCCTTGCTAGAGGAGCGTGGTACAAAATAGCTGACGTCAGTAGAAATACTCCCTTGGCTTCATGGGCCTTCCAACAGACCCTTATCTTTTCTCTTACTATCTTAATGCTGCCAGGATGACTAATACAGACAGATATCCTAAAGCTGACAATGACATCTTAAATCTGTTATAAAGGCTCGAACAGAATACTTATTTCTACAGCTGAGCAGCTTTTTCATGACTTATAGCCCATTATTCTACAAAAAAGTATAAGGATGAGTAGAATCAAAATGAAGAAATACTTGTAAAATGTAGCAAAAGGATATATGATTGAATAAAAGATAACTGGAAGAGAGACACATGTTTTGGCTATAGCTGTTGACCACGATACCTGAGAAATAAAGCCCAGTGTGGTTATGAAATTCCAGCAAATTGATGGATTGTAGCGATGTCAGTTTGTTCAGGAGAGATGTCTGTGTTACTAAGGCATTTCTAATGATCCAGTGCTGTCAAATTGCAGCACTCAGGAACTGTGAATCAGGTCATTACTGCCAACTCTGCTATTTCATTCTGAATTTTTAAGACTTTTTTTTTTCATTTTATTGTCTGTATGTAATAAAGGACAGTGTTTTATAGTCCACTATCCCCTGTAGCTTTTGTGCCAGTTCAGAAAACGCTGATAGCGTACCAGTCTCCTTTTTGAGATACCTACAAAGATTTTTTTTTTTTTAAAGCCTAGTTTAAAAACACATCTCATCCTGTTTCTTAAGTCTTCTTTTTCTATAATTTGCATAGGATACCTCAAAGAAAATTCTATTTTTAAGTCATTATATATAACTTCTTATGTAAGATTCTCCAACAACTTCACAGATACTAAAAAACAAGCCCTCTCTAGAAGCTAGTACATTTTGTGCTTCCCATATAAGCAAACTGCTTTGTCATTTAGACCAAAGTCTCTTAGTGGATGGCAGAGCATGAAAATAAACCTGGGGATCCTGTTCTGATAAAGTTTTCCCTCAGCTGGTTGCAGATACCTTCCACACACAATATGTGTTCTCTCATTCTTTCAATATCTTTGGGTTTTTTTCCTAATTAATCTGTTTTTCATAGTAGAGATACTCCGTTTTGAATTGCACAAAATAACAGAATCCCCCATGCTGTATTTTTTTTTTTTCTCCACAGAAATTTCACTATGAGCTTTTGCAATCTCCACATATTGTATCTTGGCACAAAACCCTAGCTCTGCTTATGGTTTGCATCATTAACTATCAGATTGGCTGCTCACTGTGTTTATAGGACACAACAAGAAATAGCCTGTTAAATCTGGCTGATTGGTAAAACTGATGTTAGTTGAATCATTCCGCTCCTGTGTTCTCACATCGTACAGAGAACAGAATCCCATAAAACTAATAAGCTGTAAAATAGAATTAAAGTCAGTGGCAAAGAATTGTAAATAAATTAAGACTAACTTTCCTAAAGTCTAACAAAGTTAACACTGAGAGAAGACTAGAAATGCATTCTGTAAAACTGTTTTGAAGTAAAAAATGCATGCCAAGCATATATGATATTAATAATAGCAGTTCTGGTGGCTTATCTGTAGATCTTACTGGCATGCTGTTGGAACTGAAGCGAGTATTATCATCTCCACCTTAAAGATGAGGAAGCTGGGTAACCGTAAGAATAAATTTTCAACACAGAACATGAGGCAGTGCTGACTCCAATTCCCGTTGCAACTCCCCAACTTTAATTATTTTTCTGTGAGCTTCTTTTGTTTCTCTTCATTATACAGAACGTGTTCTTTCAGCACAAGGTAATTTGGATAACGCTGAATGTAGATTAGATCCATCTATTAATACTTATGAAACTTATTAATTCTAAAATTGCTGTGATAGATTAGCTCCTTCCCATCACTGGATGGGAAAATGCCCACGTCCTTAATTTAGACTGGTGTGTTGCTTTTCACACTTAATATTTTTCTCCTTGAGACACTATGAAAAGCAACAGGAAAAGAATGTCTCTAATGCTTATTTGAGCATGTTTCCAGATAAGCCTGGTGGGAAGTATGTGAAATATCACTTCTAAGATCATGTATTTTCCCTGTCCTTTTTAATATCCATGTGATGCTGCTGAGATAAATCATGGGAAGCATCAGTATCAGCAATACAAGGATGATTTCCCATTCTGCTTCTCCTGATTGATGTGAGTGGCATAAAAACTATTTCTGAGTGTCTGGCTAAAATCAAACTGCATATTAGTTAAACAGAAATGGTGCTAAATGGAGGAGTGAAATCTACTGAAAAAGTAGCAATTTCTATCTTGTCTTGTATTTGGGACTTGTTTTGCTTGTGGCTACTCCCTCGACTCTCTTTGGCTTCCTTAATGTCTTTATTTTCAGGGCAATCTTTCCTGAGAAAAGCAGAGAAAATTCATCTGGTAACTTGACCTGAGTAATCCTCACATTTGTATCTTCCATCCCTTACCACTGCAGTGCATTTATGTAGAGCTTTAACCAGAAAACTCTGCAGTTCCTTGGAACTGTTCACTGTGCTGCACCTCTGGGAGTGCTCCCTGCTTTATCACTGTCTTGCCCCTGGCACTCCATACCAGGTGGGATTCAGCATCTTCCTGCTAACCTTTGAAGTCATCTCTGCTGGGTATCTTAAAACAAAGTTTTCCTTCAATGGTGATTGCCTCTGCTTGAAGCTATGCTCTTCAAGGATCTGTTTGTTTGTCAGGCAGCAGATGCACAGGGCCAGCGCACAGAGATGGAGTCAACACGGCCGTGGCTTTGGCATTTGATAGTGGAGCCCATTGGGAATGAAATACAACATCCATCTTTCCTGTAGCACAGTTACACAAACAAGATGTGAAATTAGAACAGAAAGAGAGATTAACTGGAAAATTGGAAAGGAAGAGAAAGGAGAGAATTATATATTCAAAGAAAAGCCTGGCTCATCCCACTGACTCAGGAGAGCAAAGAAACTCGGATTGATTCCGTGGTGTTACCTCAGTTACATAGCCATTATGAGACACTGTAGTATTGAGAGTTTAATGACCTTAGTAAAAGAGGTGGATAAGATTCCTGCATGGGATTTTTAGTGTGCTTTCTGGGGAAGGTATATCTGCTCATACAAGGGTTTTGCTTCAGACACTGGGAGGATGCTGCTTCCATACTGACCTCCCTCTGCCCTTTCCAGACCCCTGACTTTACTGCTTTGATAAATATGTTCTCCAAGCCATAAACAGGGGTTGACTGCATGCCATAGTGAAACTGGAAAGATCTGAGCCAACTACTGACAAACCAGGCAAAGCAAATCAGCTTCAGATGTGCAACTCACCAGCCAGGGGAAGCAGGTGGGGCTGAACAGGGCCTTACAATTTCATTTCCCCTGCTCTATGTTTCCATGCTTTCCTTCCAGAGGCTTGGACTCCTTGTGTGTTGTCTTCAGCATGGACCTATGCCTCTGTGCACCTACGAGCAGGCCACCCTTAAAGCTGTAGTTTCTTTCAGTGGTTTGGCTTTCTCTGTCAGTCTAAGCTTCTAGAACACCTGCCCAAAGCCTCATCATCTCAAGACAGGTCAACATGGATCATTTTATGGTGGGTCATATAATATTAAAGCATGTTCAGAATCAGCTGTCAGAAATATCTCTCTGAGTCTTACTGCAATTCTATTGCTGCATCTTTGATTCTTTACCTTTTAAAAGCCGATATGGGCTTTCTGATTGTATCCTCGCTCTCTGTACAGCACATACATCTATTTGTGGAGCTTTTCATGGCTTCTTCTCTGCCAGGCTTTGCTGTCCCTGAAGGCCGTTCAAATGCTCCTCGTTGAAAAATTAAAAGTCTCCCGTTCTAGTTTACATCATTCTGCAGCCTCTCATGTTCCTCCTCTGTACCTATGAGCTGTCTCACAGTGGAAGTGCTATCACAGCAAGTGCAGGGATGGGGTGTTCTGCCAAGGACAGGCACAAAGACTAGGGGGGTGGCGAGGTGAGCTTCCCAGGCATGCTGCCTGCGGAGGTGTCGAGCTACTGAGATCAGCGAGGAGGATGTCAGGGTGAATGCAGTAGTAGAAATCTGGCAGCAACAAAATGCTACACCAGAATCTTCCAGCCATGTCTTGGTAGCCTATAGCCAAAGGTAAAATACATAGATGACAAAGCAAGCTGAAGAGGTCAATTGCAGCTTCCTCACTGCTCAGAAAGATTGTCGTTTGGATGGGTTGTAGGTCGTATTCAAGTGTGCTCCATGAGCTACTTTATTTATTCTGTTCTTTTATTCATTTGACTCCTGATTTCATACACTTACTTTTTTTCTGGTAGAAGCAGGGAATAAAACATTTAACGTCTAGGTTGGTCTTGGATTTTAGTGTTGTTCACAGATTTTCAGAACAAAGCTTGTGTGGCAAGTTCAGCTAGCTAACTCTGTCAGCTTAGTCTTTCCTGTGTGTGGTCTTTATTATTTATTTGGCCCACTATTACATTTAGGTAGCTTAGCAATGATGTGGACTTGAGTTCTTGCTGGAAATTTATTCTCGTGTCTCAGTAGTACTAGATGCATGGCTTTACTTAGTGCTAAAGGGAAGATTGACCTTTTCATACTGTCATTCTCCAGAATGTACAACCAGCACTTTTTAGTCCCTTTCTTCAGTGTATAAGGATCTAAACACAAAAAGAGTTAAAATTAATTGCATTGTCTTTAGGGTTTTTTTTTTTCCCACAGTGCAAGACTTACAGTCTTCAAAGGTGTTTCAGAACGCTTCATAAATAGTTTAACAATTTAAAAAGTAAATTCAATGCACAGAGTCATAAATACCCTAGTTTATTACAGAAGACATCAACGCATCCTGTGTTCCTCTGGCGTGCCATTTTATGAGACAGGGTAAACCTCATCTCGCTCCCCTTGCCTCTGAGCAGCTGTGGTCTCCTGCCACTTGGTGCCAGCTGTGGTGGTCACCAGCCACCTCACAGGGATAATTCAACTTGCTAACCCAGCACAAAACCCAGCAAAAAGTGGGTATTTTCTGCAGGGTCAGTGAAGCGAGTCAGGTCACGCAAGGGGTAGAAGGGGGCTGTGCTACAGAGAACAAAATCTTTTATGTCTGTCCTCATTAGGCATTATGTCTATCCTTAAAGCTATCACCAGTTTTTATAGTGTTTTGCATGAAGATTTTTAATGGGTTGACTGTTAGCCTCATACTTAAAACTCCCTGGGTCCCATGTGTTAGGCCTTCTTTATTCTCTTTATTTTGAAATTTGGCTATTAATATATAGTTGTGTTGCATTTCAAAGAGTCGTGTTACACAGCAAAGTAAGCACTGTGGTATTGGCATTTTGTAGAACTATTAGCATAATTATTCCTTCATTAAAAATTATTTCAAGCAACAAAATAATGCCTGATGTGATCTACATACTAAGAACAAAATAATGTCCTTCTGTATTTGCAGTAAACTTTCATCCATTAGAAATATGCCACTAGGCATTAAAATCAAATCACCTAAGGAAAGCAGCTTAACTCCTCTTTATCTTCAGCAACTTCAGCAGTTTTGCAGAGCCACCTGTAACTCAGAGTGGTTCAACAGCTCCCCACTCATGACCCCTTACAGCCATACCAGGAACTAAATAAACCCTACTTACTAGCAATTAAAGTGATTTAATTTAAAACACACTGACAGATGCATAATGGGTTAATTAGAAAATAAGTAATTAGCAAATAGGATGGAAAAGGTTAAAAGGTTGTGGACTTTTGTTGTTTGCTTGGGAGAGATAGCGAAATCATCAGTGATTAAACTTTTTCTTTTAATTTCTGGGCTTAATTCTGTTATCATCAGCTGTAAATGAGGCAGCAAACAAGAGAAGGCTAAAAAAAAAAAAAAAAGAAGAAATCACTGTTTTATCAGACATACTGATAAGTTAACACTTAGGCTATGTGATTTATTTCCAGTCTGCACACAAAAGCAGGCACATATCTATGATGTTGGTACTTTATATCAGTATATATACATCCTCTGAGAAGAAGTAGCTGTCCTCTCCTCTCTGCACTGGGCCCCCAGTGAGGTCAGGAAAAAGGGTGTAAGATGTGATAGAGATTAGGAACGCCTCTTAGGAAACTGCCTGCCTGAAAGGTAAATCAGTGAATTATTTAGTTGGGAACATGCCATAATGTGTTTGCTCTCAAAAAAAAAAAAAAAAAAAAAAAAAAAAAAAAAAAAAAAAAAAGTTAAAATGGAATAGGACTTTCAATACGGTAACTTCTGAGCTGTGAAAATCCTCAGCTGAAATCCAGTTAACTACATGCAGTGCTGCTTATATAGATAAAGCCATTACAGAGGGTACATGCAATTTTTTGTTAAAAAAAAAGGTGAAATAAAAGCTTCTACTTCATTTTCACAAGTATTATTCCTTCTCTCCATGACTTTTGTCTGCCCAAAACCAGAAGCAAATGGGCATTTAGATAGTTTTAATACAGTCATATTTTATGACCACTAGCTTATTGCCAGGTAACTTGAAACTCCTTATTTATTTATAATAATTATAAATGTATTTATATATCTATGAAACATGTGGTTTGTATTTTGAAATTTCAGAGGGAATGTTTGCAGAAAGCTTTCCCCAATTTGAGCCTAATTTTTACTGAAGTCATTGGATTTTTTTCTTTTGAAAAATAAGCTTTTGGGCAAACCTCAGAAATAGCAATATGAAGTTTTCCATTTCAAAATATCAATTAAAACAGGCACAATTTTTTTCTTTTTAAATATAGCTGCCTGCTAACCTAATTACATGTCCACCAGTAACCATTAGCATAATTTGACCAAATTTCCCATAGCAGTCAAATTCTTCCATCATTCCTTGCTCTCTTTTGAGTGTGGATATCCTCTGTTCACTTCCTCATCACTTCAGCAGGCCATCGTTAACTCTCAACAGATATCAGTCAGTCCAGCCCTATAATTATTTAACTTTACATGTCTGTCCTTCCCTTTCTATTAGTCATACTTTTTGGTGTCTCTGGTGTGCTTTCAATGTACTTTCAGGGATGTTTTCTGCTTGATACAAAGGCTGAACCTACACATCCAGAGATGCACTGTCCTCTTTTGGAGTGTGTCTCACTGTTGTCAACCCTCTGATGCCCTTTTCCCTTGAGCCACTTCTGCAGTGGCAGGCAAAGGCTGCAGGTCTGCCAGTGTGACTTGTGGAAAGGATCTTGCACAGATTCTAGCTAGACTTTATTCACCCACCATAGTTCTTGTTGGCTAGGGATATAGATTTCAGAAAACAACTAACTTCTTGTTCTGGTCTGTTACTTTGGTTTTGTTGAAAATCAACTCCTTCAGATTTTTTTTCCCCAATTATAATTGAGTTTAAGCCATATATTTCAGGTCTGGAATCTGCATTGAACATTTCAGAATTCAGTGGCTTGGCAATTCAGCTATCAGTTTTTAAGAAAAATAGAATCAAAATGGGAAACTCATCAAGTCACACAACAGACAAAACCCATGAGGCTAAACCCACAGCAGTGAAAGCGTTTCTTGTTTTGTTTTCAAAGGTTTTCTGCAAAGTTCTATATATCTGCAGACTGTGACTCAAAGCCTGCAATACAGATAATAGTTTTTAATTTAGAATTTCTTTTTTCATTTTAGAATTTATTTTTTTCAACTAAGTGGTGACTTGCTGAAGCTCTGGTTAAGAAAAGCAGAAAGCCTAAAGCTGAATTAATTCCACTGTTCATATCTGAATCCCTGAAAACAGCTCAAACAAATGCCAGTACCAATCTTTAGGGTAATACTTATCCCTATTCAGAGTGACATTTGCAGATTAGAACGTACTCATTTCTGCTTCACTGATTTTTTAGGCACAGCATATATAAGATGCGTTGACAAAATGCATTTGTGTTAACAAGATTCATCCAGGTACCTCCCCTCTTGACATTTAGAAAATATTCTTTTTCCTTATCTGTTCCATCATAATGGGCTAAATTCACAAGTTTCTAGGAAAGTCTTTCAAATTTATTATTTTTGGGATTAATAAGGATCAGTCAGTTGCAGAGTAGGTAGGTAATTCAAGACAGCCTTCATCTAATATACACTTCTAAGTGAGTAATAAGAGAAGTTAGCTTCGAAGATAAACTGTCCCTTGTTGAAATTTCAGGGAGAGCTAATGTTTCCTGAGTCAACAGAACAAACAGACAAAGAAGGAAAGTTATATGTCAAAGCTGTTGTCCGAATGGATCACTCTGTACTGGAGAAAGAACACAAAAGCCATGAAGTATCTCACAAAACCACAAAATTATCACTCAATTTAAAGATCTTTTGTATAACCCTCTCCCCTTTGCTTTTCTATCATTCTCGGCCCTCCAGGATCCTTGCTCAACTGGGTATTTATTCAAGTTGGTAGAAGTTTTTGTGAATAAAGGCTTAAATCTTTAACGATATAAACATCACTTAATTCACAGTTACAGGTCAGCTAGCTCACACGGTAACATTTGACGTTAAGAAAATCACTCACAGGCAATAGAACCCTGGTTATCGGAATAGTGGCTAAACAGGGCTGCCTCCAGTTCTGTGCTCCTCTCATGCCCTCCTGTGTACACATGTAGTAGGTCAAAGCAAAGTGCTGGAGAGCTGACATTTCTGCTAGGGGATGAAGTAAAGCGAAGAGGAGGCTGCCGCCCATTATGCTGACCTAGTGTTAAGCTGAATGTAAGTAGATTTCTTAGAGCCTTTAAATCTTAGGGGTAGTCAGCAGCTCCAGATCGTGATAATAAGTGATTTGAGATACTCTGGAAATGAGATAACATTACTCATTTCTCTAAGTACAGGACAAGAAGAGAATTACATATTCCATTTTATGCTTGATGCCCAGGTGGTTTAAAGGTAATATTACAGTCTCCCACTGTGTTTTTTCAATGATAGTTATGAAACTGCCTTTCTAATCTGTTCAGGCCACTGGGAGACCAACAGACACACTAAAATTCTGTTTCCTTTTGCCTATGAAGAAATGCATTATTATATTTTCCATGCATAATAATTCATTATTATATTTTCCACTTATAAAAAGATATATTTATGCCAGTACAGTAAGCCATTAAGTTTTGATGAAACCATAAAAACAGCAATGTCTTGCTTCTGTCTTGCATTACTTTATTTTGTGGTACTGGGTCTTTTGGGTTTTTTTAGCTATGTTCAGATCAACAGCTTTATCATTCAGGCTGTCCTGCAAACCATATGCCAGATCTAAATCCTTACTACAATGACACTATAGGAAGAATTAGTTTTTCTGTCTAATTCAGTAGTGTTTATCCTGCAGATCTGGTTATTGAAACATGAGAGCTTTCAAAAACCTGTTAAACAGTGTAGTTGCCGTTACCTTTTATGATACTTAATGTCTGCATGTAATAATTTTCTGGCTTTCATGCTGTAAAAAATCTGCTGATGCCTGCACAGAGCTGAGCATGAGCTGAGTCTGTGTGAGGGGGACATTACACAGAATGACTGGACGTTCCTATTAAAAATCGCAATAGCTCTTTGCCTTTTTGTTCTTGTGTTTTGGGATAGACTGCAAATGTTTATACAGATAAACTGTTCACTGTGGGTTTTGATTTTATGTTTTATTGCATGTTTTTGTGTCCTCGTGAGCTGAGCTATACTAGCAATAAAAAGCATGAGTCAAAGCCCACTTCTGAGCTTGTGTCTACAAGCTAGTTCTTATGGGTGCTTTTCCAGATATAAACATATTTGGAAAACTAGACAGATTTTTATTTCTCATGCAATGCACAGTTCTTCATTATGTTTGGCAAGGGCGGAAATACTGCTGGCTCATGACAAATGTATCATGTACCATAAGCCATGGTCTAGTATATTTTATACTGAATATGTATAACTTGCAAAATCCTCTGTATAACTTGCTCCAAAATACTAATTTTGCTTTGCTGTTAAATATTGAAATATTAAATATTGAAACAAATTTAAAAATTCAATTAGTCATCAATGCAGCCTATGGGCTACCTTGTAATTTTTCCTGATAAGGGGTTGCTACTCTGGGTTTTTCACTAAAGACTAACTTAAAAGTGAGAGCAACTTCCACAAAGGGAGTTTAGAGAACAAAATATTCAGATGATACATCCCATAATTCATCACTCCTAAACCAAGATAGCCCCCAAGAAAAAAAAAAAGAAGTGCCATAACATGTGGAATGGCAGGGCATGAGGGGCTGGCGTCCTGGAGCTCTTGCTCTGGCTGTGGTGGAGCTTTCCCCCGAGGTTCCAGAGCTGCTATCCTGCTCAGTGCCCTGGTCAGCTCCCAGGACCTGGGCAGGCGTCCTCCGTGCCCGCAGCAGCCAGCTGCCAGCAGCCAGCCCCTCCTCTCAGCCTCCCTGGAGGCAGCCCAGCTCCTGGCAAGCGTTGTGTAAGAGTGTTGTGTAAGAGTGCCAGGGATATTCCAGAGACATCGGGAATTGCAGGTAGGGTTACAGGAGGCACTTGTGCAAATGAGCCAGGTTGCCCCGTGGCCCTTCCTCTGGCTTTTAAAAGGGGATGTCAAAGAGCAGTCCAGCAAGGAGCTGGGCGGCTTGTCAGTGCTTCTGAAAGGTGCAAAATCATTTTTCCCACCTGCCTTGAGAAGAGACTGGAGGCAGCAGTGCTTGTCCACCCTGTGCAGCTGCTTGATGGGTGGGAAGGGAAGCCTGAGGCCCTCCAGAAAGTGCGCGGTTCATGGTATGGACAGGAACCAGGATTCAAACCAGAAAATTACCCTGGCCCTGGCCTCGAGGAGACTGGCAGCCACCATTTAAATCTGAAGCATCGGAATACGGTCAAAAACCACCCTCATCCTCTGGGCAGCAAACTCCTGTTAGACAGTCATTGGTTAATCTGATGCATTCATGTGAAGGAGGAGGCACTTACTGAAAGTGGGAAAATACCTAACTACACTGATTAATGCTAATTGCTTAATTGCCTTTCATTATGGAAAAAGTAAGGATGTGCAGTAACTGGCAATATGGCTAGACAGTGCTTCTGTATTGGAGACCAGAGCCTGAGAATTAATTCCAAACTCCACCTATTCAGGCCAAAGGAGCTGAATATTTCAAAGATGTCTCTTTTTTAGAATCTCTTTAGGGGCAGTATAAGAATGTTATTTTCCTGGTGAAGAGCTGTAGATCTGAAACAATACTCTGTATCAGGATGCAGTATGCATTTTGGCTGCTTTCATTTGAGGAATTCAGTATGAGCATGAGGACTACCTTGTTTAAAAAAAAAAAAAAAAAAAAAAAAAAGTAGGGTGTAACACCAGTGATGGAGAAGGAGCACAGTGCCCAGTCTGCTGCTGCAACTCTCTGGCAGGGAGAGCAGGGAGGTCGTGCAGGATGTGAAATAGCAGCCTCTGGATTGATGCTGCGTGCTCAAGGACCATGACTCACAGCCATGAGACCTTGGGTAGCTCTTTTGTGGGCAAGTAAGTGCTCAACACACAAAAGATAATCTAACAAAGCCTGGTCCCTGCTCCATGTGACGTTAGCAAAGCTTAGCCATAAAAATTGTGTCACTTCTGGCAAGAAAGAAACGTACTCTGCAGTGTCCATAAAGACCCCCAGACATTACGGGCCTGATGTAGTGGAGACTCGTCTGTGACTCATCTGCATCCTTCCCATTTGTGCCAGCTCACCTACTTTTTAGCAGTAGACTCTTAAAAAGAACCCGATTTCCTCCGACATCTTACACAACTATGCCTTCAAGAGAAAGTGGCTACGATTAATGTGGACTCCACTTAATATTCTTGCTCGTGTGAAGTAGAAGCTGTGTTGTGCCTTCAGAAGACTGTGCTATGTATGTGCCAGAATGGATAAATAGTTCTGTATTTCCACAATGTTTCCATCTGTGGGCCACATTCCTCAGAAAGAAAAATAGGAAATTACTTCTGGCATATAAAATGCTGTATGAAAGCACCCTTTAGAAAAGATCCCAAGACATTTGGTAAGATTATTAAAATAATAAAATATTTTAATTATCACTATGATTTTAATTATTATTTATCATGATTTTAATTAATGGTTTAAATAATCATCATAGTGATGTCTAAAATCATCATCACAAAACAGGAATTACAAATGGGCCCAGTTACTGTGTATCTTTTGGCAGTTGCTAAATTGACCTAGTGGAGATGCCAAATGGGCAAGATACTGTACATTTACAGCAACATCAAGACGTGCTCCAAGAAACTTCATCTCTAGGCAGGTATGAGGAGAAAAAGGGGATGCACACTCCATTTTAAACTGTGGTACACAAAAAGACGGCTAAAGCCAGATATGTTAGTGTAATGCTTCAAAACAAAAGACCAGCTTTTCTTACAGTTATTTTGTAATTATTTTTTTTATACAAGTGACAGCTGCTTTTATGCCAGCTCCTAGTCTCATCAGGGACAATGGCAAAACTCCCAGGATAACTAGAATTTTTCTCTTTATGCAGAATTCATGGAAGAACATTGTATTTATCCTTTTTTTATCATCCTTTTTTAATAGATTGGTGCAAACCCAATAATTTTAGGTTAGTAAGTAATTATTTACAGGAGGGGCAGAATTTTTGTTTAAAACACTCAAGTGCTTGCTTCAAGTATGCTTGTGTGTCACTGAGTCACCAAACCACAATTAAATTCTGGGAAATGGCTTATTGTTGAGGTTCATGACGTCCCATAATGTGGTGGTATGGGTCAGAGTCTGATTTTAATTGGAGGCCTGATCTAAATTTGTATCCTCTCAAATCTGGATTGACAAACTCTGAAGGATTTTGAAGTTATCGGCAGCAAAAATAAAGACCTTGCACTGTCGCCTCTGGTTATGTGGGTTGTATGTGGCAAATATCAAGCAGAGTATTTGCTCTTTCCTTATAAGATTAAAGAGGTTCCATCTTCTCTGGGAGCCCAGATGATGTCTCGGGTGCCTTGCATGGGATAAAAGATGAGGTAAAAATACATTGTCACACACATGCTGGAGGGTATTTTACCAGTTCACGGACTTGTTAGGTTTGGAAGGGACTTGTGGAGATCATCCAGTCCACCCTTCCTGCCAAGGCAGGGTCACCTAGAGCAGGTTACAGGTGACACAGGAACATGTCCAGGTGTGTTTTAAATGTCTCCAGAGAGGGAGACTCCATGACTTCCCAGGGGAGCATGTTCCAGTGCTCTGCATCCCTCATGTAAGTTTCTTTTGTAAAACTTTAGTAGGTTTTGTTTGCTTTGCAAATAGGATGAACATTATATCCTGACACCAGTACTTTCCATTCAATATAATATACGTCAGGGAGAAATCATTTCAGATTACTAGGAAATTAGAAAGGACAAAATGAATTGTTTCCCCAGGGAAGTGGTCACGGTCCCAAGCCTGCCATAGCTCCAGGAGCTGGAGGCAACGCTCACAGAATCACAGAATCTGCTGAGTTGGAAGGGACCCATCAAGGTCACATTCCTGGAGCTGTCCAATGCAGGGCCAGGAGCTGGACTTCGACGATCCTTGTGGGTCCCTTCCAGCTCCGGTTATTCTGTGATTATGGGTTTGTTTTTTTGTTTTTTTTTCCCTACTTTTTTATTTTTGGGGGGGGGGGGGCGGAGGGGGGCGGAGGGTGGTGCATATGCGTTTGAGTCTTGTGGGGGTGTTTTTGGTTCTTTATTGTTTGGGGTTTTTTTGGGTTTTTTTAATCATGAACAATTCCAACCTTTGGAGTAGCAATTAATTTAATTTAAAGCTGTATTTGCAGACATGCCCGGTCAAGGCAAGGAGGCACGGAGTGACGGGGAAACCCGGGAATGGCGATCCGGGCCGCGCCGCGGGCCGCTCCCGCGCGGCTGCCAGGGGGCGCTGCCGCGCCGCGGGCGGGCTCGGCCGGCGGGAGGGCGGGGAGGCCGCGGCTCCTCCCGGCGCCCCTTCGCTGCAGTGCTCCCCCGTGCCCCTTCCGTGCGGCTCCTCCCGGCGCCCCTTTCCTGCAGTGCTCCCCCGTGCCCCTTCCCTGCGGCTCCTCCCGGCGCCCCTTCCCTGCAGTGCTCCCCCGTGCCCCTTCCCTGCGGCTCCTCCCGGCGCCCCTTCCCTGCAGTGCTTCCCCGTGCCCCTTCCCTGCGGCTCCTCCCGGCGCCCCTTCCCTGCAGTGCTTCCCCGTGCCCCTTCCCTGCGGCTCCTCCCGGCGCCCCTTCCCTGCAGTGCTTCCCCGTGCCCCTTCCCTGCGGCTCCTCCCGGCGCCCCTTCCCTGCAGTGCTTCCCCGTGCCCCTTCCCTGCGGCGCTGCCCTGCACCTCCCGGGCCGGCAGCCGGCTCTGGGTGGGCGCGGGCCATGGCCCTGCCTCACGCCCCGTCTCGAGTAGCGGGGCGCGAAGCGGGCTCGGGGCGTGCCGCCCACACCGCGGGTAGCCGAGCGGGGCCTGAGGTGTGGGAGCGCCCCGGAGGCCGATGGGCTGAGGGGAAGCGGCGGGGCCGCGTCGCAGGTGCATTAATTACCCCGTGCTGCGGCTCACCTGCTTTCTCCTTCGGACCCCTATCTAAACACAACAGTGTTCAGCCCGCTGCTAGGGAAGATACTTATTTCAAGGGAAAGGCTCCCTTATGTGAGGAAACGGTGAGGCAGGGCTCTGGCACTGAATGAATACAGAGAAATAAAATCCACAAGTTTGTTAACAAAGACCAGTTTCCTATCATAAAATGATGATCAGGACGATTTAAGAGAGGTTCTATTTCCTCTCTAAAATGTCACTTCCACACTAACATTAAAAGAGAGGTATTTTCTGTTCACAGAATCAGGAAGGCTGGAGGAGGCCTTTTAGATCATGCAGTCCAAATATCAGCCCAGAGCTAACACAGTAACCCCTAAACCACATCAGCCCAGAACTAACACAGTAACCCCTAAACCACATCATCCAGCACCAGATCCAGATGCCTCATAAACCTCTCCAGGGATGGTGACTCCACAGCCTCTAGGGCAACCTACTCCAGTGCCTGACCGCCCTAACAGTGAAAAGTTGTATGTATTATCTGGTCTGAGTCTTCCCTGTCTCAGCTGAAGGCCATTTCCTCTGGTCCTCTCACTGCCATCACACCTCACTATATTCTCTTTTTGGGGGGTTGTAGAAAGGGATGAGGTTCCCCCTGAGCCTTCTCCAGGCTAAACAATCCCAGCTCCCTCAGCACTTCCTCACAGGTCATGTTATTTTCACAAGCCTTCCTGACCTTTTCTGGACATGCTAGAGCATTTTAAAGTGAAGTAAATCTTACCCAAAACAGTGTTTGAGGTGTGGCCTCACCAGTGCTGAGTACAGGGGAATGTTCCAGAGAGCGTGACTCTGTTCGCAGGCTAGTTTTCCATAGGCATTATTGGGGTCACTTGTAGGCCCGGGATTTCGTACTTAAAAATTCTAATGAGATCTTGTCACTATTCTGGAGTAATGCTTTTAGGATTGCCTCTGCTTGGGTTGGATTGTTGGTGCTTAAAGTAGGGAGCGAGCTGGGATCATCCAGCTGGGCACTATGTTTTTTGGGCAGGGATGGCTGAACAAGGGCATGCTGCCTGTAATGCCTCCCTGTGAAAAACGTGAGGGCTGGTATAAATACCAACACAACTGAAGGATGTTGTCTTAACTGGTATCCATGACTTTCTCTCCTGGTGCTAAATTAGCTTGAAGGTCTTCGATCTTTGCTACCAAACAGAAAAAACAGTATAGTTAGTATGTCAGTGTGTGTATGCCAGATTCAGTTTTTCAAAGCTGCAGATGTCTTGTTAATAAAATAGATGTCATTGTTCAAAAGTTAAGTGTTAAGTACATGTAAATTAGTTTCCTACCATATGAGTAAAATTACTATTTACATCTCAGAACTTTTAAAAAGTCAGTAGACTTTTGGGTTTCAAATGACTGGTGTAAATGTGACAAAGAATTTCTAATTCCTTTGAATCCTCTGTTTTTACTGAACCTGAGAGTAATGGACATATATCATTAGAAACTGTAAAGTATAAACCAGTTAGCTCCTAAGTTACATATGAGACTTATTCTATGAGGTGGGCAGAAGTTTTTATGTTTTTATTTTTTTTCAGCATCAGTATGCATAAACTTTTAGATGATGTTTCCAAATGCCTGTTAACCACAGCACCTCCAGTCCACCATGTTTAGGACTTGATTCACATTTGCTACCTCATGCAGCTAAGCAAAATGCTTTGAATTTAATGTGTTAAGCCATCAGGCATGGACCATGCTATTCAAGATCCAGAAGGTTCCATCTTGGTTAAATGTTAGTGGTGTTCTGCAGATGAAAATTTATGAACATATTACATGGGGTTTTTTCCTTCTTTTTTTTTTTTTTTTTGGCAGGTGACATTGGTGACGGAAGAAGGACAAGAATGATTACATATCCATAACTCCCAGCAGTATGTCAGGTAATCATATTTAATAAGAACATCTGTGCAATATTTCTTGCCTTTCTGGAGTGATTATAAATATTTATTGAAAAATGCTTCTTTAACAGTTTCTGAATTCACTCGTGCTCAGAATGGAAATCTTTCCTCCATCCAGAGCATAGAAATGTGGGACACATAGCAATCTTCCCCAACATTTTTGAAACTTTCATCATCCTTGGTTTGCCTTCCCGCACCTCGTTGTTTTTTGTTCTAAATGCACATCCCAACTTCAGCATTCCTGCTGAAGCTGCCAGCACAGGAACAGTTTCTGCTGAGTATCCTGGCCACAGTTATTTTGTAACATGGACATATCCCCTGAGTGAGTTTCAGAGTGAGACAGTCAAAGTTATTTTTCATAGGTTGCCAAGTACACTTCAGAGGATTATTGACTAGGTCTGCAGGTGGGCTGAAGATCCAGAGCTGACATGACCATTAACCATTTTAGGCCTGCTTAACCATCTTATCCCAGCTACTTGCTAAGCATCTGAAAGGTTATACATAAATTAGCTGTATCAGAACCCCCATGTAGAACAGGGTGTCTAGAAAGACATGCTTACTATGTGGAGATCTTATAGAAGGCGAGAAAATTTCAGAGTTCTAGAATTTGTTCTGGTATGCATCAATTTGCCTAAGAAAATGCTCTACTGATACTGTTTGTCAATGTGTATTTCAACAGCCAAGTGTGTCAATGGGGTCTTTTAAAAACCTACAAAATACAGCATGTGCTACATAGGAAAAATCATCTCTAACAAGACTGTATTCTTGGTGTTCTGCCCAAGGGGCAGTTTATTTTTACTTGACTATGCAGATCAATTTTCTTTTCCCTAGAAGGCTCCCATCCATTTGTACTGGCCAGCAAGGGATAACAGCTCCATTCACCAACAAAGATGGTCTTCTGACTTTAGGTTTCTAGATAAGAGGTAGAGGTACAGAATACTCTGTTTTCTGGAAGAAACAGAGTATTATGTAAATACATGCATTCATAGTAAAACGTATTATTTGAGAATATGAAAAGGTGTGTGATTTTACGGTTTCTTCGCTGCCCATTGAAGCAGAGACAGATATAAGAAGGAAGCAGAGAGCGTTGAAGCATTTTGTGGAATGAAGTGGTATACTGACCCTTGGTTGGTGTGTCAGGCTCTGCCTTAGCATCACTGCCACATGAGGAATGGGAAGGAGTTAGTGTCCTTAGGCTGCATTGGCAGGCCCTGCTACAGTGGTTTTGCATTGTCCTGCAGACATTCTGGGCGTGACGATTTCATTGGCAAATGCCTGTTTTAGAGGAATTTAAAGCACTGGCATGTAACCTGGTCTCTTCCAACTCTCTGTTGTGCTCTTCCTTGTCTCATGCTAAACTGTGTTTTATGGCATTTTACTACAGGGCTTGACCTTGCTGTGGTTTTGGAGGGAGCAGTTAATAGCTTCTGCTGTGTGATGGCAAGAGATGAGGAGGAGATGCAGTGTACCCATTTTGTCCTCACCTGGTCTGTTGGGTCTGTGGCATCCTGAGGAGAGTGGGTTTGTGGAGATTTTCCACTCTAATCAGTCCTGTCTCTCTGGACTTTCCCCTGGCAGGGCAGCTCTGCTCAGAGAAACACAAAGCCTAATTGGAAGGATCTATATTTTCTGCATTTCTTTTGACAGAGGTCAGCAGAACGAATGTGTGTAAAGAAAATTATCATCAAGCAAAGAAAAAAGAAAGTTGAGATGGAGATGACTGTTTGTACAGCTGCAGATGTCCAACAGTTTTCATAATGAGCAGTTCATATCTTCTGTTTCTGGTTATAGAAATGACATTTCCTACATGAGTGTAAATGTGAAGAGAAGCATGGATGAAATGAAAGTCTTTCAAACTGTATAAAAACTTCATAAATACCGTGATCCAGAGCCAGATGAGTCCTTTTCTAATGAATGATAATGGAAGTTTAGATTCTGTTACTGAATCATTGGAATATGGGAGCAGAATCTAATATGAAACCAAACCAGCTAACTAAAATAACAGGCTATATTATTCTGTATTTTTGAAAGATAATTTTTCTCCCCATATGTTATGTTTCTACTGTGGTATGTATTTTCCACTTGTAGGCACAGCCTGAAAGTCTTCAGGTTCTAGTGCAACCTAGAGAAGTTTTTCTGACAGGAGATTGTAGAATTAGACCTTGACAGTAAAACCTTTACTGGTTTAGTACATTTGCAGTTTCCATAAGAAAAATATTTTGAATAATTTGACATCTCATCTTTCAAAATACATACTGGTGTGATTATTTTATGTGCTTCTGGCATTTAAAAGGGAGGATTTTAATAGAGAGTGTTCTAGTTTGCCAAAATTATTTTGGGAATTTCAAACTATGGGTATCATGGAAGGATTTCAGAAACATAGAAGCCCTTACTTAAAAGTTAATAAAATTAAAAAGAGTGAATGTACAAGGTAAAATATTAGCACACAAAAAGCAAAACTGAAACACAAATATTGAATTAATGAAGTCAAAGCTATTCCTTCTTTTCCTTAGAATGCAGTCAGAGTTCACCCAGCAATACAGATAGAGTTAATGAACAACCTAGTATTGAGTTCTTGATATCATAAGAGGCAGACAAGTGAAAAGCTGGACCTACAGGTTTTGTAGACACAGTGTTTGTCAGTATGTTTTTGCAACTCTGCCAGTTCTAGGTGTCAAGACTTGCCTAACCAGTTTTTTTTACACCTAGCACAGATGATGAACAAACATTGAGATAAAGGGATGCTTCAGGAGAAGTGGACATAGTACGTCTTTGAGTATTCTGTTCTTATTAACTGAAGCTTGGTAAAGTAAATAGTTTTCAGGTGAGCCATCACACACACTTTAATAAAACAAGGCAAATCTGAAAGTTTAGCTTTTCTGTTTTGAAACACTGTTTTTATTAAACACAGGCTGTCTTTTGTAGAATCACAGAGTGGCTTGGAAAGGGTTGGAAAGGACCTTTAAAAGTGGTCTTGTCTGACCCCCCTGCAATGAGCAGGGACATCTTCAACTAGATCAGGTTTCTCAGGTGCCTATCCAACCTGATTGTGAATGTTACCAGGGCTGGGGTGCCCCTTCTCTGGGCAACTTGTTTTAACACCTTCATTGTATAAACCTGCCTTATATCTAATCTAAAGCAACACTCTTCCAGCTTAAAACAATTACCCCTTGTCCTGTTGCAACAGGCTAAAAAATTTTACCCATCTTTCTTATAAGCCCCCTTCAGGTACTAAAAGGCCACAATAAAGGCCCCAGAGCTTTCCTTCTTCAAGGCTGAACAGTTTAATCTTTTTCAAGCTTTTGTTACAGGAGAGGTGTTTTATTCCTGTGATGATCTTGGTGGCCCTCCTCTGGACTCACAGGTCCATGTGTTCTGAGGACCCCAGAGCTGGATGCAGTACTCTAGGTGGGGTCTCATGAAAGGGGAATAGAGAGACAGAATCTCCTTAGAGACAGAATCTCCTTTCTTGCTGTGGTGGCCACACTGCTTTGGGTGCAGCCCATGGTGTGATTGGTTTTCTGGGCTGCTACAGTGTTCATCAGCAGTCTTACAGTTGACACCAACAACTGCTGCCCACAGAGTGATGTCTGAGAAAAAAACCTTTGTCAACATTATAAAATTAGTACTGTCTTTGCAATAAGAGCAAGTTCTTTCATGCTCATATATTTGCACAATAGAATACTAAAAAAGTGTTATTTTCTCATTGGGAAAAATGAGAAATGAGAGCACTGTCAAATAAGTATGAAAAATAATTTTAAAAGTTTCTTTCTGTTTTAACATTGTAATGAAGCTTCTGGTTTAGCATCACTATTCACTGGCCACAGCTATCACTGTAGGCTCCCTTCTTTATATTTTCTCCCAAGATGCAGGACAAACCTTGAGATATATTTTCATCTTACTTTATTTACTAGAGTGAAAACTGAAGAAGAAATTCAAGAATGGGTTCTAAAACCTAGAAAATAATATGTTTAGAATACAGTAAATCTCATAATTTTTACTTTCATGGCAGATGAAGAGAGACTAAATAGTGTAATAGTGGTTCCAGTAAAAACTGCAGCAGTTCTTTCACTGATTTCAGTAAGGCCAGCGTTTTACTCTGCTTTTACTTGGCAGCTTCAAAATCAACACGGTCATTGTGCTTCTACTCAAATATCCACACTGTTCTATTTGGTAATGACTGTGAAGTTAGATCAAGATAGGAATTATAATAAAATTAAGTGCTTACATTGGGGAATATAATTTAAATGTCATAAATGCATATTTTCAGCAAGTAGAATTTAATATGCAATGTTTCTCGAAACAGTTCCCTCATTTGGAGAAGAAAATTAATCAGCTTTTGTGCAACAAATCCATTTGAAAACCAGTGTCTGCAAGGGTGTTGCACGTAGTTTCCAAGAACTGGAAAAAATAATAGAATAGGAAAGGTATCACATTTTCTTCATGAGTCTTTTCACTGTCGTGCTCATTACCCTGTAAACTTGACATTAATTCAAGCAGAGAACAGTTTATTGTTAAACATCAGCTGAGAAATTATTTCTCCTGAATTTCTATAATGATTTTCCTAGGATAATTTAATTTGACATACATTACTGTCTGACACTTCTCTGCCTGCCAGACCATGATAAAATTCGACTAACTCAAGTGTATTATTTTTTTTAAGTAATGGACTTTCTAGGAGGACAGTAAATACTTTAATATAAGGTTCTGTTACACCAGGATTCAGCAGCTTTGTAATGAGCTTTTGGGGATTTTCAAAAGGTTAACAAGATTTATATTGTGGGATGTTTTTTGCATGAAGCTATGAATCACTCCATGATGGCTCTTATTACTTAGAAGCGTATTTCTGAAAATGAAGTTAAAAATATCACACTTGCAAAGTTCTAGATTACAGACATTATGGGTTAATTTTACCTTTTTTTTTTTTGGTTCAAAATTTCATATTTTTAAAAGTGCTTTGTAAAAGTGCTATATAAATAAAAAAGCCAAGTAGTCTGGGAAACATTTTGTAATGTTTCAAATTTTATGCAATTCTTTAATATGTTGTCTTTTCTTTCCAACTTACGAAAAGCTGCTGTTTTGTCCACAGAAGTTCACACATTAAAAAAAAAAAAAAAGCTGGGGAATCTCATTAGATTTCACTTTTTTTTTTTTTTTTTTTTTTTTTTTTTTTTTCCCCCGTAACAGTATGTTTTTGTTTTGTGGCATTTGCTAGCTATTTTAAGTACATTTCACTATGTTAATGCTGATAATTTTTTTTCTATTTTGTTGTTAATGATCTATCAGTTTATTTAGTCCCTTTCTTTAGTAGTTTTATTTAAACCAGATCTGTTTCTTTTGCTAACTCATTTTTCTGGAAGTTGTTTCGGATGGGAGCAGACTGTTGTGTTTGAAATTTTGAGTAATTCTTGGACTGTGTAGCTGTGTTTCACTACTGGCATCCAGTTAGGAGGACTGCAAAGTGTTGTCAGTATAAAATGTACTTGTTCGTTTTGCATGCAAGAAGTTTTTAGAGTAGTTATTTAAAAGGAGTAAAGTGTCCTTCTGTTTTTTCTAAGTCTTCTCCAATAGTTTATAAAATAAAGCACTTTGCTCTGCTTGCCACGGGAATTGCAGCCTGCCATTTTATGATCTTCAAAAGTCTTACTATAGCTGCTGTTTAGTTCTTCTGATAACTGTGTCAGAGCAATGAACCTACAACCCTTGACCTTGGTATTGATCCCTATATGTAGAGAGGACTGTAATTTTTTTTTTTTTTTTTTTTTTGTGTGTGTGCTAATTATAAAGTTGTTGATAAGCTGTAGGATCAATCCAATCAGGCATTTTCCAGTTATTTCCATATAAAAATACCTTTTGCATTCGCTAAATGCACTTCTCATTATGTTCTTTAAAAACATCAGATTTGCTACAGTGCTTATCGTAAAAGACAAACACTTAAGGAAATGTGTAAATGTTGCCATACACAAAGGCCTTTCACTATTGCTTTGTTGCATTTCTGAAACTGGTTTAGACCTGTACCAAGCAAGTTAAAAGAATTCTCTCCTCACATCCAAGTTTGTCTTTTTACTGAAGAAGCTTTGGCTGCATTGTTTGGGCGAACTTTATTTGTTTATTTACCTTTTTTGTCTTTAACAAATTACATATTTGTCAAGACTGCTAGTTTTGGTACCTTTGCTTGTTTTACCTGGCTATTCCTCAAACCTTGGTCCTTCAATGGGAGGTGTTATTTCAAGATAATGGCTATCTCTTAAAGCAGTTTTAGAACCAAAATAACTTGAACTGTTTCACCACCTTGACAAAAGAAAAAGCGGCAAAGGTGTGCATGTATCCCCAGGATTTTTGTTAGCAAGCAGCAGCCAAATATACTGTCCACTACCCACTGGGAAGAAATGGAAAGTCTAATGAGAGAGTACGGAAAGGCCATGTGAATTGATTTGAAAGCTCATGAGGAAAGTAAAGTTCAGAATCAGGATTTTAGGAAAATGTGGCAGTGATCTGAAGTGATTTGTGAAAGTGATTTGAGTGATTTCCTAAATGGTTTCACAGTAACTTACTTGTTTTTAAAGATCTGGTTTATATATTTTGAGCCATATTCTGAAAATGGTATTTTGTCTTCTCACTTTTATTTTAATAGGTTCCCAGGCACTACAGGAATTATCTAACACAACATGAAGAGAGTAAACATCCATTAACATTCCCTTATTCACACAAACAGTAGTCTGCAAAATGAGCCCCGGAGAGGTGGATTGGTGTCTGTGGGGAATTAAATCAATATTGTTTTAAAACAAACAGAGAGAAATGGTTCTGCACATGAAGAGACAGACACTGGGATTCCTTGCTAGAGATGTACACAAGAGTAGACTGGGCTGTAGTTCAAAGAGAGGTCCACTCAGTATTGCTGCCGTACAGAAAGGCCACAAGGGCTCAGGCAGTCCCCTGGGCTGAGGAGTAGCTGGGGATTGAGAGACTCTTGGCTGAACTCTCATATGTGCTTGCTTTGTTCTTACTCTTTCCTGGGTTTCCACTTACGACTCCTGTTGGAGAACAGCAGCCAGGTGAGCCCTGTGGTTCAGGTATATCTTCTTCTCAGAAAAACTCCCTCCCATGTGTCACGCGAAACTATGAGAGCAAAGCATGCAGTTAACATCTACGTGGCTGTATTGGTTAGCACCACTGTTCTAGTTCCATGGTGTGTACTGGTATTTTACTGCTTTTCCCCATACAGATAGCTTTGGTCATTCTTTTCTTTTGGTAAGCTTGTTTTATATGTAGCTGCTACAAGATTCCATATTGGTCTATACAATTCCTGTTCATTTCTAAAAGGACAGGTCTTCAGAAAGCTCTTTACATACCAAAACCCTGGACCCTGAACCATTTGCTTCTCTGTGCTCAGAACCTGCCTCTGGTTACAGATGAACTGTCATGTTCTTCTGGGTATTCTTTTTCTCTGATTGATTTTTTCTCATGTTTAGAAATTTGAGCATAATGTCAACCCCAGCTCTTGATAAGTATATGTGTAATATTACTTTAAAATTTAATGGAAATTTGGCATGTTTTTAAAAAGTGATTGCCCTGATTCACAGAGGAGCTCATTAAGAAATATCAAGAACAAGTATAAAGCTATTACACTGTTCATTACAAGTTTCCTAATATTGGCTTTTCTTGCACATTAGAAACTGTTTACAAAGTTTATTGTAATTATCTGTGCACTCTTCTTTCATGGTGATTTAATACTTGTCCAAAAGATTGGAAATGTTGAAATTTAATCTTGAAGTCCATATTCTAAAATGTGATAGTTAAATGTTTTATAACATTGCCCCTGCTAAAGCAAGTAGCAGGACAACAGTCCTGGATTAAATAACCCTGGCTGTTTACTTCCACAAGCATATACATACACACATGTTTCTGAAATATTGAAAACCACCTAATGGTTTCAGTAGACATTGCTAGTTCTACCAGCTACAGTTCATTTCACTCTTCAATTTTTTTTCTTATAGGCACTGTAATTTTTATATTTTAAAAATTTAGGAAAGAAATTGCATGTTCTCAAAGATTTTATTTAGCACATTTACAGAGGCAGAATTTGCATATTTAAGAAGAGTCTGGCTAGTCTGTGTAAGCTGGGCTCCATCCTTCTGCTTATTCAATGATCATATGAGCCTAGTTTAAAAGTTGTGAAACTCAGTTGTGAAGTGTTTCCCTCTTTTAAAAGGAAGCATAAAGAGAAAATGCTATCCTTCTTTGGGGGGGGAGAAAATGGAAGGATGGGAGAGAAAAGAGGAAGAGGAGAGAAACAAAATAAAGAGAGAAAATAAAGTGCTGTGAACTGGCAGCAAGATTAATGAAAAGAAATGAAACCTTAGCCTTGTCTGGCACAGATGATTTTGTCTTTCCCAGCACAAACACACATGAAAACTTTACGTGCTCTTATAGTTACTTTGTGGGGTTTAAAGTGATGGAACAAAGTATTAATCAGGTGTTAACTTTAATGGAAATGTGTCCTTTAGTTGTAGCTTGGTTGCTTTTTTCTTTTTTTCTTTCAAGTCATCAAGTGAAAATCCTCAAGTGTTATTTGACTGGGTCTATACAAAACTAGGCTGCTTCATCAACCTGCTGTGCATCCCTCAGTCCTAATCCTGATTACACTTGCCTTGGTTGATCTCTCTGAAGCCAACCCACTTCAGTGTCCTTATATGCCTGCATGCTTCAGTGGGAAAGCAAAAAACAAACCTTTGAAGTGCTTGTTGTCTTCCCTGCTCTTTTTTCAGTAAATATCAAATATCCAAAAAGGCAAAACTTTATTATGTACGTTTTACAATCAAGATGATGACACTTCAGAGATCTCCAAGTTGCTTTCCTACTTGCCACTATTTTGATCAGCTGCAAATTGAAATACTGTATAGAGAGAATTTTCAGTAGAAATTCTTCTGTGAGCAGTTTTGAAATGAAGAATAACTTCTTGCTGTTAGAGGAAGTGTCTTTGTAACTGGGAAAATAGCAATCCTCTGAAATCCCAGAACTGCTAATTTACCTTTTGCCTAAGTGACAGCCTGTTGCTGAGGGTGAAAAATAAATGTTTGCACTCCCCCCAAAAGTGTGAGCAATGTAGTCAGTCTCTGAGGAGCATGGCCTGATTGCCTGTGTGGTCACAGAAGCTTTCATCACCAATGGATCTAGCTGTTAACTGGAGCTACTGTGGTATAAAGCAGAAATAATAATAATGGTAATGCAAATCCAGCCTTGATTGGAACAGGGCGGATCCCAAGCAAGGAAAATTAGTGTTGCTCTCAGGGCACAGCAGGGGGATTTTAGTGCAGTGCCTGTAAGGTTGTTTGTGAGCATGGGGAACATACACTCTTTTCAGTGTGATTTTGGTCCTACTTTGTGCACTCTGAGTTTTTGTCAGGATCAGAGTTCAGGGTTGGTATACATCTCATTCCAGCAAGAAACACCGTCCTCCTGGCTGGCTGGCTACCATCTTCCGTCTTTCTGGAGGAACAACTTAATGCCTCTCTTCACTTGAGTTGTACTGAAAATGGGAGAGCTTTTTGTGTATTGCTTCTTTGACCACTCTTGGCAGATACTAGTAGAGAATTGGGGGGGAAAAACCCACATCACTGAGTTGAAAACAAATTAATTGTTCCATTTTTTTTTTTTTTAGTCCTTTATATACTGACATTCAGATAACACTGCATGTCTGAGAACAGGCCAACCTTTACAATTATCCATTAAGGAGTATTTGGTTTGGCCTGTAATAAAGGAATTCTGAGGGATTCCCATTGCCTATCCTTTTAATTAAGTTTAATGGGCAGTTCTTCTGCTAAAACTTTTCTTCTGTAAAAACAAACTTCCCTTTAAAAAAAACTTCTGATGGGAATTTGAGTAAGTCTTTTGACCTGTTGAGATGCCTGTTATTGCTACAATGTGCATTTCTGAAATTGCTTGATGATTCCTTGATGAGAAGAGCTCTGGCCTTGCTTGTTAGTACCTCAACTCTGAAACAGGGCCTGTAGTTTTAGTCATAGTTCATCCCAATAGGTTGTACTGCTTCCTGCCTTGATAATAGCCATTTTAACAGTAGCTAGAGGGAGAAATGCTTCTCTTACAAGTAAGGGCTTGAGACAAAATTACATTATCATCCTTTTTCAAAGATTTTGGGTTGACAAGACCAAGAGCAGATGCAGGAGATTCCATATGTGTTTTTTGTTTGAAACAGGAAAAGAACCCTTGAGAAATTCAGGCAGTATGTTAGAACCAATGGAGTAGAATAAATAATGTACTCCTCTTATGAAACTAATTTAACATTATAATAAGATGAATGGTAATTTAAGACATAAATATCTGCTGTGCCGCAGTATATGAAGTACAGGAAAAGGAGACAAAATACAAGAGCCTTCAGTGGTAGTTCCTTGCAACTGAATCTTTGACTAGCAAAACTTGAATGTGAAATGTCCCTGGTGACTGAGGAGAATTTGTGAAATAAAATGGAAACTTGTAAAATTAAATGAATCGTAGCTAACATGGCAGACAAAATAGTGAGATAAATTTCAGAGGGAACTAAAAGGAAAAGAGAGGATATAGCTTCTTAATGTTTGGCTAGCCATGGTTAACTCTGCCTGGGTAAATTCCAAAGGATGGAAACTGTAATAGAATAAATTTCTCCTCATAGTTTAAATGTGTCTATAATCATATTTGAAACTTCCACAGATGCTTTGCAAATAAAGAAATTGGAAAATATGTTTTGATTTTATTTTTTAAGTTATGAAGGGTTTTGGAGTTCCTGTTAAAGGTAAAAATCTGTAAGCCTTGTGTGACACCCTCTCTGAATACTTGGGGAACAGAATTTTTACCATAGTCATGAATGTATGGGTTTTAATTAAAGTCAAAGTTAAGACAAATCCTCGTAGGCTAAAAGACAGCAAAGATGGCCTTTCATATCAAAGATAAATTTGGAGAAAAGATATAGAAATTTTTGCCTAATGAGAATGAACAGCCTGGATTATGAATCACCGATCTTGAGGACTAATAGCAAGACCTGAGTAACTAAGCATATAACTGACTTTTCTAAACAAGGTCAAGAATTGTGTTGCATCACTGGCCTGCTCAAGGAGCTGACAAAGCATGGATCTATTTATGAGTGTATTATAGAAATACCTATATTTTTAATATAAATGTTGCATATGCCTGACTCTCGCATTTTGTGAAGATGCAATATCATCCATGTAGGGAGATAATTAGGGTGTGAAGGAACTCAAGGGAGAGTAGACTTGGACTGAACCATGTACACTGTTCAAGGTTATGCAAAGTCTGGGGGAAGGGTGAGTTGTAGTGCACAGTTCACCATTGTGCCACAGAAAACGAAGTGTCTACATTCAGATCTTAGAGGGAAATTCTCAGCTCCCAGAGGGCCTTATCAAAGAAAGCCTATCTCTCCCTCTGAGCTTAAATTTTTGAAGTCAAGGGAATATCAAAGTGTTCAAATTACGAAAAAAGTTTTACATTCGGTTCTTTTATATTTTTATAAATTGCCTAGTATTTCTGGGTTACTTTCACAATTCTGTTTTAAACCGATTATCCTCCTACAAGTGATATTCTCTTGCCATATTACCTGCATGTAGAATTAGTTTTTAATTTTACTTAGAAGATGAAGTCTGAACTAAGAGCAGATATGTAAAGCTAGAAGTAGGTAAGGGTAAATTATGTAGGTAACTTACCTTCCCTTTGCGTTGAAGTCCATGATGCCAAGTACTTTCTCAAATTTCTGTTATTGATGTCCAGCTGAGATACAGTTAGCAGAAGAAATGGACTTGTAGCTGCAAATGTCAGGTGAGCTTTTATTCCTAGCAGAAAAGAGGTGTTTACGTCTAACATTAAATAATATATTGAGGAAAGCTGTGTGTACATACAGGAATTTACATAAGATAACAGTACTTAAAACCAACCATGATTAAGTTTTATCAATTTGTCCTGTATTAACAATATTCCACCTAAGAGAAGTCCTAATACAAAGGATTCAGAAACAGCAATATTATGATAGATCAGGTAACTGAAATCCCAATTTACTTTGAATCTTTTTTTTCTGGAAATTAATGACTTGGCATGCACTTACTTACTAATATGTTACTTTACTGAGTGAAATGGATGTAAAACTAACTCTTAGCTTGATTAGAACAGCAGAATCTTACTATGATTAAAACCACTGTGGGTATCAGTCATCAAATGTCTGGAATTTGCTATTTTCTTTATGCAAGTTAAACAGCTATTTCGTATTTGAATTTTGTTACATGTAATATTAAATAAAATAATTTCTTTAAATACAGAATATGATCTTTGATGGGTCATTTCCACCGAATTTAGTTTTGCTGCCCAGAAATAGAAATTGGGCTATATTTTGTTTTGCAAATTTGTCAGCTAGTGGTATCTCAGTTTCTTCCATACCAAAGAATAAGCAATGACCAATTAGATAAAATCATGCAGCTTTGGTATTGTTCACTATCCACGCTGGAGCCAAGTGTCCATGCTCCTGTGATAAAATTAGCATCTCTGATACTCCACTGTGACCGCAGGCAGAGAAAGGCAGTAGGTAGCAAAAGCGGAACTGCTAAGCATGCCCACATAAGAATGTCACACTTAGGTAACAGAGTGTCCCTCAGGTCAGCCTACGATAAGAGCAAAGTCAAACAAGGCTGAATCCTTGATGTTTTGTGTTTTAAGTATCTGAAAATTGTTCACGACCAGCCTCGACCTACAAGACCTCAAATGATCATATGAGCAAGGCAATAAATCGGTGGTAACTTGCCCTGGGGCCCATGTTGTAGTTGTGATGTTGTGAAAGTTACATCTAGCGTTAGCCTGTCCACATAGATCTGCCTGCTTTTTCAGGATTCTCAGACAGGAGAATTTTATATTCACTTTTACCGAAGGGGAACTATGGTGGCTGAATGGGCATGGCTGAAAGGTTCGGCATCGTATCAGTGCAGTCCAGTGGAGATGCACGGGAATATCACAGCATCAGGAGAGCTGGGGAACCACTTGCTTTCCAAAACTCCACACCTGAGCAAGATTTTGGCAAAGCCAACAGTTTGTAGCCCTGCAGTATTTGCCAAGCATCCAGGACGTGGCCTCCTGTTGTGGGACAGACTGATTCACCTTCCTGACAGAAATCAAAAATGGAATGTAGTAGGCATAACAGAAAATCCTTTCTATAGGAAAAGACACTTCAAAAATTATGATATCCAGAGGAATGGACACCAGCTTCCGCAATGCCTACATGCTTCAACTTGGACTAGTACAATTTCACAGCCAGGCCATACAAAAGCAAACTTTCAGATCATGTCAAGTGTCCAGGAATACCAAAAAGAAGAAAAAAAATGCAAAGGTAACTGACGTCATGCAGAGCTCAGCAAATGCTTTATTTAGTAAAAAACAAAACAAACCCAGGTTATGTCTTTGTTTACTGTCAGGGGTTTGGCCATTGGTAAAAGCATTAATATGTGGGGATGTTTTCTTGCTACCAATCTTTTTTGAATTTTTTTTTTTTTCATCAGTGGTAATTGTGGTTTTCAGTTTTCTCTTCTATAAATTTAGTAGCTTTGTGAAGAGCCCTTATGACAGTGTGATGAGTACTTATTGGGCTTTTCTGCATGACACCTAATACAAAATAATATCTCTTATTTTAGAGCTTTTAAAAAGTATTTATCTCTCTTTATGATCTTTATAAGCTGATCAAAAATCTTTTCAGAACCTGGCCTTTTAAAATGAAGTATATCTTTGATACATCAAAAATGAAAAGACAAAAGAAAGCCATCTTTTCTACTTTCAGGGTGTTGAGCTCTCACCTGTGACTGTGTTGTTTGCCTTCTTTCTTGTTATTAACCATACCCAAAGCCTCAGTAAGTGTGTGTACAGAGCTCTTGTTAGGACTTCTTGTTAGGAATATTCTCTGCCTCACTAGTCAGGAGAATAAACCATTTTCTCTGAGGTAGATTGTTTTGTTCACATCAGCACAGCATTGAAGGAATTCCTTTTAGGAATCACAGTTGCTAAGGTATTAGCAAGAATGTACTGCTTTAGTTATTCTTATTCCTCTTTAAACTTGGATAAATAGTTCTTCATTGCTCTTTGCCTAAAAAATAATTTCTGTGTGTTGGGAAGGGGGAGATTACAAGTTGTTTTCTTTTACTTAAGTCTTGCGTCACTCCAGGAAGAAAGATTACAGTGTCAGGCAGGATATCACCTCATGAAAAAGTTAAACTGGTCTAAGTACCTGATTTCTTTAGATTTAGTTGTGCTTTACCTCAGAATGCCTCTTTGCTAACAGATGTCAGGTGTTGATCGCTTTAACGTCTTACTAAGGGCTGTCAGGAGGCTACCAAACCCAGACAGTCCCATCCAGGAGCCTGTTAATTATGTTATGTCAAGCTAAATTAGCCTGTTTTCTGCTTGGCTTTATTTTTGAACAAATGAAACTTCTTACCTTGATGTTTTCATGTGAAGTTGAGGCAGGGAATGACTCAAAAAAAGTACATGTTTTAAGTATTGGCCATTACTTTCTCGAGAGATAAGCTCTGTAATTAACTGATGTCTGCTAACAGGGTCTTCCAATTATGATATATGGGGAGGCTTAACAAACTAGGTTGTCTGGGTCGCAGGTCTATAATTACTCCTTGTAATATTTGTTCAGGGGCCGTCTTAAAAATTGTTAAAACTATTCAAGAAATTTTTGTGGCTGTTTGTTGACCAGCGTCTCAAGGAGCAAACAGTCTGGTCCTGACAAGACTGTGTGCTACCTAGCTGAGTTGTAAATAGTGCAAGAAAAAGCAAGCACAAACCCCGGAGGAGTCCTGATCAGAAAAGAGCAAGCTCCTTTCTCTTTTTACCAAATTTATTCAAGGTGTCAAAAATATTTTGAGGGGTAACTGGAATTGTAGTGAATCTGAACGTTTAAATATAAACTATGACATTCTTTGTTATTCAAGCAGACTAATGAGTCTGAAGTATTTCAATAAAAGGCATATCACACTGGCATTTTATGAGTCACAGACAAATTTAGTGTCATGTCATAACCAAGGTACAGTGAGTTTTGTGAGAGGAACAGTTTCAGAGAAATAACCAACTTGGTACACATGGAGAAAAGAGGTGTGCTGTTGTCTAAGTAAAATTTTCCTCTGGTTTGTACCACAGGGCAGCTAGTTTGAATCTTGTTGCATCTATTGCAAACCCAAGGCAATAATTTTATGTCAGAAAAATTTAGCTTTTTTTTTCCTTCAACTTTCCTATTATAAACATAGTATAGACAAAATGATGTGGTTTTTAATGTCTTATCTTCCACTGAGACATACTTCAGGAACTGTCAAATGCTTTTGTGACTTATCAGCACTAGAATTCCATAATCCTACCTACCTTACAACTTAGTCACAAGTAGAGTTTTCAAAATAAGATAAACGCTATGAAGAGTTAATTTTCTTTTCTTGTAAGTGCTTGTTGTTATTTTGGATTCTGATGTCTGAGGTTTTCTTAGATTAATCTCTAACAGTAAGTTTGCATAGTCATAGTTTTGATGCCCCATTTTGAGTCTTTGGTCTTAGTTCGTAAAGTGAATTAATAAGGTGGTGCAAATACATACATTAAAGAGAGATGGTAACTCATGTGGGCACTGAGATAGTTGTATTTGACTACTTATGCGTGTTGTAAAGCCACATTAGTAGTTTTGCTCAAAAGCTGTTGCAGTTTTCAGTGTATTTTCCTTATGATATGAGATCTGGGATGTAGCCCATGTTATGAAAGTACAGATTTGTGTTTGCTCAAAAAGCAGTGATCTAATTTCTCTTTTTTTTTCCCCCAAAGCATCAGAGGTGGCTGAGACAACTCAGGCAACAATAAAATCTATAAATAGGAAATATAACAATTATTTTGTAAAGTGTAAAAATTTGTTTTACAAAACTAGGAACTGATAATACAGACATACAAAACTGTTAGGAATTCAGAACAGTGTTTAATCTTTGCAACTACATGTTTAAATGTGCAAAATTTTTTTACTAAAACCTGGATTTCTATTCATCTTTATGCATGAAGTCTCTGAACAGCAACCAACATAAGATCCTTCCATTTGGTCCTTCCAAAGTGGCACTTTGCCCTGACTGATTTGAACGCTCTGCAATACCACCCACGTACCAACACTGCCGAATCTTTTAGAACAGCATGCAGGGGCTCTATCTGCAGCATTGTGATACCCAGGACTCTAGACCAGGGGTGCACAGTTTGGAAAAAGTCAGGAGAATAGGACTCTTGCAGGTAATGTTCCGCAGCAGATAAATTGCACTCCATGATATTTCTTTTTTCTGTGTCAGGGACTTCTGTTGGTTGGGCTGTAGCATCTTGAGGGTCATCCACTGGAGTTTTGTCTTTCCTTAACATTTCTGTGGGTTCATTGTGGTGGGTTTTGTAACCAAGTTAAGTCACAAGAGAAGTAAGTGCATCTTAATGGGGGTATTTCATTGTTTGTAATTAAAAGTCATAGTCACAATTTGTAAAACAGGATTTAATGAAGAGCTGAATGATGTAGTGTAAGGCAGTCTCTTCTGCAGACTCCCCCTTTCAGGCATTCTCAGCCTGATTTCTGCCTACCCAGTTAATATCGGTGACTGCACTAGTCTTACTTCTGATTTACACCAGGGTGAATGTATAAAAACCTTTGGGGTATTTCAGGCACGTTTTCAACATGTAATTCCTGCCTTTTTTAGAACAATGGACTAACACCTTAGGCTATGAGATGTTTCAGTTTTGGGTCCTCTGCTGCTACAGTATCTGCAAAATATCAGTTTTAACCCTGGCCTGTTTGCTTGAATTGAAGGGCTTATTCTGATGGTGACTGACTTCCATGTGTTCACATAATCAGACGTGTGAACTAATAAAACTCCAAGTGTGATATTACATTGCTGGAGGCAACAAAAGCTCATGACATGATGTAAAGACATGAATATTCAAATCAGAATACAAAACAAAGAAAAACTGTTAATATTATTCTACTCCACTTTCAGACTTTTGATAAAAACACTGTCTGTCTTGTATTAGACAATTTACTTCAAAGGCATACATGAAACAAACCTACGGGATTGGACCCTAAAAGATTAAAATGAAAATATTTTTGGGAATATTTCAGTTTTTAAAATCTTTGCAGTGTTCTTTGAACTGATTTGTTTCCAAGGGAACAACAATCTGCGAAGCTTTAAATCTCTTTAATATTAGCGTATCACAGGTAAGGAAGCCACATTCCCTGGCAGCGTTCATCTTTTTTTGTTTATTTGTTTGTTGGAAAAGTCTTACATTCATTTTGCATTTTTCCTCATCCTTCAAAGTTTCATGTAATTTAATTTCCTTGTGGTATTAAAGAAACTCTTGGCAAAAATAGTACAGGTGACACATTTTTAAGCATTATTGATATAGGAATAGAAAATAAGAAATGTTTGAGGGTTTTATTTTGGAACAGAAGGTAAGTCACAGGTTGTGCCATGTTGAAATACCATTTCCTTACGTGCAATGCTGGCTGGAACAAGTTTTTCAGTAACAAACCTAAATCCAGTCACAGGCAGAAAAAACAAGAGAAGAAAAGATTCATGGGCAATTTGCTGGCAAAGCAAATCCACATGGGAAAAAATCTCACAAAAAATTTAAAGCCCAGCTCTCCAAAGCTTTTCTGGGTGGTGTAAAAGTATCTAGGTATTGTGCTCTCCTAACCTGTAAAACACAGCCTCAGCTCTGTGGGAGATCTACATAAATTCCTGTTGGTGGTACAGGGGGTCTTTTTGTGGCAAATGAACAACCCAGGTACTGTACTTGGGAATGTTTTATTGGGAATGTGGAGAAGCAAACTCAACAAGCTGTATGTGTAACGTACACTGCGGTATTACCAACCCATCACCTCCGTGGGAATGGTTTGGAAATACCGGTATAAACTATTGCAGAATTTCTTGAAGGAAAATTTCTTGAAGGAAGCACAGGCGTTTTTTTATGAAGTGCTGAACACCCATTATTGAAAAATCAGATCCTTCATGAGACATGCTTTTTATCACAGAAGAACTCACTATTTGTAAAATCTAGATGATGTGCCTGAACTAAAATGAAAATTAATTTTTATTGTGTGCTTTTTCACACTGTATTTTACAGCAGTGTTTGTTGAGTTAGATGATGGTAACTGAATGAGGGTTCATTAGGGTTTTACTTGTTGGATTTCGGTAATTGTGGTCTTAAAGAAATAAAATGTTTAAATTGTTAGAGTTTTAGCAGAACAAGTTCATTTTGGAGGCAACTTCATTGACTTCAGTAGCACTGAACTCAATAGAGTTCAGTTTGACTTACTAAATGTGTTATTATTTTTTGAGTGAGTTAGTAAGAAATGTGTGTTAAAGATGCTTCTTCTATAGTTAGAGGGTTAAGAAGAACGCCAAATATGAATTTTAACTTCTCTAATCATTGATTGGAAGGACTTGTCCTGGATTTAGTAGTTAATTAGACATTACTTGGAAATGCTGCTTATTTAGATAGGTTAGTTACGATTATATGTTGGAAGGGAAAATCTTTCTCTGTTGACTGGTTTTTTTAGTCTGAAATATTAGCAATATCAGATAGGGAAAAATATGGATATGTCATGCCCAGTTCTTACCTATTGCACTGAACTTTAGAGGACTATTTGAGAGTATGTTCATTAAGATTGTTAGATGTATGCTTAAGGTTCTAGAAGAAAAAGGGCCAAGTTACATGGTAATGTTGGCAATCATTCAATTTAAAATAAGTGAAATAAAAAAGGTCTCATTATGAAATCAGTAATAACTCAGCTCCCTAATAATAAGAACATATATTAGAAAGGGGTGCCTGTTTGTTACTGACTTCACAAGTTTTACTGTATCTTAGCTGTGCTCTAAAGAAAAAACATGCTTTTCCCAGTAAAAAAACCAAATAGCAGCTAATGTAAATTAATTTTTTTTTCTTTTTGTTTAGATCAAAAAAAGAATGGCTGATTAAAGAAGTTGTATTAACGCTACTGACATTTTGGGTGCATTAAGCAATTAAAATATCATAAAATTTTTGTTGTAGTGGCATTGTCATGTTCATAGTTCATAGGTGAGCCAAAACGAGCAAAAAGCGTTCCTTCCTTTCCTCACTCCGTTATCAGAAAAAAAGCTCTTCCAAAAGTACTTCATTACTGAAACAGAAAAGATAACCAGGCAGAGTAGCAAAGCAATTAGCTTATTGATAATATTTAAGCAGTGTTCTTTTTGCTGATTATATTATTTTGACGTTTCCCACCTGTTGAATTGAATAGAAATTACTTCTTGAAATCACTGAAGTTTAGAAAAGCCGCTTTCCCGTAAATTCATTACCAGGCAGTGAGGAGGATTGTGTATGTGTGGAGGGCTGGGGAGATTCATGCATGTAATTCTGTAAAACAAAATCAATAAAGCTGATGACAGATTAAGTTGCTAAATTTTGTAAAACTAGACTACTGTTTGGGTCATCAGCACAGCACTATTGGATTTTCTATGGTTTAATGCTGAAAAACAGGATTATTGATTTTAGGATTTTCAGCGTATCCCCTCTGGGAGTTCTTAAGCAGTCTTTATAATTCTTCACACTTAAGTTGACAACTACAGTGACATAACTGTGTCCTCGCCTTAGTAATCGTTTTCTAATCATATTGGAAAAGGCTGGAAATGGTTTATAAAATGATTATTCCAGACAAGCGGGGGAACAGGAGGGTTGTCAGGATGTCGCTTCTTTGTCTGGTGGTCATTGCTACCTGACTGCCATCTTCCCTTGGAATTAACTTACAGTCACAGATTAAGACCTTTGACTGTCATAAATCTGCTTCCCAATATGTTTGACTGGCAGGGGAGTTCACAAGCCGTCCCAATATAAATAGGATTTTAGCACATCAGGTGCTGCTCCGAAGTAAAACGGGCTGGTTTTCAGTCGACTTTGTTGGTGTATATTCATTGCTCCTCTCCCGATCCATGTGTATGCATGCCTGCGTGTGTATGCATGTGTGTGTGTACGTAAAGTAGAAGCTGAGATAGGCTAACAAAATGAACTACTGTATGCAAGAAATATATGAAGTGCACCCAGCTGCTGGTAGCAATTGCTACATGCAGTCCACTGATTATTGCACATATATCGAAGATAATCAGGGTTACAGCAGTTGTGATGCTCAGGTCCTGCACAGTAACAACATATATATGGAACAGGCCTGGGCGGTGAATCAGCCTTATACCTGTAGTTACCCTGGAAACGTGTTTAAAAGCGAGTACTCTGACATGGACATGGCCCTGAATCAGTACAACCAACCTGAATTTTTCACAGAAGAAAAACCTACTTTTTCTCAAGTGCAGTCGCCATCGTACTCTCAGAAGAAAGGTAGGGGCATTTTATTTAAATAACAACAAAAAAATAATCTCTGTTTTTGTTTTTGTTTTGCTTTAAACTTACGGTCGCATCAGTTGGCTCAGATGCATCTTTGAATGTGAAGGCTGCCTGTTCAAAATTGAAAGCAGCAGTAACATAGGTTGCTAGGTGATTATAAGGTTTTCGGTGAGCTATGAGAATTTCCAAGCACTTTTTCTTAATCTATAAAAGACATTTGCAAGTATATTGTGGTTTTTTCTGCTTTCCTGGGCTATTAAGTTCCTTTGCTATTCACCAGTGAGCTCGATAAGAAAGTTTCTCTCCTGAAATGTTGTCATTATATATTCTACATCTTAAAGCTGTGTTTCTGGTTACATACAAACTGTGTAAGTCCGTGTTTCCAGTAAATGTGGACTCTATTTGCTCAGCAACTCGGGTGAAAGAATTTGAAAATAGGACTCTAAATATGTATGGGAAAATTATTGTGTTTGAGTTACTGTCTTCTAAGTGAAAACCACAAGTTTCTGATTATGCAGAGCAAAAAAGACTGGAAATTCAAGAATATATCTATGCAAGAAAGATGACTTTGCATCCAAAAGGTTGATCTAATCAATACGTTTGTGAGACAAGTGCAGTGTCTTCTCCCTAGGGTTAAATCATTGCCAGTTTTTAGAATTTATTCTTTTGCTTTCAAGTAAGCGAAGGAGATTTAAAAAGAGCCCAATACACTAACAAACACTTGGAAATGTTTTCAGCGTTTTTTTGTTTTGAACTCGGTAACCAGACTGATGCATACAAAGTATACATTCTCTGTGTTTCTTTAAAATCACATTATTAAAGAAGAAAAATAAACTGTATGTTATACCAAAATAATATCCTTTTCTGGTCAGACCAGACTTTTTGTATGCAGTTTTCAAAAATCCAGATGAATATGATGAAACTAGTGAGATAAAGAAAACACCATTTACTACTTTGAAGTATCTTTATAGTGAAAAGTAGACTGTTTATTTTTATTAACTACATGAAAATTGAAATATTTTCCTTTGGGCAGAAAATATTCATTAACCCTTGATGCAATAAATCTCTATGATTGATAGAAAAAAATAAATTTTATACTTTGAACAGCATCCTATTTCATAATAAAATTATTTTTTAAATCCTTCTTGGAAGCTGTGACAACATGATCAAATTGTAGGCTAAATGTAGTTGTGGATAATGTATGTTTTTGTGTTGTCCAACATTTTAAATGCTTTTTAAGTCTGTTAATCTGGTTTTTGGGATTTAATTAATGAATTCATAGCCTTTGTAGACTTTTCCCATGTCTTTTTTTTGGTTAAAGAAAAAGTTTGTCTCAGGATTAAGTTAGAAAAAATAAAGACATGCTGTTGCAAAGTCACTGACGGAATATATTTTTCATAAGGTTATAAATAGTATTTAGTACACCTAGGTCAGAGCTTTAAGTTATTTCAGTACTCAGGCACCCGATACTTGCCCTGTGTAAAGTTTTTGAACTTGTTTGTTTGAAAGAATACAGAGTTTTTAGAAACGGCTTGTATGCCCTTATTTTCTACCACCTCAGTTTCACTAAGAAATGGTGGTGAATTTCCGTGGAACCTGGCTCTCAAGCAGGCTTTTAATTGATCATTCACACAGACTGAGCAATGTGTTTTGGGATTCTTTAGAGCCTTATTACTGCGATTATCAATAAAACGTTGCCTCCCTTCTGTCAAACCTTTGCAAATGCTGAGTTTGTTAAGCAGAAGAGATCTAAACTGCATGGAACATGTGCATCTTCTCTCTCTCCTTTTTTTTTTTTTTTTAATATTTCCCTCTTTTAAGCAAGCTATCGTAAAACTAACGACTCGTTTAATCCTGTCCGAAGAACAGAAGGCTTTTCACAGGGCATGTGTGTCTGTATTGATCCAGAATTGATTGGGGGAGCGAGAGTTTGTTAGAGAAGCCTTGGTAATAGCCCATTAAAGCAAAATTAAGTCCCTAAACAGGTGTTCATGAGGAGTCTTGATTGTTGCAGTTGGTATTTTTGTTAGTCCCCTGAAATTTGTCATAATCTCAATAATATGCTGTTCAAATCAGATTGTACTTTACAGTAGCACATGGACTCATTTTCTGTCAGAATCTCTGCTAGTTACTAAATGGTTAAAGTCTTGTTTTCCCTCTGGGAAGAAAAAAAAGTCAACATTTTGTATGTTGAAAAGCTTATAATTTATGAAAGAGTGTTTAATTACTTCTCTGTTTTTATGTCTCTTTGAAAGAATTCAGAAAATAACTTGAAAAACAACAACCAAAGACCCCAGCAATATGTCACTAAGGGAAAAAAATGAGCATTTATAAAGCATAGCCAGTTATTCTAAATATCAGAAAGCTGCTTCAGTTATTACAGTACATTAAAAACTATTATTTCCTGACTATATGTCAGAAATTCTGATGAAAGAATTAACTTTTAAAGAAAAGAACTAGTCCAGAAAATCAAGAGTTGGAGATGTGGGTTTAGCTTTGCATCTACTTGTTGCTCCATTACCTTTTGTGCTCTGGTGTATGCTGTTTAGAGTTGACAGCAAAACATTTGTGCAAGAGCTTGCTGTTTTATTAAGGAAGACTTTTCAGACCTGATCCTGCCCTAGGAAACAGGCAGCCAGATACACTTTGTTTTTTGCGTAATGCTGTGATATCTGATAAGCAGAACAGGGCTCATCATCGTGAGAATGAGGTGCTATTCTCAGTTTTATCCCAGACAGCTTAAACTGGAATATTTTTCCCCTCATACAGTGCTGCCAGCCGTGGAGAGCTTGCAGCAGTGCCTGCTGGATGGGTGATGCTCAGAGGGAGCCTGTGCCCTCCTGCCCCTGTGCAGAGGCTGAGCAGGCTGGCAAAAATGTCCCTGGATCTCTTCACACCACCTATGCTGCAAGGAGGAGTACCCAGTGACAGGGAGGAGATAATGCAGTTAGGAAGATACAAAAGAAATATGTACAGGAGTCCAGAAAGCTCAGTCTCCCCACACTTGGTGTCTGCACAGTGTCTTGGACATCTGATCAACATGGGAGAAAGGTCTGCAAAGTTAAAACTGGGATAAGGGTTGGCTTTCACTTCACTTTGCATGGTAATTTCTTGGACAGTGTTAATGAAAGATGTCCACAGGTGTCTGTGAGGTTAGACTTTAACTTCAGATTCTGAGGAGCAGGGATCAATAAGCAGAGGCTGCCCCCAAAACAAGGGTTTGCAGGGGGAAATTCTTGAGTTTAGGTTGCAGGAGAGCCAGCTTCTCATCCCTGCAGCTCATTTTGCTTCCCAGATACCAGTGAGAAACCAGTGAGGTTAATGCCATGTTTTGAAGGGCTCTTGGTATGGTGGGAGAACTGGGCTTTGAAACTTGTTATTATTGTTATTTTTGTAATTGTATTTGCCATAATTATTTTTCTTTATTTTTTTTCTCAGGCAATTAATGTGCAGCTGAGAATACATAGTGTGTGAATGCTAGAGTATGCAACTGAATTAGCACTAACTGAGTTCTCAGCAGTGTGAGAACATTAGGGTACTTTCTAAATAGCTGAGAAAAAGTAACATGAAGCTTATGCCAAAACATCATCTCATCAATGCAGGGAGTGTGTGTGGATATAATCAATTTACAGGAACTCTGAGAATTTGTCGTCCTGGCCTTTGTAACAGAGCAGCTCCCATCATGTTAATGATTATTCAAGGCTTAAAAGTATAAATTTTGCTCTTGACCACCCATCTAAGGAAATAGCTCTAAGAAAAATTGCATAATCCATTGCATAAATCATTATGCATTTGGAGTTGTGTTTCTTCCATGACAAAAGTCAATCAAAAGAATGTGTTTTCATCTCCTTTGCTGTAACCTTTCCACAACCAAATGATGAGAAAGTGAAGTAAGTTATACTTTGCTTTGTTCAGTGAGGCTTAGATTTCTAAACAAATAACTTTCTTGCAATACTAAGATATTGTCTCTAAAAACATTTAAATAATTTGAGGGCTAGAGAAATTGCATGATCTGACCCTTAAGGTGATATAGTTTGTACCTGAAGTTGGTAATGGCTGCAGGTACAGTATTGATCACAGAAGTTTAAGTTTGGGCTAAAATGTTTTCAGCACATTCTCTGCAAAACCACTGTTGTTGATAAGGTTTCTGACTTAGCCTAAGGAACAGAGTGAATGCACTGAAAAGTCATTGAGAGAAAAGGGACTATAAAATGTTTCAGATTTGATCTTTGCAGAATCTTTTGCTAAATTTTAGTGATTTCATAAATCAAAGAATATCAACAAAGATCAAAATTGAGGACATGCAAGCCAGTTAGCTAACAAGAAAACTGTGAATTTGCTCAGCAACATTCTCGGTGCTTCCAAGCTCGAAGGAGAAATAAGCCATTTTTCTCAGTGGGAGTAATTTAAAGAAAGTGGGAAAGAAGGATCAGTGTATCTGCCCAGCCTTTCAGATCAATATTGATAATAGCACAAATAAGAACCGAGTATGCTTTTTCTCTGTTGGCTCTATGCTTTCACCAACACTCCATTTAAGCTTTTTCTGCGCAAGTATGTCAAGGATGATGTATGGCTGGTCCTTGTAATTTTTCATAATTTGTAAAGAGTTCAAGGTGACTATGAAAGCAGTAGAACAGCAGTACAAATTTACATATCAGTTTTAATACAGTTGAGGATTCTCAAGGTAATAATTAACTTCATCTTTTTCATTTTCATACTGCAGTGTCTAGTAAGTGAATACCAGCTTACTGGTAAGTCCTAACTCCTCATTTTAGTGATTGGTCTCTAGTCATACAAACCATACCAGATGGGGAAAAGAAAGCTTTCAGGGAATATATTTAATACATGACTCTGCCACTGTATAGTGAAAATTAAAATACTAAATAATGGTCTTAAAATGTAACTGTCCTTCTGCAATAGCAAAATATGGCATTTTCTACCTGCAAGCTATAAATCTATGGTGGATTAGGAACAAGCTAATAATGAACATCTGGAAGACAGGCATAATTTGTTTGCATCAGTGTTACTCATATCCCTGTTTGGGAGTCAAATACCATTTGGTTCCACAATTTATTTAAGGTGTGGATTAATTCCCAAGGCAAATATCACAGTATCTGTCCAGACCTGGAGACATAAAGTTTGCGCAATGATACTTTAACAAAACTGAAACTGGTTCTTTACTTTTCTCAAAACATGCTTCTTGTTGTTGTTGTTGTTGTTAATGTGTACCAGGTAGAGAGGAAAAAGAAACACTATAATTTTTCGGAGTTGGTAATAATTGAAATGGAGGAATAGCCACTGAATGTCTCATTTGTGTCTCTCCAGCCTGTAACACTGTGTAGGGTCATATATGGTGCTTTAAGGCATCATTCCTGCAAATGGTAATTTAAGAGCGCATGCATACAGTATTAATGGAGGAGTACCTCAGATGACTGCATGGGTTAGCAGATCTCCTTCTGTCCTTATGGCTGCTTGGGGCAGATGAATTGTGCATCCTCCTGTTGAAGGGAATTGTTTCCCGCCATGCCTCTACAAAGCTGCAGTTGTGATTTAAATTGCTCTCAAGATTGGCTATAGTGGATTATATGACATGTTCTTCTAGAGAGAGGCAACTGGTCCTGCTGTGTGCTTAGCCTTGCCAAGACAGTAAGATTAGGCAGACTGGCAGGTGGGAGTCTGGGGACCATAGGTGTTACTTTAGGCTACAGGGGAAACACCAGACATGCCAGATCAAGGTCATTCACTATTGTTCTCCACTCAAAACAAAGATCCAAGGTGGGTACTGAGATAAACAATGTCATACTTGACAGATAATTAACTTGGAGAATTATATGGGATGTAACAAATGACAGTCCATGAGGATTCTGAATACAGCAGAGAATTGAAACAGCAAGGAACAATATTGGTTGATTTTGTACAAGTCAGTGAGGTAGGTGTTGCTCTTGAACAGTTCCTCTTAGCTATTTACTTAAAGGTTTTGACCAAGAAATAAAAGTTAAATTATGATCTGACCACCTGAAATAGGAAGCTACCTGATGTTCCCATGAGATTTACCAGACATTCTTCTTTAGTAAGAGAGCACCAGAGTTACTCTGTCCAGGCAGCATCTGCTTTTCCACATAGGCATTTTTATCTTTGCTTCAGTGTTATTGCACACACCTGAAGCAAAATACTTGTTGATATGAGGGACAAGTTGCTAATAGTGGTTGCAAGGAGTGAGACAAGTCTGTTGCTCTTCCCCTTCCTCAAATCATCTAACAGATAATTCTGTTGCCATCCATGGCTTCCCCAAGAATCTCCACTGCACTATTCATTTCTTCCATGCTGGTGCCATGTTTAGAAAAACTGTTGAATTTCTTCCTGCTAATGCTGTTTCTAACTCTGAGTAGCAGAAAAAAATGTACTGAGTCTGTTTATCTGTGCGTCTTTGAAGTGAAACTGTATTGAATTTATACAGAGGTCATGCAGGATATTTGTAACCACTAGAAATTACTTATAATATACATTAGTGTTTGTAAGAACTGAATGTAAAACCACTTCTTTTGCAGTGATGTCTGTCTGAATTATATATTTTAAAAATACTACTTAAGGTCCAGTCTTCCCAGTCTAGCTGTTTCTGACCCCATTAGCTGTTGGAAGAAGTGTTAAAAATGTAGAAAACAATAACAGAAAGAAAAGATATATGTATTGCACACTTTTGTTGCCAGTGATTTCTTGGAATAAGATTTTTCTCTTCATTTTTCCTGTTGAATCACTAGAAGAGTTCCAGGTATGTACTTCCCTTGTGACATGGACTCAATGTGTGGAAGTACTGAACGTAACACTTAGGTAGCTTAAGCAGGTAGCACTTAATACTTCTGATGCAAGAAAATTGGCAGTGGTTGCATGTAAGGATGCCATTTTTAATTTCTGACTAGGAGTTCCCCTAGAAGGTTGTGTGTTCTAATTGGAGACTGTTTTTTATATTGGATAAAGTCAAGAAACTCCAGGAAGGAGATGGACAGCAGTGGTCACATGCATGACCTACTGTATGTATTTAAGGAAGGAGTTTAGACAAGTGGTCTCCTGCTCCTACAGTAGAACAAGTTGCCATTACATGAGCAGCCCTAACCAGCTTGTATAATTAATGAAATATCAAGGCATTTAATTCAGGAGCAATTCTTGATGAAGCTAACCAGGGATACTGAATTTTTGACAATGTAGTTTATGCTATGCAAAGACTGTACTTCATGAATAGCAGTAACCAGCAATAACAAGAAGCCATTGATCTTCATGATAAATTTAGGGGGAAATTCTGCATCTCTTTGCTGCATCTTCTGCCCACTTTGTCAGCTCTGTGTTGTGTATGTGTTGCATGTGCAGAGGCAGGTGTGAGCAGAGTGGGGGCAGGATGGAGATAATAGCCTATGCTAATCCCCCACTGGCATAGTGTCTATTAGGAGTCAGTGATGTAATTAGAGTTGAAACCCTGCTGTCTCTCATCTCTCAATGTCACATGGCCACCAGTCTATCCAAGCATAATTTTTTCATCATGGAGAAATATAGCCTGAATATAAATCTGGTCTTTTGCTGTCTTGTAGACTAGCTTGTTACAACATTAAGATCTCAGCTCATTCCCCCACTCCCCATTCAGATGTCAGTAGGAATATTGGCAGACCTGAGATGCCTCTATACAGGAATGGCTTCCGAGTACTACTGCTTCCATGGTTTAGAGAAGAGGGATATGTGTTCCTCTATAATTTGATAATCATACTCAAACTAGGCCATACAAATACTTTTTGCTTTCTTTACTTTCTCCTGATATACTCATCAGCCTCCATAAAGTTTAAGTATTTTAAGTTCAGTTACTTTTAAGTGTTTTGTCTAATCTGGGCTTTCCACTCTGGAGAACCTCTGGAAGCATAGCCTTAGGAAGGCACTTGAATTTAAACTGTCTGTTACTGAGCTAACCCTCTGGCATGTTAGTTGCAGGAAGATGATGGCCACCCCTCTTGCAGCATCCTGCAGCAGCCTTCTGCTGCCCTGAGTCTTCCTGCTGGTTGCCCTCTGAGTGACTGGTATCCCAAGTCCCCAAACTGTACCAACCCATACTGCTGCATGAAGAGAGCAAGCATCATGTCTGGCCTTATGTGTGGTGCTACGATGGATTCAGCAAGCCAGTGATAACGGATAGTGTTACAGGCAACTGCATCCAAAGGGCGCTCCTTCATTGCACTCAGAATTCCACTCAGACATCTGGCAGTTGATACAAAACTGGGAAGAGCGGCTGGAGCACCAGATGGGTGTGCTGCCATTCAGAGCAACCTAGGCAGACTAGAAAAATGTGATGAGAGGAATCTCTTGGAGTTCATCAAAGGGAAAGGCCAAATTCTGCATGTGGGGAGGAATAATAAACACAGCAGTGCAGGCCCAACTGGCAGGAAAGTGCTTTGCCCTGAAGTACTTTGAGGGTTCCTGGTGAGCAGCAAGTTGCATATATAGGGAAGCAGTGTGTCCTTGAAGGAAGGGAGGTAAATGGCATCTGATCTGCTTTAGGAAAATCATCACCAGCTTGAGGGATGTGATCCTTCCCTTCTGTTCAGCTCTAGCAGAATACATTTGCAGTGTTGGGTCCAGTTCTGGGCTCCCCAGAAGAGAGACAGACATCCTGGACTAAGTCCAGCAAAGGGCCACTGAGATGATGAACTGGGGCATCTCTTCTATAAGGAGTAACTGAGAAAGCTGAGACTCTTCAGCAGAGAAGGCTCAAGGGGTCATATCAGTGTGTGTGAATGCCTGATTCCCCATACTGTAGAAGACAGGGCCAGACTCCTCTCAATTCTCAGTGACAGAACGAGAGGCAATGAGCACAAATAGAAGTACAGGGAATTACTTTTAAGAGTAATAAAATAGTATTTTCTTTTCACTATGAAGGTGACGGAGCAGTGCACTTGCACAGATTACCCAGAAAGATTGTGGAGTCTCCATCCCTGGAGATACTCAAAAGCTGTCCAGCATGGGCCTGGACAGCTGGCTCTAGGTGGCCCTGTGTTGAGCAGGGGTGTTGGAGTGGTTGACTTCGAGAAGTAACTTCCAACCTCAGCCATTGTGGGATTCTGTGAAATGTTTACTTACACAGTTATACATATAGGTGTACTTTTCTGTCTCCCCTCAAAGAGAATCTGAGATCTCTATGTTACACCTTCCCAGTGAGATTTTTCAGAAGGTAAAATTACAAACCATAACTCAATTAGTTATGTGTCATGGAAACATTGATTTTGAAAGGTTTATATTTTACCCTGTTTAAAAGTTGTCTATGGTTACGATTATTTTTGCTTGCCATCAGAATAGTTTTGGTTTTTTGCTCAAATTGAAAAATATTTGTGTATTCAAAACAAATGTCATTGTGGGAAAATACCAAACATTGCCATTTTTTTTCACAGCGGGAATATTTTCATTGGCTGGATCTGGTAAACCACTTCAAAAGAGAAAATTTCATTCTAACACATACATGTTCACACACACACACACACACACACACACACACACACACACACTTGAATATCCATGTTTTTTGCTTTAAATTCAGGCTATGTTAAGTATTCCTGTGGAACACATCGGGGTCAGGCATGATCAATACAGCTTGGGCTATATGTTGCTAGCACCTCTCTGCTTTGAAACAAGCCATCTGTCAGTAAATATTTCTTACTACCAAGTCCCCCAGTCACACTGAAACCTGGTGTCTCATCTGCAGTGTACAAGTATATTGGGGTTTTTTTTCTGATATGTAGAGCAGAAATATATTGTATGCCTTCATTGCTATTTCACATCAAATCTTTTGAAGTCATGAATATTTTCTGACATAGTATTTCACTCAGGAGAGAGAAATCATGTTCCAACTTTCCTTCTTGACCAGCAGACACTGAATCAGTCTGAAGAACAGAAAATCTTACAGACTGTTTAATTAAGTCTGTAACATAGTACAAACTTTTATTCAGGAAACTCAGTGAGTTCAGAAGTATGGATCACTGCTAGACAAGATCTGCTGTGGATTTTAATACAATTTTTTTTTATCAAATGTATCATATAATTTTGCATGGAGTTTACATGCCACATCCTCTTTTTCTTTGCAGGGTATATACCCAGCTACTTAGACAAGGATGAGCTATGTGTAGTATGCGGGGACAAAGCCACCGGATATCATTATCGCTGCATCACTTGTGAAGGTTGCAAGGTAAATGGCACGGTGGGAAAGTGGGAGTCAGAAATAGCTCTCCAGCTCCTCCATTATACAGACTTCCTGAACTGTGCTGTCAAATCAAATAAAGACAGATTAGAAGCTAATAGGAACATCCAGTACTGATGATAAGCCGTATCTGACCATGCTGCTGCTCTTCATATGCATGAGGAATGTAGTTGGGTTTTGCCCTGTTTGCTTCTGAAAAGAAAACAGGAAATTTAGATTGTTGCTGTTGCTGTTTAACAGTCAGCTTTTGAATTTCCATTTTTTAATGTTTCCTTAGCCATGTTCTCAGCCAGAGTACATCAGCATGTTCCTAGCTACTCCACTGAAGCTGTTTATGCAATAGCTGAGCTTCTGCTTATGGCCATGAAGAGTTTGTAGCGATTAGCAGTGTTCCAATGCCTCTCACCATCCCTGTGAAGAAGCAAAAGTCAAAATACTTTCCACATGCACATACTACGGTAACATCCACCAATTTGGAAAGCATTGGCACCCAATTAAAATAGTTCCAAAAAGATTTTGACTTCTTTAACTTAGGGATATTGAAATGTGCTTTCAGCGCTAAAATGCATCTCCAAGACTACATAAGAAATTAAATTTAAAAAGAGATTGCTTTGAGCAAGTAAATAAAAAAATTGAGTAACAGAATCCATCACATCTTACATGATTTCACTGCCATGAATTTGCCTGAATAGCTTGAGATTCTGTAAGAAAGCTATTCTTTCCTGCAGAAAATAATAATAAAAAAATATTGTTTTTCTAAACAAATGGGACCACACATGTCCTGGACTAGTATAATGAGACTAAGCCACGAAAGTCTCATTCTGTTCATCCACAAAGTCTGGAACATTTGGGTCTGGGATTTTGGGTTTGGATTGGCTTTAGAGCTTCTCATCACAGTAACTCTTGTGTTGAAGTAGTTCCTTTCGTTGTACATCATTGCCCTAAGTTACATTTATGAAATGCACAGAGACCTAAATATCTTATGTATAGCAGATGGTAATATTCATAATGGTTTTATACATATACTTACATACAATGTATGGAAAAAGTACTTATATCTTTTAAAAGAACTGTGGAGCTGCACAAGGGATTGTTACACATTTGCATCCTGAATACCAGATGATAACAGTACATAACATGTATGGATGCAACTTAATTCAGGTATCATGGGAAGTAAGCAGCACTGTGGCATTATGAAGTATACTTAGCTCCCAGCTGAACAGCTGTATCTCTTGCCAGCTTTCCTGCTAAGGTTTTTGTTATTTCAACTTGAGTAGTCCTTTTTATGCCTACCAGCTATTTTGGATACATAGCATACAAATATGCTTTTATCTTCACATACAGTTCTTCTGTCTGATGTAAAATTAAAAATAATGCTTATGTGCACAAGGAACTGAGATAACAATTTGCACAAAGTAATTAATTTCTTGGAGGAGCTGCATACACATTTCAAGTTGTATGATATATCAACAAAGTTACATGTTTTATCAATACACTATATATATATATATAAAATCAATTTTCAATTAATTTGGTATTTACTAGTTGATTCCACTCAAAGTCACTTTAATTTTATAACAAGCATAATCAGGCCTGGCAGCCAAAGATGTGCTTTGGCAAGTGCTTTCATGAACAAAGCATCCTCACACCTGATTTCTGAAGAGTAAATTGTGAGGAGCTTAAGCACAAATAAGTGAACAGTGAGTTCTGACATCACTGAAATTTTTTTTCCAGACTTTACCCATTGCATCTACTGCTATATAGGTGTGTAGTAAAGGAGTTTAGGAAGAGTTACTGCCTACAATATAATATGCTTTCTTTTATTGATGAGAATAACACTTCTGTGGTGAAGTGTTTGGACAGATATAGAGAGCAGCTTCCTTAACATGTATCTAGAGATGAACAAAGAAGGTTTTTTGCAAATTTTTTCTGAGAAATGCAAAGAAATGAGAAGGTGAAATGGGCTGTCCCAACAGAGGTGATGGAGACCCTTGCAATCATAAAGCCACAGCTACATCAAATCCCATGCAAGGTTTAGAAAACAGAAGTGCACTCTCTGAGATTCATTAGAGATTTTTTCATTTCCTACCATAACTATTGATAACCCTGTGACCCTTGTTGTCCACAGCCATCTTAGGTCTTCAGGAAGGGGAGAAGCAGATCTTTTCTCTAGGAATTCATCACAGGGTTGAAAACCGAACCAAAACTGGGTGTTCAGTAGATAAGAGTTTGGGACTTACTCCAAACCCCACATGAGGATATTTTGCCTGTGATTGCCCAGATTTTATCTCAACACAACTGGTCCCAATCTTGCAAAGGCTCACACACAAGCTTTATGTCACTCAGTTTATTAACATTTCGGGTCTTAATGTAATTAAGGAAGAAAGAGGGGTACTCTTAGCTCAAGCTAAGAGTAAGATAAAACTCTAATGGGGACAAGCCTCTTTACTGTCTCCACAGGAGTAGAAGCCAAAATACAGACTTACCTGTACATGTTAATTCAACATTCTGTGTTAAAAGAAATTATGCACTGCTGTAAGATTTTACTGGGTGTTATTTAACATGATTTAAAAACAGACCTTTCCCTTACTGAAGTGAAGAGACTATTCATTAGACAAAATCCCAGCTGAAGAGACTATTCATATGATAAAATCTCACTTGAATTTTGCCATTGTTTTGACTGAAATCAAAGCCATTCTTAGCCTCAGTCTAACAGGACCAGGGTGTCAGTGTGTTCTCTGTGTCAAGGTAATCCTGAGCTGCATTGCTGAATGCAGACTGTCTCAAATAATGTTGAAATTTGAGATTAAAGTGAAGTCTAAATTTTCTGCTTTACAGCCTATACTGTTCATATCCTAATGTTTTGGGGAGTTTATCCTGCCCTTGCAAAAGTCAGTGAGAAAAGTCATGTTGAAATTAATACCAGGATTTTGTCCATAATGTTGAGAGATGAATTTTACCTACTTTTGTTACCTACAGCGAGGTTTTATGGGGTGTTTAAATGAGTGAATTCAGTGGGATTGCATTTTTTCATATGGTCTTAGGATCTGTTTATTTTTGCAATACAGATGTGTATTATGATAAGATAGATTAGATAGGTAGATAGGTAGATAGGTAGATAGGTAGATAGATAGATAGATAGATGGATCTTTGGTGGTGATGGTGCTTTTGAAATTCTGTGGTAAATACAAATTAAATCTGCTTATCAGAAATACAAATAATTTATAAATTAGGGATCTTTTGAGTTTAGAACAAAGCTCAAAGGTTGCATAGACTGTATTTGCAAAATCTTTGTCTTGCCCACATTTGGTTGATTCCTTAGTTAATTATTGGGCTTTTATGGAAATAAAGAAGTGGAACTGTTTGTCCTCAATCCTTTAATAGCACAAACACACCAGCATTCTTACTATTTGCAGAAGCTGCTTTTTAATTAAAACTATGTGTATGCCTTTTAATAGTCTTCAAAATAATTACAGTTTGAAAAGGGGCTCAAAATAAAATACTTCATATGCAAAAAAAAAAATTAACACAGTAAAACATAAGACTACAAGAAGACGTGTACACAGTATTTGTGCCTCAAGACAGCATTACTTGCACCTTTGCTTATCTGTCTATATGTTTTTAATTCTTAAGGAAAATCAAGAGAAATGTCATACACTATAAAGCTGGTTTGAGAGCTTTGAGAATTTCAGGGAATGAAGTGTGTTATCTTGCATACTTAGGTACATGCCTAACAGACCAAGTAGGTCCTAATTTTTAAAAATTGCTCAGTGCTAATACTTTCCAGTGTGTTTATTTCTTGCGCCTAGGGTTTTTTTAGAAGAACCATTCAGAAGAACCTCCATCCAACCTATTCCTGTAAATATGAAGGAAAATGTGTGATAGACAAAGTAACAAGAAATCAGTGCCAGGAATGTCGCTTCAAAAAATGTATCTTTGTTGGCATGGCAACAGATTGTAAGTATATTTTTCTGGTTTTCTTTATTTTTTTTTCAGCGTCTGTGTTTGCTTAAAGTATGTTGATTGATGAAGCTTGTTAAAGCAAAGTAGAACTTCCAACCCTTTTCTGGTTTTAATAACTTGTACCAGGGAATTGCTCTCATTGCATTAAGCCACTTTCACAGGGCTGCAATTTTTTGTTTGTCCTTCATCAGGCTGCACCTTCTTCTGGCCTTACCAAGCTGAGTAACAGTAGGAATGTTCACTCTTTAGAGGAGAGGAGGGAGAAATGCATCTGGATGGACACTTTGCTTGAGATAAAAACATCTTGTTTAGAAAATTCTGGAGGATGTGAAATTGAATGTCATTGTATGAGTCATCCTGCAGTTGTTTGTTTTATTTTTAGCCCTGAAGAAGTTATCTGCTGCAAAGATTTCCACTCTCATTCTAAAGGACTAGAAAATATGTCTTTAACCCTTAGGGGTCTTCTTTTCCTGCTGTTGCACAGGGATTTACACCAATAACTTCCATTACTACAAATGGGAGGAAGTCATATAAAACCCCCAGAAGTTATATAAATCCCCTTGTGTCTTCATGCTTGTTGCCAGTATAATCCTTTGCAGAAGAACTGACAGGAAAACAGGCCCAATAAACAACAGAAAAATAGTTTAACTTAGTATTTTTGTTGTTAATGTAATGTATAACAGTGCCCTCTGTCTAGAGGAAAATAGAATAAAGGAGACAATTTCATTGTGGCCAGGTAGACCTTCAGGAGAGGGTCGGGATACCAGTGAAGTTGTGAGCAGAGCAGCCCTGGGCCCTGTGGATCTGGTGTCTCTGGAGGTAATGGGACTCTAGAGGACCACCACTTGTGGGCCTTAGGGAAAGAGCCAAAGGCATGTTGGTCTGATTGTGTCGTGCTTCAGGCAGATGAGCCTTCTGTGAATAAGTGCTCCCACTTTCTTCAATCCATGTTGCCTTCTGCTGGCATCCAAGAACATGTCCTGCACTTCAGAGCAGTGAGTGTGAGCATGCTGATATGACTTTAAAGAAAAGAGAAGTGCATCTTTCCCAATATGGATTGCTCCAAGTCCATTACAGGAGCACTTGGACACCTCAGAAAGCTTTTGCATATTAGTTTTATTGCTGGAATAACCCCTTGAGGGCATTGGCAGTATAGAAAGCACTACCAGGGGTATAGTCATTCCTTGCTATCCAGGCTTCTGAGAAAATGAAGTTTGAGGGGAGAAGTAAGAGAACTGTCTCAACTGTGGGTCTTGCCCGGAGTACTTCCTTACTGATTAGTTAAGGTATTTGAAGCAACTGGTACCTCAGGCACATAAAAGACCAAAGTTCTGACAGTCTTAAGAGCTTCCTGCCATTTTTGTATGTTTTTTCCCCTGCTAGTGGTGTTGGATGATAGCAAGAGGTTGGCAAAGAGGAAGCTGATAGAAGAAAATCGAGAGAAGAGACGTCGGGAAGAGCTGCAGAAAACCATTGGGCACAAACCAGAGCCAACAGATGAGGAATGGGAGCTCATCAAAATTGTTACTGAAGCACATGTGGCCACCAATGCACAAGGAAGCCACTGGAAGCAGAAAAGAAAATTTCTGGTAAGGGCTTGTAGCCTTTTTAGAGCCAGGTTCTGTTCTTTCTTTTGCAGTGCCTTCCCAGCATTGCAACACCAGAGAGATTTTCTTGCCAGTGTACTGATGTTTGTGGAAAAGGGATGATTTTGCGTAGTTATTACTTCATTTTTCCTGCCTGAACCTCAGTGTTTGATCAGACCATGTATTTCAAAAGATAAACAGTGTGTTGCTATGTTAAGGCTTACTCAGCTGGATACTTCTATTATACTGTGATAAGAAAAAGTAGAAAAATTGTTTCACTCCTGATTGAGAACAGAAGCACTCTATAATGCATACTGTATTTTTAAAATATATTCCATCTAGGGACCATTGTCTTTATTAGGGACTACATAAAACTTATTGGAAGTGTTAAAACAATATAAAGTTCTAGATGAAAGCTGGTATTTTTTTGTTAATAACTCAGGGATTTCACCTCTTTTGGTCAGTGGTGGATACATTAATGAAAATAAATTAGGCAAAGAAAAATCATTTCAGTGAGAACAGTGTATTCAGTGAGAACAGGATGATACATACATTATACCATTGGGACTGCAGCCTTCAAAACAACTTAGATTTTCATCCTATAACTAAGGGTCAGAAAATAAATGGTGATTTGTGATGCTCAACCTTAAAAAGGGATTTATTTGATTTTTCTAAATCGATTTTTAAGGGAAATGAGTGCAGAGTGCAAAATGCTTGTACAGCACAAAAGAGGGATTAGGGATTGCATTTCAGACTGCATTTCAGGGGTCTTTAACAGTCAGAGTATACCAAATCTGATAGAGCACACATATTTTTGCAAGCCTGGGCTCCTTCTGTGTTAATTCACCATGAGAATTTCAACTGGCTGTTGAATTGCTAAGAGAAATTATGTATTCAAAGCAACTGATCTCTTTTGTAATGTTGTTTCTATAATGTTGTTGTTTTTTTTTTTTTAATTCCAGTTAGACCATGTAAATTTCTGTATGAATGGCTTGTGTTCATAGTACTCTGCAGTCAGGAAACCACAGCCAGTTGTCACTGGCAAGAAGCAAGAGAGCATTTTCCAGGAGTGTTGCAGAGCAAGGTGCGAGCAGACCAAGGAGCACCTGCAGTAATACTTTTGGTTCCTTAGACAGGAGCGCTGTTCTTCGGGTATCAGCTGGTTTGCGATAAAACGTAGGGAGCTTGAGGTTGGGGCTGGGAATGAGCTGTTGAAGAGCAGAAAAAGCTGACAGTCTGCCCCAGGAGCTATGGATTTGTCCTCATGTGGCTGAGGCTGGCTCTTTGACAACAGGGGCTTCACTGGCATCTGCATCTCTTCTCCTGTTGAGTTAGGTGGAAAGGGCTCCCATCCAGTGTGTTAGCTTTAGCTGGCTCTCCTGACTTGCTTTGCCTTTCCTGAGAAAATGCTGTGCCCTTTCTTTTTCTCCTTGCATGGATTTAAGCATTTGGTCATTTTGCTTGGAAGCGGTGAAGGTTGTTTATCATGAGCACACAGACAGTGTGGTTTAGTTACCCAAGATTCAGGCAGGGAGAGAGCCTATTTGAGTTTTTTAGTAGAAACCATCAGATAATTGAGCCCAGTCTTCTTCATTGTTCCTCTACAATTGGTACTTGCTTTATTAAGACATTGTTGAGTTTTTTCTTGTAAGAAGTTAGAGTTGGATTCAGATTGGTTACAGAGCTGTGGAAATGATGTGTTTCTTTTAAAAAGTGGTTGAACACAAGTTTTTATTACAGAACGTACTTTGAGCACCTTCCCTGTTTAAGTATCTTATATAAAAGTGTCACGGGGCTTATCCGTCTTAAAGGTCTACTTCTCTGGATTTTATCTAGTCTTTGACCTTAATGTGAACAGAATGAAACCTCTGCATGCTGTTTGATAAGTGTTTTGTAATTGCAAAGCCACACTTAACAAACAAAACAGCTTTGCTGTGTCTGTTTTTAAAGTACGTGGTAACATTGACCAGCTGCATAAAAAGCAGGTGAACAAGTTCAAGTGCAGTTGCAATTAAAAAACACTAATTACAGATTCTTCTTGAAACTATTTCATTGTATATCCTCATTGAAATCCTCAAAATATGATTTGTTTTGCATTTGGAGAAGCCTTGAGCTGAAATGGTGCAACAGGCAATTTTCAACCAAAATTTTACCCGGATGAGTTCAAATTCTATTTACATTATCCAGGGCACCTTTAGGGTAGCCTGTTCTTGCTCATAAGTCGTTTTAGATTTGCATGTAAGTTGTTTTAGCCTTTTGGAAACTGGTCTTGGGAATTTCTGGGAGGGGCCATGTGATACCCAGCAATCTGTTCTGAGGTGACATTCTGAGCTTTGAGTAGATAAAAGAGCCTAATTCTGCAAACCTTGCAGCATCTTTATAGGGGTAACATGTCTCCTCAAATCTCTTTGTTTTTAGAGAAACTTTAGAGCTCTCAGCTCCTGTAAGGAAAAATGTGCCTAAGTTTTTAAGCAAAAGATGCATGTGCTGCACCCATAAAATGCATAGATACAGACACAAGGAAGAAACTGTGCACAAAAGTCCAGTTGTCCACAAAGAATGGGTGGGAGCATACTAGTCACCCATTTCTCTGTACAGTCACCTCTTTCACAAATGTCTCAGAAATAAATTCACATTTTGTGACATAAATGGACTTTACTTATAAAGCAAATAGTGTTGCTTTTTATTTTAGTGTGTCTTCCATCACCAAGCAGGACTTTTTAGAGTATAAAAAGTTGCTTTAAGACAGACTGCTCCTTTAAATATCTTTGTTTATATCCTTAGCCAGAAGATATTGGGCAGGCACCAATAGTTAATGCCCCAGAAGGTGGGAAAGTGGATTTAGAAGCCTTCAGCCAGTTTACAAAAATTATCACACCAGCGATTACAAGAGTGGTGGATTTTGCCAAAAAGTTGCCTATGTTTTGTGAGGTAAGAAGACTTTCGTGCACTCCTCATTTATATGCCTGTTGTTAAAAACTACTCAAAATACTCTGGCAAGGAACTTAAAAATTCAATCTGTCTAAAATTAAAAAATTAAAAGCACTCAAAATTGATGGGACTAGAATCATCTGGATTTTCATGACTTTTCTTTTTCCTGTGATTACTGAAATCCTGAGTTTGTTAATCTGGAAGTCATTGTGGTTCATTAGGGACTCAGATATGTCTTTAGAGGTGGCCTTGAATGAAGCAAATGATAAAAAAGATACTGTCCAGAAGAATCGCTGATATGTTTAATAAAATATTACAGCAAATGGTTCCCTATGTATCTTCTGGTTCCTTGGCAGGTACAGTATTGTCGAGTTGGGTCTACGCAGTAAAAGCTTCTTCAAACTCAGGAAAGCAACCCTGTGCAGGAGTGGCACTTGCCTCATTGGGTTCCCTAGTCTTGGTTTTCCTGAATGGGGAGATTGTGCATAAAAGACTCTGTGAAAGTAATGGATTGTCATTCCAGGTAGATACTCACATGTAAATATAGAGTAAATAGATTCAAAGGCTTGGTTACACATTAGGAATACAGAGGCCTTACGCTGATCTCATTTGTACCAAGGTATTGTTTTTATTGAAGGACCAGGTGCAACGGCTGACTTTTTTCTTTCTCCAATTTAATAAATGCTATCAGAACTGCAGCCTGAAATAATATCTCAGTCTTAATAATCTAAATAATTTTCATAGAATCATAGAATGGTTTGGGTTGGAAGGGACCTTAACGATCATCTGGTTCCAACTCCCCTGCCATCAGCAGGAAAACCTTCCATTGCTCCCTTTGCGGTCAACACCCTACCAGGAAAGAAGGGTAAGGAAGCTATAACATTTTACTCAGCTGTGGCTGGCAGCTTTTCTTTAAAGTCAGTCAGGGGAAGCTATATATGTCCTCTGGCAAGTACTGAACAAGAAGAGGTAAATATCAATATTTGTCATAGTGTAAATATCTCACTCTGGCCAGTATCTGCATTGGCACCATCAGTCAAGGAAGCATGAAATAGTAGCCAAGCATGAAGATTTTAAAATATGAGGAATGTGTCCATGGATCATGAGGACCCTGCAGCATTCAGCATCTGAGGGAATCTGTCTTCTCTGATCTGGCATTTGTTGGTGGGAAATTGCAATGACGTACCAAGGTGGTCTTTTTAATTTAGAAAACTCTGCCAGTCACACACAGACTTCAGTGCCCATCTGACATCTACTACCCCTCCTGGCTACCATGAGCCCACTTGTGTCAGAGCTAGGCAGGAATCATGGATGAAGAAGTCAAGGCATTATTGAGCATGACCTCTGTATGTTATGTGGCTCAGCTGGACAGGCTTTGTTTACAGCTGAGCCACTGTGTAAACCTGACACCTGCCCATATACAGCAAGATCTGATGGCAGGGTGAGGGACAACTCCTCATGAACACAAAGGGGTAGGACAGCTATTCTCCGAGTTGTCATATGTAGCATGAAGAAAATGACAAATGTTTGCTCCTTTTGAAGGGGCACCCTCCTTTTCTCCTTTGTTTCCAGTATGATATTTAACCCATATATTTTTCTTAGGAGCAGCACTGTGTGGGCTGTAGATTTTTTACAAGAAAAAACACTCCTTTTTTCCATAGGACCTGCAGAGCATTTAAACATTAAATCAGTTTATAATTCCAGAAGCTGTCTGAGAATGTAGTAAATGTCTATGAAAGAGGGACATGACAAGGAACATCCATGGCCACTGTTATTTTTATGGCTACTTTTCCTTCTTTTTCACATCTTTGGACACATAGAGAAGCCAGCAAAGCACTGTGAGTGCCCAGCTTAGCTTGTGTGCACCCATTGGCCCCCGCCTCAAAACAAGTATCCAATCCCAGAGTAACCAAAATATAAGGAAAACTTAATTTACTTTTCAATATTTGTCCTGTTGTTTCCTTCCTGATTTCTTTCTTCTTAGAAGATGAAGATTGAGGAGAATATAATAAGTTTGATGTGAGTTTTAAATGTCTAGGCATCAGTGGTTCCACAGTGGGTGAAGCTGTGTAAATACTCTTTGAGGTCGCTCAGTTCTGCTCAACTCCATGGTGCTGCGTTGCACATGTATTCTGCAGAGGTGGGCACCTCCAGTTCCTGTCTTGTGCTTTTTCTCCCTGCAGAGAGAGGAGAAAGGCCAACACACAGCAGAGTTTCAGTCACATTTGTTGATCCAGCTACTTGAAGGTGCTCTGGTAGTAACACTCAAGTGATGAGTGTAGGTAGCATTAAAATCTGCACAATTAGGAGTAGAATTGATGTTCAAGCCTCCTGTCTCTGGTAACTCCTGCCACTGGCAGATAAGACCTGAGGCCTGGCATCTGTGAAACAGGTATCCTATGTATTCTTCAGAATTAGGAAAGCTGGTGAAGGACAGGCATAGTCAGACCACCACTACCATAAAGAAGTTTTAAGAAGGATCAAGTAGAAAGAGCAGTCCTCATTAGCTTCATGGCTCACTAATAAAATAGCTGAAGCATCACAGAACATCTTCTCTACTGTTATTTGTTTCTTTTCTACTATTCTTCCTTCTGTTTGGAGGCTTGATGTTCTTTTAATTTCTCTTTTCCCTTCTCTCTTCCTTTCTTTCATGTCCTTTTTTTCACTGCCATTACTTATTCCAGTATCTCTTCATGGTTCCTCTCACATATCTATTCTTGTTTTATTTATTTTTTTTTTTAACTCTGTTTCTTTCTCTACTTCAGTCTCTGCTGCCAAACAGTAGAATTGTCATTGGGTAGCAAGACTGCTGCTGTGCCTGTGCAGTCTTCCCCACACTACTGCTGAGCTGAGGGTCATCTGTAGGGAAACTGATTTGCCCTGAACAGGATGAGTCAATTTTCTTGTGTATTAAACACTTCACACCTGAAGCTGGCATTGCTGGAAAAGTAGCTGCATGACTCAACTCATTTTCCTGACCATGGCTAGCTTCGTGCTTGAAACTCTTCTCAAACAAGGAACTGCTTTCCACTTGCATTAGCTAGCTCTGCATCATTTCCCACCAAATCAATGCACTTGCTTTACAAGTACACTGTTGCCATGTAAACCTATAGGTCATGGAGATTTCATTTTGAATTGCAAAACCACTAAATATAATAATTTTATATAAAACAAAAATAAATGGCTTTTTGCCTCCTTTCAAGACAGGTAGAAGCATTGTTGCTCTTTCATATGTGGGACCCTTGCTGTTCACATATGTGAACAGTCTCAAAATTGTCTTGGTGGGTTTTGTTATCATTGAAAAACCTGTGAAAATATAAAGACATGCTTTACGGAACACATTCTGCTCATGTGTCATCATCCTAGTTATACTCTGTAAATGCAGAACCTACATCTAACAATTTGGACAGCTTGCCTTTGTTAATGACATGGAAGAGACAAGTGCCCAGAAGATCACAGCATATGCACCAGCATGAAAGCTGTAGCTATACCATAGACTTTCTGTCTGTCCAGAATAATGTAGGAAGCTCAGGGGGAACAGCCTTACTAGATTAAGTGTAGATTAATAAATTCTCTGTTGTTAAAATGGGCAGTGAGAATTACTGCTCAACTGATTGAGGTATATCCTCTAGATATAAACATTTATTTAATTCATTTTATTTAAAACACTGCCCACTCTTACAGACCCTCCCAAATGTCTTTCTTTTCCTCTGGTCAGGTAAGAAATAAGTATTGCTGGTAGTGAATTTGACTGGGATGGCTAAGGTCTGCACCAGCCCCAATTATAGTTTATTCCACTCTGGTAAGTTGTGAGCTGAGGAAGCCAACAGCTGTGTTACTGCTAGATTTCCTAAGGGTGTGTGGGGATGCTAACCATGAAATGTTAACCTGCTGGGAGTTTCTGAAGGCAGGAACACAGATCCTAGGGGTTTGTGCAGAGCAGCATGTTTGGAGAGGAGCTGCACTATGTGAGGCAGTGTCCTGGGCTGTGAACTGCAACTTCGTATTCGTGGATTTATTGTAGTTGTAAAAGCCACTCAGTTTGACAAACATGATTTTTTCTTTGCCATTTATAATTTCTGCAGCTGCCATGTGAAGACCAGATCATCCTTCTGAAAGGCTGCTGTATGGAGATCATGTCCCTCCGAGCAGCAGTTCGCTATGACCCCGAGAGTGAGACTTTAACACTAAATGGGGAGATGGCGGTGACAAGGGGCCAGCTGAAAAATGGGGGTCTTGGCGTAGTGTCTGATGCCATTTTTGATCTGGGCATGTCTCTTTCTTCATTTAACCTGGATGACACCGAGGTTGCCCTTCTTCAAGCTGTTCTGCTCATGTCATCAGGTGAGAACAGAAATATACTGGGATACAAACAATTTTGAAACTCTTTGGTCTTGGTCACAAGCCTCTTTGTAAAGGAAATAAGATAGGTTAGATCTTGTAGTGCTGACTAAAGTAATAGGGGAGAAATTTTCTCTCAAATCCCTCATTATTAAGACTTAATCTGGTGAGTACTAGGAAAGAAATTCAGGGTATTCAGAGAGATGGGCATAAAAGTGGGTTTGGTAACACACTTTGCTCAGGAATGAGCCAGGGATGATCATCAAGAAGAAATCAGTTCTGATTCTGAGCCAGTTTGCCTTAAATGAAAAATGGATAATTTAGCAACACTGGTCCTTATGGTAAGTTCCCTCTCCCCCTGAGTCATGCATTGGGCATTAATACACATTTCCACCAGTCTCATATGTTTAATTTGACTTGCCCTCATGTTTTCCTATTTAACAACACCACTGCTTCCTAATGGGCATTTATGAGCTCTGCTGTTTCCATATGCTTGGACCATTTGCAACTGGTCATGATACAAAAGCAGCGCAGACAACTTACTATGGTTTCCAAAGAGTTTCTAACCTTCTCAATTAGAGTATGTTTTCAAATATGCTTCCAGTGATTGTGCCAGCCCAAAGAGGAAATTCCATTCTTGGGCTGTGGCAGATTTGGCAAGATTTTATTTTAAGATGGCTTTGAAGATTGGGCACTGAATAACAATGCTTGATTTACAAGCATTAACTGCATCTGAGATAAAAAAGGTTTCCTTTGTAATCACAATACAGCACTTCATCTTCCCCATCAAAACATTTTGATTTCTTTTTAGGTCCCTACATAGTGATACAGGAGCAGGGCTTACAGAAGACAATTCAAAAAGGACCTGCTTTCCCAGAAGTGTCTCCTGAGAAGTGACTTGTGAAAGGGGCTTTCCCAGTCCTCGTCTGGGTGCCAGTTGAGACAGACAGATTTTTGGCCTTTGTTGTTCCTTGATGCTTCATAACAGCTCACCTGGGATCAAAGCATAGTCAAACCATTGGTCAGATTGTAGAAAAACAGATAGAAAGGAACTGTAATTTAGATATCTGACAAGGAATTTTTTCTGTTTCTTTATTAGTTGTTTTACAGAAAAATGTAGATAGAAGCCTTAGCTGAAATCAGGGATCTGATGCTCTAGTCACTGTAAGGAAACACTTCCCAAACAGCTACACTCTTAAGTGAACAAAGCAGGCAAAGGATTAAGAAAGGAAGGCTTATATTCCTCTTTTAACAGAGATAGTACTAACAAGTGAGTTGGCTGGAGTGAAAGAAGTTTGTGGCAGAGCCAAAAATGTCCCCGTTCTCCTTTCTTTCCTAGCTTCAGAATCATCCTATTTTTCCTGATTTATGATCAGGCATTTGTTAAAGCAAATAGGTAAGAATGATAATTCTACTGCTTTGTATCTACAGATCGCCCAGGCCTTGTCTGTGTCGAGAGAATAGAAAAGTGTCAAGAGGGTTTCCTTCTGGCATTCGAACACTACATTAATTACAGAAAACACCATGTTGCACACTTTTGGCCAAAACTGCTGATGAAAGTGACAGACCTGCGAATGATCGGAGCCTGCCATGCCAGCCGCTTCCTGCACATGAAGGTGGAGTGCCCCACAGAACTGTTCCCTCCATTGTTCCTGGAAGTGTTTGAGGATTAGAGAGACTGAAGTGGTTCTCCGCACCCCATCGCACTACTGGCTATCATTTCATCCTGTTGCCCAGCTCTTCTCACCTGTTTGTTCTTCTTTTGTGGTCTTCTGTTTCTTGAGATGGGGCTGGGGTTTTGTTTGGGTTTTCTTTTGGGGTTGCTGGGGGGCAGTTGTATACACATGGATGAAAACATCCCTTTAATGCGGGTACTTGTGACTATTGCAATTTGTTCTTCAGTCCTTTGATGTGAGTGCTTTGACAGCTTAACAGTGAAAATACGAACAGACCAATCTCATTCACCAGCATTTGCGTGGTCACCAGCTCACACCCATCATCGCCTGGAAAATAGGGAAGAGAGATTGAAGTGGCAGAAAAATAAATTTGCCTTCAAGTTAAAACAACTATTGTTAATTTGACCCTGACAACTCTGTCTTGTATTACCTCCTTTTGCAGGGTACAGCTGACAAATTCATAATACGAAATTTCTGGTCTTCGTGATTGTTTCTGTTGTAACAATTACCACTATGATCTAGGATCTTCATCATCATCATGATCCCATCACTCTCTGACGTTTTTTCCAGCAGATGCAATTTAACTGTGCCCCATAAATCAAGTACTTAAATAATGCAGAGTGTTAGAAGGGACTGAGGTTTGGGGGTTTTTTCCATGTGTATAAGATATTAAGATCTTCAATTACTAAATTTGGAGTCCAGGTAACTTCACTGGAAGGTTTGTTGGAGAGAAGGGAAATTTGATCCTCTGAGGTGCTTTTCTTGATAGTGTAGGGGGTCTGCTTTTCCTGAGGTGTGTGGAAAATCCGTCATTCTGAGGGAGAAGGCCCTCTGTCAGGATAGCAGGCAGTGTCTCAGAGTTATTCAGGGATACGGGGGCTCATGGAATGAGGACGAGGAGAATGAAACATACCGGGTGACCTTCAGATGGGACAGAAACCAACTGTGTTATTAACAACACTCAAGACTGTAGAGCTTTATCCCAGTAATACAAATAGTGTTGCTCGGCAGTAATCCTTTGTTTTATATATATATATATATAAAGTTTATATGCACGTATATATATAATTTTATATATATATAATTACAAATCTTCAGCACATGTCTTAAACATATTTCCATGGTTTTTATCTTCTTTCTCTGACTCTGTCCTGTGTGTGTGTGTGTGTGTGTGTGGATCAGCTGAGTTCTCCCTCCTTACAGGTGTGTCTGTATGTGTTTCATTAGGCTAGATGCTCTCTTTATTCTTTTAATTTATTTCCATTAACTGCACTAGCAGGAACCAGACTAAGCAATGACAAAATGTCCTGCTGCCAAAGTCTGCAAGCCAGTACTCACAGTCCTGGAATGTTTGGAGGTCAGCGATGAGGACATTGTAGCTAGAGGTTCCTCTCTGTCACCATCTCCATTCAGGGAAACTGTCCCTGGATTTTATAAACCTGATACTAAACCATCCTCTGAATTTTTATGACACATTTAAAACATCTTTCTGGGAACCAGAGACTTAGTTCATATTTTTTGCACTGCTTCGTACCCCCATTCTTTCATGTTGTGCATTGATTTGTACCAGTTTCTTTCTCTGCTATTTATTGACCCATTTGCCCAGCAAGTTGTGGGCATTGTTAGAGTGGATGTGTTGACTTGCAAAGCTTACGGCCCATATCTGAACCCCTATGTTATGTGCTTATCCTCTCATAAAAACAGGATACTCAGGAAAACTTATGGATGGAACACGATATATGTGTGTCAGGAGTTAAATTCTTTCTATTCTTCTTTCCCCTACATCATTGATAAAGCATTTGGAGTGCTATTGGCCACTTTTTATTGATGTGGAATCATTTTCTCCCTGTTGTTTGATACCATATGCACCTGTGATGAGCTATGAGTGCTAATGTTATCACTTAGGGGGTTTTTTGTCAGAACATGAAACGTGTTTGGGTGTTCAGGAGTTTTTTTGCAGGTAGCAGTGAAGATACACCATTGGAGATTAATTCTTAAATATTTGGTGTAGAACCTCTTTTGTTGACTGTGTTGGCTCCATCTTAAAGCATGTGTCTAAACAACATTTCTATCCAAATTCCTTGTAGAGCACTGTCCTTGGGACAAAGAGTCAGAAACTGGCTCTTTGGATAGGTGATTTGGGGTGACTTGATGGAGGACTTACAGCATGTAATAGGGAACTCAGAAAAGCAGCCAATTCCTTACTTGCGCTGATGCATTCACAAGTGAGAAACAAAGCAACACACTTTTGAGACGATATTAATATTCATATAGCAAGGAATATAAAAGCAGAATTGGAAGCCTCCAGGTGCAAATATGGCAAAATGCACACGTGATACAGAACTACAATTTTATAAGTTTAACAAATTACCATATATAAAAATAGTGTCCAATTAGAAGATCATTTAGTTAAGTAATCCCCGCCTTTTGGTTCTGTCCATTTGGAGCCCCTCTTGAGTTTCTAGCCCCACATTTATTATGTCTAGGATACATGGTAAAAGGAAATAAGGTGTCCTTGGCTAAAGATGCAAGACTGAATAATATTTCAAGAATGTATCATAATATCTCATAGAAGGTTATCTTATTGGTCTAAAATGTAGGGGAAAAGGGGTAGGAAAAGTACGGGAAGCTACAGCCATGTATTAGAAACCTACAAAGCTGCAAATATATGACAAATATATGAAAAGCTTAGGCATCAGTGCCTATGCCCACAGTGGCTTGCAAAGAAAGGAGAAATGTGCGTGTCTCTTGAAGCCCTGTTCTGCCATGGATCTGAGCATGGAATTCCTCCTGAAGCCAATGCAAGTACCTCACCTGTTTGCTTAATGTGAGCTTGAGTAGGCATTCAAGCTTTTGACTGTGCTGCAGGTGAGACCCAGGAGAGGAAACATCACACCTCTTCTTGTTCCAAAATACCAATACGCTTTGAAGCTGTGCATGGTCAGGGTTCAAAAAATCGGGCCTCCTTCCTTAGGTGATTGCAGATGGACTGAAGTGCCTAAAATCAGGCAACCAACTTAGAGAGTTCTGGCAGTGCTCTAAGCAGAAAGTACATACACAACATGTTTTTCTAGCCTTTCAGGTTAAGTTGGAGTTTGGCACTAATTAACAGGGTTAGTAGTATTCCTTAACTGAAAACTAAGGCCAAGCTCATAGCTGGACAGATTTGATATACTGACATCTAATGGCCTCTGATCTCCTACCAGTCTTACTTTGTGTCCCTTCCTTTACTTCCTCAGTATGATTGCTGATTTATTTGATTGTGAGAGCAAAACTAACTGACCTTAGCTCTGTGAAGACATACTTCTAAATATCTGTGGTCTCAAGCCATTGTAGGATTGAGCCCCTGGATTGACCATCTCAGTGGCAGACACCAGTACCACTGTCAGCACCCTTTTTAGTGGCTGGCCTTCTGAGTGAAGCAACGAACTTGTGCTTTCCAGTGCAGTCCAGAGTCTTGTTTCTGCTGGTGCCACATGGCTCTCTTGTTTGCTTTGTGGTCCACATGTAGGTCTTGCACAGAAGGTTTTTCCTGTCAATCCTGATTGTCACCATTCATGGTATTGCCCTGAGTAACGTGCATTTAGATACTAATTTCATGTGTAATCTCAGTTAACTTGTGATATTTATTATAACATATATATTGTGTGCTAATGATTTTTGTTTACATTCTGCCAAAATGTAGACATTAGAGTTAGACCTCCCAGGTCCAAAATCATCCTTGAGCAGACTGCTTGCTTCTTCAGAGGCAGGTATCAGAAAGAGGAAAAAAACTGTCCAGAAAGATCATTTATATCAGAAATCTGCCAAGAGAGGGCTGTTAATCACAAACAGAGCATGTCATTGCTAGTGATGTATTTTTATGCTATGGAACTCTAATCTGTATGTGTCATATTGACTTCTTGCTGCATGAATCATAAATTTTAAAAATCAGTCTTATGGTTTTGAGATGTAGCCAGCATTCCTAAGGCTAAACCTTTTTCATTGACAGAATAAAAATCCACAACCAAGGAACGTTTTCATCTCACTGTGAGAGCAATTGAAAGTGTTCAACATTTATTCTTTTCACAAAGGAAGAGGCAACAGAACCTCTTAATGTGTCTTGTTATTGTGATCATCTGGAAATGATTGCCAGACATTTCCTTTTGATATTGTAATAAAGTGATCTGTATTTGAATTTTATAGAGAGAATTTTATTCTAGCGTGATAGAGATTTATTTTCCACTTAATGACTCAAAATGGTGTGAGCACATTTTTGGTTGCTTTCTTTTTTTTTTTTTACTATGGTCTATTTTTGCTTTAAAATTAAAAACAAACAAAAAAAAAAAGGTTTGGCCTTATCACAAAGTTTTAGTATAGATGTTAGCAAATGCAAAGAGTATGCATTATTTGTGTGTATCCACATTGACTGATGTCGCCTTCAAAAAGCAATATTGTGCAGGTAATAAGTTGTTTGTGACTGTCCATTGCACAGTTTACCTTCTTTAAAAGCTAACCTTGTTTATGCACAAGACAATCAAATGTAAATCTACATCAGCACCCAGGTGTGGATTAAATTTATGTAAATTACTGAGCACAATGTAAAACATTAAAAGACACTTTATTTAATTACACATTTAATGTTGGTAAAGATAGTATCAGGGCATGAACTAGCTGACATACTGTAATTTCTTTTTTTCTTTTCCTACTTCCTTAGCACTCTACAGTTTCAGTTTGCTCATAAATACATCAAATTAGTCATTCATAATTTTTTTAAAGAGGAGGGTGGTTCAGGTTGTTTATTTGTTTTTATGAAGTTGGTTGGGAGGACTTACTACTTTGTCTATGAGGTTTGTGGGTTTTGCTTGTTTATTTTTTTATATCAGTTTCATGCCCTGAGGATAAGGCAAACATTACACCATACAGTAAAAAACAAAGTAACTTGGATGATGTATTTTTTTGCAAACAGTGTTAAGAGTTATGCTAGATTGGTAATATTTTTTCAGCCTAAAATATATTAAAAAAAAAAATCTGTGATCACAAATGTTTTAAACTATCTAAAGAGAAAATTTGTATATTTCGGGAAGAAAATAATTTTTACATAGCTTTTGTATGCAGATATTAAAATGTAATTATGAATATAGTGGGCATAGATAACTGTGTAAGCTTGAATTCTAAAAAAGAAAAAGCTTATAACTAAAAAGTTGTCCTGGTGTCTCTGTCTCTTTGTTGCAGGCTCTTTTGTCACCTTTATCTCACACTTACAAACCACTGGAATGGGAAGAGTAGGACCTAGAGCACAATGATTTGTCAGCTCTAACCTGTTCACATTTCTGTGCTTCTGCATCCCTTTCATCACCTACCTCATATCTTATCTCCTCTACTCCCTTCCCTTTGGCAGCCAACCAAAGGTTTTCACTTCCTCACTCTTCACAGCAGCCAACCTTAATTTACTCCAGTGAACTGACTCTTGATTTATGTCTCACTCAATTACATTTTTTTAAGGGAACGCCCTTTCTTTCCTTCTCCACTCCCAGTCTAAACAGGGATGGTGTGACAGGAGCAATAAGCTTCCCATCTTTTCATAATTCCCATACCTTGGTCTCCTACCTATTGGAGATCTCATTCAGATATTTTCTCTAGTCTTACTCCCCTTTTGCAGTTCTTATTTCTCCTCCAGTTCTTTCATTCCCACCAGAAAGAAAAGCCAGGCCTATTGCCTGGATCCAAAGCAATTTCTTGGCCTGTCCCAGATGGCAAACCTGTTTTGGGTTCTTGTTTCATGGTGATTTCCACAGGCAGTGACTGGCTGGCTGCCAGCTCCTGCTCCTGGTCCCCTTCCACCGGAGGTGCTGGGAGCCTTCCCAGGGATGCTGAGCTCCCTGAGCTCCCTGTCTGGCACCCCTGGGAGCACATTCCTGACCCTGGGCTTAATGTCCCTGGCGAGTGCTGTAGCAGCACCTCGAGGGTTTGTTCCCACCGTGGCCTGTGGGAAGAGGGGCTGCCTTCAAAGGCAGGAGCTGTATGTGAGGAGCCAGAGGGAAAGGGTGAACTCCCTGCTGTGCCTTAAATGGAATCCCTTCAAGCACTCCAGCTCAGGCACCTGTGTGGGGAAGCATTGCCAAAGCCTCTGCTGGGTTTGCACAGAGCGAGCAGCAACGTGGGTTGCTTTGTCCCCTCAGGACCAGCTCTGGAGTGAGGAATTAATTTGTTGTGTAAACACTTGTTTACTGGATGTAAAGAAATAGTTCTGCTTCCACAGGTGCCAGTGCTCTGGGCACAACATTTTCAGGCTTCATTTGTAGTGGTGAAATCTGTTTTTCAAAATGTAGTGTGATATCTGGATTCTGAGAGCCACATGAATTTGCCTCAGTGTCTATATATCACTACAGAGAAGGACATAAGAGATGGTAGCTCTTCCCCTGAAGCTCTAAAGCAGGAATGTGTTCTTGACTGTTGTGGGCTGCCTCTCGCACCCTGAGCCTGTTGGTGAACACAGGTGCCATTTGTTTGCCCACTTGGTGACTGTGTGTGAGGGTTTTCTGTCCTTGAAAACTGAGCCACATCTGAAGGTTTTTCTCTGCAAACTTGGGAGTCTAACAACAAACAAATGTGTGTCATACTCATGGTCAAATGTGCTGTGTGGTATTCCCCATAGGATCAGTCATTCCAAAATGAAAACTTGGTGATGGAAATGAAAAGTGACTGCAAATGCATCACTTTTGAAATAAGTAAAGGGTATGTACAAAAGTCCCTCCATTCTGTTTATCATATTGCAGCCCTCCTTACTGTTTACCAGGGAGAGAAGACTCCTTTCCAGACTGAATCACAGAGCATCTTTCTCTTCTCTCATGCCTATGCCTGGTGGAAGCACTGACCCTGCAGGTGCTGCCACAATCTGCCTTGGTAGGCACAATTATATGCCTGAAGTCCCTTAGAAAAATTGGAAAAAAAACTGAGGAAGATCCTTTATATCATCTGGGAGAGCTTTGAGACTTCTAAGATCAAGGAATACTGAAAGGTTTTTGGGATCTCTGAGTCAGAGATTCCAAAGGGAGAAATAAAATGTCTCCTAGGTCATCCTGACTTTGTGGTGCCTTGAAAAATTACAAACTTGGAAAAGTGGTCTGACCTCTGTACCCTGCTGTGCAGAATGGGGGTGGAACCTGCAGGGAAAACAAGGCAATCCTTAGTGGATTGTATTTGGAAAACAAGTGTGAAAAACACAGAAGAACATCAGTGAATCAAAAGCAAAACCCAGAATGAGTCCTTTTCTGAATTTCATTGGAATTTGAATTTGCAAGAGGCTGTCTGAGTGGGTATGAGGGTAGCTTCAAGCAGTGTTTCTCTGAACAGAAATGTTCTAGTTAGAAGAAATAAAAGCAGTTTTGCAAAATTGGAAAAAAAAGAGCTGTATTTAAGGGGAAAAACATGTTATATGGCTGCAAGGTCTTTGGTATTTCCTTGCTCAGAGATAGGAACAAAAAGGGGAAGAAGTTGTCTTTGCTGGGATAACCATAGAGGCAGAAAGCTTCACTGCCTTATGTAATGTTTAAAATGGAAATGAAAGCTGAGGCATATCTTTGTGCATTTATAAAGATGCAGCAGGAGTTGTCTAGGTCTGAAAACATGTCCCAGGTGAAATCTCAAAGACATATTCTCTAATCTAAGGAGAAGGAAGGAAGGAAGGAAGGAAGGAAGGAAGGAAGGAAGGAAGGAAGGAAGGAAGGAAGGAAGGAAGGAAGGAAGGAAGGAAGGAAGGAAGGAAGGAAGGAAGGAAGGAAGGAAGGAAGGAAGGAAGGAAGGAAGGAAGGAAGGAAGGAAGGAAGGAAGGAAGGAAGGAAGGAAGGAAGGGTCTGTGCCCCCTGAAGTCAGAGCTCTAGGTAATGACAAAAGGTGAGATCCAGGCTATAGTTTGGTGAAGTTGTTCCTTGCTCCAGTGAAGTGTAGGAGAGGTCACAGGGATTGTCAGTTGCTTTCACAAAAGGCACAAGAAGGTATTTGGCAACTGAGACATAGAAACATAACCCACACTTTAAAACCAGCACATCTTGATGAAGTGGGTCAGAATCCATGACTGTGGGGAGCAAAGAGGCTGCAAGATGCATGACCATGAACATGCCAGGGGACTGAGTCAGAAAGGGATTGGAAACATCTGACTCAATGTGATCATGTGCCAGGAGTTCCTTCAATTCTTCTGGGCAGGAAATCCAGAAGAAGACCTCTTCAAAGACTCAGAGGGACCTGACAGACATTAGCTGCCAGTGCCTTTAAACCTCCATGGCCAGGTGGGACAACCTGGATGTCCTCTTGCCCTCCCACTGCTGTGTTCCCTCCCCACCTAGGGAAAAAGTGTGGTAGTTTTGCCTGGCTGCTCTGTGCCTGTAGTGGGAAATTTTTCAGAGACTTCCAAAAAAAATGGTGGGGCAAGCAGGGTAGGTTTTCTCCTGAATGCCAGAGCACACACCAAAGCTGCTGACCTCTCCCTCTTGCCAAAGTGAGCTCCTTGCTCTCTGTGCCCACAATCCTGGCTCTAGCCCTGAGACTCCTGCGTGGAATGAAACAGCTGAGCACATTCTGTGTTGGCCCAGCTGGGTCCCTTGGAAGTGAAAACCCCCCTTGTGGCTGCCTGGGCAGTGAACAAGGCACTTTTCCATTCAGTCAGTGCCTGCTTTATCTATCACAAGTTAATCACCTCGGTCTAGACATTGCTCTCTTCCAGAGAGAACAGAGAGCTCTTCCAGAGCTCCCACTAATGGCCTGTGAAGGCAGGTCCTGACATCCATCTAGCATTCCAGAGCAGCATGGGTGGGGAAGGAATGTATCCCAGGGGCACGAGCCTCCTGAAGTCCTGCTGACACCAGAGCTGGGATGAAGGGCACCAGAGCAGAATTCTACTCACCAGGTCAGGAACTACAGAGATGTAATGATGGTCACAACGGTCTGCCTGGAGGACATGGGTGGTGACAAAAGGGACAGGTCTGTGGCCTCCAAAGCCTGTTGCAAAGTTCAGGAGCAGAATATTCTTTGTCAGAGCTCTGTGATAAAGCAGGTGTCTGTTGGTTCTAAAGTCCTAAGATTCACTTGTTTGTTCTCCTCCAAAGTATCCTGTCCACTGGAGTTTCTAAGTTTATCTTGCTGCCAAGGCCCAAGGGAGAACTGAGAGATTATGGGGGAATGGAGGGAAGCTGTTCCATCCAGAAAGAGAGGGGGTTGAGCTCCCTGCAGTCTCTGTGCATATGCACAACTTTGCACTCAACACAGGGCTAAAAGACAAAAGTGACCCAAGCCATTTCCAGGCTGTATCTCTAAAGCCCTGTGTTGAAAAGGAGGTGCAGATTTCCCTTTAAATCCAAGTCCTCTGGGACAGTTCATTTTGGGAGCCAAGCATGGCTTCAAGTCCCAGGCTGCCCTGTGCTGAGAGCAAGGGAACAGGCTGGGAATATCCATGGTGAAATCACCATGTGCCTTGAGCAGCTGACAGGCACACAGCCCTGTGAGCCTGGAGCTGCTGGAGCTGCATTCCAGCTCCAGCTCCAGCACCAGGGCTTGGCTGCTGGTCTGAGCTCAGGGCAGAAAGGACACAGAGAGTCCACTTGTGGTGTGAGGTATGGGATTCTTCTTAATTTAATTTTTATTGCAAGTTCTATTAAAGAAATCAGTAGAGAAACTAGGCAATCACCTGATGTTAATGATAGCTTGTCACATTTCTAGCTGTGCTGATCAGATTTGCCTCTAGTCTTGGCTTCAGACAGTTGAATGCACCTACACTCCACTATTGCCACACATGTTTTTTCCTGAACTAGGCATGATGACAGTATTTCAATGTCAAAATAAACCTCACAATAGCCATTCCTTTTCATGGTGAAAAACAAGGTGTTTATAAGGATTTTAACCAGGAGATGGCAAGACAAGATAGGTGTCTAGGCCAGGATAAGAGGCTGGACTAATAAGCTGGGTTTCAAAATCATTTCTATAACCTGTGAAGCTGCACTTTTATCCATCCACAGCTCCAGAAGATCAACCCCAGTAATATTTTCATTTTCATCAAGGAAGTAATACTTTTCTTCCCTTCTTCTGGGCTTCCTAAGAGACTTAGGAACAGTTTGCCTTTCCCAGAGCCAAGATGTTTGATTTCTTCAAAGTCAAGGGAGCCCCTCTCAGCTGTTGATGTTTGTCTCTGGTGCAGAAGAGCTTCTCTTCCTCTTCAAAGTGTATTTTAAGCAGAGAGGTTGATCAAGAGGAGGGAATATTTGTCTGCACTGGCCATTTGACCTTCACTCCTACATGTCACCCATATGTGTTGGGGAGGATGAAGCCAGAAAGCCCTATAAATATGATTGCTTAGATTCTGAGAATGTGAAACCTGTAACTGAGATAGAATTGAAGGTAAGTTTTGATGTTTGAGATGTATTAGATACTGGATCTCTGGGAAAACAGTTATGTGACCAGCTGAAGGTCACCTGCAGCCAGACCCAGAGGTCAAATGGAATATTCTGTCTCACCCCCAATGGTTCATCCCACACCTGTACCCCTCCCCTGAAGTATCAGGTATCTGTAACCCCATTGGCACAAGTCCTGTTCCAGCCCACCTTGAGACCCCTTATCAGGGGGCTGCGAGGGTGGGTTGCTCTTCTTCGCTCTTTGCTCTTTACTCCTCTCTCCCTACCTCTCCCTTCCCCCACCTTCCTGGGCCTTGCCACGAGCTGCAGCCTGGCAGCTCAGAGCAAGGCCCTCACATCCCTTACAATAAACCTCATCTTCTAAAACTTCAGAGATCTCTCGTCTACATTCATCCACACCGTCCTGGAGTCCACAGCAGAAAAGCAATTTCTACACATATGCACGTGCTGACTCCTGGGCATTTTCCTTTCCAGCGTGCCGTAGTGGCTGCTGGCCTTGGATCAGAGGTCAGGTGCCAAGGGCTTGTAAGAACGAGAGTTGTTCTGGGTGGTTGCCAGCGCTCGTAGACTGGAAATGCCATCACTCTAAAAGTGCTGCAAAAGCTTATAATTCTTCGTGGGAGGGTGCAGATTTTTCCTGTTGCATGAGTTAAGGGTCAGTTATGAAAACCTTGCTGTTCTTTCCTTTTACAACCTGTGAGATAGCTCAGGACTGCCTTGTTCTTGGACCAGATTTGGAGTAGTCTAGCGCTGACCATAAGAACATATTCTGACCTTCAATTCACTTGGCACTTATTTTAGAAGTTGACTTAATATCATTGTATTGAGTAATCTGCCGCCTTCCCTCTAAGCATCCATCCTGTTCCTGAAATGGGTGCTGTCTTGTCTCTACTGAGTTTTCCCTTTATTTTTTTACTCTCTCACTTCAGACCCACTAGATAGAAAAATTTTTGCACAGTGCAAAAAACCTGATGACTAGTAATAAAACCCAAGACTTGAAGCTGTTTTTCAAATTCCACTTCTTGAAAACAGACGTTGAAAGAAACCCCTCTGTTGCTCTTCTCTTTATAAATTTCATTGTAAAATGCCTTATCTAGTAAAGAAATATTTCCTACTGCTTCTGCATTGGAGCATCAGTATTTTAATGATTTTTAAGTGCAAATGGGGAAACCAATAGATAACTATAGCCTACTACAGGTAAGAAGAGAGAGAAGGGATAGCTTAAGGTTTGTTTTATTTAAAGAGCTGATCTAACTGATGATGATGTATTTGGGTTCAGGCCTGAAAGCTGTTAAAACTATACAGAAATCAATAAGATATAGAAAAAAATTCTTACTTGCGTATAAGTCAGTGATCTCCAAAATATATTTTATTAGGAATCTTTCTGAATAAAGCATCTATTTTTTTTCCTAAAGTGGAAATAACAGCATTGAGAAGTGGTATACTTATCTAATAAAAAGTGAGACAACTCTGGCATTTTTCACAAGTTTTACTCTGCACTTTTACAAAGCCCAGTTCCTTTGGGGCTTTTCCCCTGTGTAAGGGGGGAAAGCCCCGAAGGAACTGGGCTTTGCAAAGCATCTCATTTGGTTGGAAAGCCAACATTCTAGCTAACGCAGTTTGAAACACCGTGTTCAATGCAGACGCACAAATGAAACTACAAAATAAAGTGGCTTTTACTGAGCCCTGATTTTGTGACAGCAGCCTAGCACACTGAGTGCCTCGTCAAACTCTGCCAGCTGTAAAGCAGGGCAGAGTGTTGGCACCTCTGTTGTTTAAAATGTCAGGGCTCTTCCCACATGGAAAAGGTGGTACATTATGCTGTCAATGTTGATTTTATAGCTGGACAATAAGTGGTAACTTGTGTGACAGACACGATGATGGATAGATTCAGGGGGCTGTTTATCATCTAAAACGTCTCTGATAGAAATATCCCCTGGCTGAGAGTCTGGAGGGACCAGGATTGCCGTCAGAGCCTTTGTAAGCACCAGGGTGGTTTTGGTCTGGCTCTGCACAGACTGCTTTGAACTGCTCCATGGTTCTTAGAGCACACAGCTGGTGAGGACATGCATGAGGGAGGGAGGGAGGAAATTTTGCTGCCTGAAAATCATATCCTATTCACAGCACCAGCATCAGTTACTGGGCTGTGAAGATAGGCTGAGCTTGTCCCTTTGGGGAGTCAGGGCAAAGAAGTGCTTTGAAAGCACAGGTAGTTGTTTCCTTTGGACTTTCACTTGTGAATGCACACTGGGCTGTTTGGAAGACTGCAATTCAAACTGTTTTAGAGACAAAACTGGTTTTCCAGCTAAATTAGATGTTTTGTAAAAGCATTCTTCTTTCCATCAACTTCCTTGATTCTGCAGTTCAGGTATTCTTTTTCAGATACAGCATTGCAGTTTATCCTGGGACTGCAGCATGGGTGTGAAAACCCAGAAACTAACACCTTCAACTGGAACAAAGCAAAACTGGCTTTGGAAATATAACCATGGGATTCTCCAAACCTTATCTCCCCAGCCAGGCTGCCTCTCTCATTCCTTATCACCTGGCCTCTGTGCACAATGCCAGAAACTGTGTAATGAGCTCCAAACTCGAAAGACCCCTTCCCTGCAGCAGAACTGGGTCACAAAGAATCCACACCATGCGCTGCTAGAAAGTATCTCTGCCATTCCTGATTAACTTTGGGATAGCAAATGAAAGCTTCTCTTACAACTACTTTCTTTCCCAAAGTACTTTGCCAAAACTGCAAAAGTCAGAGAAAGAAAAAAAAATCCAGCTAATTTAAACTCCAGCAAACCTCTGGTCAAGAAGCTTGCCAGACTGATGAACGGGTTACACCAATTACTGACTTGTATTTACCCTTCTGCCTCCTTCTCTCAGTCATTATATTTCACAAGTTTTGCTAGGGAGATTGTAGATTAAATAGGTGAGCTTTGCCCAAACCAGTAGCAAAAAGTACCGGAGAGCCTGAAGTGAAAAACAGGAAGCTTCTACACCACAGGAATCCTGAATGTTCAGTTTAAAGAGGATTCACTGATTGGAAAATGCTAAATATTGACTTGAGGGCAATAAGAATGATGAATGTTCAGAAAGGAGGATGTGAGATCCATTTAAAGAAAGAAAAAAATGGAAAGAGGAGAAGTAGTCCAGCTAGAAATCTTATTTTGTACTTTGGGAAGGGAAATCTAAAATTATATAACTATGCAAAAACCCTAGGAAAAGTGTTAAAGGCTTCACAAGCTAAGGAACTCCACTGAATACTGAGCTTAATATGGCTTCTAAAGCTTGAAAAAAAATGGTAAAGTCATTCCCAAAAGGCCAGAAAATGTCCATTTACTTTCTCCTGAATATTAAACAGACCCTCCAGACATGGGAATACCTGTCACAGCCTTGGTCTTTGCTGCCTCCTCCCTGGTCATCCCTCAGGCCAAGCTGAGGGCTGGGATTTGTTGTGGACAGCCCTGAGCTCTTCACCCAGCCCCATAGGGTTCACACCTGGCTGCTCAGCAGGAGGCTGGCTACAGCTCAGGTTGTGGGCTCTGGTTTCTGGGAACCAAGGCTCCTACTAAATTATTGCACTGCCTGGAGGCAAGGATCTAGCATTGCACTGACTAGGAGCAACGCCTTCGTCCCCTTCCTGTGGCCAAGAACGTTTGCACTTGGCCAGCCTGGTCAAGACAATTGAAATGGGCAGGAGTAGCAGGAGCAGCAGGGGAGCTGGGAAAAGAGTGACTGCCACACTTCATCGTTTCCTGGGTTTTAGAAACCTTCCAAAGTCAGGTTGAAGGCTGGGACACACAGCCATTTCTAGGTCATCAAGTCCAGCTGCGCTGCCAAGACCATCATTAAACCACATCCCAAAGTGCCATATCTACATGTCTTTTGGTCACAAGAATGGTGATCCCACTGCTTTCCTGGGCAGCTTGTTCCAGTGCCTGATCACTCCTTCAGTGAAGAAATTTTACCTAATGTCCAATCCAAGGCTCCCCTGGTGCATCTCAAAGCCATCTCCTATTGTCCTGTTGCTTGTTATCTGGGAGAAGAGAGTGACGTAGAATCACAGAATCCTGAGGTTGGAAAAGGCCTCCAAGATCGTCGAGTCCAACAGCTGAGCCCACCTGAAGCCCAAACTCAATATGCTGCATGACCTGACACCACTGACCCCATTCCATCACTGCACTTAAGAGACAGAGACTGCCTGGAGTTCCTGCACCAGCTCCTGGTATGTTCAGCTCCATGGGACCACACAGGAATACTGTTCATCAATTCGCCCTTCAACAAGCTGAATTCTGAAACTGCCACCAAGACGTTCCCCAGATTGTGGGGGAGCCTAAACAGGCCCAGCACAAACAGGAGAGCTCTTCAGCCTGAACAGCAACTCTGTGAGCCTCCCCAGCCTCCATGGCCAGCTGTGGACTGTTCCTCCTATCCGGGCCACAGATCCCAACCCTGTTCTCAGCTCCAGCCACCCATGACGGGAGAGACATCAACTTGCTGGTTGAAAATACTAATTCCTACCTAGCTTGTGCCATCACAGCGCACCTTTCCAGCTATTCCAGGTATGCAGAACCAATGATCCATTTTCATCTTGCCCCTACTCTGACTTCCAGCATTAAGAGAGACAATGCTGTCCTTCTGTACATGGAAAAGTCACTCCTTTATTTCACATATTTTCTGTTCTATTGTCGTTGATTTTCATCTCTAACTTAATTCTGCTTTTCTGTAAAATGTGATGTGCTGTTCAACATTCACTTGTTCTATTTGCTTTCTTTGACAAAGATAACACAGTAATTTTTAATTCTTCATTAAAATCCTGTTGCTGCCCATAGTAATAAATTGTTCATCACATATAATTCACTCTTATGATCATGTGCTCACCCACCTTGAAAGGGTGGGACCTATGCAGAAATAATTGAGTAAATTAACTTCCTAGGAAAGCAAAAGTAGGACTTAATAATGTCCAATGTGTCGCTAGAGGACATGAAAAGAATTATACTCACACAGTCAAGTTGTCAGGGCAAAAAGAAGGGAAAATTTTAAAGTATGTTACCAAAACCATGTCTGTTGCTAGAGGACATGAAAAGAATGATACTCACACAGTCAAGTAGTCATAACAAAAAGAGAGACATTTATTTCTTGAGCTCGTTTTATATAGATTCTGGACAATGACCAGGGATTGGAGAATGAGGTTGCCACCTCTCTGACCCACTGGTCAAGTTAGAAGTCCATCAATTGTCCCTCCTCCAAAGAGGAATGCGAAAACAATCACTTTGTTTATGTTGCCATGCATGAGAAACTCCACTACAAGAATGTAAACTTCAGAAGGCTAAAAGAATAGAAGAACAACAATATGCTTGTGTACTTGAACTTTTAATCTAAAATCTGTAACACAAACAGTTCTTGTTCTTTCTCACCTTTTTGTAGGATAGAATAGCACCTGTTACAACCAGACTGTGTGTCAGGCTTGCCAATGTCTCAAGAATCTGAAAATCATGACCATCATCTTGTCCAGTGCTCCTTGTGGCTTTCCAAGTCAGCAGTACAGCGCAGCCCCCAGCGCTCTGATGGGAGACTCTGACTTCTCTTCTCTGTCCTGCTTGTAAGATACACCCACAGACAGGGAGCAGACTGAGACAGCCTTTTCCGGCAGGTAAGGTCACTTACCAAGAGCTCTCTCATTCTTTCAATATATTTTGAAAGAAAACAGCAGACTGGAGGCAAGTGATAGTCTGTTCCCAGCGTGTGGGATCTGACAGGTCTGAAAAAGGTACGAAAAAACATGTAAGACTTTGTTTATATGCCAGTCAGGACAAGTCCACAAAAGTAGACCTATCATCTATCCTTATCTCACTGGTTTGGAGCAATTCAGTGCAGAGAAAAATTATGTAAAGAGAGGATATCAACATGCTAGAGAGGACATATACTCTGGAACAGTTTGCTCGAAGAAATTGTGGCCGCCCCACCCTTGGAAGTGTTCAAGTCCAAATTGGATGGGGCTCTGAGGAACCTGGTGTAATGAAAGGTGTCCCTGCTCACAGCAAGGGGGTTGGGGGATTGGATTTTGAGGACCCATTCAACCCAGGCCATTCTGTGATTTTATGATCTTAGTAATAACTCCTGATCATTAAAAAGCAAGTTGGCAGAGAGTAATGCAAGTTCCCTGAGCTCTGTTACAGAAATTATAATAAATATAACACAAAATCAGAAGCCAGAGGGGCTTTTACTTAAGCACACTTCTTTAATTAAAATGTCCCATTTATGTAGTTAGGAAAAGAAACATGCTAACGTGAGCACAGTGTTGTTTATAGTTTAGCATCCTCTCATTTTTTTTCCTCTTAGGATGTTCTGTCTGTTGTACTATAAATACCTTCTGTCCTTTCTTATTTGTATTAAGAGAAATTAAGAGAGAAATGGGGAAAATGGCAGATATATTTTCAAAATCTATCAACAGTAGCAGGTTTCATCAGTTTAGCAACAGTTTAGCATCAACATTCTGAGCTTGTTTAAACTGTGCAAAGCCAAAAAGTGACAGCTTTTGGTTGCATCTTACATGTTTGCACATAAATTCCCGAATGTATCTCAGCTTCATTTCTGTCCTATTTCAATGTGTGGTAGTGACTGTTTCCTCAGCTGGCAAGGCTACGAGAGAGTAACTAAGAGCAAAATTGTAAAAAATTTGACTTCTCAAAACATTTAAGTCCTCTGATTCCCATCTTTCTTTCTCCAATCTGTTGTTTAAAAATCCTGACTTAGAGAGCTTTTCCCCTCGTAAGGCGTTTTCCATTTGCAGAGAAATCTGGCTCCACCAAGTGACAATTGTTGTGATTGCTGGTCTGCACCTGCGGGTAAAATAATGCAAATCTGGCACTAGGTCCCACAGCCAGCCAGTGCATCAAATTGTCATTGGAGAACTTTCAGCTCCAACAATTTTAGACTGTAGGATATCCTTATTTCTCGAGGATGCCAATGTGGACACAGAGCATTGTCACTGATATTCTTGGTCTTTGTTGCACTGCACCGTGCCACCAGCATCCGGGTTTCTGTGTGCATCCATAATGGAAAATTTAAAGATATACATTCCATGGAGGAGTGCAGAAAAAGTGCAGTGGAAATTTACATTTCATTGTCTATGTTTCTCTCTTCACTACACACACACACACACACACAAACACATATATATATATGTGCGTGTATGTATATATGTGTGTATATATATAAATATATAATAACATTATACATGTTACCACTGTATTACTAACAGTATCAATGTTGTTAACTGGTGTTTGTGTGTGTGTGTGTGTGTGTGTATATATATATATATATAACCCATGCCATGTGATGAGGATATATTTGTGGCATTCTAGCTTTTTTCTGAACTTAGACCAGCGTATGCTAAAGTATTAATAATAAATTTTGCCCATAGTAGAAGAAACAACAGAAACAACAATTTCTGATCTATATAATAACCCCTGCATGTATTTTCTTATTTTGGATTACCTCTGTAAACAGATGGTAAGGTTTATTCATCTTTTAATTACCTATTTACACTAAACTGGTGAATAACCAAAAATAGTAAAAATTTTTACATCTTTTTCTACAGAGGACTGTATTACCAATTTCTGTTACAAAGATCCAACAGAAGTGTTATCATTCCAGTTATAATTGGAAGAATTTGATCATGGGAGCAACAAAATCAACTAATTAACGTTTGATTTAAAAGCACTATATACAGCCCACAGAGGTGCTAAATGTTGACCTCTACACCACGTGTCGCACAACAGCCTGTAGCTTGAGTTCCAAAATCTGATGGGAAGCGTCTGGAATTCTGCCAGCACCACAGCAGCATTCTGATTCCTCTGATTCCCTTGATTTAATGTAACTGTATGATGCCACTCTAGCTGCATGACAGTAGAGTGAAATCAAACCTGAATTGAGGTTTTACCTTTGAATCCTCCGCCAGCTTTGGTCACGGCAACAACTGTTTCACCGTATGAATACACTTTCCTGCAATAAACTAATATTATTAACAGATACAATACAGCATCATCTTCGTAGAGAAAAACATGAGCTTACAGTAGAGAGTTGCTTGAGCTAGAAGTATTGACTATTTGCGGGGGGTATGCCTGACTGTTGGGGTGAAAAACAGAGGAAGGTTTGGGAAGTGTTAGGATGAAGGTAATTGTACAGTATCATAAAACCATTACTCTGTTTGGCACTTGTTCTGTGACATCCAGTGGAACCCCTCTTTTCCCCAAGCTTGTGGGGCTTTTTTTGTTTAGGAGGAGGCTGGTAGATGTTTGGAGGAGCTAGGAAGAATGAACAAAGAGGAGAGTGGGGGAAAGAAGAAGAGAAACTGAAATGCTGGTCTGGCTTTCTGTGACATTAGGAACTAAAGCAGAGGCTTTAATTTACTAAGTTGCTCATCATTTTTCATATTGAAGACTAAGAGATGGTCACTTTATGGTATCATCATGTATTTCAAAGGGGGATCTTTATGCTGGATTAATGAAATGTGTTCCCACAGAAACTCACTTGACAGAGGGAAAATGAATCCCAAATTTTTGATGTAAGTCAAGAATAAGTTGAACAGAATAAATTATGAAAGCTATGCAGACAAAGCCAGTGATTTTGAGCTGAAGAAACAAAAAATATAGAATCTTCCAATGACTGGGTGCGCAGAAATGACCACTGTTTCCATTCTCAATGCATGAGAGGCTCCTCTAGTTTGCAATATGTCCCTGCCTATGGCAGAGAGTAGGACTAGGTGATCTTCAAAGGCCCCTTGCAACCGAAGCCGTTCTGTGATTCTGTCTTCCTATGTTCTGTGTAAGTACCTTTTATTAACCTGTATTTATGTCTGAAATTTCTACATAGTACGCTTATCCTTCTGATTACAATACAACTTGTTTACTGCCCTAAATATATTGTTATTCTTTGAATTCTACATTTTTTCCTTGGAGAATTTCCACTATGTGCTGCTGAAGACGGTGAAACTCTTGGATGTGAAATCCAAGGTTGATAGTTACAGAAATGAGCCTTCTCATTTTATTTCAGAGGTCTGCCAGGAGTCTGACAATGCTGCTTTTCATAATGAGAATGGCTCCAGACAAAAAGTAAACAAATCTAAGTAGAAATTAGGCATTGTTTCTACAATATAATTACTGCTTTTGAAGTAATATTGAAGCAATTTTCACTTATTATCATAGGGTGCATTAATGTCAGTAGAGGATAGACATTTTGGATGGAGATGCCTAGCAGAACAGAAGAATTTGAAGATGGGCTTTCTTATATCTGCAGTCTGTTTTCACTATCTTCTGAGCAGCTCGATAGAGACAACTATTGTTCAGTGGTGCAATTAGTATTTATGTAATCGACAGCTGTTACAAAGTAAAAGATTTAGAAAACCTATTTAGAAAAACAGATGTAGCCTTCAGCTAAAATTCCCAAATTGCAGTAGTTTAGAGGAATTCTCAAGCAGTAGTATGTTCATGAGTTCCTTGCTGGAGGATGACTTAAACTGAGATTATTTGGTAACTGTATGTTGACCCATCCTAGTCTTTTTAAAAAGCTCCTAACATTCTGGTTGTTTACTGGTTCCAAATATGATCAAAACTGCAATTTTTATTTTTTTTTTCCATGGCTTGTTTTCCTTTATAAGGATGTGCAGCAGGTTCTTGTCTGGACAAAATAGTGTCAGAGCTGAGAGACAGGTTTTTTGAGTGAAAAGGAGCTATTTTAAAGTATGTTACCAAAAACATGTCTGTCGCTAGAGGACATGAAAAGAATGATACTCACGCAAAAAGAGAGACGTTTATTTCTCAGTCTCGATTTATATAGATTCTGGACAATGACCAGGGATTGGAGAATGAGGCTGCCACCTCTCCAACCCACTGGTCAAACTAGAAGCCTATCAATTGTCCCTCCTCCAAAGAGGAATGCAAAAACAATCACTTTGTTTATGTTACAATCCGTGAGAAACTCCACTACAGAAATGCAAACAATCAGAAGGCTAAAAAGAATATGGCAACACATGTCCACTGAGCATCACTGTTCAAAGCATCACTGAACTCAGCATGCACTCGGTGTGTGTGGCTTGGACCATCAAGGGACAGCGGATTCAGTGGGAGAGTTGTGGAAATGGAGGGGCAGCTGGACTTGAAAGGCTAGAGAAGTGCACTGTAGGAAATACAGTTCCAGTATTTTCCTAAGATATATCCAGGATGAAGCAACTGGGAGGACAAATTAATAGATCTTTCGAGTGTCAGTGTAAATGTTTAGTTAATCTTAATCGAAAGTTGCCTCTGTGACATACTGATGGGGGTTCCTGACTTATACATTCACAGACACAGTCTTTTAAGGTCCTTGTTGGCCTGAATCATCCTAAGTGCATAATGATCCATCATACCTTCTGTTTTTAAATAGGAGAAACTTCTGAGCCACGTTCTGGTGTTGTCAAAAGTACTTCATCATTTCAGCATGCTGAATGTACATAATTGTCCAGAAAGTGAAGACCCAGCAGCTCCAAAAGGCATGTGAATTGTGCACTTGCCATCGCTCAAGAAGCAAGTATTGAAGGAAAGCTACTTCGTGAAATTAAGCTGAAAATTAAGTGCATCAGCCTATCTTTAAATGCAGTCTTGGAAGAAGAGGTATTTATATATGAAAAATATATTCTTAATTAAAACCTTAACAGAAGGATTGGGTAAGTGCAATACAAAAGAGTTCAAGTAGAAAAAGACTTCCTGCATTGCCAAATGCGTTTCATGGTGTACCACTTATTGGAAAAGGTTTCCTCATTCAGATCTTATCTCTGTTCCCGTATTCCTTTGCAATTTGGAATTATTCTCCAGTTCTTTCATTCCCATCAGGAAGAAAAGCCAGGCCTATTGCCTGGATCCAAAGCAATTTCTTGGCCTGTCCCAGATGGCAAACCTGTTTTGGGTTCTTGTTTCATGGTGATTTCCACAGGCAGTGACTGGCTGGCTGCCAGCTCCTGCTCCTGGTCCCCTTCCACCGGAGGTGCTGGGAGCCTTCCCAGGGATGCTGAGCTCCCTGAGCTCCCTGTCTGGCACCCCTGGGAGCACATTCCTGACCCTGGGCTTAATGTCCCTGGCGAGTGCTGTGGCAGCACCTCGAGGGTTTGTTCCCACCGTGGCCTGTGGGAAGAGGGGCTGCCTTCAAAGGCAGGAGCTGTATGTGAGGAGCCAGAGGGAAAGGGTGAACTCCCTGCTGTGCCTTAAATGGAATCCCTTCAAGCACTCCAGCTCAGGCACCTGTGTGGGGAAGCATTGCCAAAGCCTCTGCTGGGTTTGCACAGAGCAAGCAGCTCTGGGACAAAGAATTAATCTGGTGCGTAAAAACTTGTTTACTGGATGTGAAGAAATAATTCTGCTCCCACAAATGCCAGTGATCTGGCTGGGATATTTTCAGCTTTCATTTCTAGCAGTGAAGTATGTGGTTTTTAAAAAACAACATAAGGATGTCTGCAGGGGCTTCCAGAATGTGTCAGAGCAAGTCTGTCAGACCACCGTGCAGCGAAAAGGCACTTGAAATGGGTGGCAAAAGTGTGGGCGAGGAACTACAGCCTACACTTGGATTGTGCATGTCAGGTTTGTCCCATCCCAGACTTAACTCTGCTGACCTTGAGGGCAAACTGGGACATCAGGAAGTGTTGTGAGGCTTGGGATATTTTGGAGGGCAGACAGAAGATGGACACGGTGGGCAGCTAATGACCCACTGGGGGTTTGACCGGCAGTAGCTGGCATCCCCCAGGCTTTCCCCATTGCCCTTCAAATCAAAGGTCCTCTGAGACAGCTCATTTTGGGAGCCAAGCATGGCTTCAAGTCCCAGGCTGCCCTATGCAAGGGAACACAGGGAGTATCCGTGGTGAAATCACCATGTGCCTTGAGCAGCTGACAGGCACACAGCCCTGTGAGCCTGGAGCTGCTGGAGCTGCATTCCAGCTCCAGCACCAGGGCTTGGCTGCTGGTCTGAGCTCAGGGCAGAAAGGACACAGAGAGTCCACTTGTGGTGTGAGGTATGGGATTCCTCTTAATTTAATTTTTATTGCAAGTTCTATTAAAGAAATCAGTAGTGAAACTAGGCAATCACCTGATGTTAATGATAGCTTGTCACGTTTCTAGCTGTGCTGATCTGATCAGATTTGCCTCTAGCCTTGGCTTCAGACAGTTGAATGCACCTACGCTCCACTATTCCCATGAGTGTTCTTCTTCCCCAGCTGGGCATGATGACAGTGTTTTCAGCTTTAGAACATACTAACAATACTCCCCATGTTTTCTTTTTTTCATGGGAAAGATGTTGGTAATATGGATTTTAACCAGGAAAGGTCAAGACAAGATAGGTGTCTAGTCCAGGAGAAGAGGCTTGACTAATAATACAGGTTTCAGAATTGTTTTCATGAGCCAGCAATTGCAGTGCTGCACTTTTAAAGGGCTATTATAGGACCAGTTTTGCAACTCCCCTGATTTTATTGATAAAGTAAAGAAGACTTCTTTTTCTCTTTTTGTGAGCTCCAAAAGAGACCTAGATTATGCTCACAGCAGAGGTGCTCCACCCCTATAATCATCTTGGTGGCCCTCCTCTCCACTTGCTCCAGCAGTTTGATGTCTTTCCTGGATCCATCGTCGCTATAAAAGTACTGCATTTGCAAAAATTTGCGTTCTTCGCCAGGTAAAGTTTTTTCTGTCACTTTAACAAAAAAAGCAAAGGAAATGGAAGTGTGGATGTTCGGGAGGCCCAACTTTGCCCTTGACACAAAGCTGTGGTTTGTGACTAGAAGGCTGAGTGCTTGATCAGACCATGGCAGCTTTGGGGCAGAACATCTGCACCTCCGTCATTCAGAATGTTTTTCTCCATTAAATGGCTTGTTCATTGTGCTGTGTTTTTGTGCACCTAGGCCTCAGACCCTCCCCATAAGACCTCCACCCCAGGCCCTTCACCATCTTTGTGGCCCTAATTTGTATGTTCTCTGATAGCTTAATACTTTTTTTATGTTGTAGTGCCCAAAACTGCACAGACATGACTCAAGCTGAGACATACAAGGTTAAGAATATCTGCATATCACTACCAGAAGTACGTAATTTGGATACGGATCCAGCCAGATTATGATTGAAAACAAAAAAGTAATTAGGGTTTTCTTGTTTATTTGGGAGGAGACTAGGGTGGAGAAAGGAGGATTGAAACATGGGAAAAGGCCTAATAGGTGCTGATGACATAAGCACAGCTGTCCATGGGTACCTGCCCTCTATCACTACAGCCTGAAGCAGGACAATTAGCCAAGCCTGTTGTTGGGATCATACCATGCATGTCTAGCTTGTTTCCAGAGCCAGGAGGCCCAATGTGCATTCAGCTGCCAGTGAGAGAACACCCAGGATGGACAAATTGAGCATCCCATCATCACCATGTTGGTATCTGTTCCAGGGCTGATGGTATCAACATCTTCCTGTCAACCTAACATCAGTATTCGTGACACAAATGTTGGTTACATTCTTCTTAACAGATTGATTACCCTGCTTCAAAATGTTTTGTGTATTTTACTGACTCATCTTGAAAAATTTCTTGTTACTCAGCCAAGATGTGATAGGGAGAAAAATTAGTCTCCAGGCAGGGGCTGTAGGATGGAGCCTGCAGTTGTCCCTTTGAGGATCCCAGAAATGCTCTGAGAATCTCATACAACTTATATGTTGTTATCTTTGGATCTTCAGGGCTCAAGCTAATCTAAATTACACCAAAACCCAGGATAAGGAACTTGACAGACTGTATGGTGAACATGTTTCAGAAATTACTTCTCCACATTTATCCCTCCGATTTCACAAGGTTTGCTAGGTTAAATAGATAAATTTTTCCTGTGCAATTTTTTGTATCTCTCCAGTACTTTTTAGTAGTAGAGAGTTATGAATATTCGGTCCTATACCACAAAGATTTTGAGCATTAGCTGAGCACATGTTCACAGCACATCACATGTTCATTACTGCATCCTGCATCAGGTATTCTCCTCACAGCGCTGCATTTCCAGAGCTGATCTTGCTCATTGCCCTGCTTACCTGCTTGTCACAAAGTGAGCACTGAAGAGGAAGGACAGGGACATTTGTTCTGTCTCAAGTATGTGGTTTGTAGATGGGAATCTAGAAGTGTAGTCCAGTGGGAGGTTCCTTGAATAGGGGTTTCTTCATGTGCTTCTCATTGAGTTCCTGGGACTCAACCAGCCCAAGAGAATTCTGTTCCCAGAGCTCCAGCTTTTCTGCCTGCAGTTCTGGAGGCACACTCAGGGCTAAAGGCTGTGTCACCTCTTACCCACTTGTCCCTCATCTCATTTTGACTTCTGGCTTGGGTTATGCAGTGCACTATGGTTGCCATTTGGGTATAGACCCTGTTCACCATTGAGAATGAGACAAGGAAAGGGTTGATGAAGATGGAACTGAAACTCAACAGGTCCAAAGTACATTCCCACCTTAGCCCAGGATCCTCTGTGTGATCTCAGGCATGGGTCTTAAGCCAAGCTCTCTGCAAAAAGGAAAAAACACTGCCTTCCTTGGGCACCGATGATATAGAAATAGCACAAAAATAAGAGTAATATTTACACCTTTTAGAGCAGTGTAGGACAGCCTGATCTCTTCCATACGTGTCACATTGAATGTCACCCTTTGTATACAACACTGTTGGCAATTGCCTGAGACAGCTTTGCTTGTTTGAATGAATGCCTCTGGATGGTGGATTTAATGCAATTCATTTTATCAAGCCTTCCAAGGCTTTCTGACAGGGTAATTAATAGTAACACACACACAGCATTGATAGGTTTTGCGTGGCTCTTATTGTGAAACCCTTATAATGATGAAACATTTTCATCTGAAGTCCTGAGGACTGAGTATATTGGGTGTTAATAAAATTAATTGAACAGGTTGAAAAGAATCCCAGGGAGGACAAGACCTTTCCTTCTGGCAAGCACAGGTATTTTGCAAGTGGGTGTGCTGTTCTGACAGAGGAACAGAAGCAATGGAATAAAAATCCTGCTGATTTCTAGACAAAGAACAGCCTGGTCCTCATTCTCCATTCACTTTTTTATGTCTGCAGCAGACAGAAGTGTCTTGAACCCCTCCAATTCTGCCTCCTCAGTATCCTCCTTGCATGTAGGACATGGACTTGAGCCATGTGGAACAGTAAGATTGCTCCTGCTCTGCTACTCTTGGTGTTTTCCTCCACAGGTCAAGTAGCATAAAATCCACTGATATTTTCCCTGTGATTTTTTTTTGGCTGTTGCATTAATGGATATGAATTAACACTGAGGAAGAAATACTTATGAGTTGTAGATTCGGGATGTACTTCTCATTGCAGTAACTGATGTCTGAGAGTGCTGGCAGGATAAACTCTACCATTCAGTCCAAGAATGAGTTTATTATTCAACCATTCAGGACCCTAGATAAATTGTGGTCACAAGTTTTACCTCAGGAAAAGATTAGCCTCCTTGAGAGACTGGCATCTTCATGCCTGATGTGTGACATAACACATGGAGCTGGTGGAAGGCAGAAATACAACAGGTTGAGTGTTGATGGGGATTGAGTGTGTGTCAGCCTAGAGTCATTCTCTGATTTCTACTAGTGTCCAGAAAAGGACAGCAAAATTAACTCTCTGAAAACACCAGGAGTATGAAGGAGGCATCGTGAATAAACGAAGAAGGACAAGGAAACACTTGGGAACTATTTTTTTTAAATGCCAATTTCTTAAGATGCTTGTAATTATGCTTTCATCCTCTCTCTCTGTTTTTATGTATCCCCATTGATTTCACCCTTCCCTCTCATCAATAAGTTTTGACTCTTGGTGTTTTCTATAGGAACTGAAATCTCAAGAGAGCTGGCTAAGAAGCCTCAAGTTAAAGGAGAAGTTCTGTTCCCCTTACCATGGCGAAAGACAAGCTCAGTGCTTATTCAACAGAAAGGGTTCTGTTTTTCTCTCTATCTCATGGAGAGAAAAAAGGGACCAAGCAAATGAATGCCCACATTGTGGAAGTGCATCATTTCAAGATTACATGGAGTCACAGCTAATTATTATCAACACTTTTTGCACCCCGTGTTATATTCTTATTCTCAAACATGAAATATGTCTTTAGCAGCAATGAATAAGGTCTGAAAAGATGTACAAAACTATTCTAAGGCTGATGCACTGAAAAGATTAAGATGTGAGCTTTTGAGGGAGGAGAGACTGAGAATAAGAAAAGGAGATTAACAAGCTGTTTTAATACTTTAGACCACATATTAAAACTTTTTATATATGTTCCTTCTTGATAAGGATAATGAGGGTTGTTTACATTACTCAGGGGTGCCACACAGAAGGGTTGCCAGGAAGGCTTAGAAAAAAGACAGCTTTGTGGATGAACTACAGCTCCAAAGGTTCAAGCTCTGAGCTGCAGGGTGTGCCAAGGGGCATGTGATCTTGTGCATCTCTGTAGTGGTTTTCAGGGATGCGCGGCATGCAAGTGGTAGTCCGAAGAGGCCTTTGGAGTTTGAAGACGGATCTGGATGCTTTTGAACCATGTCTTAATATTATTCCTGCACAATCCTGTTGTTTCAGAAAGTTCAGAGAAACAGATTACCTTTGAAGAGGCTTAAAACTAAACTGTCAGGTGTATTTTCTTTTTTTTCATAATCTACCCCAGCCCTCAAAGTGTTCTACATATTCTGCAGATAAGGAATGAGGCTGAGGGATAATTCAGCAATCTTCATGCACAATAGCAGCCTCAGCAGTAAGGCTTACTCTTCTCTGAGGGATTTATGATTTCCTTGAGAAGGGTCAACTAAGTAAAGGAATACAAGAAAGTGATGGTGTGGCAAAACCTAACTGTGTCTCCCTCAGCTAGTGTCTTCTAGTTTGATTTGACTTTGCTGTTAATTTTTATATTTATATTTGGCATCTTTCTGAAGTGCTTCCAATCACAATGGAAGCACAGATCATGTTAATTAATGAGAGTAGAAGGGAAAAAAAAAAAAAAGGCAAACACTTCTTTGCCATAGTCAAGAGCTCTTGAAAAACTTGTCCTTGATGTTGTTTTGGCTGAACAAAAATTAGATGCATAATCACTATTAGGCTTGATTGACTACATAATTCTTTCTATTACACTGATGAAAAGCACATGGCAGGAATTCTTAGCCTTGTACAACTTCATTGCCACATGCACATATTACTAAATAGCTGAGCATCTCCTTGACTTGGACATTTATCACTGAGGGCGTTGAAATGTCTGAGGTAGAGTCCACAATAGTTTTGGCATGATGGAGAAAAAATCCTTCCTGTTGATGTAAAATCTCTGTCAGGCACAGGATGAGGGTATGATATTGTGAACCAGCACAGTGCAGATGGAGAACCATAAGATCCAAACCCTTGGTGGCTTTCTGATACTCATCTACAATCATTCCATGAGGCTAAATTTAAGTAACCCCCTTTTTGACCTTAGATAACGCTCACACTGCTCACTGTGGGATGCTCTCCCTCTAGCAACACAGCAGCAGACAGCTTCCAAGAGACCACAGAGCTTTCTTCAGTCACAAAGACAAAATAGATCCCATGCCAGAAGGGAAGGGTGCAACTAGTAAAGTTCTCAGAAAGGCTGCCTTGTGTGTCATTAAATTCATAACCTATCTGTCGTTCAGTGGTTGCTCCCCAGCTTTCCCACAGCAGCCAAATGTTTTTCTTGTGGGCTGAGATATGACGGTGAAAGAGAAATAGAAATTTACAACCAGGGTTTATTCAGTTCCTTCTCCGTCTTTAGATGAGAGATGATGAAAATGTCGTCATCATGGCTCACTCACCTCTATCAGCAAAGTGATGCAAGTGGCTTAGCAGGGACACACAGTGTCTGAAGGACAGACTTCCCTATGCACTCACTGTTCATCTCAAAGCTGAATCAGGGTTGTATGTAAACAAGGAAGAAAATGAACCGGGTTTCCCCACACCTAAAGATCAATGTAGTCTGAAGACTTTAAATGCAAGGCTGGTCCTGAAAATGCACTTACAACCTTTCTCTAAAAGCCTGCCATCATTCAGAGCTGCTGTTCTTGGCAGGAGTTAAATGGAGCAGAACTGGGTTCCTGCCCTCCCACCAGAACAGATAATATCTGAGATCTCTGGTACAGTAGCCTGCTGTTGAGTCAATAGGTAGAGAAACCAAAATACTTCAAATGGCTGACAGCTTATATAGCTTGAAAGCTGTAGCTGACACAGCTGTATCTATGGCATTACTGAGCTGTCAGTCATATGCTGTCCAGTGCTTGGTAACAATTTTTCTGGTCTTATGGCAGATCACCCCTTGTTTCTTTTCCCCTCCTTGATCAACCTGTCTTTAATAAAATGCTATTGATTGCTACTGGGCTTCCCAGGCACAAATCAGACCCTCAGTGCAAATTCAAGTTGTCTTTGTGGCCTATTCTTGATGGTGTCATGGGGTGGTGGGGCGGGGGAGGCTGCAAGGGAACAGTTTCATTAAGGAGGGGAAGGGGAGAGGATGAGCATCAAGCAGGGAAGTGTCAGTGGGAGCAAGGAAGCTCCAACAGCCGAGAGTCGGGAAACCTGAACCGAAGAAGGCAGCCAGAAAAGGCAGTCAGGACACAGCAGGACGTGGCAGAGTCTGAAGCTGGCTGCACACCTGCCACCTGCTCCTAGAGGTGAGGAGGGGTCACAGGAAAGGAGAGGATGTGTATGGCTGGAGGTGCTAGAAGATCAGAGCAGGGGTCTCTGCTCTTTGACCAACAAGTGGACAGAGCAGGAACAAAGTGAGCTGTAGAAAACGTGATGTAAACCTTGATGTTACCTCATCTGGCAAGGACAGGAGGTGTTGCTGGAGATGGGACTTGAGACAAGGCACTGCAGAGCTGGATTCCTTTCTCTCAACTGAAGTACAACCACAGCAGATTCCAGCAGAATCCCCTGGAGTTGGGGCCTGGCAGATAAACACATTAAGGGCTGCTATGGATGGGGGCAATGCAAACAACCCAGGGGGCTGAAACTCTATTTATACCTTCCTACACAACCAAATGAGCTGTGATTAACAAACACAGGCCATTTCAAGTATCTTAGATTAGGCTTGATGGTAATTAACAAAGGGGATGGAAAGGGAAAAAAATTCCAGCTCCCCCTTCTGCCTTTTCTCTGTCTGTTTTGTTCTCAGTTTTGCTGCCAGTCTCCGTGTCCTGCCTCCCAGAAGTGATTTAAAGGTTATTTGATTATATGAGGACTGTTTTGTCTTACAGGACAAAACATCATCCCCTGGGAAACTTAGGAGATGTTCATGCTGCAAGTCCATGCCTGCATGCCTGCAGCTGAGGGTCCCCATCAAGCCCCAGGTGCTGGAACCGTGTTTGTGCGTGCATGTGCACACATGAATGTTTGTATTTGTGTGTGTGTGCACGAGCACTCAGTGGCTGGCCAGGTGGAATCTCCGTGTTTAAACAGGAGTAAGCTAATTTGTGAGCCCTCCTGGTTTGGGAAGGAGGGGAAAAAAAAAAAAAAAAAAAGAAAAATCAGGAAAAGGTAAATCCTAATACACAAATTAAAAAAAAAATATATTTTAAAAAAAAATCAGGAAAAGGTAAATCCTAATACACAAATTTAAAAAAAAAAAACAAACCAAAAAAACCCAAACAAACAAACAAAAAAAACCCACCACCACCAATTACTAAAAAGCAGGAAAGTTAAAGGTACCTGGTATTATTATTTCCAGGCCCCAGAGGAAATGTAGAGGCTGGTGTTGAGTCCTGTTCTGTTCTTGCTCTTAGGGCTCACTCCCTTCCCTCATCTTTTTTTACCAGAAGAGACAGTAGCCAAGAGGGGAGATGCGGGGCAGGAACCATAGGCAAAGACCCTACAGAGACATCACTTTGATGCTCCAGCTCTAATGCGGCAACACATCCCCTCTCCCCTCGCCAAATGCCCACCACCAAGAGGAGTTCAGTGGGGTGCATTGCGTCCCAGTTATTCTCAGCAGTGATTCAGGGCTCTTCCCGTCCCCTAATTCCCTCCTGCTGCCTCGCTGTGTTCCAGGGCCCGTGCCTGCTTGTGGGGCTGACGCTCTGCCCAGCTCCGATGCAGAGCTGCAGTGAGAAATGGCTGTGCATTGCTGAGCAGCTGGAAGCTGTTATTAACTGAATTTGGCAACCGGGCTGAACTACAAATGCATCTGGGTGGCTTGAATTGTTCTTAATTATATTTTTGTTTTATTGTTTTCATTTCGAGCTGTGCTCTACCACTGCTCTCGGTATATCTCTGTTCTGTACATTTTCTCTGCTTCCAGCCCAGGGTAATTGCTCCTTGTCGTGCTGTGTTTGCCATTTTAATTTTTTATCATCTCAGATACTTTCTTTTCTTTCCCCCTTTTGATTATTTGCTTATGTCATTCCCATTTGCCCTGACATTTCAATAAATTCACTTCTACATTATCTTTGTCCCTAGAGCAGCAGTTTACCCCTCTCTTTCTAATGTCTCTGTCTCAAAGCTGGATACGAACTGTTTATTTTTTCCTAACAGCTTCCTCCCTTTTGGGCCGAGCAGCGACCAGCAGCCGAGAGCAGCGCTGGGCTGCAATCCTGGAGCCAGAGTGCCCCCTTCCAGAAACACTGCGGAATAACACAGCTCCCTGCAGGGGAGGAACCACAGCCCGGCAGGACTCCGCGGCTGAGGGTCGAGCCGCAGGTTAATATCCAGGCACCTGGATGAGACTAACTAAAAGGATGCTGCAGCAAATGATGAGAGAGGAAGTGAAGTTTTTTGGAGTACATTCCTGGATTGAGGGAATGCCCTTTGTCCACTGGACTTTTCACTTCCCTCTCTCCTTTCAAACTTGCACTTTGATCCTTCCAGCTAAGAGCTCAGAGGAAGGGTCTACAGTGGTGGTGGGCTGGGGACAGAGTTCTTCTCCTGCATGCTCAGGGTGTGCGTGAGGAAGTGGCCCTCCTGCAGGACAGCATTTTTTCCCTTTGCAGTAGCTGATTGCACCCCAAGCAGGCAGTTTCTGTTTGGTCAAGGTTTTGGGCTCTGAGCTTTGGCAGACTCTGACAAATTTTACTCTGTGGTTAAAGGCTGCTCTCAGCTGGCCAGTCCAGTCACTTATGGGAGGGGAACAGCCCCTCTTGCAGCATCACTGGAGAAAAAAGAGGCTCAGAGGAGACCTCATCACCTGAAAGGAAGTTGGGACAGGTGGGAATGGCTTCAAGTTGCACCAGAGGAGGATTAGACTGGATATTAGGAAAAATTCCTTTACTGAAAGTGTGATCTGGTGTTGGAACAGGAAGCCCAGGGAAGTGATGGAATCAGCATCCCAGATGTGTTCACAGAGCTTTAGGTATGGCACTTGGGGTCATGGTTTAATGCTGGACCTGGCAGAGTTAGGCCAATGGTCGAACCTGATAGCCTTAAAGGCATTTTCCAACCTTAATGGTTCTATGATTCTGGGATTCTTACAATTTTTTGGTCAGCAAGGTGGCATAAATGGAGGGGTTCAGGGGCCTTGTTTCTGGTCTCTGGCTGCCATGGAGCAAAATCTGGAGGCTCAGTTTAAAGGAGTTGATGAAGAGGGGTTTTGGGGGAGCTGTTGGCCTTTGTGCAGAAGTGGGGTGGCACAGCCAACAATTGCATCCCAGTACTTCTGGGGGAGGCACAGGGTGGAGAGGTGAGTGGAACAGAGGAATATGATACTTTATTAACCTGCCTTTTGGGGGGGCTGAATAGTGCTTGCCTTGTCACCACTCTCTAAAGAAAGGTCCTCACAAAAGGTTTGTTTTCTGGAACAACAAAATGACTAAGACCTTGAACTACGGATTGAACTGTGAGCTCACCCCAGCAGCTCTCTGTACACAGGCCTCTCTGAAGTGCTTGTGTTGAAAACATTTGTCCATTTGAAGCTAGAACACAGAGACTAAGACAGACCTTCATGTTAAAACTATTCTCAGCCCAGAGCAGGCTGCAGTCATACCTGCATCAAGAGGAATTGTGAAGGAAACGTACCGTCCACACTTCATTCCAGAGAAGGTTATGAACACATATGGTTCATTTGAAGCTGTAACACCAGATTTAAAGTAAATGTAATGACATTGTGTAATCTTTTCCAAGTACTCTTCATATTGCTATTAAACTTTATTAATATGAGAAACACCATTTTCCTTCAAGGCACTCCTTTTAGACTTCAATAAAGTTCTCTTGCATTAACAAGCCGCTGGAGTCTTGCTCTTTCTTGTATCTTTTAAGACACTCCAAAGAAGACAAAACCTACCCTGGTAGCTGCATGTTTAAGTCCCAGGGCAGGAAGGTCCCTTGCTCATACATGGCAGCTCCTCAGCATTTTGGGGAAGACACAGGCTCCTGTCAGGGCTGTGTCAGCAGCCAGCTAACATTATGGAAAGGGAGGCCTTGGTATGCTCACGTGGTAAGCACTGGGCTGCGCAGCCGGGGAGGCTCTGGCAGAGCGAGGGAACACGACGTGTCCAAGAGCACATAGTGAGGAAAGGACAGGGACTAAACCCCAGCTGTTCCTCTCTAGGTCTTGCCTTCGCTACACCACTGAAATACACCACCATTTGAAGCGACAGCTGCAGTAACACCAGGAATGTGACCCACAGCCCTGCAGCCGCACTCATTCAGGTTCTTCCGCTGCCAGGCTGGCCAGGCAGAGCAGCACCACAGGCTCTGAGGCACTGAGGCTGCTGCTGCCTCTGGGGGGGATGCACAGTCCCGAGGGATGCACGCTCCTGAGGGATGCACGCTCCTGGCTGAGGGCACCTTCCCGTCCCTGAGCCTCAGGAGTGCCGAGCCTGAGCACGCAGGAACGCACACGTGCAGGGCTGGGACAGCACTGGCACAGAAATGAGGCTGCACCCCAGCAGGAGGAGGCTGGAGCTGATCTCCCCTCTCTGGAAAGCTCAGCAGCTGGTGCACATCAGGTGATTTGTACTGCGGTTGGGTCCCTGGGCTGAACTAGCTACTGAGCCTAAACTGTGCCAGTTTGTAAGCCAAGAGGCATCACTGCATCAGGGCTGCAGCAAAAGCAGCAGCGTGGGAGGAGGTTCTCTCCCTCTACTCTGCACTCATGAGACCCCATCTGGGGTACTGCATCCAAGACATGAACCTGCTGAAGTGAGTCTAGAGGAGAGCCACAAAGGTGGTGAAACAGCTGGAACATCTCTCCTATGAAGACAGGCTGAGACAGTCAGGCCTGGAGAAGAGAAGACTCTGGGGAGACCTTCTAGCAGCCTTCCAGTACCTAGAGGGGGCCTACAAGAGAAATGCAGATGGATTTTTTTACAAGGGTATGTCGTGATAGGACAAGGGTTAATGGCTTCAAACGGAAAGAAGAGAGGTTTAGATTGGAAGTTAGGAAGAAATTCTTTACTGTGAGTGAGGTGAGCCACTGGAACAGGATGCCCCACCCCTGGAAGTCGTAGATGCTCCATCTCTACAAGTGTACAAGGCCAGGTTGGATGGGGCTTTGAGTAACCTGTTCTAGTGAAAGGTGTCTCTGCCCATGCATTGAGCTGATCTTTAAGGTCCCCTTCCAACCCAAATCATTCTATGATTCCATGGTTCTATGATCAGTAACTACATGACATGCATGTCTAGAGACATATGTGAATAGGCACACAAGGCTCTGTCCCAGTTCTGAGGGTCTTACTATTTTATTTCTCTTCTTTCTAATGAAATGATAGGACCAAACAAGGAAACTTGTGTCATTAAGGCAAACAGCTCTGTTGTAACTGTTTCTGGCCATTTGGGGGGCTGAGATGGGTGAAGAGGCAAAGCAAATACCGCAGCTGCCATCCAGGGTTTGTGCTGAGCGCGTTTGAAGGCCAAGCCACAACTGGAAAGCCTCACCACAGACAAGCACAGTGTGGACATCAGAGCCAGCAAGCACTTTGTTCCTCAGGCCCAGAACTATTTTTAAAGATCCTGACCTGGTTACAGACCTGCAGACACCTGGCTGGTGGGAGGGAACAAAAACAGGGACCTTCTCCATGATTTGAAACTAATTATTAGCTGTGAATGTATTCACCAAGCCTTATTATCCGGGCCCATCCCATGCTTGTCATCTCCTCATCTCCTCCAACCCCTCAAACGTGACACACTCTTCTCTTGGCTTCAGTGCATTGGGAGGTTTTGCAGAGCCAGGTTTTGAGTCTGAGCGTGGATCAGAAGCTGTGGTCCCTGGGGCAGTGAGGGGAGGTTGACACCTACAAAGCAGCAAAGGCTGAGCCCACAGCCTGCTCGTTCATGCCAAGGAATTTTGGCTGCAGGTGTAAGTTAATTCCTGGTATTGCTGGCAGGCGAGCCCCCTAGCTATTCACAGCAGAGCTTTAATTCAGCCCACCTAGGCTCAAGCAAAGATCCTGTGCAAGAACAACCCTGTGCAGAGCTTACATGAATTTAGCTACCAAGAAAGGCCTTTTTATGGTGAAGTTAAGAAGCAATGAAGTTAAAAAGAAGAAGTGTGAAGTTAAAAAGTGACTCCCCACTTTGCCTCAGAAAACAGTGGAAAGACCTCTCCATTGGTGAAGCACTTATATGAAAAATGGTACATTTGTGCCAGGATTATCACAGCATTTGCCACGTGCAGATGTATTAAAAGCAAGCAGTGTGACAGCACTGGGCTTCCTGATATGTTGGCGAGGTAGCACAGAGCTTCTGTGAGGCACAGGGCAAATGATTGTAAATTATTATAGAATCATAGAATTAAATAATCATTTGTGTTGGAAAAGACCTCCAAGATCATCAAGTCCAACACTGCCAAGTCCACCACTAAACCATGTTCCCAGGTGTCACATCTACATGTTTTTTTAAAGCTTCCAAAAATGATGATTCCACCACCTCCCTGGGCAGCCTGAACACCCTTTCAGTGAAGAAATTTTTCCTAATATCCAATCTAAACCTCCTCTGGTACAAGTCGAGGCCATTTATTTGGGAGAAGAGATGACCCCCACCTGGCTACACTCTCCTGTCAGGTATCTGCAGAGAGCAGTAAGATCCCCCTTTGGAGCCTCCTTTCCTCTGGGCTGAACAGACCCAACTCCCTCAGCTGCTCCTCATCAGATTTGTGCTCCACACCCTTCATCAGCTTTATTGCCAATATCTGGACCCACTCCAGCATCTGAATGTTCCTCTGGCAGTGAGGGCCCCAGAAGTGGACACAGCACTCCAGGTGTGGCCTCACCAGTGCTGAGCACAGGGGGACAATCCCTGCCCTGCTCCTGCTGGCCACACCATTGCTGACACGGGCCAGGATGCCATCAGCCTTCTTGGCCACCTGGGCACACTGCTGTCTTGTGTTCAGATGGCCGTCAACCACCCCCTCCAGGACATTTTCCACCTGGCAGCTTTCCATGAATCCCACAAATTATGGAAAACATGACTGAATTCTCCTTTGCGAAGTGTGAGAACCCGCATTCATTTTGCGAGTGCATTCGCCTGGCGGTTTTGCTCATGCTCTCGTAAAGGCACTAACAGGACAGATGTTCCCCTGCAGGTGTGTGTGCAGGGGGTCAGTCTGGCCCCGCGTCAAACTCTCAACAAGGAGAAGCCTGTGCACGGGTGCACAGAGGGCAAAGGCACACTGCACAGTAGGAAAGAGGGCTGCCAGGCCACACACATGTTAAGCAGCTAGAAACAAGGCTGGAGAGGTTCCTATTGGGCCAGCATAAGAAGGTGAAAAGAAAAAAGCCTTCATGCAGCCTGGACTGAGCTCTGCACCCCAAGCCAGCCAGAGGGGTGCTAGTTTAGACACTGTGGAAAGGCAACATTGTTAAATTGTTAAATTATTTTTGCCGTCTGCCACTGGGAAACCAGGTACCTGTTAGGTGGACCATTTACTTGTGTGTTTTCTCTATCCCAAAATGTTGTGCAGAAGAGAAGTCAGCTATCAGGATGTGCATAGGTCTGGGTTGCTTCCTCAGGCTTCTGCATGAGCAGAAGGAAGGGGACCAAAGGATACTTGAAGTTCTCTTCAAGATGCCCCCATATTCTGGGACTATGCAAGAACCAAGTCAGTCTCCAGCCTAGGTCAAAGACGATCTTCAGCTGTGTGCTGGTGACTGAACCTGCCAAGGTGGCATACTAGAGAGGATCAGCACCAGCCTCATTTTATACAGCAGTAACACTGCAACTAATCCAGGGCTGCCCACATGAGGCCTATGGAGCATCACACACGATGAAGAAGAGCTCTTGTACAGCAGCAATCCAGCAGCAGGCCTCCTCTAGATGTCCTTCATTTTGAGCTGCAGCTTCTGGGCCAGATGGGCTTTTGCCACATTGTTCTTTTCCTCTGCCTTGTATCATCTTACAAGTAGCAGTCGATGCTGTTGCATGGAATAATTCGAGTTACATTCTTCTTAAGCTGGGGGGGGGGGGGGGGCAGATAGAAGGGCCCTCTGTGAAGATACCCCCATCAAGATTTAAGCATGTAACTGTACAAGTAACCCCTGAGGCTGCCCCTCCAGCCAGAGGCAGAGGCAGTCCTGGGGCACAATGCAGGGGAGCAAAGCCTGCCCTGGGAATTCAGGCCAGGCAGGAGACAGAAGAGTTCAGCCCCGTATCAGTGCAAGCTGTGCATTCACAATGAGGGTGTGCATTTACAGCAGGTATAAACTGCTCTGTGAAGGAACCTGGTGTGCCAGCACAGTGTCAGCACAGAGGAAAGGTTTTTCGGTGAGAATGGGCATTTTTTGATCCAAATAACCAGGAACATGCAGCCTCTCAGCACTGCCCCCCCCACCAGCTCAGCTCCTCTCTTGCTGGTGATGCGCCTGTGTCCTTGAATAACTTTCCTGCCCAGCGAGCACAGCCTCTACAGAGCTTTCAACAAGCTGCCCATTGCAGCTCAGTCAGCTGCCAGGGGCGGCTGCCTCCAGGCTCTCCTCATACCTGCATGTTCCTCCCTCCCCACTCCAAACTTCAACTTTAAATAAAAACCAGTAAATTAAAAGGGAAAAACAAGGCGGCATTCACTGATGAAGGCTCTTGCAGCTGCTTGCTGCACTCATCAAAGAAGAGGAAGCGCCAATTACTTCCTTGTAGGAACTGCTTCTGTAATCAAAGCGCTCCGCGGTTGAGCTGCAAATGCCGAATCCCTCCGGCCCAGCACAGCCCCTGGGTCATGAGCCAGAACTGGAGGTAGCTGGCTGCCCACACCCTCATCAGTTTACGCTTTCACACAGGAACGCTCCTACCTCCGCTCTCCGTGTGACATGCAGCGTTCCTGGTGGAGCGAGGACGCGCCGGGCTGCTGTTGCGGGCACGTTCACGCCCAGGCCGGCGCTGCAGACTCAGAGCCCGGCCAATTTCCCACCAACAAGCACGGGTGCTCCATGCTCCCATCCCCAGAGCATCCTGCCAGGCAGGGAGGTTGGGGGAGTGAGGGGAACAGAATCATGTTTTTGCCGGGAAATGTCTTTCCTGCCCCTGCCATTTGCTGTGGTAAGGCTCTTGCACCCTAACTGGGAAGAATTACTTGTTGACCATCCAGAGCAATTCAGCAAGGGTCAAAAAGAGCTCTTCCCAAAGACCTCCCAGGCCCTGGAACCTCTGTGCTTTGTGGCACTATTCACAGGGGCTCAGACTCTGTGGCTTTGTGACAAGAAGGAAAGCCACGTGCAAACATGGCACCAGAGAAAACATGCCCCCCCCCCCCCAAAAAAAAAAAAAAAAGGCAGCATTTTTGTGCTGTTATTTTTTCCAATGCTGGCAGTCATAATTTTGCTCAACTTTTTTTTTGTTCAACTTCTTTTGGTCTCTGCCTTTTTAAAAAAATACCGGCAGATGCAACATTTCCTGGAGAAGCTTCTCTTATCTCCTAAGAGTGCACACTCTAAAGTAGGAAATGAAGCTGGAAAAATAACAGATCTTTGCGCCCCTCCTATTCTGTTTTTTCTCTACCTCTCATAGCCCAAAGACTTGTCTTAACCGAACAGTATTTATGAGTTTTATTCTTAATGTTTTATCCTTTTCTCAGTTACAAAGTTATATTATCCACATTAATGCAGTGTTTAAAATAACCATTTTAATGACAAGCCCAAAACAGCCCTGTAACTGTAGCAAATGAAGCACACCAGAAAACCCTACCCAAACACCTGGGAAGACAGAGCAGTAGCACAGACAGAGGGAGACGCTGCCTCTCCCTGCTGCTGTGCCCCAGCACAGCCCCGTGACCTTACAGCAGCTGATGTTCTCATGCAGAAGAGAATCTCTTCTGCTTTGTTCATCCCAGCGTGCTGTCCTCCCCGCCAGATTTCGTACAGAGAAATACAAAGAACGCAGACACACGTGTTTAGCTTGCTGACATAATGCCCATATTTAATCTTTTAAAACAAGAACAAAATCAAGAATAAAATCAAGAATAAAAATTTCATTTAAGTCATACAGTACATTAATCTTTCAGCAATGACCCAATCTACAGTACTCAAATGCCTGGCATGAAGTCTATTATCTCAGCGTTTAACAAGTGTATAACCAGTGACACAGTAAAAGAAGAGCTCACAATACACAGCTAACACAATGAGTTTAGATTTTAAGAGTCCAGCTAGGGTTTGTAATACATGGGCCACTTTTGAACCATACTTTAATCAGCTTTTTGTTCAGTCAATCTGTTTGGGGCTTTTTGTTTTTTTCTGTTACGTGAGTTTTTCCATTATGTACAGAAAGATTATTTCAAATGAAATCGAACAAGTTAGAATATCTATCTATAGGCATACATGGTCAATCTAACTAAAAAAATTTAATAAGCAGTAATTACTCAGTCCTGGTTATACATTCCTAAAGGCTTAATAATACAGTTTTAAGAAAAAAAAAAAAAAAAATAAAACAAAACACAACAAAACACAGCTGTAGGGTGGCAATCTCTGTAAGAAGCCTTCTTCCCTCCCGAAACAACCAAGGGCTAACTGTACTTTCCATGTTTGAAATGGGGTCTACAAAGAAGTCATCTCAGCAACTAAATAGTAAAAACCGTGTGACTGTGTCCTCTCTAATGTCTGAATGGCTCGATGCGTAATTCAGTGAAGCTCTCAAATAAATAATACTGGTAGGATGCAAACTGTTAACAGAAATTAGGACAATATGCCCTGATAGCACATTTGGGTATCTGTATGTACGAAGGGGGCATCACCCAGTGGCAAAAGTAGCCTCAAGCAGGACAGCCCTGCCTGCAGCAGCTGCAGAGGAGGGGAAAGGGTGGGCTCTTCTGCTCCTTAGCCGGCTGCATTTTCCCCACCTCCTATCGAGCACTTGCCCCACCTGATCTCAGCCCCTTTCTCCTGTCTGAGGGGGAAATCTCCAGCCCAAAGATGAGGGGAGCATGGCAGGGTGCAAGCCCTCCCTTCTCCCATCCCAGATCCTGATGCTGAGCAGCAGGCACAGGTCTGCTTCTGCTGCAGCTCCACCACAGGCAGGAGGGCTCTCATCCCACCGAGGTGCAGGCAGGAGCTCTGCAGGCTGGAGGCTCCCTGGGTCCTGGCCCTGACTACCAGGAGCAAACTCCTTCTGAAGAGTAGCTTTACCAAACACTGGAGACCCAGAGGGCTATCTCTAAGGCAAGTTAACTGAACAAGGGTGATGGAGCATCTTCTTCCCACATTAACAAAACATAAACGTAACTAATTAACACAACTGCTTTGACTTCTTTTAATCTCTCTTTTCTGGTGCCAGGTCCTGCTACACATGGAAAAAACCCCACAGAGAGCTGCTTTCTTAAATGGAAAAGCAGCAGAATCTTAAGCCTTGTGGATCTGCTTTGTAATTTGCTACTGGCATAAACAACAACAAAAAAGTCCCATTTGTTTGGTTGGTTTTTGTGGTGTTTTTTTTTTCTTTAAGGAAAAAAAAAACCAAACCAGATTATTAATGCACCTTCTCTGCACATCACACACGCTCACATGCACACTCACCAATGGAGAGCTCCAGGAGAACAGGCATGGGAACCACAAAGCCCACATGGTGAAAAGACGTGGGGAATCTCACAGTTCTGTTTTCAAATCTCATTTAGCAATGAAGCAGCGAAATGATGTATTGCAAGAAATAAACAGTCACAGAACACACATACATCCAAATGCAACCATGGATACATTTTTCCCATTTTTTCTTTTTCTGACAGACGTTGTTATTCATCTGATAGTTTCCTTCTGGCTGTGCTGAAGTTTTTGAAGAGCATCTGGTGCTTATTTAACCTTTATCAGAACACAAGAACCTCAGTGGCAATGGACAATCCATCTCATTAGTACCACAACGAACCATCTCCGCTTGAGATTCTCTATGAAACCCTTTTGGAAGTTGACTCTGACTCTGCTTCTTTAGTGCCACTCTCGGTGGTTGTTTTTTTTTTTTTTTAAATTAACAAACACAGCATATTAATGCAAATTTGATGTTTTCTAAAAAATGCTCAGATAATTAGTTCAGCAATATGCAAAGTGCATCTATTTGGTTCTTTCCATAGATCACCTTCTGTTTTAAGTTTAAATTCCTTCACAGTTTAAAATATTGTGAAGAAATTATATGTATACTTTATGCATAGAACTATTTATATACATACACATATATACACACAACTCTGTACTTTATATAGCCATAAACACTCACTACTTAACTATTTATATTATATACACATGGCATGAACACACGCTCAGTGAAGAGTTGGTGCAGGCTGAAACCATTCCATCGGGTTTAATGGAACAACAATAGTGAAACCATGATTGAGTTATCAAGAGACACAGACATACATCTATTAGATAAGTGAAAGACCAATTAAATCAGCTCTTCCATTTTCCTATTAGCACAGGATTGTTCCCACCCCATTCCATGCTCCAGAAGCACATACACAGCTACTCTGCATTCGGTTTACGTGAGAGGGCAGCGGTGGTTCTTTTTCCTAAATGAAAGAAGAGTCCATATTTACTCGGGCTCATCGCAGCCTCTCCTGCAGGAGCAGGGCACAGCTGGGTCTGGATGCCTTGGAGGATCCCGAAGGCTGCGCCGCCGCCAGCTGAAAGCACCTGCCAAAGCTTTATTGCATGGTTATGGGACAGCTATCAACGGCTCACAGTCTGTGAACTCTCTCTCCAACAAGTGGTACAACTGTATAAATACATATTTTAGCACAAAACAGTTTAACACGAGGCAAGTCCAAGTACAAATGAGACCTAAAGGCCTATGGGTGAACTTTAAAGGCCAGCAGTTCTTCAGAGTGCATGTTGTTTAAGGAACGCAAGTCGGGCAATTTCAAAAGAAGTTTTGTGAAAATAGAGGCTTCATTTGGGTGGTTTTTCATAATTAAGGTCCTTAATGCACGGATTAGTGTTTCCTGAAGTGCCTCCACCGAATTGACATTTTCTATTCCAGAGCGATCTAAACAAAAGGGCAGGGTGAGAGGGAGAGAGAGAAATTAAAAAACAGGAGCGGGGGGGTGGGAATTGACTGAACAGGTGTAGCCTGCAACACAAAACTAGGGCAAGAATCCCTTACTAAATTAACAAGCACAAAAAAAAAAAAATTGGATACTTATGCCAGAAGTTTTAAATCATACCTCAAAAGTCTTTCAAAGGTTATTTAGCATTAAGTTTTCAAAGCACTAAGTTCATGCCAAACTGGCAGCATTCAATCACTACTTCTGTGATCCCTAACCCACGTTTCCAGAGAAGGACAGACTGAAGCAAATGTTTAAATATGTTGCTGAATCACAACTTTCAACCCAAGGAGAAAGACAGAGCACGTGAAAGTAAAAATTTCAAACATTTCTTAAGGCTAGACATAGAACCCTAAATTTAAACTGAAGGTTTGAGGAAGAAATCCCAGTCAGGACAAGCCACAATTGTTATCTGCACAATGGGATTCTCAGGGGCAAAGGGAGTACAAGCATTCATATGACCAGGCACTATTTCTGAGAATGTTCTGAAGCACTTACAAAATGAAACACGATGCACCCAAAAATTCCCAGCTGAGGAAAAGAAGAATGTCAACATCAAGACAAATATTATGTTCTCACATACTGCACTCCCACCATGCCTGGAGCATTTCTTTCAAGACAGCTGTATTTAAGAACACACCTGGTATCATTAGGTGGAACCTAAGTAAGCAGCTTGAAAGGATGAATTTTTAAGTAAAACATCTCGCCTCATAACCATGCACAGTAGCTGTTTTTTTTTTTTTTTTCCCCAAGCTGTAGCTTCCTTTCTTAAACACTATGTAAATTCAGCAGGGCACATACATAGCCAAGTGACTGGCACAAACAGAAATGTGCTTTGATGTGTACATGCACTTAAGCACTTTGCAGAACTGGGACATGGAATGACAACAGCTTTCCGGAGTAACACTGAGTCAGATCGCACAGTCAGACTGGGAATCCCTTCCTTATGCTGTCACTGTCAATCCAATCAGATTGCTCAGGTGAACAGTCGAGGAAGTCCTCCTGGACTACTCAGTGCAGTTCCCAACTGCTACAGGAAATATTATTACATAATCCACTTAAGAATGCATCTTGAAGCAGTCACAATGTGCTTTGTTCCTTTTGGAAGATAGTTCCAGAATCTTCTACAATTAGGAGCTCTGATTACTATTAAACTATTTTTATTAGTACACATTCCACTTTTCTGTGAAGACTGTCCATTAGGTTTGACAGCTGCCATCCAAGAGAATGTGAGTGAGGAGATATCTGCCTTTATTTACAAAATGATCTCTGCTGCTTACCCCCTGCTCTGCAAAAACTTTGCTCTGTTCTGAGCAGGTACAAGGACATTTGCACAGAACACGCCCAACAGAGCTTCTCAAGAGCTCTGTACAGTGAGAATAATATTGCCTTGCTTCTGAAAGTGGAAGAATGCAGCCCAGCCTTTCCTGGCTGCCTTGGATGAGTTACAGTAGCCTCCTCGCTCCAATTAGTCCAAGTCTTTCTTCTCCTTCTCAGTCTGCTTCCAGTTGCTCCCAGTGGCCAGCAGAAGATTTCGTTAGTATTATGCCAGTAAGGGATAATAATAGAGGGTGTATACTTTATATTCTTCTACCACAAAGCAAGACCCTTAGTTAAGGGATTATCTGGTTTCTAGATCTGCACAAACCACATTCTTTCAGCTTTGCTTCTGCCTCGCTGTTTCCTCCTTCAGTGGCCGTGATCCACCTTGCTACCTCTCCTCCATCTTCAACGCATCCAGCTAACTGAAGCCAGAGGTGAAGCACTCTTTTAATTCTGGAACAGCACCAAGATAATTCCTCAGCACCACTCAAGTGTGACCCTGCTTTTTCTTTCTTTGCCATATGAACAGGAAGGAGAGGATGCACAGAGTTACACAAAGTCCTTGTAACCTACCCCTGCTTCTTCTGCATGCTCTAAATACTCCTCCTAAGAATGGTTATTCATCCAGTGTTAAGTGGAGATGTTCCTGACAAGTGTTCTCCCAACTAGCAGTATTTAGAGACGTAATTTCTTTTGCCATTGGTGGGTTTTGGCTTTTTCTTAATTTTAAAAGTCTTTAAAAATATCTTTAATTAATGAGGCATGGTACTTTATATTGTGGATCACTTTATCAGCATTCAACAGTTACACTCCTTTCTGCTTTTGGAACTGCTGTAAATCTTGACTACTGTCTTCCTTTCAGTCTTCTCTTGAATAACTTTTATTCTGAGATGAAATCATAATGGCTTTTTTATTCCACCCTCAGTTCTTCAAACACTTATGGCATTTTTTCCTTTGCCTGCATCTCCATGTCATTCTCTCTGATCCTGTTCTTCAACTCTATCTCTAATGAAGCACCTCCTCCCCTTACAGGAAATTACTTTTTCAGTTACATTATTCCTTGAGGAATGCAGGGATCTTTCAAGATCTGTTTAATCAACACAGGCCCACAGTCCTTCATCTCTATGGGCACCTTCTCCTCCTGGCAATCCCTTGCACTGTAAGCATCTTCCCCAGGAACTCTGCTGAGGCCACTTCTGTTCTCCAGTACCTGCCTGAGCATGAAGCCTGCTCATTTACTCCCTTGTGCAATATAACTGCAGCATTTTAACCCAGTCTCATACAAACAGAGTGAAGTTGCTCTGAAAATTTTTGAACTCACGGTGATTATCAGGGTTAGCTTGTGTCTGGAATACAGCCCTGACATTGACTAATAAAGCTGTACTTTATAGAATCCTATAAAATTTTGTGAAGACGTCCAGGAAGGCTGTGATCAGACTGCAGATCAGATCAGATCATGAGGTAGCTAAGATAGGCAGCAATAATATCCAAAATACGATCTGAAAAACCCTCAGCAACTGCAAGAAGCCTGAACACCAAACACATTCTCTTTTTGTCCTGTTGCACGGCTGACACTACATGCTGTACATGTTACATGTCATCTCTAAGCTAATCCCTGCTGGGAGCTGGCAGTCAGCACAGTGCTTTAAAGGCTGGGGAGATGGCACTGTGCTAGAAGCACACTTAACAGAACAGATACAGCTACTTAGACTGAAAACAGGTGGCAGAGAATGAGATATTCTAGGACCCAGGAGCTGAGCAAGCAAGGAGAATGGCTGTAAGCCTAGTTAGAGTGCACAGGAAGGGAAGAGACCTGGTTGTCAGTCCTTATTTTAAAGGCTGCCTCCAGTTCTTGTCAAGAATTTCCAGAGTCTGGAAAGGCAACCAAGACCTCAAGTTTCTCTCTGCCGCCCGAACATTTTCATTAACAGATTCCACACTTCAGTCAGATTCTAGTGCCATGCTTCCTCCACACTGCCATTAGTTCTGGCTCTTGAAGCTTGCTAACTCTGTGCCTCCCTCTGCTCATTATCACGGCTTAGAAACTGAAGAGGCGACAGCTGCCCCGTCCTGTGCTGTGCCACCGCAGCTCAGCCAGGCACAAAGCTGTTAGACTGAACTGTGCCACCTCGTTACTGAGGCCTCACAGGCCTACAGCACCATGCCTGGGTGCCCCCCTCGATAACACACGGGTCTAAATTGCTCATGTGTGCTCCTCAGCTGCTGGCTCGTTGTCTAAGTGGGTGCCACGAGCATTCCTGCTACCTACCTCTAGAGAGCTCCTTACCCAGCAAGCAGGGATTCTGCATCTTGCATTCCAGGTATTATATGCAGAGCTAATGTGCCTAATTTGAGGCTTGAGATAATACTACAGAAGTAGGTGCTTAATCCTTCCTTGAATCTGGGCCAGGGTGTCCTGTCTATCCAGGGACTGAAACAAGATAGGAGGCTGGCGAAGATGTCAGTGGATTGGCAGGCCTTGGGTGGTAAGAAGTCACGATGCAGATGATAGGGCTTTCTTGCTGACATAGGCAGAGATCAAACTGCTGGATTTAGGCTTAAGTAAAATACGCAATAGACTTAAATGACAATACTTGGAAGCAAAAATACCACCTTATCCAAAGACTTACGCTGTGCAAGTCAGGAGTAATTTCAATGATGCTGTCCCGTGGAACTTAGAGGAGTCAGACAAATAGCACCTAAATAGCCACGGGGCAGCTATTTGTTTTTGCATTACAGAGAAAGCAATAGGAAAACATAAGCCCGTTGTCACCTTTTTTTTTTAAAAGGTAATATTAGAAAGACTAGGTGTGTTAAAAAGTGCATTACAGGCCGCTAGTACCTTAAAACCTACTCAGCTGCACTTAGACACGAAATAACAGGGTATACATTTTACAGAAAACTTTCAATAGCGTGTCACACTCAATTCCTGACAAAGGCACAAGTTAACTTTGTCTCCTTACCAGCAGATACCAGGACGACCGCTGTAAACAAACTCATTTCCTCATCGCTAAGTTGCAGGGCATTAAGCTTCTCACTGAATTCAAACATTGAGTTGAGCAGATCACCAGCTCCCATTGAATGCAAGTCATCCACACTGTACTTCTTGCCACTCAGGAAGGTGACAGTACGTTCCTTTGCATCAAACAAAGATGCAAATCGTACCATTAAAACCTGGTGAAAGAAAAAGGAAGGAAAAAAAGAAAAACAAAACCAGATAGATGTAGGTGCAATTCTAGAAAAGTCAAAGAAAAAAATTCAATTTTTTAACATCATTCAAAGTGTCTCATTAACCATCCTAGAAGCATTCTATAAAGAAACCGTCAGCATGCTGTTTGAGCTGCAAAACACAGTGTAAGCTCTGGCACCGTAATCTGAGAGAAACAAACAAGTGACAAAATTAAGAAGCGGATGCAGGGGAGGGGCTGCAGCATATGAAAGGCAGGAAAATTAAAATTTAAGCCTCCGACAGCCTGAGCCACACAGACCATGTCATTTATAAATATGCCAGTAGGACAACTTGCTTAAGCCACACAACAGCCAACGGCATACAGAGCATTAAAAGAAATGTTTTCTTGGCCACACTCATGAGGAGCAAAATGAAGCCACTGAACCAGATTCTCACTTGGCGTAAAGTGGAGCAGCTCTATGGAAACAATGCTGATTTACACCACCTGATGTTCGGGCCCCCTAGGCATTCTTTGGAAAAGTACCATGCCACATCACTGTACCCACAGGAATGTTAATGAGCTCTGCTAGAAAGGAGCCACATGTAGAGCTTTTAAAAGGCCGGGGGAGCACAGCTTGAGATGGCACCTGGTCTGCAGCAGCTGGGAATACCCCTTTGGTACAAGCACCTGGGCTGGAACAGTTGAGGTGTGCTAAACTTACCCCTTTGGGCTGAAATTTCTCTTGTGGTTTCTCAGTTGTACTGTGAAATGTCTCCCTCTGGAATGGCTTGTAAAGTTTCATTTGCTCACGTTCAACAACCTTATTTACATTTTCAAGGTTTAAGTTGCACAGAACAGCCTTCTTATTTGAAGAAAATTAACTAACTGGCATTGGTTAAAACTTCAGACTCGCTGTAATCTCTTGGTGTGACAGTTGTCTCTTCTCATTTACCCTATTAACTGCATTAATTCAAATGTTTACTACAGGTGAGAGGAGAACCAGGTTTTCAAAGACTAGTGCCTTTGATGAGCTTAAAGAAAGGAGTGTTCAAAACAAATGAAAATGTTTGAGAATTCAAACACTGTTCATGCACATTACATGACCTGCTCCTAAATTTTATGAGCCAAACAACATGCAGCCACCTTGAAGGACACAAGAGCACTACCTACTAGTCACTTTTGTCAGCTAAGCTATCTGTCCTGTGATGACATTAACAACAGAGTGCAGAAACCCAGATGCAGAAGCCATCAGAATACAACAAAAACAGGCAAAGGGCAGGCAGACAAAGCTGAACTTGTGCATTAGCACAGACCCACCAGGTATCCAGCAACCTTTCAGTTCAAAACGGTATTCTCCCTATAGAATTGGGCTTTAGAAACATCTTTAAACAACGAGCAACCAGGATTAGTGCCGGTATTCAAAACTGAAGCCCATAAAGTTGTGCTGACTTCTTCTAAGGCAAAGACCTCACCCACTTCAATGCTACCGTTCTAAACAAGGAAGAACGGTTTGGACTATGGCACAGCACAGGATTGATTCACCCCATTTCACTTCAAACCAGGCTCTACTCACGCATGCTGAGCATACACCTGATCAATCCCATCACCTGATCACAGCAACACAGGCACATGAAAACCTCCAGTCTTGGAGGTTACTTGATCACTTCCCTGTTCACAACCAGCTGTTGTCAAATCTGAGTCACTACTCAAAGGGATCCAAGGGCCTTGTTAACTCTACCATCAACTACATTTGAAGGGGAGATGGAGGAGCGCCCACTCAAAACCAGTCAAATTCCTTATTTTAGGCTCACTGCTGTTTCTGAGCTGGCTCTCAGAAGAAGCCATGCAAATGCCACCACGGTGCACTGAGCTCCCCAGTACTCCCAGTTTGAAGAGATCTTTTCAGCTTACGTGTGTGTGCATATTTATAGCTGTGCAGCCTCTGCACCAACATTGTCTCCATGTGTCCTCTTACCCTGGAGGGAACAGGCACTCCTCAAATACGAACTGCTAAGAAGCACAGTGCCAAGCCAGCCACGCCAGACTTGGAGGGAGCACTTTCACTCGGGTTCTTCCATTAACACGCAGACATTGGAATATCCTGGTTCAGTTACCCACAAGAGAGAAGTGACCTTGGATGCACCAGGCTTTCAAGACACTTTTACCTCTATTGCAACAGTTTCATTAATCCTCTTGTGGATTTTTTTCCGCAGCGCTACTTTCTTTTTTTTTTCCCGTTGCTACAACGCCACATAGGCCTTTAACGAGAAGTTGTAGCTCACTAACAGGAATCATTACCGTTTCCTATAAATAAGTGAATAGTGACAAGCAGCCATACATTGTTATTAATTCCCCTGGATATAGAAACCTCCTTATCAGCAGTGCTTGTAACTGGCAAAAAGGCATATGAATGAGGCCTGAGGAAAGCTTCGGGTGAAGCAAAGCCAAGACAAAATATTTTACTTGCAAAACATGAAGGTTTGGCTTTATATTATAGGGACAGTTCAAGCCAAAATTTTCACCCTCCTCCTTCGCAGAGAAAGGAACCAACATTTTTGTGTTAGGTGAAAGTAGTGAAGAAGTAAAAATACAGCCCCTTCACTACAGGGAATATTAAAAGATCAAGAGTAAGTACAATGGGAAAAAAAATACATGACAGCAAAATGAAGGAAACAAAAAAACGAACAGACTCCAGGCAGCAAGTTTTCCTGTATAACTTGTACCTTCCAACCCAACAATTATGCATCTTAGAACTGGGCTGTATAAATGCAGACAGAAGACCCAACATGTCACATGAGAAATGTCTTCATTTCAGGTAAATATAAAATCCAGCACCTCTCTTTGAAAGAATAAATCATGTAAACAAAAGCAAAGGCATCACCAGTGCTACGCTCCCCAGAAAAGCACAGTAATGTACTTGGGACTTCAGCTTCTCTGACCCTCTCTATTCAAATTTCACACTTGAATATTTATGAAATGTGTCCTCTCTATTCAAATTTCACATTTGAATATTTATGAAATGTGTATGGTCTCCAATAGACACAAGGGTCTGGAAGGGCAACTCAAACACGATGTAAAGGTCATCTAGTGAAGGTCACTAATTATAAAACAGCACCAAGCTCTGTGGTATCATTTCCAAATTAATACCACTAATTCACATATACGTCATGACCACAAGTGGATGCAAGTAACCACGAGGACCTAGTGGGATTAGTCTAGAGTTAAGTCAGGCTGCAGCTGGCACACAGTATCTACAGAGCTGCAGCAGTACAGGTAGTTACCATTGTTACTGCATAGGACAGGGATGCTTCAGACACTCCCAATTTGCCACCGAAGTGGTGACTGGTCAGGATTGGATACTCTGGCTTTTGCAGGAAGCAGAGTGGCACAAGGAAGGACATGCAGAGCGGTAAACACATTCCTCGACAAAACTTGTAAGTCAGTAGACAGCTTTCTAACCTATCCATCCTTCCAGATGCAGTACAGTTCCCCAGAGTAAACAAAGGTAGCTAGACACCCCTAATTATGCATTGATTAATGCCCAGGGAAAAGGGAAGGGTAGAAGGGCTGAGCTCATTGGAAGAGGGACAGACCACCAAGGTCTGACCAAACAGATCCCTTGAACACCATCACCTCAGAGAATGCTCACAGCATCCATGAACAAGCTGGTTTCACCCGATGTAAACCCAGTTCTAATTTGGTTCTGTTCTTACAGGGTCAGACTGATGCACAGCTTGTCAGGTTTGCAATATACACACACTGGTCTCACCTCAAAGGTCCCAGCCTTCAGAAGATTAACCTGGTCATGCTGGGAGAGATCTCGGAAACCCGGGATGCGCTTGGCGAACTCCACCACTTCCTTCACTGCAGGAGTAAAACTCAGGGAAAACTCTTCCCAGATTTCATGGCCAGACTTGTTTGGGTCCACATGGGGAGTCTTACTCATTGGGCAGACCTGGTGTTTGCAAAACACAGACAGAAAACAACTTTTAAAGGTAACATTCCAAATACTGGCAAATACTTAAAAGAAACACGTTTACTAGTCAACAAAACTTTGCAATAATGACACAGAGAAAAAAAAAAAGATCAGTATTCCTCAATCTTCCCAAAAAACTGGATTTCTTGCCCTTGCTTTAAAATGAACAAGAAAAATATCCAAGGGATTGTTAGCAATAAACAAAATAAATGTTAACTTCGGAACCTACAACACTGTGTACAGCAAAAGACCTGACAGAACCAAGGTTATGCTATTCTTCCTTGATCTCAGCTGATCTGGTCTGACGTCTGAATTTCTCTTTGCTTGTATTATCCCTCTAATTTCACAGTAAATTGCGATTTCACAATCAATCAGCTGCAATCTCACAGTCACTATGACATTCATTCTCCTATCTTTCTTGTTCTGCAGGCAACTGAAGTGCCTCAGTCAAGGCGACAAAGATGTCAACAACAGAGGAAGAAAGCAAGCCTTGATATCCTGAGTCACAGGTTTACACCCTCATTACGAGGATAACCCTCTTCTGCAAGTTTGCTTTTACTTGTATCACTGAAGGAGGAACACCAAGGAACTGGTATTCCAGTATTTCTCGGTCACAAGACGACAAAATGTTCTTTCTTTTATACAAACACACAGCAATTTTTTGTAGGAAAGTCTGAATCCATTACATTGAGATCAGATGTATCAGTCAGGGCTCACTGCCAATAAATTCCCTCTGCAAGAGCCAACCAGAAGCTCTGCGATATTTTCAGTTCTAGCTTCTAAAATTTACATCTTTTAATGAAGCTTAAACCTTTTAAGATTCATTTCACCTGTCATCATCAAGGACAAAAATTCCTTTTAAGTATTCCTCACAAGTATACTAAATGGTGTATGTAATGCTACATAATGTCAGCAAAACAAAGAGAAAACAGTGAAATAGATTAGCAATTCCTTTTTTGCAGGGCATCTTGAATATGGTAATTGCCTAGGAATTCTTTGCGTGGGAGGCCCTAGGATTACAAGACTATAATATTTTGGCTAAAGCAAAGGTCTAGGCACACAACCAGAAGGATAGCAGATGCCAACCAACTACTCTGCCTGTGATGCTGCAATGGTTCACATAGGTACTGTTATAAATACAACACTCTCTGAAAATAAGGAATCTCTGGTTCAAGTACCCTGCTCTGCAATGGACACAAAAGTCACCTTAATGTCTCATTCTATGACAGCATACCCTTACCCCCAAGCACAGTCCCACGGGGAAACTACCACTTCCACACCCACTCCATTGTGTCTGCAGTCCCTTGATAGACCTCTGCCCAAGAACCAGAGTATCTCAAATTAGAAGAGACCCATAAGGATTGAGTCCAACTCTGTGCTCCTTGCAGAACCACCTAAAACTAAACCATATGCCTAAGAGCGCCATCCAGGCGCTCCCTGAACTCTGACAGGCTTCCCATGGAAGCAGTTGACAGCTTGTACAGTCACCAGTTCTCTTCAGTGGAACCTCTTCAGGAATGACCTGTTCTGCTTTTCTGGTTACAGGGGTATTAAGTAAAAACGACCAAACCCCTGAACATCTGTCTCCATACTGGTTCAGAGCCTAATTACTTGCCCTTATTGCTGCTGACTCATTTTGGTCAGATCCTGAACTGAGTTCTTGGGCAAAACCCTCATCCATATCAGCGATGTGGGGCAGAGAAGGGGAGCTGCAGTGCTCTGTTGGATTTGGTTTTGTCTCCTCATCACTGACTAACTATTGCCTGCAGCTGCCATGCACAGGTCAAACTGACTGGTTGAGCCTCTGCAAGGCAGCACCACTCCCTGCCCACCCATACTGACAGGTTTAACCTCTGCTTCTCAGGAGTGCCAAGAATGCCACTGTAGTGACACCACATACTTTCCCTGCAAGGAAGAAAGGCTGGGAATTATTATTTGCCATGTTGTAGCGCCTGGAGTCTGCAATTAAGGTCAGACCCTGCTCAGGATGGCATGGTCTATATACGCAGTAGACAAAGAAGGGTTAAAAAAAAAGAAAAACCACAAAGACAAAAAAAGGCCCCATGGAAATGCAGCATCAAAATAAACACCTTCACTGTGGAGACCTTTGGGGGTCTTCAAGAACCTGTGAATGATCTTCACAAAGTAGGAGGAAGAAAAACACCGGCAGCTCAAGTACTTCAGAAAGGTCAGGGGCTCGTGCTTCACACCAGCAGCGCAGGATGAGAACGAGGATGTTATGTTCTCTCATCCCAGGCGGCTCCAGTGATAAAGAGAAGGACAGTCTATTTTAAGGGGCTTACAGAACTGGTTGCCTGAATGGCAGAGAAACAGCAGGTGCAAGGCAAATGAGAGGGACCTGCTAAGCAAAGGCAAAAAAAAAAAAAAAGAAAAAAAAAGCCAACCAAACCAAACCAACAACCATATGCAAAAAAACCCAGGAAGCATCCTTGTTAGGAATTCAGTGAGAAAATGCTCTAGCAAAGTCATCTAAGGTACCCAGAAGTGTGTCCAGAGCCTCACTTGCGTGAGTACTACAGAAAAGACCCTGAACTACTCTAATGGTTTAGCTGTGCATCTTCCTGCTGCCTCTGGTCAGAACTGAAGATGTTCTACATTGAAAAGGATGTGTAGCCTATGGGCCTCATTAAAACAAAACAAATCAAAAAATCCCCATCACCAAAAAAGCAGCAACAGAGATTTCAGAACTCATAGTAAGGCCTGCAGACTGGCTTAAAATCCTAGCCCTGGGGTTTGACCCCAGAAAATTGCTTTGAATACCCTTAAAGAAAATACAGTACATCTGACTGCGTATATTATTTGAAAGCAAAGTCTTCAAAAGGACCGAGTGAAAGGGGGAATTTATAAACTCCTATTTTCATTTTAAAGTCAAGTGACATAAAAAACCCATTACTTTTTTTTTCAACCAATACTCTCTGATGTTATTTTACTTTCAGTTAGCTAAAAACCAAGTCAAGAAACCCCATCGCTTGTAGGATTTCAAATCCTTCACACCTTGAGCCATTTCTGTCCTTCATCACAATCTGCACTATCAAACTTGTGTCACCCTTTAGAGTTTCAGCAGTTGTGCCAACTGCGTGCAGCTTCACTGACTACTGAGGCACAGCTGGATCACACCCACCAAACTAAGTCAAATCAAACAACTGATATCAATATACCAGATGCATTCTTCCTCCAGTGCTGCAAGAGTAAGCGGTATTCTTGTTTGGAGAAAAGCCATCTTCTGGGATCCTCTCACACATCCTCTGAGCGTAACCACCGGTGAAGTTCATGCAGTGGCTGTTTGCGAAGCACACGGCGTGCCCGCTTGGATAATGCATTGTGCTTCTCCCTTTGTACTGTCCGCCAAGGTGCTGCTCCCTTTCCGGGTACTGAGGGCCACCGAGGCCACCAACACAGTGCTCGCTGCTCAGGATGTACTGCTCGGCGCTCTTTGACACTCTCTCCCCGCCCTGGGGCTGCATCATCTCTGCTGGGTTTTGGGACTGCTCCTGGTTGTACATGAAAGTGTCTTTGTGGGCTCTAGTGACCATACCGATCACTTCCTCCTTGGCCATGTCAGCGCTGGGAGGGGGAGAAGGGCTTTTGATGGTTTCTCGCTCTTGTTTGGGCTTGGAGGAAAGATCTTCTTGAGGTGCTTGGTCTTGATGTTCTGTTAGTGCTTCGTTGGGCAAGTGACCACTGAATTGACTGTTCATCATGGTTTTCATGGCACTCTGCATTTCAATCAACATCCTCTGTTTTTCACGCTTGGGAATACGGCCAAATCGAACGGCTACCAAGGTGGAGAAATGGATAGTGGTGGAAAGGAGGGGGGGAAAGAAAAACTAAGTCAGTCCTGAAAGTGTTAGCATGCACACACAAAATACACAGCCCAACCAAAACCCCTGCCTTTTAAAGTAAGATTTTTAACTGCTCTCACCAATACTACAGCAGAGGCATTACCAGTGAAGTCAAAGAGCTTCTGGGGCACGGGACTGGCATGAATAAATGTATGCTGCTGTTTGCACACAGGGAGAAGGCAACTCTAAGGCACAGCCTGTAATGCCTTTTCCCCTTTTGCCTCAAACCTGGCTATGCAGTATACACACAGTTGTGTTAACTGAAGAAGTGTGAGGCTTTAAGATTTGATCTATTAAATCAGCACAACTCCACGAGCTGACAATTAGCTGAATGTAAACACAGCTCACATCATCTTTGTATAAAAGCCCTACAAGACAGGTCCTCACGGACCAATTATGCAACTTACCAAAACAAGAGAATCAATGCTGAACAAAGCTTACCTTGGCAAATTTTCTTGATAACTTTGCCTTGACAAGGACATTTTCTGCTGGCAAGGGGATGGGCATCATTGTGGGTGGCTGCAGCACTTTTGACCCTGTCCTAGGGAATCTACAACTGCCTCTACCACCCTGTCCAACCGCAGCCGCACAAGGGCTTATAACCAGTTTCGACTGAGGTAATTACACTTGTGCAGTAGTCCATCATTAATGTAACTAAGCCTCTTTCATTAAAGCAGGTGCAACCTTGTGCGCAAACAAGCGCCTAGGGGATGAAATAACTCCTATGCACGACAAGAACTCGGAACAATTATTTAAAATAAGTTCTAACACTCCACCCACTAAATGATTAACAGCCTGAGATTCCTAGTTCTTGTGAAATAAACACCCAGAGAAAATTAAAAAGTGAAACAGAAGGAAGAGTTCTGGTTGTGGCAGTAAGCTGCAGCAGACAGATGAACTACACTTTCAGCATTATTTATTGAAATGTCACAAGGAGTGGACAGCCAGCATAGTGGTCAGAGACACAGACCAACATCGCCATTTCCTCCTTGCCTTTCCTCTCCAAGAAAAGAAAGAAAAAAAAAAAAAAAAAAAAAAAAAAGGAGCAGGCACATGCTCATCCTATGCACCCAAAGCTAACTCTTTAACCTCTACAGTGACTACTCTAAAGCTATCAGGTTGGGCAGAATTCCCTTTCATTCAAAAAGCAATAGTAACAAAAGAAAACAGGGAAAAAAAAAAAAGGGAAAAAAAAAAAAAAGAAGAAAAATATGAGTCTTGTTCAGATTCAGGTAGGATACAGCTCTAAGTCTTAACATTAAACCAAAATTGAGACACTTGTTACAACCATCCCCCTAACAAGCCACTGCAGCACATCTCACTGCATCAGCTCCACAGGTGGGAGGACAGCTCTGCGGCTGCCTGCAGTATCACCTTACCAGCCCAGGACTCTCATGGAGCAAGAAGGCAAGCTGAACTAAATGCTCTCAGACAGGGAACCTCTTCTTGACAGTAGGGCTTAGCTGCACTATCTGCCATGAATACCCTCAGCAACTGGTTTTGAGGTGGGCAGCAGATTCCCTCTCAGAGGATCCCTGCTCAGTACAGGAACGTACCATCTCTTGACATCCCAACAGACAGGCATTTTTTGAAACGACACTGCTGGCATCTGTTCCTGTTCATTCTCATTATAGAGCAGTTGTTATTCTTCAAGCACTTCTTATACTGGATGTTTTGCTGAATGCTTCTTCTGAAAAAACCCTGTAAACAAGCAAAAAAACCCCGCAACTATCATTACAGCACATGTCAAATCCTTCCACCGAGATTCATCGCTCCGCGAGCATCGTAAACCTCACTGCATCACATCAGCTGCTTCAGAGCCACCAGCCCCAAGAGATTTTAAAGAACTTGGTACTCCTCATGACTTACTTCCCCTTTGTGTGTGATCTGTATGTAATGTGAACTAGTTATGATTTCTAATTACAGAGGGTGCTAAGTTGTTCCCTGCATAGTCAGCACTTAAGAGCAAAGTATCTCCAATATTACCTGTATCACTGTACTAACAGTTCCTAAAGACATTGCTCTCAAACACCTATGACATCAAGTGCAAAGATGGGAGTCAAAATAATGTATTTTGACTTCCATCTCTGCAGTTTGGCAACAAAACCATCCCGCTGCACCACATGACCTTCAAAGGTGGTTTTTTCACACAACCCTTTATGCTGATAAGCTCCTTCACAGAACATAACATTTGCAATGTTACAGATTAAGAAAATACGTATTTATTTCTGGCTTTCCCTGTGGTAAAGAACTGCTTTTCCAAAGCTGTTTTGTTCTGCGTCCCAGCCCAGGTGGCAACTCACACCCACTATCTCTTAATGCAATTAACATGCACATGTCTTGCGTGACCTGGTCCTTACCACCTCTGCCTCCAATTCTTGTTCTCTGCTGTGCGCTCCAAGTCAGGCAGGATTGGACAAGGGGTGGGAACAGCAAGTACTGCAGAGTTTGGAAAACACTGTATATTCCTAAGTGCTTTGCCTGTCCCCTACAGCTTCTGAAATTTCTCATATTTAACAGAGTACTACACTGAATTTTTTCTTTTTTTTTTTTTCTTTTCTTTTTCAGTATCACCCCTTTTCCCCTAAGGGGAGAACTTGAGCATTTCACCAGCAGAAAGGTGAGCAGAAATATAGCTCACCTTGCAGCCCTCACAGGCATGAACACCATAATGAAATCCTGAAGCGACATCTCCACAGACTTTGCAAAGAAGAACCATGCCATTAAATTCTAGAATCAAACAAAAAAGTCAAGAATATAGAAACCAATGACAACTGCAGGAACGTGTTTCCAGCTTTTAAAACCTGGACTTAGATTGAAATACGTGACATTAGCTCAACACATGAAAAAATACAGCAGAAGAACAAACATGAATGTAACAAACCCCCTAAACAGTTCAGAAGGTACCAGTGCAAGGGTGGGGGAAAAAGAGGACAAACACGAAACACTCAACCAAATAGGGAGAAAGCACATATTCACTGGACTTTCAAACAGAGTAGCACTGCACTCAGCAGCAGAAAAAGAAAGTCTGCTTACATTTAAGCACTTTTAAAAGGACCATTCAGTTAACTAGGCCACCAAAGTTCAGGCTCAATCTGTTTTTTCCATCAGGACAAGGAAGCCTATGAAAAGCTACAGTTTCCCCAACAGAGAATAAATACTTTTTCTTAAAAACCAGAAATACTAAAGGACACTTTATAATACGTTCAACACCAATCATACACTGTACCTATCTCATAACAATTTAGGACTGGTAGCTCAGCCATATCTACATATGTAGAGACCACTCATTTGAGTGCATATCCAGAATGGCTTGCACTTGAACTTGAAAATACCTTCTCAATCCTGTAAAAATGCTCATGGTTTGGGTTTTTAAAGTTTTTCCCCCACCTATTTTATCTCAGCTTGTCAATAAAAAATTTCTGCAAGCCCTAAGTGCTGGTCTGACATTGGTTTCACTGAAGCCAGTGGGGAATTTTACCAGTGAGTTCAGTAACCACAAAATTACCTTAATCCAACAGAGACAGCTGGAAATACTCCCACAGAAATATATTCTACCAGAAAAGTAACTTATTTGACATTTGGATTTCATTTGTAAAGAGGAACTAAAACATTTTTTTTAAGGTTTTCAAAAAGAAAAGGAACCAAACCACAACTTTTTTTTTTCTTTTTTTTTTTTTTAAACACAGTTAGTACTGAGCTAAAAAAGTTATTTATCTGAACAGTTTACAACAGGTTTCATTTCAGGAACCACTGTCCTGATACCAAAATCCTAGTTACTGGAGAATTTCTAAGTAAAGGTTCTTACTAAGAACTTGAGGTAGGAACACCTTAAAAAAAAAAAAAAAAAAAAAAAAAACCAAAAAAAAACCCCCCAAACACGCCCCCCCCCCCCCCAAACCTAAACAAACAAAACAATAACAACAAACCCCACAAACAACAACCCTGTTTGAGGAAGAACTATTTAGATACCTATTCTAGCTTCATAACAATCCAAAATGATAAAACAGTTCTGCCAATAAAAGAATTCAGCCTCCAAAAGACTAAATTCCAGCTGTTTGCTGAATCACTTATTCCAGTACTTATTTTGAATCCTGCCCTTCCAAAACTGTTCAAATATACTCCTCTACCATTGATCTTTTCTGATTTCCAAAAGAAGTGTGAAGTAAATAGGTGGAGACAGATTGCTGTATGTATTTTAAAAAGCCATCCTTTAGTTCTGGTTTACAAGTGTTTTATTTTTCACATCCACAAAATTATGACTTGGAATCAAAAAGATAACTGTTCCACCCACAGCTATAAAAGTATTATGCTTAGGTAATTTCTTTATTTCGTTCCTCACAACTCGGGGGGAGGGGAGGGAAGGTGAAGGGGCCAGGGGACAGAGTATGAAAGAACAGAGAAACTAGATTTCCAAGACAGCTCCATAAATACTCTTGAGACAATTTCTGATTCTATTACCTTTACTTCATCACTTCTTTTTAACCAGGTGTTTGATTTTACTATGGTAAGTTTTCACTAATGAAAACTTGAAGTAAAGCTAGAGTGTATTTTATGGACTGTTTGAGGTCAGCAGCAATGGGTCCCCCATCGTATTAGCATTTCTATGGCAATACCATACATATTACCACCCATATTATGCCAATAGGTAAAAATGGAGGCTTTGCTATGCACCTGCACCACAAGCCAAAGGGAGACCTGGTTAGAACACACGGGGCTGTTATACACAAGGGGAAAATGGTGTTTTCAGGAACTGGCACCAAACATACTTGTGACTCCATTATGGCCTTTTGTCAAACCAGCAACACTCGACTGGTTTGGTTTAATAGTCTCCTCCAGCCGATCGCTCTTCGGAGCCCCGTCAGAGCCTTCAGCGCTCCGGCCATTGCATCCGCTTTCCGAGGAGGAGCTGTTTGGAGGAGATGGTACGGGCGAAGAGGACGACTGGAAACCGCTGTCTGAGCTCTCGCTGTGACATGAGGCTGGGCTAGATGCCGAGCTCGAAGAGCTGATGTAAGCTATCACACCCCCTAAGGCAAGAAAAAAAAGGCAGCACGTAGTGACATAACCATCAGACATGCACCGCTGCCATGTGAGCCACGCCGTGACCCAGCACCGCCAGATCAGCCATTACGTGCTCCTGGGAGCACTCCTTTCCCTCCCTCTCTCCCTCAAGCTTGTTTGTCTCCATTTGTTTGCTACGGCTGACCTCCCAATCTGCCCCATCCCCTTCTCCCATCTTATCGGCCTCTTCTGGTCCAGGCCGAGATGAAATGGCATGACCAAAAGACAGAGTAACAAGCCATGGTGCCGGAAGGATGGGGCGGCAGGGACAGGGCATGGAGTGACCCAGAGAGGGTTTCCCTGGCCACCCTCTGAGCAGAGCTCATCCGGAGCCAGAGTAAAGACAGGCTCTTACAGCGCTGTGGAGCCAGAATGCAAACAAGCTAGGTTAGGGACAGAAATAGGGCAGAGAAAGACTTCATGCAGGCTACGTGCCAAAGGCACAGAAAGGAAGGGCTGGGAGGTGCTCACGATGCAGAAGGGAAGGGGACAAGGGAAGGAAATAGCACTACAGTCTGGTCAGCCTACTGAATGCCATTTGTGCGACTGCAAGCCTTTGCAGCGTTTCTAGCAGCAGCCAAACTCCAACTGCCAGGCTGCTATTTGCAAACAGCCTCTGTCCTGCAGCCTCTTGCAATCTGACACACTTGAGAATCCCTCAGATGAAACAGCTTTTTGTCCTCAGGCAGACCCAGGAGCAGTTCTGGCTTTTCACAGGCTCCTTCTTGCTCATAAGCAAGAGCAATTGTTTGCACTTCATACAAGTTTGTCTCCAAAACTCGGCATTTCAAAAGTCAATATAAAAACATTTGATATTTCACACAAGAATTTCAAAAAAGCCATAGCCATGAAACTAAATAAATTTCACTCAGTATGTTCTACATTTTATGCCTCTATTGCTCATGTAGACTCTTCACTGATGACTCAGGACTTTGCAGCAAGGAACTCCACACACCAGTAAGAATTCAAAACTTTAAAAGGGCCATGCACTGCCTTCCTTTGGAGGAAAAAAGCACTGGTGTCTGCAGAGTCCTTGATCAACTGAATTGGCATGGCAGGCAGAGGCTGTAGCATCTCACATCAGCCATCACCTCCTCACAGATAAAAGCAGCGGTATTATACAACCCTGGAAACACCACATTGCAGGGAACAATTCTGACTAACAAATTTTTAATACTTTTATTAGAATAACTGTCCTCTTAGCACCTCCGTGGCAACAAAACTGGCCCAATTCCTCTTCAACATTTCATTTTCTTCTACCAAGGGAACTCTTGGCAGGAGGGTTTCCTAAAGAGCACACAACCCAGGAGGTCCTGGCAGAGCTGCCTGGGAGCAGAAGTCAGACTAAGGGGCCGTGTGACACGTGCAGGACACACAGACTGCTGCTCACGTTCCCAGACACCAGTGTCCCCGCATCCTGCCACAGGGGCTGTTCCCGCACAGATTGGTTTGGGTTTTTTTTTTTTTAGTTTGTTTTTTGTTTTCTTTTTTAAGCAATCCTTCACACAGCATAGCATGCATTCCGGATCAGGTTTTCGGAGAAAGAAGGATTGGCAAGGGGGTCATGGGTTTAGCCATTGCCTGAGAAACAAGGCATCATCAGGCACCCGTGCTGGGCTAAGACACCACCTGTTTGACAAAGGTCTGTGCCATCCCCCAGCGCCGCACGCGCCTCTGCCAGGTGCCGGTCAAAGCTCACAGTTCACCTGGTCCAAGGGAGGCACCAGGCTTCTCAGCAGGCGCCATCCTTATCAGCAAGGGGCAGACCGGGACACGCAAGCACAGCCCCTGCAGGGAACTCCACGTTTCTCTATGCTGCCACCGCGCCCCATTATCTTTAAACCCTGCTCGTAAAAGAGATGCTCTTTTCCCTCAAGGGTAAGGCCAATGTCACGGAGGAGCACAGAAAGTGCGTGCCTGTGGGGGGAGTTTCACCCCTCTTGTCCTGAGAGCTGGAAGAGCCCCAGACAGCGGGGTTGCTCTGGCACCCTAGCCAGCTTGGCAGTCCTGTCAGCGTCACAGTCGCGATTCCTCGTATTTTTTGTTATTTTAGAAGTTACACTTCCCTGTGAACCCTGTTTTTGTTTGGTCAGCAGTCAAAAGTTGACTCTCACACAAAGCACAGGGTGACATCTGAGAACAAAGAGCACGGACGAGGAGCACGTACACGTGCACAGGGATGCTGGCGCTCGGCGGAAAGAAAGGGGGTTGCGGGGTGCTCGGTGGAGAAGGCAGCCCCGGTTGCGTGAACTGCGGGGGATTTTCCTAGGGAACCCACCTGCCGGAGGGTGGTGAAACGAATCCTTCGGGCTACGCGGAGCCGCGCTACTGCTGCTGCGGCCGCAGCAGCGCCGGCTGAGCGACCGGGACCCTTTGGGCTCTACCTGGCGGGATTCGCTTTAGGGATGGGGCGGGGGGCACCGCGACGCGCTGGTATTTCACTAACACGGGGATCTGGGAAAGCGGTAACGCCGCACGGGAGCGAAGCGGGCGGCGAACTGGCGGGGCGATCAAACCGGCCCCCGGGACGCCTGCGGCAGCGGGAGCTCCCCGGCACCGCCGATCTCCCTCGCTAACAAAACGGGAAGGGAGCGGGGAGCGCGGTCGCCGCGCCCGCGGCCGCCCTCCCGCCTCACCCCATTCCACCGCACCGGGGCTGCGGCTTTTCCCTGCCGCGGTCACGCGGCGCCGGGGCTGGAAGAGCCGGGCCCGCCCTGCGCTGCCCCCGGGCCGCCCCCTCCCCGTTACACAACGCCGCCCCCGCGCATCGGACGGGCCGCGTGCCGCCGCCGCCGCACACGGCCGCACCGCGTGTCCCCCCGCGACCCCGCGCACTCCCCCGCGCCGCGCCGCGCCGCCGGCCGCCCCCCCCGCTGCCCTCCCCTCGCTCTACCGCCGCGGGGGCGGAGCCGCGGGGGCGGGGCCGCCCGGCGCCGCAGCTGCGGCGCGGCCCCACGTGTCCCCGGCGCGCCCCCGCCGCCGCCGCCGCCCCGAATGTAGGTCACCAAAACAGCGGCCGCCCGCCCGCCCGCGCGCCTCACGTGTCCGCGCCGCCCGCCGGCCCGCGCCGCCGCCCCGCCGCTATTATGCAATGCGCGCGTCACCGCCCCGCGCGGCCAATGAGCGGGCGCGCCGCGCGGAACGTAAACACAGCGCGCACATGGCTCGCCCGGCGGGTCCATGTGAGGCGGCGCGGGGCCGTCCCGGCCACCGGCGGGGCCGGGGCCGGGCAGCGCCGCCGCCCGCCGCGCTCCCCCCGCCCCGCCGCGCCCCGGCCGACCCCCGCCCGCACCAGCGCGCCCGCCCGGCCCCGCGGGACCGTCCCGCGCGGCTGCCCCCCCCGCCTCCCGCGGCGGAAGACCCCCGCTTACCCGCGCTGACTTCCATGGCGGCCTCCTCCCGCAGGGGCACGGGCGGCGCCGCGCTGGGTTCCGCCGGGCCCGGCTCGGCTCCGGTCGGCGCGGCGCGGCTCCGCTAGGTCGTTGTCTCCCCGGCTCCGTGTCCCCGCCGCAGCCTTACATGCAGCCGGCGGAAAGGCAGGCGGGGAGCGAGGGAGGGAGGGAGGCGGCCGCGCTGTCTCCTGTCAGAGCAGCGGGTGCGCGTCCCCGCCGCGGCGCCCTCCCCTTTACAACAAAAGCGCTCTCGGGGAGCCGCGCAGAGCGAGTGCGGCACCGCCGCCCGCCCCGCCCCGCCTCTACCCCGCCCCGCCCCGGCGGCCGCCCCGCCCCGCCCCCGGCCGCCCCCCTCACCCAGTGACACACTTTCCGCGCCGGCGGCACCGCTCACGTGCGGCGGGAGCGTGCGGGGAGTGCGGGGGCACTGCGGCGGCGGGGACGGCGCACGGAGCGGGCTCCCCCCGCCCCTCGCCGGGCCGTGCGGCGGGGGAGCCCCGCCGAGGCCGCTGCCGCAGCCGGCGCGGCGCTCGCCCACCGCGGCCGCGGGGCACGGTGAGGGGCGGCGGTGTGTGTCAGCTGCTCCGCCGCCGAGCGCCGGCAGGAAATGCCACCGCTGTGACTGCCGCAGCTGACGAGCCCTCTCTCCTATCCCGACACGAGCATCTGACAGCTCCCAATTCCAACTGTCAGCGCTCCGTGCCCTCTTAGCCGCGTGTTTTCTCACCGCCAGGAAAAGGGAGTATCCGGGAGAGTCCCCTCTCGGCAGCGCACACACACCGCTGCAGCCATAGTCTCCCTCTGCAGCTATAGGGAGAGGCCATCACACAGTTGATCCCAGCCTCCGTCTCTCCCGTTTTCTGCCACGACGTGATTTTGTCACTCCCAGGGCGATTCCAGCCTCTAACACCTTACACCACGCGGGGATGTCTGTGAGCACAGACCTTCCGCAAGGAGGGAGGGAAGCGCCCCCAGAGGACCTAAAGCAGGGGTATCCACGCCGGGCTCCCCATACTCCCACTTCCAGAAGGAAACCCACGAAGAAAATGCACCGCAACAAAAAAGGGAGCAGAAACTTGGGGAAGACTCTCCATTAAGAGAATACAGAGCCCAGAATGAAGCTCTGTCCCTCCCCGACCCCGGGGTTCAGAGGCAGATGTGTGGCTTCATGGACTATATTGACCTCCAGACTGAAAGCGAAGCAGTGGGGTTAAATGAGGTTAACAAGTGGAGGTTAAACGCAGCTAAATGTAGTTTACTGCCTGCTAATTTGGGTGAGTTTCCTTTCCTCTCAAATGAGGTAAACAGGTCAGTTTGTGTGAGCTTCGCCGCTTCTCGAATAAGGTAAGAGGGTGAGTTTTTCCATTTTTCTGTGCATGGTCAGCAGTTGAGAGGCATACAGCTTTCCTCTTGGTGCACACTCAATATCCATCACTATCTCCAGACCCTTCATCCCCCAGCCCGGATTTCCTACAGAAAAGGCTCCTCATATTCCCAGTTCTCCTCCTCGTACCAACTTTGAGCTACGTTTCCTAAGCCCTGCCGTGCTGTCCTCTGGCTCTTGTGTAGTCCCTGCCTGCGTGAGTGGCTGCCAAGCAGTGCTGCCTGCCCTTGGCACTGTCAGGTGCAGGGCACAATGGCCCACCCTCCCTTCCCGTGCTCAGGGCTCTGTCTCACTCCTCTGTCTGGCTGCTGGTCATGTGGACAGAGCACAAATAAGATGTATTTGATACTAGCCTATCACGACATCTCAAACCTCTCAACAGATGAAACTGGTCTACAGACTCAAAGGAGAAGGTAGTGAATACATCAAATGCTATTAGAAAACTAGCTTGGACATCAGGAACAATAGGAGAGTAAGGCTTTGTCTGTGTATTCTGTGTCTCTTGGATTTCTAATATTGTATTTAGATTTTAGCAAAACAGATGTTTGAGTAATGTTTATTAGCTGGTGGGTCATTGACCCCAGATGTTCACTGGGTCTGCTAAAAAACCCTACAGAGCTCTTGCTTTTGGATAAGGCTTCAATTTGCAGCTTGTGGTGGAAGCACCCAAAGATGAGTATGGAGGCACTGGCACTCAGACCAAAGGTCCACCTGGCCTGCAGGCCATTTGTGGTGCTCAAGGGAGGCTCCAGGTTTTTCGGGTGCATGGACTCCATTCCTGAGAGTGGTCAGTAAAGGGAAGGACTGCTTGTTCACTTCCTTTGTGGGCAAGGATAAATGCTGCTGCTCCTGCCTGGCGGGACAAATGGGAAAGGCAACGTACGCAGGTTTGTAGGATGCCATAGGGAGAGGCCATCACATTATTGCTCCCAATCTCAGTCTATCCTATTTACTGCCAGGACATGAATCCCTCCCAGAGAGATACCAGCCTCTAATATCTTTTACCATCTACTTTTGAGACTCGAGGATCATTATAGCAGTTTCAGCTTGCTCTTGCCTCTGGTGCTGCAACTGGCAATCCTGAAGCCAATCCCCATCTATCTATCTTCAAGAACGTATTCATTTTGCTTCTCTCTCCTATCTTGGAAAAACCTATGGTTGTTCCAACACACCTAGGACTATTCTCTGTGGTCCCATACTACATCCTTTCTGGTTCCTTCCCTGAGGCAGCTACACAGGCACACACGGTTTGCGAGAGCCAAGCGCTTCTCTTAGGGATAGAGTATGGCAAAAAGCAAATAATGGGCCCACCACGACCCTCACACAGGATCCTTGTCCACATCAAGGGCACCAAAAGGTGTGTTTCCTGAGAAGGTCCAGGCTGTGGGTAGCCATGGGATGCAAACAGTGAGACTCCTGTCCTGGAGTTTCTGAAGGAGGTCTCAAAAATGGCCCTGTCCACTCCTATGCTCTAGTTCTGCTGTTCAGCACAAAGCTGTGGATTGCCACAGTAGACCATGAGAGGCCCTTCAATGTTTGGAGAAGAAAACTGTCATAGAGGGCATCAAAGTTTTTAATCCTGCTCTCTAACCTGGAAGAAGACTCCACTCTGCCAATGTAATAAGAGAGTAACATTTTTCTTGGAGCCTCTTTCTGCCTACCTCTTCCAAACCCACACAAGCGAACACCTGGCATGGTAACTTGTGGCTTTGAGTGCTGGCCAAGTCACGGTGCCTGGGCTTCTTCTTGAGGGGCTTCTCTTTGACTCTAGCTTGGCTGCCAAAGCTCTAGTGTTATTACTTGCTGAGCTGCAAATAACATTCTCTTCAAGATACTCAGTGGATATTCCCTGCTCCCCACAAGGGACTGTGATCCAGCTTTCCGTGAGGGGGAAAACAAATCCTAGCATTATGGAGAGGCAGCGTACCACTGACTTTGACAGTGGCATGGCACCTCTCCAACCTGAAGGCTGGGCTGGCACTTGAATGATCAGTGGTAAGAGTGATTGGGAATTTGTGTGTTTGGTCAGTCCTTAGAATCCTTCTGCCTCTGTTTACTGCCGCTGTCCGCAGAAGACTTGTGCGTCTGGGAACAGACTGAAGTGAGGCATTGAAACACGAAGGGGCAGAGGAAGTGAAAAAGCACAGAAGGTGGGACAGAAAGCTTCTTCAAACCTCTTCCCACCCCTGGGAAGGAACACAAACATCTATCCCTCTTTCCTCCCAGCCCACACACATGGAGCAGCAGCTCAAGCAGCATGTGTAAATTCCAGGGGCTGCAGAGTGATTTGCTGCTTCTGGATGGGAGATGGCACAATGTTGTTGCACCAACTAATGCTGACTTAAATGTTAAGTGCAGCTGATAGCTGGATGGTGGGACAGGATGCACTTTGGCCACCTCATCAGAGGTATGTAGAGGCCGATGACTCTTTTTCCTCAGGCCTGAAATGCTGGTGGTTCCTCAGGCTGGAACTGAATGCCTGCACCTTTCTGTTCCCGTGGAGAGGCCCTCCTAATCCTGGTAAACATCCACACATCAGCCAGGAAAGCATGAGTTTCCATCAGCAGGCATTTGTGCTTTCGGATGATTTGTGCTTTCTTCAGTGCCTGGCACATTTACAGTAATATTAGTTTGAACAAAACATTAACTTTGCAGCGAGAAAAAAAAAACCTGTTTACTTGAAGAGTGCCAAGGAGCAGCATTTTTTCATGCCACAACAGCTCCTGAAGTTTTCTATTTCTTTTTTTCTTTATTACCTCAGGAAAAAATTCCTAACCTCTTATTTGTCTTTTTGACTGATGCTCACAACAGTGCTGACATTTGCACAGATCTGCAGTAAGTTCAAGTTCTCTTCCCTGGTTGTTTCTGGCATACAATGGTTTACATATAATTAAAGTTATTTTCCCCCATAAAACATTCTTTGTCACTCTTTTTCTTTCTGGTCAGTCTGTGTGATAAGAACCTCCTGAAATCCTCAGTAATGTGTCTGTCTTGAATAATTTGTGCTCCCCAACTGCAGATGGAACTAGTTCATACAAGTACCCTTTTCTTAGGTGAGGCAACTGATACCAAACCCATGCTTGCATTTCCAGTTTCAAGCAAGATTCACTTGCTATCTACAGTTACTACCTTAAATACTGCCCTCTAAAAGTCTTTATAAAGATAGCTGTAACTGTGACTTCTTTCGTACATTAAATGATATAAATAGCCATAACTCATCTAACTAATCTTAGCCTCTGGAAGCCAGTGGAAATTTTTCTATCGATTAGAGTCAGCTTGGGTCAAGCCCTACACAGTGTTTTCTGACCCCCTGCCCTACTTTTTCTCCATTTCTATTTAACATATATATCTCTAACTCTTTCAGTCGGTGCACTTTTTTCTCTCTGTCACAGAGAAATCCTGATAAGGAGGTCCCAGAGGTCTTTAGCTTGTCATCACACCCCTTCATAGGCTGAATGTGTGCAGAATGCTTTAGGAAGAAGCAAAAGCTAAATATAGAATAATTTAGAGCTGCCCATTAAGGGCATGCCTACATGACACAAATGCAGCTAGCTTAGGTACTGGGAGTGGTGCTGTCACAGAGCTAAGTATAACCAAGCAGAGGATGTGGCTCACAAACCATCCCCTTGCACTCACATCCTGTCTCTCGGTATCAGAGCCTTAGAGGAAGATATAAAAGCTCATAATAGACAGTCATATACTAACTTACCCATAGGGTAACTCTCGTCCTGATTAAGCTCCTCAGCAGTCAGTTTATAGCCTGAAGCACATAACCCTGCCACTTTTTTCTCTTACCCAGCGTTACTGCAAGTGTGCTTTTCTTCACATACTTTGCTAATACAATTTTTTACTGGGCTGGTCAAATTGTTGGGAAATAACCTCATGCAATAGTGATGTACTACCACTAGCCTCATCTACCCCTGTAGATTTTAATGGAAGGTGATGACTTGGACTTTTAGTCTAGAAAGATAAAGCGTTAATTCTATGTTAATTAAGCCTATCTTACACAGCAGTAATATCACTGCCCACCTTTTCCTTTTTGTATTATAAGTTCCTTAATCTGTCAATATATCACCTATTTATCCAGAAATAAAATCACCTAATGAGACAAAGATGAGACTATATACTGCTTGATTGGGCCAAATGTGATTTTTGGGAGAGAAGCAGAATGGATAGGACGAAGGATGCACAAGAGCTACCCTTTGCCTTCACTGAAAAAGACTCACACAACTTAGCTACAGGTGATTTCTGACACATTGTGCTGTCTCAGAGAAGGCATAAGCAGTGTTGTATTGAAGGCACAGTCAGCATATGACGGCTGCCTTATGCTCTGACAGCTGCCAGTCCCTTCTCCCCACCACCCAAACCTCTCCAGGGGCAACTGCATTTCCCACTCTGGCGTCTTTTGCAATAAATACCCTTCTAAGTCTGGATTTTTGTATTTTCCTCTGCCTCTTTCCAACTCTTTTATAGCACAGTGTCCTGAAGAGCAAGATTTCAAAGCAGCGATGCTCTCTAGGCAGTTAGCTAAGCTGCACGCTGGCAGCAAGAACACTGGCACTGCGTGACATGGTGCTAGCCAGGACATCCCTGGTGTGGTGTCACTGCTGTCACCACATCAAAACCATTCCTTCAGGAGTCTTCTCATAGTTCAGCTCCACCATTCCCCTTCTGAACCCTCCAGGCCACCAAAACATAAACCCAGTTTGATTTTTCTCTTTGTAAGCTATGTTCATTCTTGGAGAGATGTAGTGTAACACAAGCATGAAGCTCATGCTGGGCAGAGCAGAGATGCAAATGATGCCTTCTCCTTGTTTTGGGGAAATTCTGCAGGTTGTATGAAGGGGACTCACAGACAAAAATAATAGCCCCAGCACCTGCAAGGTTTTATGTATCACCCTTTCTTCTCTCGTCGGCAGCAGCACAAGCTTACTGTGATTACTGGTGTATTTTTCAAGGAAAATTCCAGAGAAATCTCAGCTCAGTCACCAAGAGAGGCAAATATGACTTGCATCTGAGCCTTAAATAGCACAAGTTTGTAGAAAATTAACAGCTTTTATTACAGGTGCCATTGATCCCTGCACATTGACCCAGAGAATGAAAACTGCCATTTACACCTAGGCAAAACAAAGACAACTATAGTCAAATCTGAAAAAAAATCTCTTGGAAATAAACCAAAACATATTTTGGCCCTGAGACTTATTACCTGTGACTACCCAAACGATAGCTGGGAGATCAAGGGCAAAGACAGCTCCAGGCTCTACATAGCTGTGTTTTTTCCCCTGATTGTTGTCTCATTCTGGCTAACTTGGAGGCCAAAAGATGACTTACAGCTTCAAGGTGCTGAGTCGAATCAAAAGATGATGCATGGGACTCTGTATTGGATCTTGTGTGCTGCTGGATTAGGCCCACTTGGTCAAACTCTGGTTCTGAAAAGCTGGCTTCTGTATTCTGCTAAGAGCCTAAGGAGTTAAAGTTATTAACTGGTTTCTGAATAAAATGCATTAGGAATAAATATGCTTTAGGATAAACCTATTAAATGGATAAAAATGCCATTACCAGGGGTGAAATATGGCTGTGTGACCTTTTAAATAAATAAGCCTGCTATGCACCAAATTATGTCAGATAATAAGCTTTATACATGATAAAGTCATGCATTAGGTCTCAATCTTCAGGCATTCAATGAAATATTGCTAACCATAAAGGGCTCCTGAAATGTTACACTAAAGAAAATTGCTTCCAGCAATAAAAACTTAACTGTTAAAACAAATGGAGTTTCTCTCATAAAACCCTTTGCAAGGCTTTGGTAACAAGAGTGAAAGCTTACTAGAAACAAACCTGAGGCATTTGCAAGTACACAACGCTTCTTAAAATAACTCAAATTCCAGATATGGAATAACTCTGTTGAAAGCAGAAGGGTGTAATCCCAAAACACCAGTGTGAGATCCAAACTATATTCGTAGGGTCTTAGAAATATGTTGGTGGGATATCTCTGGGTACAAACGTTGCTGTGTATCCAAACTAATCTGCACTTGCAGTTTTGGCACTTGTACAAGCAGTGGAAATGCTGACCTCTCTGGCTGTCTTGAATCTTGGGTCTGACTGTGTTATGCCTCAGTGACTTGCCCAGATTATTCCTGACACAACAATATTCCTACTGAAGGACCATTTGTATTTGACTGGATGGAAACAGAGCTTGATATTATCAGCCTTGTGAATAAAGGCAGACGTGCTTTTAGTCAGATTCAGCTACCAGCTTCATATGCAGCAAAACTGGCTCTCTGCATTAAGTCAGAGTGAGAACCTTCTGCTCTAAACCATTACAAATAAGAGGGAAGGAAGCCAATTCTCTCATTCCTTCTAGTGATCACAGGCAAACCAACAAAACCTCCTGGTGAGGCGCTTGCAGTTTTAATAAAATCATTGTGGTCACTTCATCTCTTGTTACACGAACATCAGCAAATAAACACAATTCCCAGCTTAGGTCTTGTGCTGGTTTTGGCTGGAACAGAGTTAATTAGTTTCAAAAACAGTTCCAAGGACTGAAAATACTCCTAGAATTCTGACACAATCAATTATCTTCTTCAAAAGTTGATATTAGACATTGACAAAAAAGACTATTCCTATTTCTTCTTCTTTTGTTGTTGTTTTGTTTGTTTGGTGGAGTTTTCTTGTGTGGGGGTGTTTGTTGTTGTTGTTTTTTTCCCTGAGTTGGGAGAATGCATCCTAGAAAGGATCATCTTAACCTTCATCTACAAACACTGACGATTTTCACCAAAGCTCAATCCAGTGCAATCTTTTCCAGGAGGCACACTTTAATAAGAGACATAGGAAAATTCAAGCACACAAAATAAGCCAGCCTTGCTCCAGTTCCCAAGGAGTTCACTCTCTGAGCCTTAGCAAAGAAAGAGGTCCTTTCTCCAGAACTAGTTTTAGTGCTCCTAGCTAAACAGAGCGAGGTACACTATGACAAACACAACCTAAACAGGACCACTGCAAAGGAATGGGTAGCATCATGAGGCTAGCACTGAAATTTTATCATGTTTTCCTGAACTGGAGTGCAATGCCTAGAAACAAATTATAGATCTGTTCCCTGCAGGAGCTCAGCTGCATCCTGAAGATGCCTCCAGCCACTTGCCATCTTGTTTTATTGCTGTTCCTCAACACTGGTGAATTGTAAGCATCAGTCTCACAGAGAAGACACATTATCAGGGGTGAAGGACAACTGCTTGTTATATAATCCTGCCAAATCCTTGATACAGCAGTTCTCAGCAAACAACCATCTTGCTTTGAGTCATCTGGAAAGTCTCTGGTTCAGTGAGCTTCCAGGAGCAGACCATCAAAACAGGCTGTATTTCCACTTCCCATTTCAAATTACAGGAGGCACTTATGAGTCAAGGCAATAATTTTCTCTTTATCTACCTTCAGATGCCATCCCGCACGCGGATCCAGTCCGCGCACCTGCTGAGCCAGAAGCCCTGTGGGAGTTCCCAGCCAGTGCTGGATGTCACAGCTTGCAGCTGTCCTGGGTGCCTGCTGGCACGAGGGCAACCACAACGTGAGGAAATCCTTACCCTGCGCTTCAGAGAACTGGAGATGTTACATGTGGGGCTGGACTTGCTCCACACTCACCAGCCTTTTTCCAAATGCCCATCACTGATCCCTGTCAAAAGCAGGAACTGTGCCCATTAGACTTCTGGGCTGGCCCTGTATGGCCATTCACATTTTTTTTTCTTGTTTTATTTCCCTTTGAGGCAATGCCAAGTCTTAAATCACGGCAGGGCCACAGATCCCAGCAGGATACATTACACTGTGTCTGTTTTGGAACTAGGAAGTCTCCCCGCCTCAGAGCTGGCCAGCTCAGACCCACCGCTCTCCCACCTCTGCTCCTCCCTGCTGTGCCTGACAGACAGTCAGAATCAGCTCTTGTGACAACAGCATTGGCACAAGAAGCTGAGCAGCTCATCTTTTACAAACCAAACAACGACAACTTTGGCAATCGCCTATTGAATAACAACAATAACTAAAAGAACCGAGTCAGCAGCAAGCAGTAGCGTGTTGCACAGAGCTGTAAATGAATCCAGGAGAAACGAGATGGGTCAGCTTGGGTTGGCCAGTGAGTGCTGAAAGAGCTGGTCCAGGGTTACCACTTCAGGGTGGGCCAAAGTGGGGGAAGATGGAAGGCAGCCACTTCCCCGGTTCACTGTCTGACTCCCTGTATAGGACAAAATTGCTTCAGCCTTTACTGCTATTACAAACTTCCTATGAAAGTACCATACAATTCAATGCTCAAGCTGTAATGCAATTAATGTGATTTTAGGACAATTTGAATAATCTGAGAAAACCATCAAGTTTCGTATCTGTGGTTCATTTCAACACTGTCATAATTTGGCTATCAGAATTATTCATGCTCAAAATCTTTCTTAATATTATTTTTTTCTTAAAATAGGTTAAAATTTCAGAATGTTGTCAGAATAGCACCTACTAGAAGGTGAGATTTTTTGCTAGAGAAGCATTTTGAAGTTTTCAGTTCTAAACAGATGGGGCCATCACAGGAGAAAATAGAACTCATGTATGCCATATGCTTTATGTAGTTTTATGATTCTCATATTTTTTATTAAACTAGCCAATGAAAGTAATAACTATACTAGAGATTTTCATTTAGCCTCAGGAGTCAGAACAGTGATTCAGTTTTTCAGTGTTTTCATGCTGTTTTCCTTCTTGGCAACATAAATCATAAATCTAAGAGTTGGGTTTTCAGTTTAACTTACAGTATTCAACTTATTTTGTGTTTCCCATTGATATGGTATAACTATTGCTTTAAAATTGCTGCTTACAACAGACAGCAATCACCTTCCCAGCACAAAAACTTACTATCTTACTATTAGCTCATATGGGTTTTTAGTCTCTGCCTCTTAAGAAAGAACTACAGGCATCTATCTGAAATAAAACTACTTAGATTAAGACTGTGGACTAAATTCTACAGATTCAACAGAACCAATTGAATCAAGTATTTTCTATAACTCTATTTAAGAAAAAATAAACCTCAAGAAAGGTTCTTTTACTTGCACACTGACTTTTCCTGTGTAGTTGAATCTTACTTTTTGTCTTCCTGTAAGATCTTAAACAGATGTTGTCCACCAACACCTGTAGCAGTAAGTTTCAAAGTGAAAATAATACAAAACTTTCTGTTTTGATTAAAAGGTTCACTATGACTTTGTTTAACTGTGCCCTGGCACAGTTAAACCGCTTTCCAAATACTTGCAAACAAAGCAACTTATATAACATTATTTTTATATATGGCTCTGAAAGAACTGAAAACACAAAGCTCAAAACACATAATTTATAAAGGTTGCACAACTTGCTATCTAAACTTATCTGACTAATCATGAAACCCATGAGAGAGGCAGGTGGATTGTAACAGCAGATGAGTTGAAGGGCTGCGATTCTCATACAAGGAAAGGGTTCAAATAATTGCTTGTTAGTCACAGAAAAACAATGCTGCAAGAAAACTGTATGAATAAATGAATGAGTGAACACTGGACTAATGAGCTACTTCCTCTGCTTGGTGGATGAGCTCTCAGGGGATGACGACTCATTTTCGTTACACTCGTGAGCACAGTGCAGAGTTAACAGGGTCTTGGTTTCTGCCTGCTGCCCTATTGACACACAGCCTGGTGACAAGGCTGGGGACATGGAGGGCTTGGGCACTGGACACAGGACCTTTATTTCACAGCACTGATTGAGAACTGTCCTCGTGCTCTGGGTTTGAAGTGCAGCCACTGCCTGGTGTTTCAGGGAAGCAGACTGATACCAGAGACACAGGTGGTGCTATTCTGAGGAGTTGTAGGTTCATTCAGCCAGGTTTATACTGTGGGCACTGCCCCACACAGACCTGGCTGATGAGCTCTGAGGGTCCCTGGCTGGCTGTAGCCTCCTCTACCAGGTGTTCCTGTCACTGAGCAGCATCAGGGTACTAATAAGCCTCACTGAAAGCCAGCTTATTTGTCTTTTTTTTTTTTTTTTTTTTTTTTTTTTTTTTTTTTTTTTTATGATTATTATTTTTTTTTTATTTCTCCTGTTTTTGTTTTTTTTTTTTCCTTTTGACGTGCCTCTCCGTTCCTGTGCTTCCAAGGGAACTCCTCAACTTGCACATGGATGACCAGCTTGGGTCCAGAGGCATTCCTTTGCTGCTCTTGTGCAAGGAGATAGAGACTGCAAAACCCCTATGGAGGTAGGGGTATGTTAGGGTCCAACATACTAACCAGTGAGGGTTTTCCCAAAGCCTGGCACAAGAAGTGCAGGGAGACCTGAGCAGGCTCAGAAGAGGGATACCTGCCATTTGAGAGAGCAGTGTCAGCCAGCATTGGTCTTATCAGAGCCAGGTTTAATTTAATCACTCATCTGCTCTCTGATCTCCAGGATACCCCTGCTCTCCATTTCCCTGAATGATGGAGAAATGACAGTATTTAATGAGACTGAATGTCATCTTCATTACATCAAGAGCCTTTAATTATATCACTGAACATCATCTGATACCAAAGAAAAGCATGCTCTCTTAAATTTCAGGCAGTGACAAGGGGTCCAGAAGAACTGGGTTCCAGTCCTGGCTTTGCCAGAGGCCTCTTCTGGCCCATTAGGTAAGAGCAGGATAGCCACTGAATTAAAGGTTGTGTAAGCAGTGTCGCTCAGACACTTCCTAACTGTAGGGAGCGAGGCTCTGCAACCTAAACATTCTGCATCTAATTATTAAATTGAAGCTGATTCAGAACCTTGACACATAAAGAGAACAACCTACAGGCTCTCTATCCTTTCATACAGCTTTACATTTCAAACAATTACTTTAAAAGGATTGGATCAAAAAGTTGGTGCTTGCTCAAAGCCCGAGAAAAGAGCATCCAATTCAATTCCAAATTGGGTTTTTAAGCAGCTGCAGCAGTGTTTTCATCACTCTGAGTATTTTGGCTTGATACTCTCCAAACTAGACTTGTGTCTGCTGGAAAAGAAAAGAGATGCACAAAAATATGGATGGTTTTTTCCCGGCTTGGAAAGTGAGTAGATAATAGAGTAGGAAACAGGCTCTATTTTTAGAGCCCAGCTTTTTAATTCATTAGCTGTACAAGAACTCTTCACAGGCAGTCACTTTTCTCTACTGGGTCAAGGCTAGTGAACAACTGCTGCATTACAAGGACAGAGATAAGTGAGAAAGTCGAGCTATAACTCTCCTCCATCACTAATTACTTCATTCTAAGGCCCCCACAAAAATCACCGGTGAAATTCCATGACCTTCTGCTGCAAGGAAGGAGCCAACTGACTCCTCCATCAGCATCTGTGCCTTTCGCAGGCATCATGCCAAGCGTCCCTCTCCCAGCTGCCTTGCAGAAATTCCCAATGCTCCTGAGACAAAGCAAGGAAACAATTACACTCGCTGCTGATTAGTGAGTCCCTACATTTCAACCTAGCTAGTGTTGCCAAGTAATGAGCACTTCTATTAGCTATGTGGAAGGGAGTTTACTACTTGCTTATTTAAAGAACATCCTAAATCACACAATGTGTTTTTACACATCCTACTTTTCGGGACAGAAATAGCGCCCTTGGCAGGTCCCCACCTTGTACCAAAAACTGAGTGATTAGCTAATCTAGGCAGCTGACATGTAAGTGAAATCCAGCCTAATAAAAGCGTACAGTCAACTATTTTCAACAGCACCTAAAACCAGGCTGAACCAGGCTGGTACTGTACAGCCCCATTTCTCAGCAGTTTAACTGTGGTACTCATTTTATCTTGCCTAGAAGCCAGACAGCTCTTTTAATTACAACCAAAACATGCCTGCACAGACTGAGAAATGGTCAGTCCTGCAGAGCCAAGTAGCTGGTGTGGAAACAGATTTATAGATTCCTCTATGTCTTAACAGATTTGCCTAGTGAAATTCCTGAAGCTTCCTCTTCCCTCCCCCTGTCTTCCTTCAGCTACAGCTTAGTGTCCCTGTTTCAGGCAGACCCTTGGTGTCTGGGGAGGGCTGAACTCAAGTTACAGCCTCTCACTAGGACTCTCTCAGATGACTGGTTTCTACCACAATCTTAAGGAACACAGACTACTTGCAATCTCTTGAACTTGCACAACAGGTTCAAGAATCAAGCAGGAAAGGCAGAGATCACATAACCTCTCTGTAACCCTGACTTCCCAAGCCAACAACCCCAACCAAAAAAGTTTTTCCTCAGTTTTGCCTTTTAAAAATAAAGACTTTAATAAAATATAATTTGTCTACTTCACATAAATTCTGCACAAACCCCAAACCTTCAAACCCCAAATCCTGCCTAAGAGCGTGAGACACTTCTGGTGTGGACAGACACTAAGGCAATCTGACTTTTCAAAGACTTGGAATGAGCTGTACATACTCAGAACATCCTCTGAAGGCACGAGCATCTGTTCCAAATTCTTCCACTGGTCTAGATACTATGCACTTTTAGATACACTATCATCAGCAATTTTCAGTAAACCTCAGAGGGGACAGTATTTTCCCCTTTATTTTAAAGTTCAAAGAATTACAGGACCACAAGGGCCAACCTAAGGCAGTTCTCGCTGAAGGCACCTGCCATGTGCTGCAAGGTTTGAATGCTGGCAAAGGGCACAGGATTAGTGCTGACTGCCCCATCACCTGCTGTCACCCTCTCCCATCAATGGCAAGGGTCCCAAACAGCTTAACCAAACCCTAGTACAGTATCATCAGCCTTGAAGCTGTTGTCTTAAAAAAAAAAAAAAAAAAAAAAAAAAAAAAAAAAAAAAAAAAAAAAATCATAGATTTGGGTTGAAGGAACCCTAAAGATCATCTAGTTCCATATCCTATGCCATGAGCAGGGACATCTCCTTCTAGACCACATTGCTCAGACAAAAGAAATTTCAAAGGAATGGACACGCTGGCCATACTGGCACTACCTGAAGCCATTAAATCTACAAACCAGACAGATCAACCCCCTCTCTCCCATAACCCCTCCATGCTCAGGAGAGACCTCACTCATCAAATTTGCTCTGAGGAACTTCCTGTCCTAGACCATCACAGCACTAGTGTTCCAAGAACACTACTGATACTTCAAAGGAAAGGCTAAAATAATCTCCTTAAAATTTTTTAGAGCAGATAGCTTCAACACTTTTTAACAGATTATTTTGCATTGTCTTGTTTAAACCAAACAAAACATATCATCAAAGAATTGCCACCTTGAGCTGTTCTTCCTGGCTTTGAAAACACACTGCTAAAATGTCTCTTCTTCAGACTACCACCCCCCTGTAAGAACTTAAACTGGAGTATTAAGTGAATTTCTCAGCTGAAGGGAAAATCTTGACATGCTTTAAGTCTCAGGAGAAAACCATTCCACATCTCAAGCTGAAGTTCCAGGAAGACACAACTACTTCTTGGGCCTTCTATCAACCTCTTTTCCTACCACTACCTAATGGATATAGTACAGAATCTGTGGAACCTACTACCAGGAACTGCATTTAGTCTCTCAGCCTTTATGCGCAAACTGACTTCATGCTGAAAAGGTCACACTGTAATCTCACAAAAAGTAGTCTAAATACATTCATCTATAACTGTTAACCAGATGTGGTTATTTCTACCACTTAACCATGCAGAGTAAATCAGAATGGAGCTCTTTAACAGAGACATTTTTTCTGTTCTAGTGTCAAAAGAAAGGTTTAAGAAACTATCCCCCCCTCAGTCTAGACAAATGAAATAATACCTACTCTACAGTCAGTATTTTACTATTCAGTCTAAAACCTTATCATTCTTTGCGACGTGCCCACATTTTTAATAGTGTGCACTACAATGAACAGACCAAGCTTTACCCTTCCATTCTGCGCTTAGTTGATTTAGACAATGTTTGTAGCTGAGAGGCCCAAAAGCTGATTTGGCACTGAAGTACAAAAAACCAGAAACTGGAAAATAAAACAGCTATTAGTATTTAATCACCTATAAAAAAAGAAATGAGCACTTTCAGTTTGCATCTTATTGCACAGGATCAAAGCTGGCCTTCAGTTCAAGCACAGGACAAAGAGACCCCAACCTACGAACAGTGACTAAATAAACTCAGACCAAGAGAACAAAGAACATGGGCTTTCAATACACATTGCACACGTCCTTCCATGTTATCAAAAGTGAAACCCATCACAGAACTCTAAAGTCAGGGCCTACAGTGTTCCCAAGTACCAAATTACATTTTCAAAAGCCTGTCAAGATTTCAAAACACCGAAACTCCTGGAGAATTCTATGCTTATCCAAGAAGCAGCAGAAGCACTGTTAAATTTAACAACCTGCATGATCTTTATTAGATGGCCACGTTTACAAGAATTAGCGGTAGCGGTGCAGCTGCAGGGTGTTGCGCCTCCTCCAGGCCGCGCGGCGCGAGCCACCGATGGTGTGGTGGAATTTGTGGCCCTTGCCCAGCCCACGGCTCTTGCGCCCGGCTGACGTCAGCCCACGCATCTCTCTGTGCTTGTGGACGGGCTTGGTGATCCATTGGGTATCGGGGTTCCGCCTGATGGTCTTATGGAAGGGATCAATCAGGATCACTTCAAAAAACTTGTAAGTGGAATCTTCACCCACCCAATACGAGTTCAAGACTCTCAGAGCCCCACAGTGACGGCCAGCGCGTTCCTAGAGGAAAAAATAAATGCAACAGGCTGTAAAACCATGGAGGCAGGGCACTCTTCATGCAGAAAGATTACTAACTCAAATGTAAAATTTCAATTTTCCCTGGGACGACCTCTTTTCCTACAAAAACTCATCCCCTTCCAGCTGCAAAAGTGCAAGAAAAGTAATGGCTAAAAAGAATTCTGTGTTACAAAGAAAAAAAGGCTCTTTGGATTCCTGCATGAAATAGGTTTTAAAGACCACGAGCAGGAAGGCACTTGGTTGACAAAAGAAAGAGCTCTGTGCACACAGAAGCACCCAGTCAGTAAATACACAATGCTAAAAATAACTTCAACGTGAAGATGAAGAACACGAGCTGCACTTGGGGTCACGGAACAATCTTTTGTGGGAAGTTACGAAAGACTGATTAATTTGTGCATCCAAAGCTACAGGGGAGAAAGAAATTTCTGCAGAGAGTAAGTCTGCATTGGCAGGAGTAAAGGAATAGCTGATGTAACAAATCTTTGCACCACTGCTGGCTTTTAGTGCTTGTTATTCCTATCCTCACTTGTGGTTAGGAAGATACAATTTTAGTTTAGAAAACAAAACAAAACAGAAAATAGCAATTATGCAACTCAATCTGCTTCTCCTGTCAAGAATGCGTCTTATTTAAAACACACTAAGCGTGTTTAATTGTAGGACTTTATCATCATCATCATGGGGAAGCATGAACCAATGGACCCCATCCATCTTCTTCCCCAATGTGATCTTAACCTATTGCTACAGGCTTCCCTAAACAGCCCTTGACTATCTTCTGCACAAGGAATAACATTTTTTCAAGTCCTTTCATTCTAGTGTGAGAGCAGCACCGTTTTGAAATATTAGAACACCAATCACTCTCAACCAGCTTCTATTCGAAGACAGGAGCTCCAACTGAAGCTTTGCATTTCTGTAATGTGAAAAATGTAAGTCTTCTGGAAAGACCGTGTCAGATTCAGAAAATTTCAAGCTAAAACTAAGGGCAAATAACCTCTTCCACAGCTGTCATAAGTGAGCATGTGATTAGCCACTGGCATCTGGGTAACACATATGAAGAGAATGACATGAGCACTGAAAACAGAATAGAATTTTTAATTCAAACTCATCACCTGTGTTTCTTTTAAATAAGCTTCTCTCATTTATATTTTTTTCCTCTGGAAAAAAAAAAAAATCCCACCATATTCAACTTGCATAAGTCATTCAGCAATATTTTCAAAGTCCTGAGAACAGAAAAGTCTTCTACTTCAAGATGGAATGGCAATGACACTCCCCTTCTTCCACAATGCCTCGTTTGAGAATGCAGCCTGGTATTAACTCTAACCCGCCAAAAAAGGCGCTTTTTTGTAAAGGTCAGAACTCTATCTCTTCCAGACTACAACTGTGACAGCAATGAAGCTTACAAGATCTCATCAAATCAAAGCTTACATTTTGAGTATTTCAGTAACAAGATTTCACCTAAAAGTAAGTTAACCAGCAAGCTGTGTGCCTGTGAGGTACCAGTTTTTTATGAAGAAGCAGGTCTCTGGCATGCTGCCTTTAACCCCTGCTTCAGCTAAGCGTGCTGTGCAGCACTACTACTGCACAACAGGTGCTACAGGCTTTCAGACAGGAACTCACGTGTACTTTGTGAAAGGACCATCACCTACAGCTGGTGATCCACACCATGTGGCAGGGAATACAGCAGTAGGATTTCCTGACAACTTAGACACCTTAGCCCATGCAAGTTCTTATTTCTCCTGCCTAGCTCTTTATTTTACCATGGCTTGGACTAGTTACGTGTTTTTCATAACAAATATTGTGGAATACTTTAGAAATATGAACTTCACTAAACCACTCAAATGATTCCCACAGACCTCATTTTAAAAGTCTGAATAGCTTCTTTAATGTCTCAATAGAGCTTTTAAAGACATTCTGCTGCTTTCCTGCCACCATTATTCAAAATGTGACCGACAACTTATTAACAAAGCAGCTGGTTTGGTTTTGTATTTTTTGTCTCTAAGTATGTTCAGCTTTTACAGGCTAAAACTTTCCAACACAAATTTGTGAGCAATAACCAAAATACTCACCTCTGCTACAGACTGAAGGCTCCGGGCAAACTTGAGCTGGTTAACACCATGATGCACAGGTTTACCATAGGTTGCACCTTTCGGCACCGGGCGTTTGCGACCACCACGGCGAACACGGACACGGTAGATAACATAACCTAAAACAAACAGCCACTTTGGAACTACAACAATTCTAGTAGCAATTTTCATCCCTGCACTGCATTTCCAATCCCCAAAAATTTACATGAAATGCTACAACACAAAGTCATTACACCAATTTTTACCAAAGTTCACAACTCAAGGTGGACAGTACAAGATGTTTTTATCATTTTCATTACAAGTGAGTAAGGAAAGTGGTATCCTGACAAAACTATTTTTTGGTTTGAAACCAGAGCTTATGGCACCTTTCCACTATCCAGTCCCAAACCAACTAAGACCAGCTACAGCTACATTGTAATACAATAATAAAAAACCCACCAGCAAAACCACTACCTGAACTGCACAATTCAGATGGCAGCACTCACAAAGCACTGAAGCACAAGCCATCAACAAACCCTGATAAAATCTGGTCACTGAGAAATGAGGAAACTAGATAAGCAGTGACAGAAGTGTCAAGTCTTCACTTTTTATTTTCTTTTATGAATAGACATACTGGGTTTTAAACTGGATTTTCACAAGTTACACATGGATGGCCACTTTTCCCATTTCTTTCCCTGACCAGTAACTTTTTCAACGACACTACAAACTCCATCATCTTGGCTAAGTGCATGAAGCTGTAATACAGTCATAGTATGGCTTGGGTTGGAAGGAACATTAAAGATCATCCAGTTCCAATCCCCCTGCCATGGACAGGGACATCTTCCACTGACTAGTTTGCTTAGAGCTCCATTAAACCTGGCCTTAGACACTGCCAGGGAAGGGGTATTCACAACTCCTCTGGGCAATCTGTTCCAGTGTCTCATCCCTCCTCACAGTAAAGAGCTTCTTCCTAATATCTAATCTAAACCTACTCTTTCAGTCTGAAGCCATTCCCCCTTGTCCTGTTACTACATGCTCTTGCACAAATCTCTATCCAGACGTCTTACAGCTCTTTTCCAGGTGCTAGGTCACAGTTCAGTCACCTGAAAAAAGTCAAAGTAACACATGACAAAACTGGGGCAGAGAAAGGAAATCCCCCAAACCTAGGATACTAAAAACCCTGCTTAATTCTTTGGCACTAACATTGCACAAGAACAAAAACTGAGGCCACTCGATCTTCACCTGCCAGAACAGCAAGAGAAGGCCCAGACGCAAAATTAAGCGAAGTTAAGGTTTTAGGCTGTGGGCACTGCTACCAACTGAGGACATTTACGATATTCTGCTCATTTCATGCAGGACACTTCAGTTTCAGAATCGTCATTCTGCTGTCACTGAAGGAAGCCAGTGTCACTCCATGGTGAGGCACGTGGACTTCAGCTGTCTGTGCCGTTACCTTGCTTGGCCTTGTATCCCAGCCTGCGGGCTTTGTCCGGCCGCGTGGGGCGCGGGGCCCGGTGCAAGGCCGACAGCTGGCGGTACTGCCAGCAGCGCACGCGCAGCAGGAACCGCATCACGTCCGACTGCTTCTTCCTCCAGAGCTCCTGGATGTACTTGTAGGCACCCATGTCTGTCTACCTGCTGGATGAGAGCTCAGTGAAAACAGTGCACCAAGAACAACTCCCAGCTTGAACATCTTCCAACAATGACACCGCACTAAATCACACATGGAACAGCACTGACAGAGAGGGAGCTCTCATGCTTCTTTGACATTCATTGACACACCAGGGAACATGGATCCCATCTGGCAACCTTCAGCATGATACCCTGCAATCATCATTCCCTGCAATTTTCTTCCTTTTTTTTTAATTCTGAAGAGTTCAACTCCTCAACTGAGAAATTTTCAGATGCGTTATGTCTGATACTACCAAACCCACCAACACCTGAAATGAGTTTTACATACAAATCTATCCAGAACTACAGGACTAGGAGGCCTTTATTGGTAACTCTTGACTTCAGTGAGGTTTTACTTCTAAGTGAAAGCTTAACAGTTTTATTACTAAGTGAAAGTTTAACAGGTGCTTAAGAAATGAACTGGATTGGGACTTTTGCTTCCTTAGAGCTATTCACATGGTGCCTCCCATATCTCAGGAGAGACAAGGCCTTCCTCCACATCCGCTGGAACTTGGCTTTAAGTAAAACAGAGCATACTGACCGTGTCATACCAAGAAAGAAGTGTCACAGGTTAGTGTCCTACTGCTGCTGACAATTGTGTTTTGCTCCAGAGATGCCCTGTGGGTTTTTTTTAAGTTGTTTTTAAAAATCGTTTCCGTTGAGCACCATCGGGGGTAGTTTGTATTGACTTCAGCAGAGCAAGGGCTCAACACAAAGTTCCTACAGGTCAAATTTTGTCCCTTAGAAAATAATGATTATTACAAACTCCCTCTTCTGAGCTGAATACGTCTTCAAAGTTGAAGGCATTTCAAAAATCAAATTATTACTTTATTTTTTCATCATGTTTGCTGCTGTTTTCCTAAAGGCCTCTGAGGCCTTACACATCTGCAGCAATCAGCACGTGTACCTGAACTTCCTCAAGCCCCCACCCAACTCACCACCAGAAACACGCAGCTCACTTTATTTAGATTTGAAAACACGCCAGAGACAGTTCACGTGTGATTTTGGATATCCCTTTTGTTAGAGCCTGCCCAGCTATAGCTCATCCATCCCCAGCCACCCCACCTCTTCACGGCCTAATGGCACAAAAAAGCCCCACGAACAAACCGCAAACCCGGAGCAAACCAGGGCGCGCCGTCTGTCACCGACCTGCATCCACTCTGGCGCGCCAGGGCCACCCCGGGTGCCCCGCTCCCCTCCCCGCCCCACCGAACGCAGCCCGCGGGCCCTCCTTCCACCGGCCCGCCAGAGGCTCGGCGCCGCAGGAGCAGCCCTATCCCACCCGGAGCCGGGCGGGGGCGGCGGCAGGACGGGCGGATGGGCGCTCTAATCCCGGGATGGGCGCGGATTGAGGGAAAGGCCGCGCGCGGACCAGCCCTCACCTGATGGCGCCCAGCGACGGAAAGGAAAGGCCCTACTTCCCACAAACCCTCGGGCCAAACGCACTTCCGGCGGCGGCAGCGGTGCCTCATGGGTAACGTAGTCCGGCGGGGCTGCGGGCCGCGCGTCCCATCCCGCCCGGCCCGGCCTGGCCCGGCCCGGCCTCCCGCGGCCGCCAATGGGAGCCGGGGGCGGGGCCCGCGCGGGTCAATGGGGCCGACCGGGACTCTCCGTCCAGGTGCGCGCTCGCGGCGGCGGGGCGGCCCCGGGGGCGCGCTCTGGGGCGGGGGCGCGCTCGGGGGCCGGGGCATGGGGGCGCGGCCCGCCTTGGGGGCTGCCCCCGGGGCATTGGGGCACTGGGCGAAACGCGGCATCCCCTAAGATAACCCCTCTCCCCAACCCCCCATAAGACCCCAGGTCAGGGATTGGGGTGGGACTTCGCTTAAAACCCCGAAAAGCCTTAAAAAAAAAATCTGTAAAATAATAATAATTTTTTAAATCGTAAGATTATGAGGAACGGTGAAGGGAGCTGGGATTGTTTAGTTTTGAGAAGAGAAGGCTCGGGGGGAACTTCATCCATCTCTACATCCCTCTCCTGAAAGGAGAATGTAGTGAGCTGGGGGTCGGTCTCCTCTGCTGTGACTGCAGTGAGAGGACTAGAGGAAATGGCCTTCAGCTGGGACAGGGGAGACTCAGATTAGATATGAGAAGAAAATTTTTCACTGTTAGGGCAGTCAGGCACTGGAATAGGTTGCCTGGGGAGGTTGTGGAGTTGCCATCCCTGGAGGGGTTTAAAAGGCATCTGGATCTGGCGCTGATGATGTGGTTTAGTGGTTACAGTGGTAGTTCTGTGCTGATGTTTGGACTGGATGTCTCTTCCAACCTAATGATTCTATTCTAAATAATAAACACTAAGGGCAACAACAACAACAAAACAACAATAACAAAAAAACCAAAAAAACCCCAACAACAACAACAACAAAACCCCAAAAGCACTAAAAACAATCCTAAAACCTTTTCAATGTAGGGTAGGGAGAGGGCACCGTGGAGTCCCTGGTTCTTCAGGTCCTGGCTGTACCCACTGATCTGCTCCTTTCCCTGCTCCCATCCCTCATGCATATGGCATGGCACAGGTTGGATGGGGTGTTGGGCAACCTGGCCTCATTGGTGGCATCCCTACCCATGGCAGGCACCTGGAAGACGATCTTTTAGCTGCCTTCCAACCCAAGCCATTCTATGATTCCATGAGTTAGGCTTTCCCAGCCTGCAAGTCCTTTCTGCCTCCCTACCTGCGGCTGCAGGATGACCTTTCTGTTTTTCAGCGTATGCTTTTCGGAGAGCCCTGGCTTGCGAAGCATTGCCTGGTTAAACTGGAATTGAGGCAGGACAACGCCAGCCCTTCCTGGTCCAGAAAAGGTACCCTTCAGCTCTCTCGGTGGGAAATGGCTCCAAACAGCAAACTGAGTCAGGCCCTGCTGCCCTGCTGTGGCTCACTGGCAGGGGCAAGTGCTGCTAGCTGCTGGATGCCTCCTGCTAGAACCAACCCCCACCCATCAAAGTGACTTAAAGTCCAAAGAACCTGCTTCTGCATTTGCTTTCCTGCGCTTCTGCCTTTTATGCTCCTGTTTTGTAATTCCTAGTCCGTAAAAGCTAGAAACTTTCTGTGAGCAGAATAAAAGGGAAGGAACCACCATTTTCTTGCATTTCCAGAAGCCGTCCTGGTACCGTGAGGTACCATCAAGCCCACTGCAAACCCAATCACGCCGTGCACACACACAGCACCGCGCCCCGGGGGTGTGCGTGCTCCAGCGCTCCCAGTCTCCCCAAACCTGACAGGACAAGTGTCGAGGCTGCAGGCAAGCATCGGCACCACTGGCAGCAGCCTAAAACCTGAAAAAATAGTGTGGGAGGAAATTCTAGTCCTAAAAATACCAGTCGCCGGCGAGCGCTGGGAGGGAGCTGTGCCCCCGCTGCTTCGCGCTTTGCCTTGCGCCTTCCGTGGGCTTGGCTGCCGCCGGGTGCCCGTCCCTGCGCCGTGCCAGGCTCACAGCCTCCCGTGTCTGCACAGGGCTCCGCTGCGGAACCGGCCCGCGGGAAGCATGGGAAAGGGCTACAAGGTGGTGGTTTGTGGAATGGCCTCAGTGGGAAAGACTGCGATTTTGGAGCAGCTTCTCTATGGAAAGCATACTATTGGTGAGACGTTTTCGCTTTTGGGGGGAGGTTGTTTCCTTTTCTAGCATCTTGTTCGGTGTGGGCCCCAAAACACCAATAAGGGAGGACTGCGAACTGTGCTGAGGTGAAAGAGGAAATTAATGCGGTTTTGTGGCATTTCTGGGCTGTTCTTAAAATTCATAGTCCCTTGCTTTTGGATTTTTAAAAGAGTCTTGGAGAAGAACCCGTTCCATGATGTTCCCAGTAATAATACACAAGAATGTTTGAAAAGAAACAAACACTGAAAGTAGGTGATGTGCCTGCTGCGGGTTTACAAAAGAAATATCTCAGTGCCATAGATGCCTGAAAAATAAATAGCTGTCACATGATGAGCATAGACACTGTTTAGACTTTTGTTTCATCTTCTTAAAGCTTTATTTTGCTTGGTTTTGGCTAACATTTAATCAAAGCTCTGGAAAGGAAAACAGCTCAGCTTTGGGTTCCACGTCTGGTGCTGATTTTTGAAGGCCAGGTGTCTCCTCTAAGAAATCCTTATGGGGAAAACAGACTTGACAGAGGAACAGGGGGTGCCTGATATTTGCTGTGCACAAAAGAAAGGGAACAAAGGCAAAGCCAGCACATTTCCCTCTGTTTCCACATTTGGCTTTGAAAGGTAGGGCAGTGATCATCAAGCTGACAAATTATTCCCACCTCACCTGGAAACAAGGGGTGGCACAATGGCTCTGACAGAAGATGTTTTCTGAGCATTTTTTTCTTGAGCCAGCAAATTAGACATCAGGGGAAGCTGATGGATAAACACAAGGATTTCTAGCGTGGTGCTTTGCAGCACTGCACCTTTAAAATGTGTGGATGGGAGGAATTTGCTGGCAAAGCGTGATACAGAACTGTGTGCTAATACCCGTGTTTAAAAGAAGGATTTCCTCTAATGTTGCAGCAACATCTGTTTGCGGCATCCTACCAAGCGCTAGGCACGTAGCCCCGTGTAGCTTTCAACGTGAAGGCTGCAAAGCTTTGCAGGCTGAAGGTTTTTCCCTTTGCTACCGACCTGCCTCTCCTCTGTGCCGGGCTGGGTGACTGTCAGAGGCACCCAGCTGACTGTCAAGCAGCATGAGCAAGGCCACGTTACTTAAATCGTATTGCCTTGCATTAATTCCTGCCTCCTATTAGCAGCCGAGGCAGGAAGGATATTTGGGTGTTGCTGATCAGAGGAGCTATTTATGGAGACAGCCATGTACATGATTATACAACGTCATGGACACTGGCTGACAGAACCGGAGGGAGGCCTCCTGCCTGGGGTTTAGCCATGGGTGTCCCTCTGTCACTCCCAAATGCTCTGCTCCAGCTTGGCCATTGAGCAATGCAGACCTCCCCCCTGGCCCCCATGCACTTAAAAAGATCATTTTTCTTTGCCTGCAGCTCTGCTCTTATGTTTTGGAGTTACTGGTAAGGTAAGGAACAGCTGATAGTGGATGGAGAGTGCAAGGAAAGAATATAGCTTCCTGTTTTCTGTGATGTCAAATTGTATTCCTAAGACATTCAGAGAAAGAGGGCAAGCAGCAGAGTCAAGATCAGGATATGGAGAGGGTCATTACAGAGCTGCTGCACCCCCAAGAGATGAGTGGCCACAGGCCATCAGGCACATTTAGGGGGATGGACTAACAAGCTGGTGCTTTTGGCAGTCCTGCTGAGTGGTGACCATCCTCCCTGCCTCTTCCTCAGCATGTAGGCAGTCGTGGCAGAGGTTGCCTGGATTATGGGCTTGTGGAAATGGTTCCCAGAAGACCTTCAGCTACTGTTCCATGCTGTGCTGATTTAACTCCTGAATTGCAGAGGCAGGATGCCATTGTGAGGATTTCACTACGCAAGGACGGAGTTTGAGGAATGGTGGGTCTTTGCTCCTTGGCTGAGCTGCTTTAAACTGCACAATGGTGCTGCCATTGCAGGGGTGGCCCTTCTACACCTGAAACAAGATTACAGCATCTCAGTCCTCGTTTCCTAAAGCTTGTGAGCTCCAGAAAGCTGACATGTACATCTTGGCTGCTGGCCTTTTTGGCCGGAGGCAAGAAGGGACTAGTGTGTGTTTGCTGAAAGCCTGTCTGTTCAGAGCCAGCCAGCAAGGCAGCTCACTGGGCATGGCAATGTGGACACAAGCTGTTTCAAAACCTGTGCTTCCTGACTGACGTCACGAGTAGCTCTGCGGCCGCTGCAAGGGCCCAGGAGCCGTGAGGAGGATGGCTGAGCCAACACAGGGAGTCTTTCTGTTCTGATGGTGGGCACATCCTCCTCTCAGTGACAAGAGGCACACTAGAACTTGGTTGGAGGCTCAGAGCACAAGGTCTGCTGCCATTCTCCAAGGTGTTGCAGCCACTGTCATGAGAGTCTCCTCCTGGCTGTAAATCAGCCATGAGTCTGTCAATGCTTACTTGCCTCCTGTTGACTTTCCTGTAAAAAGGAGTGGTGGCACAGCTGTGTCAGGGTAGTGATTAGAGTCCTTGGAGGTTTCACGCTGCTATGTAAAGCCCTTGGCTTTGAGCCCATGCTCCTGGCTGTGTGCTTGGTGATGGTGCTGTAAAACCCAGTTGCACTGTTTCTTTTCCTAGAAAAACATGCACCTTTAGGTCTCCCTGGCTTGTCATGGATGAAGTCCTTAAGTGCCACTGTTACTGACACAGTCAGCAGCTAACACTCTTGCAAAGCCATTAAGGTTGCTTGAGGTCAAAGAGGAAAAAGTACTCAGGAAGGAGAAATACCCCAAAAAAGGACTACCTGCATGTGAGCAATGATTTCTGGTATTGGATTTTGTGCTAGGCTTTAAACTGCAAGGGTGTTTGCCTTGTGGCCCAAGATGGAAAGGAGAGGACAAACAGATGAGAGATGCTCTCAGAGCCACATAAAATAACGTAGCTATTGTGTGGCAGATACTTTAGCCAAACTAATACAAGGAGTTACAAAAAAAAAATAAAAGGAAATGTTTGAAATGGGTGCAGATTTAGCATTGAGTCATGTTTTGCCATAGGTCAGGGCAAATAGTTGTTAAGGATTGCACATATGTGTGTGGTACATACACAGGTACAGCAGTGTGCCCAGGTGACCAAGAAGGCTGATGGCAGCCTGGCCTGTATCAGAAATGGTGTGACCAACAGGAGCAGCGCTGTGATTCTCCCCCTGTGCTCAGCACTGATGAGGCAGCACCTTGAATCCTGTGTTCAGTTTTGGGCTCCTCTCTACAAGAAAGACATTGAGGGGCTGGAGTGGGTCCAGAGAAGGAAAATTAAGCTGGTGAAGGGAAGGGTCTGGTGCATGACTGTGATGAGGAGCAGCTGAGGGAGTTGGGTTTGTTCAGCCCAGAGAAAAGGAGGCTCCAAAGGGGGATCTTACTGCTCTCTGCAGATACCTGACAGGAGAATGTAGCAATGTGGGCGCCAGTCTCTTCTCCCAAGTAACAAAGAACAGGACAAGAGGAAATGGCCTCAGGTTGTGCTAGGGGAGGTTTAAATTGGATATTAGGAAAAATGTCTTCACTAAAAGGGTAGTCAGGCATTGGAACAGACTGCCCAGGGAAGTGGTGGAATCCCCATTCCTGGAAGTGTGCAAAAACCATGTAGATATGGCACCTGGGAACATGGTTGAATGGTGGGCTTGGCAGTGCTGGTTCAACAGTTTGACTTAATGATCTTAGAAATCATTTTCAGCCTTAACTATTCTATGATCCAGTGATTGCCTGGTATCTGGGATGATCTCTCTTTTTGTGAATTAAGTGTTGCGTTTGTACACATCCTCCACTTTCTCTTGCTGTCCTGAAGAAAGAGGGACCAGTCTTATCTCCTCAGTCATGAAAAGGGTCCTTGATTGGCAGGAGAAGATGGTCCCATTAAGTACCTGTGGTACCTGGCACTGCTTGGCCTGACTTCTCTCAACTAGGCTAGCAGGACACTTGCTGGCTCAGCTTTGGCACAGGACGTGTCTGTGAAGAGGATGGATATTTTTCCTTAAACAGTGTTCCTGTTCAGTAATGGTGCAGAAAGGAGTCTTCCTTCTGCCTTTAAAATATTTCTGGCCTCTCAGCCTATACTAAAGCTTATCAGCTCAACAGGAGGAGATGAGAACTCTCCCTTGTAGAAAACTTATCTCTGCCTCCTGGCTGTGTAAATAGCTGGTGTGGTCAGGTTATTCATAAGCAGCTACTTCAGATCCTCTTACTAGCTAGGGATGAAACACCATGTATTACTGTGGTAGAAGTCATAATGAGAGAAATTGCCTCACTTGTTCCAGCTGGAGGAATTTGGGGTTTTGGCTAACACACTTTGGATGTGGAGGCTAATTAACCTAATTATGCATTTATAGAATCATAGAATGACTTGTGTTGGAAGGGGCCTTAAAGATCATCTCCTTCCAACCCCCTTGTCATGGGCAGAGATGCCTTTTTATGTCTTCACTTCTTAAATTAAAACTCCCTGGTAATAGAGTTGCAGTCAGCTTTGCATTTTAGAAATAGATGAAAATGCAACTGAATGTATGTAACTGAGGGTCACAACCTGGCTATTTGTTGGTGGGACCAATACTTTCCTAGCAGCTAAATCTAAATAGATCAGCTCCTCTTGAGGTTTGTCCAGCTCTTTCCCAAGTCAGGGGTCCTCTGATACACTGTCTTTTGAGATCTAAATAAGAAAACCTGTTATTCTGCAATTTACAAACAGAAGGAATAGCAGGTTTTAGGAGCTTTTTTTGCTGAATTCCTCTGGAAAAAGGGAAAAAGAGATTACATAGGAGATCTTTAAAAGTACTCAAGGAGACACAAAATTTGTTCTGCATTAATGTTCAAGATCTAACTGGGAACTTTTGAAACTCTGTCCCTCTTGAAATTTTGATTGACTTGGGTGCTTGCAGTCTATCTGCTGTGCCTACCCTGAGTGTGCAGTATTCATTAGTATATTGAGCCTTTTCTTTTCCTCGTTGGGAAGCCACAAGGGGTTGGAACAACACCGTTTTTATGACTGAGGCTTCCCGTTATGGTTCCTCTGTGGCAGCAGTTGGTAAAAAACAAAGACCTTTCTGCCTGTCCTAAGATTGGCACCAGCTAAGTAGTTGCTAGAGAGTGGCATCACTTCTGTCTAGCCCTCCTTTCCCTCTCCAACTTTTTTATATCTTTAGTTTTCAAAGGAGGCATGACATTGTGCACTATCTTATTAGTTCCCCTTGACACCTCTAACATCTGAACCTGAAAGCTGGCCCACTCTAGTGCTCTGCTCCATGGAAAAACTACTCACGCTGGCAGCAGTCTGCAGGACAGTAACTCCCCAGCACAAGTGCCCTTGCCCACCCAGGTAGAGATGGTGGAAGGATGCCTGGGGATGCCAGTGAAAGGAAGGAGAATCAGGATCTTTGTGGCAAGGAGGATGGGATGGTGCCAGCACCTTTCTAGGACACTGACTAGTGTTGCTTCTCTTACAACAACATTCCTAACCCGTGTTTGAACGGAGACCTAGGAAGTGTTTGAATGGGGTTTTACTAACAAGAAGTGTAAACAACATTGTCAGCAAGATGTGGCTGGTACATGATCTAGGCTTTAGGAGCAGGGACTAGAATAAGGTGACACAGGTATTTCTAAATAATTATCTATGTTTACTTAGGAAACTACTTGCATATACTCCCTCCCCCAGTACATGTAGGTGAAATTTCACCTCTGGAATCTGATACTGGTGCATAAATTTCACCTCCCTCCTAAGTGCTCCCCCTATTTCACATCATAATTTGTTGCTCTATTCTGTTAAGTCCCAGGTCTTAAATTTTCCTCTTGGTTTTTAAACAGGATGTTAAAATACATACTTTTCACTGCTGCTTTTAATGCCATTAGGAGGAGATTGTCACAGGATAACGTGGATATATTAGAAACTGTTGAATTACTGCATAGCATTTAGAGGATGAAAACCTGTACAATATTATTTATTGCTTTTTAAAAAGAAAACGTAGGTATTTATGGTTCCTTCCTTCTCGACAAAGCTGCGTTTACTGATTCCAGTTATTTCCTTGACCTGTCTGTACAATGTAACGAGGCAGAGCAAGAATATAGTGCTGTGTCTAAACAACAGTGCTATATCCAGAAAGGGCTTTGTTACTACCTCAGCCCCTTTAACACATTCTATGATCACACAGGATGCATTTGTGCTTCCTCTTTTTATTAACCTTTGCTTTGTCCTCCTGTTCTTGGTTTTGCTCCCACACATTAGTGTGGCTATATTTGGAGGTGAGATAAATTAAATCTTTGGAAACCTAATAAGAGTTTGATCTATGAAGACTGCACAGAGAGGGGCAAAAAGAACAGCTTGTGCCACTTTCCTGCACAGGAATGCTGCATACATCACGGGAAACCATCCGCGTGGGTGGAATGCTTTAGCTTGTTTGTCAACGTGAAATGTTTTGAATAGTGTCATTGAATATAGCAAAATCCTTATTTTCTAAGGCCAGATAATCCCTTGTGTTTTCTTAAACAATACACTAAAATGGTCCTTTTTTGGCAGACAAAGACAATAAAGCAGGACTCATTACTGTAGTCCTGCAACAGCAAACAATTGTATGTAGGAGTGCAGTGGAGGCAAAAACGTGGGTTACAGAGGACTTAGATGAATACTTAAAACCAGCTCTGAAAGTGGCCCAGTTACACTATAGATTGTTTCAACCTGTAACCTTATGCACCTGCATACAGGAAGAACACAAAGCTAAGTTTTACGTGTTTTCAGGTTTGGCTTAGGAAAAATAATTTTAATTAGTTCAAAGCAAGCTGCCTTGAATTACCTCACATTGGCTGTGTGGACAGGAGGAGGGACAGAGGGCCAGAATGCAGATAGTCGGGGTGGAACAGGTGATACATATATGAAAGCTTGTTACCTCGTGCATGCTCTTGCCTTGCAGTAAGTGAACTTGTTCCTATTAGCAAATCTGAGTCATTTTAAATCCCTAGGGGATGGAAAAAAGCTCGCTGTGTATTTCAGTAAATAGAGTACGCAACTTTCTTTGCCTGCAAAAACCCTTTTCCCTTTCTGGCTTAATTTCACCTGTTGGTTAGTTGTACCACCAATATACATTCATTTCCAGAATTACTCCTTTGGCTCCCACTTCTGCAGTGTGATCCAGCTCATTATGAGGCAAAGAAGCAGGCTTAAGATGTTAGTACTTGACTGTCTGGTATTCCCTGGTTGTTGTTCCAAAAGGGTATGTTTGGGCAGGCTCGTTTTGCAGCATGTTTGGCACAGAACTGGTAAAACTGGGTGGCTGGAGTTTAGAAAACTTGGGAGGAGAGCATATATCTTATCCTATTCTGAATGTTCATCTTGTATAGATTAATTAAAGGCATAATCATGTGCTTACATGTTCATGTATTTACAGTGTCACTATTGGAAATAGCTGGTTCAGTCATCTATGAATACAGCCCTCCATGGAGATGCCAGGCAAGGTCAAGGCCTGGTCAAGCCACTCTGTAAATGAAAGCTACTGTGGGGCAAAATTCTGCTGCACTGCAAAGAATTCTTACAGTGAGGCTGTACTTACTGCAGTGGAACATTCCTGCTTGTTTTTAAACAGGCTTAGAGGAGGGTGCCACAATGGAAGATGTGTATTTGGCATCGGTGGAGACAGACCGAGGCGTGAAGGAACAGTTGCGGCTTTATGACACCAGGGGCCTGCAGGAGGGCGTGGAATTGCCCAAACACTATTTCTCTGTGGCTGACGGCTTCGTCCTGGTGTACGCCGTGACCAGCCTCGAAGCGTTCCAAAGAGTTGAACTGCTCAAAAAGGAGATCGATGTCTTCAGGGACAAAAAGGAGGTAAATGCCTGGATGGCTAAATGCTGCATCAGTGATAGGAAGTTAAGGTCGGAAAGCCCAGCTTTTGTTTCTGAAAATGTTGTCGTGTACAAAGGAAAATGAATGTACCCACAGCCTTGGGCAACCCAGCAAAAAGGAGGCCTTCACATGCCAGGGAAGCTTAATTCACATGCCATGCAGGTCATGCAAAAGAATGATTTTTTTTGTTTTCCTCCTTATTTCCTCTACTACAGCGAAAATTCAGTCAGCTGAATACACCAGCCAGGACACTTATGACTAATAAAACATATGGTCTACAGCAGAGCAGCTCATGTTTTTTTAGATATTGTACGGGAGAAGTCAAGTGCGTAGAATAATATAACGAAGGGCATTATCTTTGTTTGTTTTGTATTCATGTACTTGATGGCTTACAAACTAGTGTAATTGACAATGGGTCTCCCAGACATTAGTCAATTGGCAAAGCAGCTTTAATGTATTTTAACAACTATATTGAATCAATTCAATTGTGTGAAATGACTGCTCTATTTTCCCTTAGAAAGCAGCTAGTGTTTTCAGCTGACAGTGTTCCAGCTTAGCTAAACAAATATAACTTGCATGTGGCATTAGCATTACGGCTTTTCCTACAGTATCTATATTCTGAAGTGGTTTTCCCTGTTAAATGACTTTAGCCCACAGCTTTCCAAATGCCTGTTTTATGCTGTTTAAAAGGAAAAAAAGAAAAGCATGAAGAATAAATTGGATAATGGTAGGGAGAGACTTTGCAAAAATGTAACTTGTTTTATACTGACAGCACACAGGGTGGTGGAGGAAGGCAGGCCCAAGTTTGACGGCAGACGAATGTGCAGTCACAGGAGAGGTATGTTAGGTGGTAGGGCTGGTGTGAGCTGCAGCCTGTCACGTATATCAGGGATACAGGAGTCAAGCATAACTCCCCTGCAGGGCAAGGAAAGGTGGACAAGCAGGAAATTTTTCCCAGGCACTGTTTTCTGACGGCCCTGATTTGGTACTATACAGCATGTTGTAATGCAGAGAGGCGGTCACAGCCCTAACAGGATTTGCGTCCTGCTCGTCTGCATTACCTGTCAGAACTCTTCTCTCTCATTGCATGTAGGTATTTTCGAAAACAGCCAATTTCCTTATCCTTTTGGAGAGCTTAAAATTGTGATTTTGACTGGGGATAGTTTAAAAAGTGGTGGCCATAGTAAGATGGATAAAACAGTTTTCATTCCTGTGATTTCCATAAAAAATAGGCTTTAAGGTGTACAAGGTAAGATCAAGAGTTCACCTTAAGGTAAGCTGTTAATCAGCAGATTAATGATTCTATGATTTAAAGTCTGGGTTCTGCTAGAATGAATTCTTTACTGAATTGGGGATGTATCTCCACAAATGGAGCTTCTGAGCTGGGAGAACTTCAGCTCATTGAGTGGCACAGTCTCCTGTTGTGTGGCAGATGACAGAAAGCACTGCTGGCTGGTTCCTTGCCTTTGCTGGCTGTGGGGGCTCTCCAGCACGCACCTTAAAGCCTGGCCAAATTTTATACTAAATAGAGGTTTTGTTCTGTTATATTGACAGAGCTTTGCCATAGCTAAAATTCAGCTGGAGCATGCGGTAAATACACATGAAGATTGTAGCTTCTTTCAAAGCACTCACAGAGGGGGGAAAAAACCCCTAAGCAGCATTTTTCCAAACACCCTGGACTGCTGTAGAAAAGAAAGGAAGTCTCAGACCTCACAGGAACAGGACAAACATCTCCAGCTGGAAAGAAGCATAAGGCATTCTGGAGTTAGCCTGATGAACAGGAAAGAGCAAGCAGATGTGGCCACAGCAAACCCCACAAATCATCTGCAAGAGAGGACTTTATCACTTGATCTTTGTCAAACCACTAGTGTAGAGATGAAAACAGTTTGTCTAAGGACCTTGAACTAAAAATGTAGCCATGGGTTCCCCAAAGAGCTGGTGCTGGTAAAACATTTTTAGAAAATAGTTAACTTTAAATAAGGAGGAGCAGTATCTTCACGTGGCCAGCACTGCCTTTGGCACTTCCAAGAGCTGAAACTTCGTGTACTTACTGAGCTCAGCCCCCCTGGACTATGTGGGTGATACACAAGTCACTTGATGGATCCTTACAACTGCAGATCTGAGTTAATACTGCTGTGCTGTTCTCCTTAGCTAACCAGCTGCTCCTGAAACTGCTCCCCCGAGAATGCTGCTGGTGCTTATGTGCCCCTCCCAGCAGAGTGTCCCCTTCAGTCCTTCGGGTGGCTCTTGGTGCCTGGGGCTGGGCAGCTGGCAGGGCTGAGCTGGGACAGGGGGCCCCTAGCCCAGCCTGCCCGGACTGCTGGCATGGTTGGCTTTATTTATATTGCGGGATGGGGCTTAGGAAAGAAACAGTGGTGGCAAAACCCACACTGTGGGATCCAGGCTTTCTCTGCTGCTGTGCATTTTTTCATCTCTCAAGCATCTGCTACTGTGACCTACTCGGATATCATGCTCTTATCATTTGTCTAGGGCAGCTCAATTGCCAAGTAAGTGGAGAATAGGGCTGTTTAACTTTGGATCTCTTGGGTATTGTTTCCTTTCAAGCAATCATTGAGGACAGGGAGTGGGGTGGTGAGAAGGGGAAGTCCTGCATATCCTGATTAAAACAAACTTCCAACCCATAAGTAGATGATGAGGCTAATTCAAATTCCAGACCCCTATCTTTCAAACTACATGCAACTTACCTTGTGCCAGTGCTGAGTTACAGAACAAGTCTGAACTGTGTTTCTATTTCCCTGCTGTTTAAAAGGACTGTGACTGGCAGATGGTTTTAGTATAAAGCTCACCCTCTTGTTTGGTTTGTAGGTTGCAGTTATTGTCTTGGGAAACAAAACTGACCTCCTGGACCAAAGACAAGTGGAAACAGAAGCAGCACAGCAATGGGCAAGGGCCGAGAAAGTGAGACTCTGGGAAGTGACTGTGACAGATCGGAAAACACTGCTTGAACCCTTCACCTTCTTAGCTAGCAAGCTGTCCCAGTCCCAGAACAAATCAACATTTCCCTTGCCTGGAAGGAAGAGCAAAGGGAATAACTGTGAAAACTAGACTAGCTTAGCATTGTCTCCTGCTGCCAGGTCACAGTCTAAATCCCTTTTGTGCTATTTGCTCTTTGCAGTTTCACTTAAAGCAATAATATCATTCAGCAATAAAATCAGCAAGCTTATAGCTAAGAGGTATCCTTCCTTCTCACAGACTTGGCTTGAAAAAGCCGCTGGTGGTAAAAGCCTCAAAAAGCACTTTATGAGAGCAGTTATTTTGCAGCCAGGGTTATGGAGGAGGATACCTCCTCCTCCATAGATGGATAGCTCTCTAGCAGGGCTTTTACTATACCTGGATACAGCCATGTTGAGGGACAAATCAACAAGCTTACCAGTATATAATCCCCCTGCAGATCTATAGCCTTTAGTCACAAAAAGTATTTTCTGCAATAAAGCATTCAATTTGGAAAGGTGATATATTTTAAATGGGAACAGTTCTTTTACCTTGACCTTAAACAGGGCTACAGGGCTTTTTAATGCTGCAAGAGGCTGAGATCAGTGTCTTGCTGTAGGAGAAGGGTATGGAGCAGGACAAACAGTAACCAAATTTAGCCACTGATGTTCTGCTAGTCTCTGGAAGAAAAAAAATCCCCAATGAAATCATTAAAAAACCACCCCCCACATCTTTTGGGAAATACCCCAACATGAACCCTGTCAACAAAGTCTAGTAAGCAGTGCTTCTGGGTTAGGAATTCATTTGTAGAAACCAGAAAAGCTCTCAGAACACCCACTGATTGAACAACAACAACCTAAGGACAACATAGCTGTGGGTTTGTTATAGCATCGTCCACTACAAATCAGTCACATTCCCGTAGGTGGTAATTTTACTGAGAATTATATGGATTGATTTTGTATGCAGGAGTTATTGCTGGGCTCTGTTTAGGGCACGCTTACCTGGCTGCTCAGGCAAGCTGCAGCAATCCACCCTCCCTAGGCCAGATAACAACTGGTACAAAGTGTTGAATGACTCTGCAGCTGGGGGCTTAGGAGGGTAGGAGGCTGCCTTTTTGGAGACATCCCTGTGGCAAATGCCCAGAAATAACCTGTACGTGGTCTGGTTGCAGGAGCACAACTGCGTGTGCTGTCGTGTTTGGCAAACCTGCTTGCTGCAGGAATCTGCTGTCCCAGGCCAGCCTGGCAGTAAACTGAACAAAAGAGAATAGATAGAGCAACAGAATGAGCAGCTTTTCCCAGAGACAGGGGCCAGTTTTTGGCATCTAACAACCTGTACTAATTGATGCTAGCTTTTCTTTATATTTGAAGGCAAGAGCAGGGAGAGGGAGTGAAGTACCCAGCATTTTCCACTAAATTAATCCTCTTTTGAACAAATACTGAGAATTTCACAGTGAATCAGCAATACCACAAGCAATATTTGCACTGTCATATCATAACTGCTAAATAGTGTGCTTAATGATCACAATTAAGCTCATAGTATTGCTCTTCCTGAATACTGATTAATAAAGCCTGTCAGCATTACTAAAGTCTGTCAGCATTATTAATGTCAGAGCAGCAGTACACTTCACTGAAAATTAAGCAGGAATCCCTACCATTATAATGAAGGTAGACGAAACTCCTTATGTGCTTTGCTCAATATAGTTTGAATTGCTGTGGCCAACGGGTAAGATAAGAGAGCAATTATGAATGAGCAAGCTCTTGTAATGCCCTGCTAGGAACATACAATTGTTTCCATTGCAACACTGCAGCTGAGTAAGCACTATAACATGACCTCCCCCCACCTGGCCAGTAATAGTCATTGTCCCCAGCGATGCTGCAGCATGACACTCCCTCCTCACTCATTTCCTACTGAACACACGTGTACTCCAGGCTTCTCCCTACGCAGAAGGCTCCGTATCTGCCTGCATGCTTGGGAAGTGGAGGTGACTTCAGAGCAGCAGTGGCTCACCCCGCTGCTACCTCTTGCCAAGGAACGGGTCATGTTCCTCTTCTTCAGCTCTGCAGAACCTTCTTCTGGAAGGGACTTGAATCAATCAAAGTAAGTGAAGATGTCTACTAACACCACATCACTAAAGCTGACCCTAGAGTCAAGGGAGTGCAGGTTGACAAGTCAGAATGAACTTAAAAGGCCTGGAGATGGAAAGAATGGGGATGACTGGTTCCTGTCCATCTCTGCATGCTGCAGACTGAGTGCCAATTCCTCTGCCAAGGCTGATGTCACCTGTAGGCTGCCAGAGCTGTGCAGTGCCAGTGTAGCTTGCTCACTCAGTCCACTGGACTCCCAGGACTTGACAATGTTTCAAGACAGGCAAGAGAAACGTATCTTCTAAATGACTAAGGCCATTTTTCCAAATAGGCCACATAAAGGCAAACACATTTTCTTTGACTTGGCTAAATTTAGAGTTCAGATCATTCGAGGCATTCAGATAAAAAAAAAATCATCACCCACTGATTTCTTTCATGAACTTATTCTGATGTTTTTTCTAAGTATTAGTGTTTTACTGACAAGTGCTGGAAAATCTAGTGTCCCATCTGCAAATGATATGCACACAGTGGCTGGTACTGAGTAAAAATGAAACTTGCTGTAGTAGTTTTACATAGGGTTAGTAAGCAAAGTACAGAGTATAATGTAGTAGCTAATGGGCAGATCATGTATTTTGTTCTTACTGTTCCACTGACTCAAACCGTGTTCTAGGTCACTGGGCTCACTTACCTTCTGCAAAACTAGAGTCCCTTCATAAGACAATGGAGAAAAATTATTATAAAGAAGAAAAACGAATCAGTAAATGAAACCATCTTTCTCTGTTCCTCTAAAGCCTCTATCCTGCTGAATAATAAACACTGTATAAATCAGTCGCCCCATCAGTTCCAACAGTAATTTGACATGTTCCGGTGGGCACAAAGCAAGAAGCTGGCAAAAACCTACTAAGATTAAGCCATTTACTCTTTACTCAGTAGAGGAGAGGGAAAGATTACCAGAGATGCTCCTAGTGTGATGTAGTTATATACCAAACAGACAAACAGCTGAGGGAGCTCATACACCAAAACATGTACTGTTTCAAATGACAGCAGTTCAGCCGATGACGGTAAGGTGCTACTACCACAGCCACCCAGCAAAGAAAAGGACAGCTCTAATTCACAGATTACTTTGGATCAAGTTAGATTGACTTGGTACCTAGACAGGAAGAGAAACATGTCAATGAAATACGTACAGAATTTACTTTAAAGTACCAAACCAAATCCGAGAGCACAGATGACCACCCAGCACTCACAAGAATGTCGCAAGGTGAAGCACTTGCCATGTGAAAATGAATCTGTGCTTCCGGCCTTTACCTTAAGGGAGTGGCCAGAGATGTCATATCCACAACTAACTGCCCTGTTGCTACACACCTCCATGTAAACACTATGTCTCTAGGAGATGTTCACAGATAGTTAAAGGATCTACAGATACTCCTTTACGGTGTTGTCTGCTACCTTACCAGGACACGATTCCTTCTCTTCCAAGTGTGGATAGACCACTCCATCAGAAAAGCATTAAGACATTCTTTTCTTCCTTTTACTTCCTGCCTCTTTCCCTTCCAAAGAGCTTACATTTTCCTGGTTGTACTTTCAAACAACATGCCAGTCCTGCAGAGGCAGCGCTGTGAAAACTGAAGCTAAAATGTAACTGTGGTGGACTCTGTGGCAAGTTACCTCCTCATGGCCAGGTCCCTGCACAACGCTTAGTGAACAGTTGTGAAGGTCTTATGCTGTCATTCATATGGTTGTCTAGAACTGTCTTCCTAAAATAGCAGCAGTCAGTGCACTCACCTGCAGATCTCCCTTGTCCTTAACCACAGCATAAATCCTCCAAAAGTGTACAGATACACCATTCTAGCAACATGACAAAGCAAGGGACTAAGCAAGCAGATCTTTTCTTCTTCTGTTTTGTTTTTTTTTTAAACATCTTTTTATTAGCACAGTAACAAATGCAGACTTAAGTAGCCCACAACATACAACCAATCCACTGAGTGACTCCTATTCCACACCTTACAGTTAAACAGCTTAAGGTATTTCACTACAGGTTACCGTAAGTCCCGATTAAACCCTTTATTCTTTTCACAAAGATAGATTGGCTTATAAAATAATACATTAACTACTTCTCATTTCATATATGAGGCCATATATCCACCTCTCCATATCACAGATCATGAGATGACAGTCTTTAAAAAGGATTTGTTAAATACCAATGTGCCCTCCATAGGGAAAAACAATCCCAACATCTTTTTACAAAAAAAAAAAAAAGAAACTCAACCCAGAACAAAATAAATCCCTCAAACCCAAACAAAAAAAAGCAAAAACAGTGTGTAGAGTCTTGAAAGGACTTTTACATAAATGTCAATCTATGTACCTGTACAAAATTAAGCTGTTTTAATCTTTTACATATTGCAAGCAAACTGAAAACCAAAGAAGTCTAAGAAGTTTACATTCTTCTCGGTACTATATGTGAGCTAATATTGCTGAACTAATTACAGTCTTAAAGTATGCTATTCCAAATCCTAGCTGTCTACTGTAGCAAGATACCTTAAGTTACAACAACAAAATCTTAGGAAATAAAAGACTGAATAAAATCTGTTATAGAAATACCCTACTCTTTACCAGCACCCTCCCTCCCCCCACCCCTTCAAAATCATAAGCAGCTCTTTCCATCACAGACAAATAATGTAAGAGTTTGATGAAAATCCAATTTATGTAGCGTATCTTTTGGTCCATTGTCTGGCCATTCTGTCATGCTCTGCTCTGTTAGTCATATACTGAGTGGCAATGCTTCCAACCAGGGGATCAGCTGAAAAGGAAACACACCGCTTATTTCAGACAAGTTACCCAATAAAAACTTTTAAATAAAGTTGAAGTGTGAATTTCTTACAAGGCAAACACACAGGTAAGGTACACTGTAACAACCCAAACATGTTGAATTGGTGATCTGTATCTTCTCTGATTTTGTGTATTTATGGTGATGTACTAATCTGTAATTTAATAGAGTGAAATGCCAATAAAAAGACGTTTAAGACACAACAATCATATTTTGCATTACTGAGGGTTTTCACCAATTTATGCATTTCAGGTTTATTTTATTCCTTCTAAGGGTGCTTGAGATACTCATGCTGAGTGTACTTGTAACAATGTAAAGCCACCTTCTAGGAAAGATAAAATCTCAAGGAGGGGTTTAGTACAGCAAATTTAGTACACTGTGAAATCTGGCCTTTCTCTCCTCTTTAGACATATAAAAATGCAACCTGTAAAATGACTCTGGAAATGAAGACATATTCCTCTTAACTCGTGTGGACAGCGGGTGGGTTAGAGCAGCAGTGATGACCACTTGTGGCATAGCTGATCACTTCTTTTAAAGGGATGATGGAAAGTAAAAGGTCAACCTCCCTGTTTTCAGAACTGTTTGTGGCTCTTCAAGCTCTGGTACTGAGTTACCAGAGATAGCCCCACAGACCAGTGAAGACTGGGTTTGGAAGGGGAAGGAGTTTTCACGTGCAGGAGGATCGCTTGTTTCCCCACGGGTCAGCCTGAGGAGCAGTGAGCAGCAGGCTGGTAAAGTGTGTCTCCCCTTCAGCCCCTCTCTGACTGCCCTGGAGAGGGAAATGTGCTCCGCCGGAGGCATCAGCTCAGCTGGCCATACCGACGGAACGAGGCGGGCCACGTTATTTAGGTGCTGGGAGGAATGCGAGGCGGGAGGTGGACTTACCGGGGTTACAGTCTGTGAGGAGGGAGCAGATGGAGAGGAGAACTTTAGAAATGGTTAACGCTGGACTCCAGTTGTCTTTTAAAATGTCCAGGCAGATGACGCCTTGGCTGTTAATGTTACAGTGGTAGATCCTTGTCCGGAACGTTACCTGCAAGAGAGGGGTGTGAGCGGGTGTGCCGGGTGCCACAGGCTGCGGGGACGGACAGGACAGGACAGGACAGGACGGTTCCGAGCGAGAGAGCGAAGCAGCGCCCGGCGCCGGCCCAGCCGGGTCCCGGCCTCACCCACGCCGGGCTCCCCGCGCCGCCGCCGCCCTCTCGCGGCGGAAACAGAAACGAGCCGGATTTAGAACAAAATCGAGAAACAGCGCAGGAGGCAACTTCCACGGTCAACGCAAAACCCAGGTTGTGGTGGGTTTAATTTTTTTTCCACTTTTTTATTTTCTTTTTTTAAATTAATTTTTGTCTTTTTGTTCCTAGTGACAAAAGGGCCCAGGGCCTTAACACCAGCATTTTTCTCTTTCTGGACTCCCAAGGATTTGTAAAATTCTCCACGCAGGCCAAGGCACTTGGAAACACTGCTTTCATCATTTCTGAAGAGGCTCAGCAGTAGGGGAAGTTATTTAGATTTACTTGTTTTCATGACCGAGCTAGGCAGCTTGCCACAGAAGTTATCGAAACACAAGCACCAGCTGTTCTCAGAACACCACTGGACCTGCAGAGAGCCCTCACCCTGACTCACTGAACAGCGACAACAAATTCGATGCAATTTGCACGGATTAGGATCATGCACATGAATAAAGGCTGGTGGGTTCATGTCCTAAATCCTCAAAATTTGTCAGCTATCCACACCTAGAAATTTTATTGTCTCTTTATAGGTCACAGGAGTATTTGCAAAACACACTTGGTAATAAGTGTGCGGTACGACAAGAACACACTAGTGGCTTTCTCTCAAGATGGGATCAGCCCACACATAAAACTTGCCAGTCAGTCCTCATTTTTTCTACTGCCTTTCTGATGAAAAAAAAAAATTGCCTGTGACCCTCACTCTCACAAGCTCGGGGAGCAGGCATGGGGTGGGGTAACACAGCTACAGAAGCCTGGTGACGGGCATGTCCCCGGGCACTGAATCCATGCAGTGTTTCCAAGAATGCTCCCAATGCACAGAGCACATGGGCTATTTTTGGACTTGCAAAAGCGGTTACTTGTCACACAGGAGACACCCACACTGCATGCTTGGGGAGATTTTATGCTTTATTTCTTGTGAGCTGCTTGGATTTTGGATTAAAACAGGAAGCAAACAAAGGAAACCCCAAATCCCTGCACATTTGCACATTATGGGGGAAATAGCAAAATGACTGCAAGAGAGCAGAGATGTGTTACCCTCCCACACTTTCTGCAAAAAGCTGCCACTCCAAAACCAAGAACTCCTGATGCTTTCTGCCTAGGGAGCCTTAGAGGTATAGCAGACAAGAAACCTAAATGACCTTTGCTTCCCATGTCATCTAATCTTCAGAGGAAAGGCAGCAATTACTCCCTGCAGTCATGTGGAAGTCCACGTGCACCAGCCTGAGCAGAGGGCGGATCTGCCTCTGCTGTACCTGCCCCAACCCACACTGTTCAGGGCAAACCACGTTTGTGGCATTTGCAGTTGCTGGCAACGGCTCTGCCTTGGGTTCCTGAGCAGCCCAGCCCTGCTGCTTGCTCAGTATTTCTGAGTTTGACCCACACCTTTGGTCTCCTACCAAGAAGGTTTCTAACTGTAGGCAAGGTAACAATTTTGACAGCTTCCAGAAGGGGAAGCAAGGAGTATTTCCAAGTTGATACAATAAGGACCAAATTAACATAGGTCAATAGTTCTAATTTGTAAAGACACAAAGTTGTTAATCCTGATTCTCAGCACAAAAGCTAAATACTCTGTAGACAGCCTCTCAGTCCAGTTGACTGATAACTGATAACATAGCATGAATGCTGTTTTGTCTTAGAGAGTAAGATTTATTTTAAAATTATTTTTCATGAAGGAGGGTAAAGTGAAAATGAAAGAAGACTCCCATATAGTTGCAGAACAGGCTGGTTCCTTAACACACCTTAAGATATAATCCTTAAGGGATATATCCACAACACTAAAAACAGTTTTCTCCAGTTAGAGGAACTCTACCAAGCACTGTGAAAAAAATCTAAATTTGTTTTCACTTTAGCAGCAACCCAAAACTAGGATGGTGTTAGACACATGTAGTCCATCTGTTTGCCATTTACAATTTTTGCTGATGGCACAAAAGTTAGCAGTGCAGGGAAACCAAATTGAACTGGAAGAGGGAGAAACTGGAGGCCCACTTGAAAACAAACAAAAATATTTAAAGTAAATGCTCATTACACCCTAAAGAGGAAAAAAAGTCTCACATAAACCTAGTACATTCAGACCAAAATCAAAAGAAACTGAGTTACTTAGAAGGTAGTGAAGAGAACAGCATGTGGAATTGCAGAAAAATATAGTGTAATTGAACAATCCTTTGGAAATGTCCTACCTGAGATTACATTAATGCAGTAACTACCTGGAGTTAAGCATAGCTTTTGAAAAGACATAAAAGAAGCTAATCTCAACCTTACCCTGAAGTGATAGCAGAGGTTAATTTACACAAGCAGCAGAATAGGAGTGGGTGGAAGGAAGTGGTTAGAGGTTATTAATACAAATGATCAAAGCACACACACCAGGTCAACACAAGCTACTGTTTTCACCTCAGTAAATGAAATCTAACCCAACTATAATGTAACTCTTGGGAAAATGTCCATTGTAATAGTACAAACACTAAACCTCTTAAATTCTAATTATACTTGTTTATTGGATTCTCCTAAATCCAGGCACACCCAGCACGTGCCTGACTCATTTGCTATCTGAAACACAGGCAAGACCAAAGTACCACACAAAACAAGAAAACATAAAAACCAGAGAACGCATTAACACTAACATTTTCAAGGTGCTGTATAGAATGCTCAATTAAATGCAAAACAACTCCATTATACATATTTAGGACATGAAAGAGAGTATCCGTCCCTGTATCAGATTTCTCCCACTGAAGTTCCTTGTACCATGCAATGCATTTCCAAGTCAAATTTTAAGATCTTTCATTTCTCTAACCTCATGCACAGTAGTGCAGTCCCTCTTAATATCCTCAGAGGAATCCAAATATCACTTCTAGTATAGTCTTTCGGCTCTCCTACAGCAATATCCTCTCCAAAAACATTTACTCCAACATACTGAATCAAATCCTAAGCTGGAGCTAGACCCAGTCCTCAAAGCTACACCTGTATATCCTTCATCACACATCTCCAAGATGCTCATCAACCACACAGCATTTGTCAGTGTTTATGCCTCAACACCTTCTCTCACACATATTCCTAAGGGCTTGGAAGCTTGCCAGGATAACCATTTTCACCTCATTTTATTTAAGAAAGTAAATCCTTTAACGACATTTCATTTTCAGGCTATGAAATGCATTCAACTACAGGCACTCCACCACTGGGCAGCCCACCACACAGGAACCATCTGCACAGGAGTTACCAGAGACTCATAGTGGTTTTCTTCCACTGGTCTTACAGGGCCTACCAAGGAAGATTCAAGGGCTACTAGTCTTCTTTCCTTACAGAGCTTTATCTTTTCAGAGATCGATGGCCTTTAAAATGACATTCTTCTCTATTTTAAAATTACTCTACTGTTCTGTGAGTGCTTATCATCAAAGTGATATACACTGGGTTTTGTTTCAACTAGCTCGTTTTTTATTTCTTGACCTGAAAGGCATTTATAGGAAGGCTACTGTAATTACATTAGCCTGCCACTTAAAAACGATCCACAGACAGTGTTTACTCACTACTGCAAGTAGTTGGACAACCTGAAATTAATAAAACAGCAGGAATAAAGCAGGAGAGATTTGATAATTATATTTTCCACATTACCATTGATTAACACTAGTGTAGATTTTAATACAGGAGCAGCTTTGGTTCTCAAAGAAAGGTTCTTCATTTCAACCTGAAGTGGCCAAGTAGAAAGTGTGTTCTATTACAGCACCACCATGCTTTCTCCTATATAACCATCTCAATGAGACTGAAGCTACATGTATTTAACTTCCATGAATACATGTGGTTTGTAAACCAACTTGGATTTTGTTAGACAAAAGACTCCATTTAAATCAAACTGCTACAATACAGTGAATTGCCACTAAACTTGTCTTTTAAGGCCTCAGTAAGTGGTGCCTATCTGTTTGGTGTTTTAATCCCTTCCTTCTTTTCATCTGGGTGAAGGTTTATATCCAAAAATAAAGGCAAAAGGATCTCAGTCAGGAGCACCAAGCAGAAAGCAGGGCTGAGCTGGAATGACATAAGTGTTTATTTGGCTCTGCATCAGGGAGCTTGGCATATAGGGGCTGTCTCAGTAGCTCTGGAAGTTGCAGTATGGTCTTGCAAGGCATCCTACATGACTCTCGAAGAAGCAAGGTGGGAACACATCTGAGAGCAAAGGCTGCAACTCTGGCTGGGGCATTTGAGCCATCAAACAGCCAGAAACTCCCACCAACACACAGGGAAGGGAGGGGGGGCCAATAATGCAGAAAAATGGAAGCTTGCCATGGCAAGGACCTGTAGGAAGAGACTTTTCCCCAAAGACTGAGGCGTTCCTGCAGAATCACTTTGCTGCTCTGAGATTGGAAACACCCACCATATCAGAAAAAAAACACTAAAGCCAAATAAGGCAGTCCTGGGAGTAACAGGAAAGGACTCTGGAGCATGGGTAGTTTTTTCATCAGTCCTCCTGGTCAAAGGGAAAGAGTTCAGAAGGGCTAGTCAAATCTATCAAACCAACAAATGATTATGAGACTGGTGCCACAGCCAGGGGTTTGGCTACTGAGACCATGGAATTTGCTTTAGGTAAACCGGGCCTGCCCGGTGCTGATGGGATGCATCTGTCAGAGAAGGGGAAAGTGCCTGCATGGATGAACAAAAAGCTCCGGGACAAACTAAAGCACACAAAGGAACTCCACAGAAAGTGGAAGCAAGGACAGGTAGCCTAGGAGGAACAGAGAGAGTTGGGCCTGTGAACTCATGAAGTTCAACGAGGCCATGTGCCAGGTCCTTGCATGAGTCCAGAAGAGGGCCATCAAGACAATCAAAAGGCTGGAGCACCTCTCCTATGAAGAGAAGTCGAGAGTTGGGCTTGTTCAGCCCAGAGAAGAGAAGGTTCCAGAGAGACCTTAGAGCAGCCTTCCAACACCTAAAGGGGCCCACAGGAGAGCTGGAGAGGGACTTTTTACAAGGGCATGGACAAGGAGTCACAGCCTTAAAATGAAAAAGGGTTAATTTAGATGGGATATTAGGAGGAAATCCCTTATTGTGAGAGTGGTGAGGCACTGGAACAGGTTGCTAAGAAAATTTGTGGATGCTCTATCCCTGGAAATGTTCAAGACCATGTTGGATAGAGCTTTGAACAACATGGTCTAGGGGAAGGCATATCATCCTATAGTAAGGAGGTTGGAACAAGATGATCTTTAAAGCCCCTTCCAAACCAAACCATTCCAGGATTCTATGATGAGTCTGAACAAGCCTGGGCAGATAAATGCTTCTGACCTGTAGCATCAAAAGCAAAGGTGTAACAAAGTACACATGGAAATGCAAAAGATCCCTCTTTAAATGCTTACTGGGCTCACAACATAATAAATTGCATACAGTTGGTTGGAAAACAAATTATTCATCAAATTAAACAAAAACAAAACCCCACAAAAACAAAAACAAAAAACAAAACAAAAACAACAACAACAAAAAACCACAAACAAAAAAAAACCCAAACCCAAATTACTTTAAACTGAATTAAATTCTGACATGAGAACCATCTCTGTTGCCAGAGGATCTCCAAAAAGAGCTGGACAGATGTCAGCAGAAAAGCACTAGAGATGCCCCCAGGCAGACCACACTGCTTGTGAATTGGAGCTCTATCTTAGAGGTAGAATTTCAGGACCTGTTGGTACTACCAGAAACCCTGAAGTTATGTAAGCAAGAACAGGCAAACAGTTTCCTTATTTTGGCAAACTTGTATTACTTTTTCTTGTGTAAGCAATTAGCACTACTCTATTGAGATGCACTGATGGCCTGAAGTCCTTTCTGCTGCAGACTAGACCAAAGTCTGAAAGACGGTGCAGTCACTGGCATTTATCTCATCAATGAAACAACTTTTAAGCAGAAAGTTTAAACATGCACATAAATACTTTCAGATACAAGACAAACACCAAGTGTATACACAAGCACCTCTTGTAACCCAACGCTTTTCCTGTGGCCACATACTGGAACCACCAGATAACATTCACTTGCACTGGTATTTGCCTTAAAGCACTGGAACACAACAACACTGGAATGTAAGAGCTTCACAAATACAACACACCTAAAGAAAGTTTGTTACTGTACAACTAAGTGAACAACACAAGTGTCCAATGAAACCAAAAAATTAAATACTACTTTGGTGGCCAAAACACATGTAACTTATGCTTATAGTACCCGAGCTGCTTGAGAAGTATTTGTAGCATTTCTCCTCTTCTCAAGTTTATTTACTTCTCAGTCCTGTCCCAATGCTTGCACTAAATGCTTAGGACTTCTTATAAACATAAGCAGGAAGAAAGAAAACAAGCTCTAAAATATTTATCAAGAGGACTGGAAAAGCTGTTAACATTAGCTAATAGAAACTCCTGTAATGTCTAAAATGAGCTTAAGTTTGTTCTTAAGAAGAGTGGATTTCAAATGGGCTGTGTTCCATTAACACTGCATGCTATTCATGTTTAGCACTCATGACTTAAGATGTTAGCTACAGGTCTCTTACCTTTGGAGGCTTGAAGGGATATTCTGGTGTAAATGTGATGTCAAGGAAGAAAACACCTCCCTCATAGACTGAACCTGGAGGTCCTAGAATGGTTGATCTCCATTCATAGATGTTATCACCTTTGGGGCCAGCACTAAGAGATAAAAAGCAAAATAATTTAGAAATACTACCACAGCTCAAACATGGCTTTTTACATTCTTCAAGTATGATATGGAAGAAATATTTCAGAGTTACTCTTCAGACACCACCTAAAATAGAAACAGGGATTAAAAGAAGATTGAATACTTTCAAACACTTATATCATACCTGAACTTATCAGCGTTCTAGACTGTATAGCAAAGCTGAGAAACTAGAGGTGGGGTACGGTTTCCATCCCCTTTCTCTTGACAGTTAGAAGAGCACCATTGCCCAATACTACTCCTAAACATACTACACTATCAATACAATACAAGAGCTATGTTTCAAAGAACCATTTCCTGCTGTATTTCAGAAATGGCTCTTCCATCCCTGTCGTAATAAAACTGTACCACATTAAAAACTATACTAAACAAATTAAGGATTTATGTTAATTTTATTAATCTTGTGTGTTCTTTAAAATTAAAATTAAAATATACCCTGCATTATTGTTAAACAAAGGCTCATAGTATAATTGAAGGAAGCCAAATTAATGATGACACTCTGAAATGTCAAAATTTTCTACACTTTTATCATTTTGCTGGATGGATTTCTAAGATAAGGCTACATGATCTTACCTTGTTGACATTGCTTGTATTGTGGAGCTGCTTTTTTTAGGGGGAATTGAAATTAAGACAGCACTTTCTCAAATTATCTGGGTTTATTTGAGGCTGCCTAACCTGCCAGCAGCTCACTATGAGCAGTAAAAACCAAAGGTGTTGCAGAGATCAAATGTCTGCTTGGTAAAATTAGTTTTACTGATATCCTCGGACACTTGTACTTGGTAGTGTGCTATATGTCACTAAGTATTTCTAAGTGCAGCTAAACCTAGAAAGCCACTAATGGTATAGGACTCCTTTTTTGCCTCTTCCCTTCTGTACTGCTCTGGTAGTATTTTATTTGTAAGATGCCAGAGCTGGAAAAACCTTCTGCACAACGGGAGGTGCTGACACAGCTTTTTCCTTCATGGATGTACCATGGCTTCAGAAATCTCTTCTCCCCTTGCTCTGAAGGGGATGGATCTTAACATTCCTAATACAATGAAAACTAGCCTTGCTCTTCTTTCCTCCTTCTTTTAACAAGGCTCCTCTAAGACAGAAAGTAAAAAACAGGCTCTTTTCATATTATAATAAACACAGAGCAGTATTACTTCAGAGGGAAGGCAATATAATAAATTCAATATACACATGACAATATGCATTTGATTAACATTCAGGAAACCAGATTAATCACTAAGTGTTAATAACAATGTTACAAACAGAAATACAATTGCAAGAACATAAACTGTCAAAATAACAACAGTGATCAGACACATTTATTTTCCCTGCTCTTCCCAGTACTGGTGATCATGTTGACAGCAGGGGAATCAGGAAAGGGAATTAATTATGTAATCAAACTTAACTTTTTTTCCCCCCAGATTAACCTAATAATAAAATTTCACTATATGTTGGTGCTAGATAATTCAACAATCATGAAGTTATGACTAAAAGCGTGCTTCTAGAGAAAGTAAAGCATGTAAGAAAGCAGTAAAGAAAGACAGATTCTCTGCAAATGATGCAACAGCCACAAGGGAAAGATTTTTCTCTCCAGAACACAAAACCCCACACAGCTCAAGATCAGTATTAAATTAAAGTAAAAGCCATTCCATCCTGGCATCCCACTCCACCCTAATGACTTGTCTGTCCTATGCAGGTCCATATATTTGGGCACTCAGTACTCTCCAGCTACCACTTGTGCATTAGACTGGAAAAGTGTTGTATTTCGACAGGAAAGACACCAACTTAACTGTGCAAACTTACTGAAAAGGACTCTCTGGGGCACCCTTAGCCACCGCTCCAAGGAATCACCTCTTTATGTACCTGTTAGCAACCTACTGACATGCTGTCATTACTGCAAGTTGCGCCGGCAATCATCCCTCCCTCCCTCCCTCCCCTAAAGGTGGAGCTACCGAACGGGAACAAGTACTGGAACTTCGTTAGCACCGATTTACTGCTGGAATTTAGATCACCAGAACTGCCGGCGGAGAGCTCTTCAGCACTCAAGAAATGCAATGTGCGATTAGTACTGAATACAGCCCTCTGAACCGATGAGAAATATTTCAACATTTCACATTTCCAGCTTCAGCCCAAAGGACTGTCAATAAAAAAATTCCATAGACTTAAAAAAACATTATAATTACTAATAGTCTTAGAAATCTCTTGTATCCTATTAGGTTTCCAATTAGACCTATCACTGCATGCAAGTAATATACTGCCATATTAAGAGTGCAACATCTTTGTAAGACATCAGTAGGCTTTAACAATGATGTGCTAAGCTTTTCATAATTCAATTAACAGAGTAAAAGAGCTGTGCATTTCCAACTTTAACACATTAACATTGATTTCTTATAAAAGACTGAAAGAGGAAGATGCAAGTCAGCTTCAGGTATGATACTGCTTAGATTTAACTTCGGATTAATAATATGAAACAGCTCATGAAGGCCTAGTGCATAACAGATAAGTAACAATACTTGTCCACAGTGTAAGAACAGTTGCATTAACTTTTGGTGGAGATATGGAAACTGTCAAAGGCTAAAGATTACATTCTTTGTTTAAAATCCTTGCAATTATCTGCTTAAAAAAGAAATTCACTGATGCATGGACACAGGGCTCACTGGCACAGCTGTCACCTTGCCTGATATGCATCACCACTGCTCAAATTAAGTGTCTAGATCTACTAATACAACACTTTGAAGCTGTCCAACATATGACCACTAAGAAGACAATTTCAACCAATTAAATAGAAATTGTTTCCACTGCAAGACGAGAGTATGTGAGCAACAACTTTCTGTATTAACTCAGCAGCCCACAACCTCTTCACTTCCAAAGAAAGAAATGAATAAAAGACCAGCAATTCAGAGTGAAAAATGACATGTGAAAGAGAATTGAAAAGATCCCAGCCCATTATTACCCTATCAAGGAGCATGTGTTACACTGCAGTGCAACTGAGATCTCTCTCGAAGAAAACAGCGACATACTCAGTGAAGATGCACTACACTCGCTGTAAGAACTGACCCTGATTGTCCCCAGTGATGCTGGCTTATCCCTCAGACAGATGTTATAACAGAAACACTCCTTGGGAAACCTCCCAGAGCCAAGGTATTGTTCAAAATATCTAATTTTCGAAGTCTAGAAGCAGGAATATGAAAGGCATTACCCCCTGGTAGATGCAGGGCAGAGAGAAAGTCTCAGCACAAGTCAGACCAAGCTCAAAGTCCTGCACGGGTCAAGTCCTAATCAGCCCTGTGCCACTTTGGAAAAACCTGATCTTGCTCTGCCTCTCCTTGCTGGCAGGTGCCATATTCTTTCCCAACTTAAAAATCCAACAGGTAAATTAGAAATGCCTGGAGCAGAGGCTGGGGAGCAGAACGATGCCTAGGCAAATTAGCTGCAGATACCTTGCACTACTTAACAACTGTAAGCACAGAAGTCTCTCAGAGATTCAATGATCATGGACACACACAGGCACACCCTTTCACATGTGGAAAAAGCCGAAATGACGGACAGTCTACAAGAACACACAGCCTGTGACTTTTTTGTATTAAACCAGCATAACCTCCATCGCAGATCTGCAATGCATGATACCACCCTGATATTTAGCCCACGCAAACTCAGCTTCCTCCTCTGCCCTGGCACCCTGGGCAAATCACTCAAAATATCCCTATGCCACGGATGGAAGGCAGGACTTCTTGGTGTTCACCACATACAGCTAATGTATGAAAATCCCCGGGAACACAGTGACGGTACTTTCCAGGAGAATGACTCAGGAAGAGCCCATTGTTTATGTAAGTGCGAGCTCATTTGGAAACTACCTGGTCCTTTCTAGGAGCTGACCAAACGATAATGCAAGTGCTTCCTTTAGTGAAAATTCTGGCAAATTGTTTAATTTCTCTTCTTTGAGATACAGAAGATACACAATAGCAGATCACTGCAGTGATAAATCAAAACAGTTGATGCTATAAACACTAGGTTAATACCCTGATAAAACAAAGCAGCACATATTTAGCAGAGTAGTTTAAAAGTGCCAGAGACTGCTATCTGTCAGGGAGATGAGAAGAAGGGCGATTCCATGGCATGATGAAAGAAATAACACCTAATGAAAATCTACAATATATTTCACTTAAAATTGCAAGTAACAAACCCATGAACTCATACACCCACTACTCCATATTCCTAGGAACTACTTTTGAGGCTATTTTGTCCTAAACATGAGGAGTCTGGTGCTAGTAGCTAAGCTGTTTTGAAGTTGCACACTTGGGGAAAATAAACATAAATTCTAAAAACACTGCAGACATGACCTTTTCCAAGTGACACAGCTCAAATCAGAAAGCAAACAACATACTAGCAGCACATGGGAATTTCAGGATGGCAGAGAATCTAATGATGTCCAAAGTAAAACTGCACCATTACAAACTGACAGCAACATCAATTTTTTTTTTTTTTTTTTTTTTTTTTTTTTTTTTTTTTTTTTTTTTGCTGCTGCTGCTGCTGCTTTGTTTTCTAGTAAGAAACAGTTAATGGCTGAACATGGAACATCTTAGATATGGACTTTTTAGACAGCTATAGGAAATAGCTGAATGTTAGAAGATCCCTTTTCTCCCTTTTCTTTCCTGCCCCCCTCCATTTTTTTTTTTTTTTTTTTTTTTCCCATCTCTAAAGATGTAAACCCGTAACACATTAGAAGTTTTTTATGTCAGGCAGGCTGCATATCATTCTCATACAAAGTTCTGTTGCACCTTGATTTTCCCGACTAACCCCCACCACTCCTGACCTGAGGGTAAATACACTTTCCTTTCTTGTAGCCCACCGGGTGGGTCCACCCTGAACTCACCCACTTATATTGTTAAGCTGAATCTGGTGGAGAGATCGAAAAAGCACCCCAGAAATACCGGATCACTGGGGGAGGGAGGTACCACCTTTACAAAGAAGTAGGACAGCTCATCCATCTTAGCCATTGAAAACAAACACCAAATCCCCCATTCAAAGACATTTTGCTCTACAGATCTTCAAGCAAGCTGTCTTAAAATGGGAGTGTTGAAGAACAGAGTGAAAACCAACAAAACAAAACGCAACTAATCTTTTGGCTCAAACGTCACTTCAAAACCCTCATTCTAATGCACAGTTCTAATTTTAGAAATAAATTGTCACCTTCTGCACATGCTTTAGCTACCAAAATCTATTATTAATATTATTATTTTTATTACTATAGCACTGAGACATTCCATTCATAGGCAGGACCGCACTATGCCAAGCCTGCTACAATACAATCCAAAGACCTGTGTACACAAATTACAAAGGTTTTTCAACTATAAAATAAGCATTAAAACATTATACGGTTATTAGGAAGAAATCCAAATAGCGAAAACAGAAACAGTTAAAAAGATACCCGGGGCCATCCATTCAATCGCTATTTTTTGGCCAAGTCGTTTAAAAGTGAGATGCCTCCCACTTTTTAAGTCAATGAATGGAAATTGAAGGAAAATAAAGGAAACAACAACAAAAAGAATATCAACCACCACCACAAAAACAAACAAACAAACAAACAAAAAACCCAACAAAAAACACACCAATCACAACACAAGAAAACAACTCCTGGGCAACCATGGCAAATTAAAGATAACATACTGAATTACTACGTGCCTACGTGAATCAGCAGCAATTTTTGCTGTCACTACACACAATCAAGCTGCTCCTCTGTGTTAACTTAAAAATGATGGATTGATATCAGGTGAAATTCCTGGAGGCTCAATGAGAGATAGAGGGAAAAGACAGCATGAGAAAAAGTTGCAGCTGGCTTTAGTTAAAACATAAGAAGAGAGCAAAGGAGGTAGAGAGGCAAGGGAGCAAAGATGGAACATAATAATGCTACAGCAATCCAAACATAAAATTTTGAAAATAGAACTTAATTCTCCTTCTAGTTCATGTTCAGGAATATGGTTCTCAAGTACAAAGCTGTAAATATTATTATTTTTTTTCTTGTAAGTCATTTGAAAGCATTGTGTTTTCTGTCTTCAGTTTAAAATGCAGTCACAATATTATTGCACAAGCCTAAGTGCCTTACAAATCCCACCACATTTCTAGAGTTAGAAATAATATCATTCCTCTCTTCATTTTCATGCAAAAATTTCTGGTTTAGCATCTGGGAAAGCTTTTCCCTTAAGTATCAGCCTAATGCAAAATTAGGAAGGTTTGAACAATGGCACAAAAGCTTAAACTCGAGGATAAACGGTGCAGTGAATTACTTTCTTACTAGGTTAAAAAAGGAACTAAATAACTAAATAGCTCTGATAATGGAGCTGATAAGGTGTAATGCAGGGATTTATGGAACTTCAAGGAAAATTGATCAGGGGGATTTCTTTGTGGGAAGAAAAAAAAATACTACTTTTTCCAATTTATATAACAAATACTTGGCAATAAGGTCACACAACAATCAGGAGTTACCACGGCCAAGATCTCATTCTTTTTCTATTACAATAGGAACAGAAATGCCATGGTGTACTTGCAAATTTAGGACTTTCACCTGAAATATTTCAGTCTCCGCAAAATATTACTTGAAGTTACTACTAAGCTACCTGGTGAAAAGGCCAATCCTCTTAAACAATTTCACTGTAGAGTTTGATTTTTAAACCAGGTTTCAAAGATTTAAAATAAAACCACAGTTTTGACCTCAGGGAGGTCAGGAGGAGATTTACGATATTCTCAGGAGTGTGCTGCAGCTCTATTTAGCTGAACAATAATCACTCCAACTTAGGAGCAAGTCCTTATAAAAAGGTTCAAGAGAAATTAATCCATTTAGCATTGCTCCCAAGACTGAAAATAAATCCAGCCTGCTCAGTTCTCCAGGATTTCAGTTTTTCTTTCCAGTGGCTTCTTTGTAGCCTTCTCTACTGCAAAGTACTGGACGTTTGTCCTACTACGTATATGTAGGAACATTTTCAGTTTTAAACATGACTGCAGAAAGGTTGTTCCTGTAAGTCTGAGATTTTAGTATGCATACTACAGAAATACAGAAAATGCCAGACTAAGTAATCAATCAAATTATTTTCATTGTATGCAAATATTTTTCTTTTCTCCTCATAGATTTAGTTTGAGGCCATGACCAAAAATTTAACAATTAAAATGCCCCATTTTAAATAAATTAAAATGTTACCTTAAATGTCCTATTAAATAATACCCTGTGTAAGAACCAATAAGACAGATTGGGAAAGAGTAACATAGAATCTGACCCAACTAACAATTAGCAATGTCTCATTTAAATGGTTGCTTTATGCATTTAAAAACAACAAGATGTGATTGTAGAATCTGTGGTCTGCCAACATAACCTTGTCTTATTTTTAAATCAGTTTCCTTCCTGCCATTTTTCTGTTGACTATCAAACTACCAACACGGGGACAGAAATTATTACACATCATCAGACCTCATCTCCAAATTATTTATGTATTTATAGAACAGAAGTGTAATTTACATTTGGTAAGCAAAACTAGGCAGTTTCACAAAAGCGCTCTTTCTGCAACTACACCATTTGGGGGGGGGCCTCTTCATATTCCAACAGCTTTTTGGAAATTGGTGTAGAAATATAAGTAGTGAACCTATTTATTTCTGTAATTTTAATGGTTGCATAAAGCAAGCATACCCTAAACTGGTTGCCTAGCATCAAATTGACAGACCTATAATTAAAGACAAACAAAAGACAATCAATACTACTAATAAATATGAAAGTTCTTGTGTCACTAATCTCAAATGTGGCATACTCCTGAAAAGAAAACAAATCTACTTCCTCCTGGCACTTACTGGGATATAGTAGGTTCTTCATACATGGAAAGGAAACTAAACCCTCTGACAACTAAACAGTTCAATAACATCTCCATCCCTTCTGTAAGCTCTAGAGGTGCTACACTGACTGGTAACAGAGCTCTTTCCTAAATACTGTGCTTTATCCATTAAGGAAAATAGAAATCTACTACAATTAACCTGCCATTCCAGAATGAAGCTGGATTTCTGTCTATCATGCCCATCCTCCTGTTCTCATCAGTGTGAGAATATAGAAGGTGATCGTACTAAGCAGATAAAACCCCCCAGTACATCATAAATATTTAGAAGCCCTGCAGTACATAAATTGTAATAAATTTGAACCCATATTATCTAGAGGCTTTTGTCACTTTACAAGTCGCTTGCCCTGTTAAGGAAAAAAATACAATAATAGAGGATCCCACCTATTTCATAAACCTACCTATCCAGCAACAAGCTAGCATAGTGGATTGTTTATTGACTTTATCATCCATTTGCTTTATTGATTTTATTATAATTCTGTAGATCAAGAAATGTATACCCTAAATAAGTTAAATTGAAAGGGCAACAGCAGCTACAAACCAGCTTGAAAAAAACTGCCCCAGAAAGTGAAAGATAATGTGTAACACTTGGCAAGATGCCTCTGCTATGCTGAAAATTGAAAGCAAACAAGACTATGGAGGTTCCTCAAACTATATAAGGACAAGGTACTTGAGGCTTCACCCAACTGCCTCCTTGAGCTAACTTGCTTACTTCCAAGGGAAGGAAAAGGGCTACTTGAAAGAGAGGAGTCAATACATTTCCAGACTAGAGGTACACTACTACCTCACTTGCACTGAATGGCGGGAATTCTGCTTAAAGTCTGTATTCAGAAGAGATGAAGTAGTATTTTAAGATCACTAGTTTATATGCAACTTTTAGGTTTTCAAGAGAACATATCCTAAGGGAAAGAAACCTGCTCCTGTACTACATACACCTAAACTGATTTACCTGTCCCATCATCTACCTACCTACCAACCAACTTGCACTAAAAACATGCTACAAATTAGAACAATCCATCAGCCAATCGACAAAGAGATGCCTGATAGGTAGAATCAACATCACTTAACCACAGAAACAGGCCATCCCATTATCTTGGCTTCACATCTTTATATTGCCTCCCATCAGCATACCAGCGCTGATATCGATAACATTATGTTGCTGAACAAAATATTATATGTCTTGAAGGACATATCTTAAAGATACATGAAAGACAGAAAGTAAAAAAGACTAATCTCGATGTCTTCCCTTTCTCCTCTACCTACATTAAACCTTTCCTTGCCACTCACTAAATAAATCAAGATCACTGCATTTGAATGAACCTATTTCACTGCCAACAGCAAAATTACACAAACCAGCAAGTAACAGCTCAGAATTCAGTTACTCTTCTCAAAACAACAACAAAGTATTCTCAATTATGCTGTACTACCCAGAGCAAATCTTTCTCAATTTTCACAGTTCTAAACTATCAAAATTACCTGGCAGAAAAGTAAAGTAATTTGAAAACACTGCCTCTGAGTGTAGAAACTCTGGCATGCACAGACTAGAAACAGAAATCTAAGATGAGAGTTTGCTTTAAGTAAAACAAGATTACCTACACTGTAATACAGCAAAGCTGCCAGCTAACCACATAGCAGCCACTAAAAATTGTTTATATACCCCTGAAACTTGTTCCCATTAATAACACGAGCCAGTCACAATAGCTAGCCAACATTTACTGCAGGAGATACAAATATATCAAAGCTGCTTAGAGGGAAAAACCTTTAAAAAAACCCCAAAAATCTATTAAGAGATTTAATAAGAAAATAGAACTTTGATTTTTCTACAGCAGATTCATATGCATCAGGATAGCCTAAACAGGCGTTTGCAGTGACTTTCCAAACTTTTGTATATTTTTTGGTTTTCAAAGTATTAGGAACATAAAATTTAATCCACATTAGGAGTCACAAGAAGACTAAACAGTGCTCTTATATAATGTATACAGTTTTGTGGCCAACTTGCATGCCTTAGCTTGAAGAACACATATAGCCCTTCACAAATTACCTTTTTATTCTCCAGAACCCTATTTGGCAATTGATACTAAGCAACTTCCCTGTGCAATGCAAAAAAACTCACACATGAATTTTGAACTTCCCAATACTTTTATTTCATGACCCTTTAATTTGGAAATGTCCAAATGTCCCAAATGTAAGAAAATATTAATGACAATGAAGCAATAGGCAATAATAGTTTCAAATCAGGTCATTATATCACTTATACCTTTTATAAAAAACATGCTACATTAACACAAGCCAACACTTGGTGTCTTCTCCTCCCTGATTTCCACCAAAGAGAGATGACTTGGCAACAGTTTAATAAACTAAAAGACAACTCCCATGTGTGGCAGTAAAGTTCTGCTGACAGAGGACCACGGCAGACAGGGAACAGGGAACAGCCAGTGAACACAAAAAAATCAGGCATCCTCCTCAACATCACTCCTGGTCCCACATGGCTTAGAAACTTGCTTCTTCAGCTGATCACTGACAGTTTAAACTAAATTTAAACTTTTCGGTGCCATTTAAAAAAAAAAAAAATCATGCTAAACTCACACTTTAATTACCTGAAACCGCTCATGTTAAATAATACTTCACGTATGTTGCCATGGAGGCTTTTCTAGTCATTAAAAAAGTAAGCCATTTTCCTTATAAACTTCTGGTGTAATCCAAGAAATTCACCAAAAAAAAAAAAAAAAAAAAAAAAAAAAAAAAAAAAAAGTCTAAAATACACATTTCTTCATTGGATGGCGGTAACATTTTAATTGGTAGTAGTTCTAGCAAGAAGTTTTCTATGGTAGAGGCAGAAGGAGAGCACACCTCACAGAAACACGCATCTTAGAGACAGAGAACAGCACACATTTTCTAACCTTTTAACCTCAGCATTGTTACAAGTTATACTTTGAAGCAACAGCGACAAGATTAGGCATATGTTTTGAGAGCTGAGCCTTGCTTTTGTTATGCTGTAACCATTTCCATAAATGCCGAGGAAAACTGCAAAACTGACATAGAGACAGATGAGCAGTTTGCACCTAATACTACACTATTAAGTTTTTGAACACAAACTGAAGATGTTGCTTCTAATTAGGCACAAATATGAAAACAGCGTAATAGCATGCAGTGGTACGGCAAAACCCCTGGGAGAACTGCCAGCCTTAACATCCATGCTTGATGCAATTTTATATACATAACAACATAAGAGAAATAAATCTCTCACTAGTTACAAATCACAGAGGTTCTGGGTATGAAGGTAGGGAAAAATCTCTCTGAACACAGAGAAAAGTGATTTGTTTCCAGTTACTCCATATCTATTCACTTTGATTTTTTCTTACTAAAAGGCATAGTAGTGAAATAAATATATTCAAACAGCAATACGTTTACAGTGTAATAATATTTACACTATGTTAGAAAATTTCTCATCCAGTCTAGACAACCCCACCTGAACTTTCAAGATAAAAAAATAAGCAGGTATTTCCTCATTAAAGTTTCTATGTCAAGACCTCATTTCAGAAAGGCCAGTAAATAAAATCTTAGCGTAGACACAAACTGCCTTCTTAACAAATTAGTGAGAATGGACAATTTCTAACGACAGCTGACATTCCTATAATTAAAAGCGACACTTTTTTTTTAATATATATATATTGGGTTTTTAATAAAATGTAGTAACAGGTTATGATGAACCAACTTTTTTTCCAATTAAGGTAAAATAGCTGAAAATAACTTCTGCTGAGCTTGTATTTGTCAGAAGAGCAGAACACATCACTCACAAAAAAAAAATCATCCCAATGACAGAATCATTAACAGATTAGAAACTAACCAGTGCTAATATGATATTTTTAATTCACTCTATATAAACATACACAAAAGTCATGCAACTTTCAAGCCATGAGTTAAGATACTACAAACCTGGAATCTGATCAGGGAGATTCAACCTTAACTACCGGAGTAAACACCAAAGTGAGTCCTTGTTTTGTGCTTTAAGGCTCAATTCTCTGAGAGACATATTAACTTGACAAAAATATAACAGAAAATACTTTTAGATGTCACTCTTAATAGTGGCTTTGTTATATATATATATATACACACATATGAGTGTGTCTTTCATACAGCACAAACATTTTTACAACGTGACTTACAAAGGTTTTTTATCTAAACACATTTCTCCTCCTATAAAACAATGTTGAAATAAAGTTCAGTTCACACATTAGTATACTAGAGATAGTATTACTGCAAAGATTTTGATCACAGGTCAAGCACAAATTTTATCTACTAGCTTATCAAAAGAAAAACAGAAGCACCAGGCTGATGCCCACCTAGCTTAACACCTCATATCTCACTGGCTTCCAGAGTCAAATGGGTCAGAGATGGGCATCAGAAGGTTTCTGCCAAGTCTTCTCTTTTCCTCTACCACAGCAACACCCTCAGTGGTAACTGCTTGAGCCTCAATAGCAGGCATCCCTGTTTTCCTTCTGAAATCAGTATTATGAGTAAGCTGCAGTAATTTTGCCCTCCATAGAAGCCTGAGACTTTTTGAGGCTTGCTTAATTCCTGCTTTTGGTAATGCAATACAGCATGGAACCCCTGTGCCCCATTTTGTTCTGTAAAAAGTGAACAAATTAAATTTCACTATTTTTTAGTCTCATTCCATATGCCTTTGTTCTTGTCTCAGAAGAGGGGAAAAAAACTTCCTCTCTATTTTCTCTTGAGATTAAAAAAATAAGGAAAAGACTCCCAGGGAAGGGGTCACACCACCACGTCTGATAGAGTTCAAGAAGTGCTTAGACAATACCGTTGGGCACATGGTGTGATCCTTGAGGACAGTGCTTCGCAGGGCCAGGAGTAGGACTTGATGATCCTTGTGGGTCCCTTCTAACTTCGCATGTCTTGTGATTCAATAAATGTTTGCTGGTTTGGTCTCCTGTTTTTTTTTGTTTTTTTTTTTTTTTTTTTTTTTTTTTTTTTGTTTTTTTTTTTTTTTTTGTTTTTTAAGGAAACAGTCCCTGTGTCTTCACATGAAAAGTGCTCATGTTTGTCTTTTAATAAATTCCATCTCTCCCCTCCACAATCCACTTCTCCAACACACTCTTTTAGATAGAGTGGACAGTATTCCAGAAGCTGATAGATGAGCCATTACTTTGTATGTATTTGAATTAAGCCTTTTTCTCGTTCACATGATCTTTTTTTGAAAATGGGAAAACTTATCACCATAGGTGATAATGCCCCTGGTAAGGTTCTTTCTCCACTTCAAAGTTAAGATCTATCCTCATTGTTAAAGATCTATCATGTAAGCAAACATTTGTCAAGTCTCTTCCTAAAAGTACTTCTCTATCAGCCTGGGCTAGCTGAAATCAACGACAAAAATTCCATCAAGTTCAAGAGAACTAATTCTTATGCAATGCAGGGCAAAGATATCTCTTGGGAATCCAGCACAGCCCCCACCTGCCACCAAAGCCAGCAGCAACTGCAAAAGCCAGATCACTGCAAAGCACTTGGATTAGGGGGGTTGCTTCATCACACTTAGTCCAGTCAGTAATAATGGCATTCCTAATTCCCACTGTCAGTAAAGAACACTTTTGAAAGCATCCTTGTTGCATCTGCATCCCATGGAAAGACAAAATACTGTATTTTTTTTGGAGGAGTAAAATCTAAAAGTTTGTTAGCAATCAATGCTGCTGCTTAGCATCTTCAAAACAAGAAACAAGCATTGCTTCTGTCATTAAACTGAGAGTAGTTTATAGATAATTACAGAAGAGCAGAACCTTATAAGGAGAGCACAAAGCTTTGCAGAGAGCTGAACTCCTCTACAGGTTCTTTTGTTTAAAGACACATTATTTAGTCAAGTTACCTTTCCTACACTCCCAGTATGAGAATTTGGAGGCCAGGAATGTTTTGACTAAAGCCTAGGTATTTCTAATTTCTATTAGTCTTTGCTCAACTACCTTTTTCTTTTCTCTCTGAATCTACAGATGTGGGTTTGTGTTGGGTTTTTCTGTTATGTGGTTTTGGGTTCTTTTGGAGGAGTGTGTTTGTTTTTTGTTGGTTTTGGGGTTTTTATAATAAATCTTCAGCGTATCAAGCTATTTCTCCTCCCTAGCCCCAACATATAGAAACTGTGTAGTTTAAAGTCCTGCTGAGATTTGCAGGCTTAAATGTCAACTATAATAGTCTAGCCTTTTAACATCTTCCTTCACTCCTGATATTTTTCCACTCTGTGGAATTAATTCTGTAACCTGAAGTGCCACTTACTAAAAAGGCAAGCCTTGGTAAAGAGCTTGCTACCATCATCACTTCCTTTACAGAAATATAGTGATTTCACTCATTACAGCACACTCAAGTTTAATCACTACTGTGGCTTCTGCTCTGCGTAGTTATTAATCATTCATAAGTCTTTAGATTCTATTGCTCACTTTGTAGGCCATTTCCGTAGGCATTCCCTTGCAACCTGATGCATAAAAGGCATTTCTGAGATGACCTGATATGGAAAGGGATGTGGAAAAGGAGCATGAAAAGGGATGAAGTCAGTACAGGAGGAGGATTTCTGGTCCCAAAGAGATAGAAGACAGGTGTGCACATGTGTATTCAGAAGAAGGGAAAAAACACTCTTTGTGCAAGCAGGGATTGGACAAAGATCTCAATGTATTGGTCAGAATTAAAGCAGATTTTAGTCTATAAGCATGTTTAATTGGAAGAAACAAACAACTCCCCCTCCAGCCCCAAAAATCTGCCCCCCCACCATGCTCTTCTGGTACAAGACCTCAAAGTATCTTGCTTAAACCTAGGAGCATGAGTTTAACATTGCTCCCAAATCACCATAATTAATAACACTGACTTTGAACACTGATGGTAGCCACATGCCTGCCCAATTCTATTTCAAATTCTGTTATGTTCTTGGCCTCAATAATTTTGTATGACAGTAGGTTCCAGAGACTAATTATATGTGTGAAATACACATATAATACCTTCCTTTTATTGCTCTTCTATTTGCCTCCTTTGATTTCAATAGAACATTTCTCTTGGTTCTTCTGTTACAAGAAAAAGAAAACAGATGTTTCTAATTTATTTTCTCTTACACTAGAATTCAGTGCAGCATGAAGTTAGCAGTTAAATGACTGAAGTATTTCACCCTGATTGTGTTCTTCCAGACAGAGTAAACGTCTGTTCTTCCAGAGTAAACTTACCTGCCTACTAGGAGAATCAAAGACGAGCAAAGAAATAAAGAAATTCAAACCTATGAACTTTAGGCGTAAGGTTTATGACAGAAAATCAGAAAACAAATACCAAAAGCATTACAAATGGTCCCCTATTCAATGCTGGTATGTCTACATTTGGAAAAAACCCAAACCAAACAAACCACAAACAAACCAAATAAAACACAGTGTGTATGGCTGAAGATGCTAGTGAGGGACAGGGACAATTAAAAAAGCGAAAGAACAGAACTTTATATGTAAAGTCACCCAATCTTCTGGTATCACACATACTCAGTGTGCTATTTAAAATCTCATTGTAGAAGCAATTAGTCAACAGTTGCAGCTTCTTTTGCAAGCATAAGCAAGTTCTCAGGTGCCATCATCAGGGTCATGGATGAACAGCTTAAAAAGGGATCGATGCCGATGCCACCGTTTCACAATGACATTTCTGGGCACTTGCAAGAAAGGTGCACATCTGCATTTGCGTGTAACTACCAGTATCTGGGTGTAAACTGCATCAAACAAAAGCACGACTTCAATCAAAACACTTCATTAAATAGGGATGTCCATGTAGAGGCATTAAATTTGTAAAAGCAAGTGGAAGTAGATTTCAGAGGAAACTCACCAGATTGAAGACTGATGACATTGGTGTTACAATTACAGTGGAAACCTTGCTTGATTTAGTTATTGCAGGACAGGAAAGGACAATTCAGAGAAATGACAGAGGTTTTTATGTTACTTCAGCTATAGAATTGATCCCTAAATACAAAGGTTGCCTACCCTTAGATCCACTACCAGCCTGCACTGAGTCTTACTATACCCAATTCCAACTTTCCTCATTTATCTTAATGGAAACAACACTGCAGTTGAGCAAAAATACACATTTCAATGCTTCATTCTGCAGGATGATGGGATCTCTGATCTTTACACCAGATTCATTATCATACATTTGATACCCGTGAAAAGGGCTCACCTATATTGCCCAGTTCTGAGGACTTGAAAACCAATTTCTGGAGCAGAGAAACTCTTGTTGACAATACATATCATATGGATTTTTCAAAAAGGTGTGTTTTCAACAGCGAAACAGATAATAAATAAAGTGTTCACATACAGTTAGGAAGTTCATTGTTCCAAGTCAAAATACTGCAAAGACTAGAAGAAAGCCACTAGTCTGCTAGCCAAGGGCACAGGATTAGCCAAGGGCTCAAGAGCACCATTAGTACTTACTTGATGACAGGATCAGATACAAAAAGGAAACCCAGACAAAATGAGGTGTCCTGATTGAGTGTGACAACATTCAGATTGAAAGTTCTAAAAATGTCATGCGTCTTTTAACAAACTTCTATGATAATGGTCCTGTTATATCTAGCTCTGATCATACAGACGCAATTTCATATATAAAATTGGAGTACACAAAACCTGTACACCCCCATAGCTCTACTCACTCTGTTCAGTGACACGTGAACACACACACTCCTATAGGTATTCCATTGCAGCAGCTCTAGAATGGTATTATCATTTTTGCTACAAAATAATGACAAGAATATACATTATGGCAGCACTGATCCCCTCTCAGTCCTGCAAATAAGTTTGACTTTACCCTTAGTCTACTGGTATTAACTGGCAAGTCAATGTTAACCTTGGAGTCTGTTTCGCACACCCCTAAGAGACTTTCCTATGCGTGCTTCTTCTCCTGGGTGATGCAATGTTTGCAGTTTATGAAAACACATGCTCTGTCAACTTCACAAGTAAAATTAAATGCTGAAGAAAAGGAAACTCGATCTTACAGTAATTCTTTTCCACACAGCTACTTCTGCATTTAGGAGAGAAGAAGAAAAAAAAAAAAACAAAACCAACTCTTTACTTTCTCAAAACTTCAACTGCACTGTGGGAAGTGAATGCAAAATGTGTTTGCACACACATACATGCTTTAAACACACTGCTGACAAAAAGCAGATCTGATTCAATACTGTTACCCTAGAGCTGTTGTCCTAGATAGTATCTAACAGTTTTAAAATGTGCAAATTACTATGAATTACCTCACAATTTGCAAAACGAAACGGTGGGCAAAATAAAAATCAAGCTAAAATCTACTTCATCATTTCAAAGTTGAAGTCTGGTAGTGGTTCAGTCTTGAACAATTCAACTACTGCAAAACACATATTGAGAGGCACCATTTAGAGTCTTCCTTACTGTAAGGGATTTACTTTTAACTGCTGGCAAAATCCAAGTACATGTTCCCCTGCTGAGCATCTTTTAATCTTTATAGTTTCTCTTCCTTTAGAACAGACCCCAACCAAGTAGGTATGTCTTCCCAGCCCAGGTTACAGAGGGAAGGCAGCTCTGGTTCAGTGTCAACTGAGCTCAGGTATATTTCTGAAAAGAGTAGAAAGCAAGATCTAAGCTGTGCAAGCTCCAATTAAAGCAGAAAAACAGCTTAAACTAAGAAAAAGTCTACCTATTAAAAACATCTTAGCAGCTGTGACCAGCATGGATTAGAAATGGTGAGAGAAGATGCCCAGGGGCTGTTGTGCTGGTTTCACACACTTTTCCCACTAGGGCAAAGAATGATCAAGAGACTCATCATCTCACTCAATGAGTACTCTTACTGGAAAAGGCTTTTGTGGAAAAGTCAGACCCTTAAACGTATCCGTGTCACAATTTTACTCCTACAAGACACAGGGTTCATAGTATGCAGTGATACTGCAAACCCAAAGACGCACAGAAAGAATCAAAAATATAGGATAATTTAAGTCCTTGTTTTCTTCAGTACTACTTGTAAAAAGAAACCTGAACACAGAAGCAAAATCACCTTTTATAACCCTGTGAGTGTGCTAAGGATGCACATGGGCCTGACTGCCCACAGGCACACAAGTATTAAAGAAAAGGAGTTAAACAGGCCACCCCTCAACCAGATCAATGCCTTACTGCACAAACATACATTTATCTTCTTTGTCTGTTGTAAGGCCACCAGGTCTACAACTCCTGAAGTCTCCTAAAATCAGAGGACTTCGACAGCCAAAGCAATGCAAAGAAAAGACAAAATCCCCAATCCTCCCACCAAAAAACACCCCAGCACAGCATGTCCTTCCTTTCTTTTCTTATACTGAGAAACAGAATAATAAATATGAGTAAGGAAGAAATGTGAAATTGTGCATAGCATTACCTTTTTTTAAAACATTCTATATGTTTGCTTTTCATTAGCTCCCTGTGGTGGCAAAACTATAAATGTAAAAGCTAGAGACATAAGGGATAAAAATAAAGTATCCAATAGCCAAGATTTCAAATACACTTAGACAGTCACAGTTTGTTTTACAGCTGTTTTACATAACAATAAAAATGTAATATACCATGGACTTTTGGCAGTGTGTAGAGAGGCAGCATCAAATGGCAATAACGGAGTAAGCACAAATGATCTCTTCGGAACAATTAAGCAATTTTAGAAGGACCATTATGTTCAACAAGTAATGGGTCCCAAGAGATAGAAAGGTCAAAAGTGTGAGTTTCTCTGTACTGACCCGAGATCACATATATGACCCTCTGGAAGAGAGGATAACTTCACAGTCGTATTATATAACCCTTACTAGAAAATAACCCTGTTTAGCACACTAAACAAAAATAGAGATCTCTCCTTCGCCTAAGGCAAGAACGCTTTCTTCCATCCGGTTGTCTCAGCATAATTAATAAATAAATGACAAAAAAATGCTTACCCTCTGTGCATAACCAGCTGAGAAAATCATTGCCTGTATATAAAACAGTGAAGTGCTCACACAGCTCAGTAAACAGTCTGGCACTTTAAAGAAAAAATGGGTAAATAATACATATTGTACATTAAACTCTACAAACTGTTTTACTGACCTTGAACTCTCGTAATATAAGCAGGGACATGCAAACCCACTTATTTCTGGACATAGTTCATTCACTATCTCCAGCAAGGACTGAAATTTAATACTAGACCTAGTATGTCATTAGGATATGACACATTATCTTTCAGGAAAGCCAATCTAAGCAAACATTATAGTTCCATTATTTTAATATCTAAAAATAAGAGATTTTCCCTCTGAAAAGAAATAATTTGCTAAAACAGCAACTAAATTACTTTCCAGGTGTGACATTCAATGTGTACATGAGAGGACAATTAGTAAAAATACTGACCAAAGAATCTTTCATTTGCCTGGCATATAGTTGTCTGCTGTGTCATGTTCATACAAGCTCACCTTCCACACAGTCAAATGTCCTCATAACTCCCAAGTGAAGTTTAGATGTATCCTCTTGACTAGAAACCTTTCAAGCTAATAAAATACTTTTCCAATGACCAAAGAGTAATACATAAAGAAAGATGACAAATTTCAATTTTCACATTACCCTGCAACTCAGGATTATCCCATTTGCCTATTTAAGTACTTTTAAAACTCTTTCCTCTTTCTCTTTCATCAAGCTACTCTGATTCATGACCAGATACTTCAGCAATTTAAAAAAAAAAAATCTATAGACACGTTCAGTATTTTAGCTGATCACTGCTACTTCATTTGCAAGTAAATTAATAAAATAAGAATGGTTATGTCTGCTTATTTTTAAATTCCTGATACACATTTTCTTTCTGTCAACAGGACAACCTTGCCTCTTCCACTCCCTGTAGGCATGGGCTGCAGACTTTAATAGATGTTATGGCTTACTGCTGAAGGATCAGTGCAGCCATCAGGAAAGAGATGGGACAAAAACATGCTCAGCTCAGAAGGATAAGGAGGCAGCAGACACCAGCACCGTTCTTTACAAGGCCGAGATGGCATGCAGAAGATGCCCAGCTCCATGGGCCAGAACAAGCACTCCAGCTCTTTCTTCCAGAACTTACACCACACTGGTGACTTGGAACACATTAGATTATGGTTAAGTATAGAGATTGCTCAGAGTCTCTGCAAGAGACTGTAAGATTTACTAGTGGAAAGGGATCTGGCAACAGACATTTTTTCTTTCTTGTTCCCTGATTTTAAGAGTTACATCTAATCCCACCCTATATTTCTACTCTTTCCTAGTATGTCATAGTTTAGCCATCAACTCTAGCTCCATCTTTTTTTCCCCTCATTTGCTCAGAATCAGTGAAGACTGCTGCAAATGGAACAGACTTCAGTAGGCAAAAAACAGCTCTCCTTTCCAGATCCAAAGAAAATCAGCACTCCACCCTTACCTCTCTAAGTCCAGCTGTGAATCACTAAAAACTCTCACCCAGCTGTTCAGCCAGCCATGAAAGAGGTCACAGCACAACCTCACTTACCCACAGCCCTTCACTCTGCTGTTACCACTTACAGCTGGACCCCTTGTTGTATTCCCACTGCAAGGTGTTACCACACAAGGCTCTGCTATTCAATCCCTACTTTTCAGTCTTTCTTGACAAAATCTAGTACTAGTTAATAAATACATGCTAAATGGCTAGCTCTGTGCTCCTCAGCATGCAGTGAATTGTGCACCTGAACAATCCCAAAGCTAAATTATTTGTCTGGACTTTACATCTCCTCATAAATAAGACTCTTCTATGAAACACAAGGCAAAATCCTTGAAATGCAATGCAGAAAGTAGAGACTGCACAGTCCATGGGGTTAGAAAATTTGCTTTTTTTTTGTGGGAAAAACAGTGTACAACACATACCTGATACATTACAAAACCTCGTATGTAACGTAATATTTATAGTCATTAAGAGTACACACACTGAATACTAAGTACTTGAAACTGGAATGTCTCAACACATGTAATAGCTATGCATTTTGACTCATATTTTCCTAACAAATAGTTACAGTCCTCCTAGATATTGAGGTGGAAGGTGAAGTAGGAGCACAAAGACACCAAAGAAGGTGATTAGCTGCTGGACAGCTTCATTACTTCTCTGTCACTGTCCAGGAAGAAAAAAGCCCCAACACTAATATATCTCAAAATACACTATCCTATTACAAAGTAGTAGTTTCACAAAGTAATAGCTGTGATAACCTTGATGTGCATAAAACCGGAAAATAACTAAATCACATATTCAAGATAACACAACAGCTGCTGAATAAAACAACTGACTTATTTACCTGTATCAGATAAGGGGGAAAAAAGGCAATTTTGCAATATAAGCAGAACTTTTTTGGGGAAGACAGGGTGACACCTACAAGCCCAAAGACTAAGCCTACTTTTTAAATAAAGAAAATTTAAACATAGATGGAAATTCACATACCACTTTGCCAACACCGACAAAAAGTAAAGAAGTGCTTTATTCTGAAGTTTATAACCTAAATTCAGCAACACAAATGGTTAATCCTTCAGAAAAGCAAGGAGAAGTGGCTGAGTGACAGGAAACAAGAGCTTGCTTTAAATGGCAAAGCATAAAAAGAAGAGAGGCAAGAAGGGCAGAAGTTGAACATTTTCTGTGGCTAAAAGCCACATCAATTGGAACACGGAAATAGAAAAGAGCCCGAAGTTAGCGGAGTGGAATGAGGGACAATGGGGTGGGGGAAGGAGGTCATTTTGTGGGTATTCCAAATAGAACATTACAAGACCGTTTGGGGCCATTTAATTCTGCACCCTACTCCTGGTAAGAGCCTACTCCTCAGACGAGGTGACGGTGGACACTCTCTGTAGTCCATTCCCTTAGTACTCAGAATCCACAGCCACTGGATTAGGGGTGCTAAAGGGTACATGCCTAACTTTTCTCTTTGCATTATGGACATATTCATGATTTGTTCAACCCACCTTTGAACATGTTGATACTATCTGCCTCCTGCGGAATAGTTTCCAGAACCTCACTGCCTACTTGGTAGAAGGACTTTATCTGTTCTAAAATGATCTTTTAACAGTTTTAGTGAATATGTGTTTCCAGTACGATGAAATTTACTAAATAACAGCTTTTGCCATACATCTCTTCCAGTTTCTACAAAAACAAGTTGCGCTCCTTTGGGAGATTTAGATTCACAGGGCCTTCAACAAAATTAATTTTCAACTTCCTATCTTTAATACTAGTCTGTTTGATTGGGATTGACTGAGTCATTTGTTTCTCTCTCCATTTTCTGCCCTCTTCCTTCACTTCTCTGCCTGCCTTTCACTCCCTCCGCTTCTTTGCTTGCTATCACTTCCCCAGTTTTTTTCTCATTCCTCACACCTCACTGATGTGCTTCTAGGAGGACATGGCTCAGGAGTCATATGTGATTCAAGCAGCAGTTTGAGGAGTTTTGCAAAGATACAGCAGGGCACCTGTTACACATATCCTTCAAAGTATAAGACCATATAAGTGCATTCACTGTATTACCAAATTAATATTTTATCTCCCAAGTGGGGGTGTAAAACAATCACCACAGAAAAACTGTTGTTGCAGCTTGTATGATTTACTGTTTCAAAAATCTATTCATGCCCAGGAAGAGGGTGGTCCTCCCCATCCACCAAGAGGATACCCTGTGTCTTCTGTTCCTTACAGCACAAGCAGCAGGAAACGGAGCTAAACTGGTGGAGCAGAAGAAGCATCAGTCTTGTCTCTACTTCCAACTTTGCTGCAATTGTTCCAGCAACCAGTGCAAAATCCCCTCAGTCATCCTGATGGGCCACCTTTCTCTGCTGTCCCTTATAGTCTCTGCTAATGTCTTTTACAATCTTGCTGCCTTGACTGGTTTTATGTCCTTTTTCTGTTCCTCATCTGCAACTCAGTCATCTCCCAGTCTTACCAATACCTGCAATCTGATTAACCTCACAAGAGGAGTGAAGGAACGGAAAAATTGGAAAGATGTTATTCTAAAGAAAATATTAAGATTTCACTAGAGATTTTAACCCTGGGACATAGCTGAAAGACAAGCAGCAGAGCAGCTGAACGCCTGGCACTAGTTACATTCAAAACTTAGATCTCCTAGGTCACTCTTGTCGCTACTGTACAACTTTCTGCCTGATTTCCTGGATTACAAGGGTGCTGCTAATATTCAATTTAAAGTACGAAGGAAAGCATCACCACAACTTTAATGCAATGGAGAACTCAGTGAGATTCATGATATTTTGAGATTTAGCATAGCTATTTAAAGCCTTCAGTCTTTTCTCTCTCCCACAGTCACCCAAGCATAAGGAGGCATAAATACTTTTACCAGAACTCAAAGCACTACAAAATATGATGAGAATCTCAAACTAAGAATTACCCCATCAAAAAGAATGCTAGACAATTCTTGCTGATAAATAACAAGGAAGACACTAACTATAAAGGGTTGTATGCATCACCTAATTTACCTCCTTTAAAAAGGTTACTAAGACAAATAGAGAATACTGTGCACATACAGTATTACAAAAATCTGATTGATAAGAAACTTCTGAAAAAATGACCTTCTGTGGTATAATACAGTATTGATCCAATTACTTTAAAATGGTACTATTACAACTGTGTACATTTTAGCAATCTTTCAAAACCATCTGCAGCAGCTAAACACTGCTTTAATGAAATAAATTTCACTTTCTCCACCATTTATAGGCCACTTCTCAGAGCAGCTACACTTGTTCAGAATATAAAATAACACACTGAAACTTTCTAGAAGTTGTCCACTTGAAAACTGCAAACATATGATAATCCATAACAGTCATAACCTAAATCAGCACCTTAAAATGTCAGTGAAGATATTCAAACCCTTGAGACAGTTACCCTGGCAGTTCTCCTTGTAGAACAACCATGGTCTCAAATCTGACAAAGTTTTTAGGCCATATCAGAAGTAGTTTGTTTGGGTTTTTTTTTTTGTTTGTTTGGTTTTTTCCATCAGTTCACCTATTGTGAAAAGATACTTTCAATTTCAGAATTAATTTTTAACGTTTGGGGTTTTTTTCACTCCTGCATGATCCTGGGCATCAAAAGAAAACACGCCAAGACCTCTCTCCTGATTTCTCCCAGTGAGACACTGGAATTAGCACACTGGCCAAAACGTATTGCTCAGACACTCACAGCAGAAAAAGCATTAAATATTTGCAGTCCAACTGCTCCAGAAAGGTCCTCCCCATTCTGCCTTTACAATTCTCAGTACCAGATCAAGATTCTCTGTGTTTCCAGCAAGTCCAGCAGCAATATTTTTAAACACTCATTTACGCTGATACAAAGTACAAAACACATCTAACACGCTTATCTGATTAAGCCCACACTCACTTTTGACTCTAAGTTGAAGCTCCCGGAGAAATTGAGACCTAAATTCTACACTGATTCACAGAAACACAGAAGCAAAGAAATCTAACAGGACTCTACATCATTAATCGTACAGGCTCTTTAATCCAATTACTTTGTATTTTCTCTTAAACAAATGAACTGCCAAAACTTGGCCTGGACCCAGTTCTCAAAACAGCTCAATTTCATCTTACCTGACCCATAATTTCAGTTGTGAAATTATGGAAGAGACTGGAGGGAGTGGGGAGATTCAAACACATCTACCCTGAACTACAGTCTGCATGCCCCACTCTCCTTTTCTCCTCCAGCTTCCTTCCCCCAGAGTCCAGGTTAATAAAGAGCACTGCAAATTCGATATTGAACTTAAGCATACAGCTCTGCAACATCTCCTTGTAATGTCCATTAGCCCCTTACACACAGAAAATATGCATTAAATGCATGGTTGCAACCATTACACTTTCCACAAATGCCTTGGAATTTTAATTGCATGTTGCTGAAATTTGCAAATTGGCAAGAGAAACAAGAAAACCCCTCTGAATTCCTGAGTGCACAGTGCTTATTTTGACAGCTGTAGTTTATTTATAGTACTTGACAATACATGTTCTCTCCTCAGTTTTGTAATATAATGAAGTGAGTATTTAGACCTCCACTGTTAAGCCTCAGAGGGAAAAAATAAGTATAAATTTATTTCATTCAAATAAATGTACAGATTGGCAAGATTTTACTTATAATGACTAAATTGCATCATTAATTTAACTTAGTTTGAAGCACTTTGTTTTGTGGAGAAAGCATAGCCCTTAACTTTGAGCGTGGTGTGTGTCTGCACAGGTGTGCAGTAACCTCTTAAACCATTCACATAAAATGGTATCTTTTTTTAGTACATTAAATGCTTCTGAAAAGGTGCTGCATGGAAGGCTGGTCTGTCATGTACAATTACAGAAGAGGCTGCAGAAGTTTCACTATGCACAAACTCACTGATAACCTTAATCCACCAATGTGCTGGTGAGCCCTGTTTCCATCCCCAGCACAACCCTCTCCAACAGCGGGACCGAAGCGAGCATCCGCCAGACACAATGACACCAGTGGGCTCTCAAACCCAGCCCATTCTTCAGAAACCACAAGGTTCTGGCAACCTGCTCTTGTTGAAACCTTCAAACACAAACCCATCCTCCTCGATCCCCTAGACAAGCCAGTTATCCATGGGCAATTTTGTCTTCAAATAAAAAGGCAAGATAGATTCAAGCCCGAAAGGATAAACAGCACACACACACTGTTTCCCATTTATGTCTATGAAGTATCATACACATACAGTGTATGTTTCTTAAAACAAAACCAGACACATAAACTGCTGCTATACACATATCCAATATAAAAATCTGGACAAGCAGCACTGGAATACAAGTGAAAAACTAAACAAGACTGTGTAACCAAGAGGAAATATAAGAATTTGTCAGATACAACACATATGCAGCATCATAAACACAGTTGCACAGTGCCCTCCAAGGGCAACAAAACTAAAAGTCAAATAATAAAATTAAGTGGCATACAAGCAAGTATGCACAGAAGGGATTTCAATCCTCTTTGTTCTTAGCCATGATACAATTTCACAGCCGCGCTCAAGATTCATCGTTTCCATGTTTGGCATGCAAGAGCACAGAATGCAGTTCATTTGGGAATTATCGAGCCAGGACATGCCAAGCAAAATCCACCACAGCATCAGCCAGCTCCTGCCACAGCATCCAAACAGCCTGGCCATCAAAACATTTCTGACAGTTAAAATAAAAACAGAAGTGGCTTCGGAAAAGTTGATCCCGGTAGGTAATATTAACTAATCGATCCTCAGCAAAGAAACTGCTTCTGTGCAGCCTTTGTTTGAGTACACCGGGCAGAAGGCTTTGCCTGCAGGAGCTGCTACCTCCACATACTTAAATTCAGCAAGTGTAGAAATGTATTATTTTTATGGTTTGCAAGCTAGACCATACACAGCTGCAGAGGATCTCCAAATTAGTTAATACACCATTTCAAAAGGAAGAGTTATTTCTCCAGGGATCATGTGCCAAACAAAGCAAGGAGGGAATGCTGAACCACTGGTAGTTTATATGACAAAAGATATTCTTCAACTACACACGGCGCTAATTATGAAGGTCCTTCCTAGCCTACATCTGGAAACTTCTCACAGAAAAGACTCACATTTTCAACACAACACGAGGGGAAAAAAGAAAAAAACAGTTCTAAACCTGCTTCTGTAAGCTGATAATTTCACCTTCCTTAGAGGTGGTAATTTTTTATTTCTACAAGGAAGCAAAAGCTGGCATTTGTGTCACTCCTGACCTAATAATCTGCCTGTGCATATTAAGGAAAAAAGTCAGAATGAAATTAAGCTTGTTAGTTAGAAAATGTAAAACTGGGAAGTTTATGCTATAGAATATGATTGTGTTCAGAAAGGGCTATTTCACACATGAAAATAACAAAACCAACACTGATATTAGAGTTTAACAGTGACAATCCATCCTCAGATAATACACTACATTTAAAAGCAAAAGCACTTAAAGCATTATTGGAGTTGAAAGTATTGAAAAAATACATTTGCAAAAAATTACAAGCACCATAAAAAAAATGTAAGCAAGACAAATGCCAGACTTGCACGGTATGTGGATGAAATATATTAATTATAATATGAAGCTGTTGAGTTCAAAACTGCCTTTGAGCCACACATTTTATGCAGACTTCTCCAAGCCAAGAAATCTTAATTCCACGTTGCAAAGTTTTGAAAACTATTAATGTTCCATACGTTATAATGGAGAGCACTTCTCCCCACCATCCTTACTAGGACATATATTTATTAAGTGCTGACAGTTAACTTTCACAAAACTCTCAAGGAGATCTGGTCCTTATTCTGTGAATTTACAAAAACTGGGCTGAAGGCGCCAAGAAACACAACTGTATTTTATTATTATTTAAATAATGAATTTGTGATAGCATTTTACTCTGAAGCCATGGTTAGCCCTCCAGGCAAATGCCTCCTTCAGCGAAGGTTTGAAAATTATTTGTGTTTCAGTAACAGCTGGTCCTGCCTATATGGACTTAAATGAGCCATGTGGAGACAAACTTGTTTCAGTTTGGCTAAGATAGATTAAAAAACATTAATTCTAGTTAATATCCATTTTGGTCCCTCTACACAGATGGGAAAAATAACATTAAATTACCATGCTTACATACAGTCAATACCAGACACCCAATAAAGCACAAATTCAAAGCCCTGCTCATAATGCAACTGATGCACACAGTTCCAGCAGAACAACTCAGCTGCAAGTTAGCTTGAAACAAAAGAGATTTACATTCATTTCTCCACTCTGCCAGAGACTTCCTGCATGACCTTGGACAAGTCACTTGTTTTTGTGTGCTGTAACTCCCCAACCCTAAAAACGGGGAAAATCACTTGTTTCATAACCTCATATCAATAAGCAGATCTACCATCAGGAGATGCTTAGATACAGAGGTTGAATAAATGACACAAAGTGAATAAAGAGCACTTAAAGCTTTAATTAACTTCTCTTAAAGCTTTGGACACTTCATCACAGAGACAGAAGGGAAGCTTTTGCACAACACTCGTAAGTGTTACCAGCAAACAAAAGTCAGGACTGCCTACATAGCAAGATGGAACCACGTTTTGACACCTGCAGACCCAAAGCAAAGGCACGATACCTCCTCTGTCACCAGCATATACAAAAGACCAAAAGTAAGAAGTTCCTAGTTATCTTCGAGTTCTAAAACAGAAGTTAAACTCTCTGATACAAAACAAAGTAGGAGAAGAGATCACCAGATACACTTTTAAAAGATTTAAAACACTTTAGGTTGAAACAGTCATTCTCCAATTCATATTAACCACTAACCACCTTTTGAACTTGAAAGCCATATTTAACTTTCATAACTCAGTATTAATATTGGGAGTCAAATAATCTTGCAAAAATTAAAGACCTCCAGAGCACTGGCCTACTGAAAACAATGAAGAGGACTAAAATCCATTCAGAAGTAGCTGCCAAACATGAATTACAGTAGGACACTTATGAGGACAGCATTGCTCCCAGCAGGTGCCCACAAATCTGCGACATGTATTAAATATATATATTTTAAAAATGCTTTCAAGTCCAAAAATCTACTTTTTGAATGCAAGCCAAACAGAGACCATTTCCACGCACATATTCTGCACAAACTGCACTAGCCTGTGAAAATCAAAATCACAGCCTGAGGAAGGAGACACAAGCACAAAGGAACTGTGAGAAATGAAGCAGCCAATGAGACACAAGCCCAGGTAAGCTTTTGGATGACACAGGCAAGCTATGGAAGAAACAGAAGCAAGGAAAGTACTGAGGAGAGAGGAAGTGCTGGAACAAACTTCCCCTCATATTACCCACATATGTGTAAAAACCACACAGCTGCTCAATCACAGGGTGTTGAGTGTGCTTGGGGTTTGGGTTTTTTGGTTTTTTATTTTTAAACAGATGATCTGTGGGTTACATACATGAAAATACAGTCACTGAAAGCAACAAAAATAAAAATGAAACATTCTATTTTGTTTGAAATGTCAAATGGTTGTCATTATTTGTAATTGTATCTTGTATGTCATATTTTATAAGAAGAAAAATACTTCATACCAAAAATACTGGCAAAACAGTTCTTACTAAAAATCATTCATAACCAGAACCTTTTTCTTTCAATATGCAGAGCTGCTCTGGGATGTGTTAAATATCTTGAACTCCCATTACTGCAATAAGACTGAAAGAAGAACAGCATTTTGCTGCGGGGCCAAAAATTAAAGCACAGCCAATCATGAACTCATATCAAATACTGGGCATAGAACAGGGAAAAAATACAAACATGGTGGTGGGGGGTGTAAGAACAGATGTCCAGAAAAAGAAAAAAGATTATGATGTTTCCGACATAACACAGGATACAGCTTCGGACAAACATTTTCAAATGTGACTTGAGGCTTTGGCAACCCCTAAAACGGACAGCACAACAGGTAGCACGTGGTATCATACATAATGCCCTGAATATGTAAGTTCTAAGATGAAACTTGCAGGAGAGAGCAAGACGCCTAAAAGGAGAGGACTGGCTTCTCCTCCAGTGACACCTGAAAAAAGTCTGTGGAGGCACAAAGGCAGCAGAGATATGAGGGGCAGGAGGTCAGAGGCAAGGTTAGAATAAGCAAAGTCATAAAGGCAGGAAACTGAAACTAAGTTCTTGAACTATGTATTTAATACCTCCTTCACAGTATGCCAGTAATGCTCATATGAAAGGAAGAAACATAAAGGAAAGCAGTGACCCCGTTAGCAGGCTTCTCAAGAACAAATTTTGGCATCCTTAAACATCATGCCGTAACCAGAGTCTCTCATTTGCTTAAGCTCCTCACAGTCATAAATTGACTATTTCTATTTTTTTTTTTTTCACAAGAGGAGAACTTTCCCCATAACTGCAATAGCTGAAACTCACCTCAGCTGAAACAATAGCTGCTGTGGCAATCAGCACCTGCCTGCCTTTTTACAAACCATCCGCTACAGGGGCAAACTCCCAGGGCTTGACTGCACGACTGAAGCCTTGTTAAACCATAAGTAAAGCTGCTCTTCTTGGCTCTCAGCACCATATTTACAGAAGTAGTATGATTTCACCCCAAGATGAGCAATACCAAAACTGCTTTGGTCACACACACACAACAAACCCCTCCATTCACATCTTCCTACCTATCAACATATTAAAAGGCAGCAACATCTGCACCAGTTTTATGCATTACTTGCAGGAGTTGCCAGCCTTCACTGTCACTCATCTGAAAGCCAAAAGGAACGCAGAATACCAGTAACTCCACTATGGATGAAGATTAATCATCACTACTTGTACTATGAACTGATTTTTACCATTAGAAATATTTGTAAAGGCTGAAATAACACAAACTTACTATGTGGGCCTTGAAGCACATTATCCTTGATGGTCTACATAATTAAAAAAGAAAAACCAAAACTATATTGTATTTTGACAAGTAGTCTGATAGTTCATCTTTACCTGTGAATGAATCCAATTGAAACAAGGCCAATTTAGGGTTCTAATATCATTTACACAAACCTTCAGAAGAAATACACAATCTAACGTACTCATATACTATCACAGATTTTGGACAGACTTGCAAAGCTCAGTCTGAAGTCCCAGCACCTTGAACATCCAGACTCAGTTATCTAGAGAGCAAGTGAGAGTGCCTGACATGTGCTTTTGTTTCTTTCCCATGAAAATCAAGTTAAAGTGGGAGGAGGTGGGAAAAGCATGTGGACTTCATCCTGACACGGAGCTGGGATGCACACAGGACAGATATCTCCAGCCCAAGAACTGGAAATTTTGTAATATTCAGGAAAGTCATTACTGTCCCTAAAACAACATCATCACAGCTAAAGATTTCAAAACTTACTGGTTATCATCCCAACAGCACAAAAATCTTCTTAGTATCAGATTAGATGTCACACATCACATTCAATCTCTCCTTTAATTAATTATGATCCTAGGGACTGGTACTGAAAGGGTGGCTCTGGACCTGTCAGGCTAACTCTCGTGCTAATGCCTCCCCACAGATTAACAGTGGCAAAAAAATCTTCAATGAAAAGGTTCATGTACATTTGTGGGTAGAAACTCAATACTAAAAAGACCAATTTAAGCAGTTATTTATAAACATAATTTTCTCTGATTTCTGCTATTACCAACATCAAAAGACATATTACCAACATCAAACCTCAGCCACAGCAAGAAGATGGGAACAGAGTTATGCTTAGGCAACTACAGCAAACACAGACCAGACCAAAAGCCTCTTTCCTCTTGGATGAACAAATTTAACCAAAGATGTTACATTACTACTGCCTCCTCTCCAAATGCAAAGAGGTTCAGGGACACCATGCAATGAAACAAATCAACCTGCTAGATGTTTTAAAAAAACAACACAAGTTTTTAAAACATACTTAAAAACAAGCTGCCTTATAAAGGGCAACAGAATACCCCTGTTTTCTGTTACATCAGCTAAGATGTATATTCCAGTGGGGCACCCACTGAGTGACAAATTTGCACTTCCACTGTCAGATGCTGTTCACAACAGAACTCTGAGCTTAAAACCACAGAGCATTCTCTGCTTCCTTGGCAGGACTCTTATTTATAGAAGATTAGTGCAGTCAGGCATTAGATTTATAAACCAAAACCAGAAAACAAACAAGGAGAAAGTTTTCACACCCTTCCTTATAGGCCAGTTTCTGAAATGTACACGCACAAAACAGTATGACATACTGAAAGGCAATTGTTAAAAAAAACCAAAACAAACTCCCCAAACAAACAGAAAACTGGTCAAAACACATACAATCTCTGAAGGTACCCATACCTGGAAACTATTTAAAGTCATGCAAATATTCACAAAAGTACTGTTGGCCACCTAAACAGCCGTTCCTCTGCTCCATTCAGAGCCTGTGAGGGCAGTTACAACACCGAAACACTGCAGCTCATCACCTCCCCCCACCCTCCTCAGGTAAGGAATCGACACCAACCTGCAGTTGGGAGGTGGATCTAAGGTGATGTCAGCCAATTCCTTCTGAATCCTGTGGCAATAAAGCAAGAAGGAACAAAGGTAAGTCACTGTGTGGGATAGCAGTTAACGCATTCTCCTTGCAGACATACTGTCACTGTGAGCTCGTCACAGCACATGAGAGAGGCACTCTCAGCTGCAGCCTCCCACCAGTCCAAACCCCCTGAGCAGGAGAGGCACCCTGCCCTGTTAAAGAGACAGGCAGAAAAGCAGACGGACATCGTGTACTGAACCCAGACAGGGTGCACTGCTCCACGCTTCCACAAAGATGCCAACCACACAGTGGAAAAGTGAGTCCGCTTTGCCAGCCTGTAAATGAGGGGAGACCTCTGCAAATGTGATGCACCAAGAAAAAACTGCAGTCTGAAAAGGAATTTTGTCTTACACGACGGAGAGAAACAGTCATTGCCAAATTGGCTCCCTCCTCTCTCCCCCAGCTTCTCATCGCCATCCTGAGAAAAAAAAAAAACCCACAGCCCTGAGGGAGTCAATAACTGCGGCCATTCTCAAGGCCACTTTAAGGAAGGTGAATATCTATTTCCGAGGCTGCTGCACATTCCTACCACCTTCAAGTCTCCCTTTTCTTCACCCTCAAGAGGCACACAACACCCCCATGTCCCCTCCCTAGGATGCTCCCTCTCTCCACTGTGCTCAGCCAACACCCTGTCCTCCCAGCCCAGACTATTCTGGGCTTACGCTGCTTTTGCCACAAAACGCCCAACCAGCTATCATCCTCTTCCCTGGAGTCCCATTACTGTCACTCAGGCTTCCCTTCCAGATTTCCCCACCCAGCACTCAGGCTGCCTTCCTTCTCCTTTAAACTCAGCCAGCATCTCCTGCCACTTGTCACACACACGAACCACAGCCTTTCCACAGGAGGCAATTTAAAATCTTCTCCTTAAAAGAGTGAAGGGCACAACATGTAAACACTGCTTGCCACTATCTATGTCAGTTTACCATGGAAACCTGCTGAGTGGAGATCTGGAACAACCAAACTGCCTAAATTCTACAAAGCCACAGAGAACTTAGTTGCTACGACAGGGCATTTGCATAAAACCCCAGTCACTTTAGACACCTACTGATACAACCTCTCTGGTGCTTGGCAAAGCTCTTCAGTGAGATGGTTTATTATTCTTACTGAAGTACTGCAAGTCTGCTTGAAAACCTCCATTTGTCAGCTTACCTCCCTGGAGGAGGATGGTGCTGAATTCAGGGGACAGACAGCATAAATAAGAAAGAGTAACTTTTTTTAATTTTTTTTTTCTTTTTTTTTTTTTTAATGAGTAGCTCTAAGAGTCTGTCCAAGTGAAGAAAACTGACTGACATAGCTGTTCTGGAATTAATGTTCTACACAGGTGTCTCTTCCTACACATTATTCTGAAATAAAAATTACTTTATTCTCAAAAAACGCCAAAATCCACTCTGTGCTGTGAGTAAAGACTATTTTAGAGTAGAATGTCCACAAGTGGGCCTGCCGTGGATTATTTATTCCAGACAGCATCCAATCATACATAGAAAATTCAATAAAGATGATGAGCAGACAAAAATAACAGTAATGTGTTTGTTGGTAAAGATCTCCAGCTATATTATACCCCTTGCACTGGAGTGCACTCCCCAAAAGCAAGCAAACTCAAAACTTCACAAACATTAATCTCCAAATCAGTCCTGGAAAGAAAAAAGACACTCTAGGCTCCAATCCAAAAGAAAGGGAAATGGACATTGAAATGCAATGCCTTACTTGGGACCATATAGCTCCCAGTAGAAGAAACAAAAAAAAAAAGGTCTAAATGTCAACCCTACCCCATTCCCATAACAAACACAAGTAATGAAAAAGGAAAAGACAGCAGAAATGACTGAGGGTCAGGAAAACAGCCCAGAAGAAGAAAAGCCAGGAAAATATTTGGAATAAGCAGGAAGAGGGATCAGAGAGCAGTGAATTGGGCAGACACTCACTGCAGTGAGCCACTGAAAAAAGTGAGACAATAGCAGCTTTGAATGGAAAGGTTGAGCACAAGGGCTAGGGATGAGGAACGGGAGCAGCAGAGGAACAGAGCAAAATAAAATGAGGAAGAAGGGAAGATGCAACAAATCAGTGAGAAAACTGACTGCAGCCTCACCTTTTGGCACTGGTAGATAGCAGTTTAGAGTTTTTACTCATGCTGACTTTGCTTTCCTTCTTCTTAGGCGTGCTTGTCTCTTTCTCTGTCTGTTGGTTGGAGGATGAAGATGAGGAGGAGCTGGTGCTGGCCCTCGAATCGTCATCCGACATAGCGACCCCCCCACCACACACCCCAACCTGGAGAGGAGACACCATGGGGCGCGGGGAACAAACAGTGAACACAAACACACACAGAGAAAGGCTGCTGACAATCTCGCTCTGTGTTTGGGTCATGCTCCTTTTAAAGGATCCTCGTGTCTCCCTCTCCTCTCCTCTCTAGGCCCTGCAGCCACAGCAGGAGGAGCAGTAGCTTCCCCTGCACTAGTAACACTGAGGAGCGGGGGGAAAGAGACTTTAAAAGCTTCCTCTCAAAAAGCAAGCGCGGAATGAGAGGAGACAGGAACGAGGATCAGGGAAGCTCAAAGCAATTCCTTCTAATCTCCCCCAAACTGCACACACAAGAGGAGCCATCACCACCCACCACTATCGAGCCTAGGGGTGTAGGAGATAAAAATGGAACAGCTCCGGTCCCTTGGGTTCCCGGGAGGCACGTGGGGGAGGCAGGAAGGGATGGGGCCGGGGCGGGGGTGGGGGGGACGGTCGCCAGCTCTAAAATGGAAGTGGGGCATCACTGGCAACACAGGGAAGACCCTGGCAGATGTGTGACCTGTGGTGGGGAAACCCCTGCCTGCTGGATAACCCCTGTCTGTAGGATGGGGTGTTGGAAGCCGGGAGGGGAGGCGGGGAGGAAGGGAGCAAACCAAGGGAAGGGCTAAGCAGGGAGCGGGGTGCACTGGTGGCACCCACCGAGGCCCACTGCACCGAGGGGCATATGCCAGCGGAGGGGGAAGGGAGCACAGGGTCTGTGCCGGGGGGAACGTGGGGGGAAGGAGAGCCAGGGCCTACGAGGGGCGAGAGTGGAGGGCCCGGGGAGGCCGGTGTCGGGGAGGGGGGCAGCGGGGGCCAGGGGGAGGCAGCCCGGGTCCATGCGGGCACCCCGGGGGCACGGCGGAGGAGGGCGAGCACGGCGGGCTACCGAGGGCAGATCCGCACCCGAGAGGGGCGAGAAGCCGTCGGGAGGGACGGGGGGGCTGGCAGGGCACCCCGGGAGAGTTCGGGGAAAAGGGCTCGGGGGGCAGCCGCGGGCGCGGAGAAGGGGCGGGGGGGGCGACACACGGCCGCCTCCCTCCCAGGGCCACGGGCCCCCGGGGAGCTCCCCCGGCCCCGCCGGCCGAGAGCCGGAGGGGGCCCGGCCGAGCTGCCCCGGCCGCGGGCCCGCAGGGCCGGGGGACAGCGGTACCTGACAGCCCCGGGCGCGACCCCCCTGCCCCGCCGGCTGCCGCCCCATCGCCGGGCCGCGGCCGGCCCTGCCCCTCGCCCCTGCCCCCGGGGAGGGCGGCGGGGGGTGCCCCGTCCCCCTACCTCTCCCTTTGTGTCTGGCTGCTCCTCCTCGGTGCGGCTGGGCCTGGCCACTCGTGTCTCTCTCGCTGGGAGAGAAGCGGAAGTGCTGCAACAGCAACTATTAAACAGGCAATGGCTTCCCTGGCTGCCTCCCCCACCGCCGAGCGGGGCTGGGGGGCGGCGGGGCCGGGGCGCCACCCGGCGTGGAGCGGGGGGCGGCGGGGGCGGGCGGCGGAGCCCCAGCTCCGGGGATGGAGGGGGATCCCGGCCGCCACGGCCCCCTCCCTTTCCCTAACCCCCGGGGAGGGAAGAAAGGGGCACACGGAGGGGGACGTGAGTTTTTAATGGAGACCCTCTGAAAAGTAACCTGCAGGGGTGTCGGGGGGGAGAGGGACAGGCGCCCTCCCCGGCTCGGCTGCTGCTTCCGTGCGAGAGCCCCGCGGGGACGCGGTGGAAGCAGGTGGCTGGGAGAGGGGCAGCTCCCGGGGCTGCTTTTTTTAAGGCTCCGAGGGGGGGTGTTAGGCTCGGCGTGGGGGCTGCTTGCTTTCCTCCTATTCTCACAACTGTTTCAACCCCAAAGCTTCTCCCCTGCCTCACCTGCTTTGTCCCTCCGGCAGCAGCAGCAACTTCTCACCTGTCTCAGTTTGAAAGCAATAAGGGGAAAAAAGAAAAAAAAAAAGAAAAAAAATAAAAAAAGCCGAGCCCAAAGCCCACTCGCCCCCACCAATCCAGGTAAAAGGAATCCCCGGCGGCTCTGCCGTCTCTCACCTGTTTCAGCCCTAAAGCAGCAGCTGTGTCCTCCCTTCCCTCCCCCGGCTCAGCCCTGAACCAGCAGCAGGAGCAACCGCTTCCCACTCGCCCTCGCCCGGAGTTCAGGATTCCATTGTCCCCCACACTGCATTTGGTGACATCACTGACACACAAAGAAGGGGCACTTCGTGATGTCATCAACGCATGCTGGGAGAGAAAACAAAATTCTGGGCTTGGCAGCGGCAGCACTACCACACTGACACAGACGCACACAGATGCACACACAGACCTTTCAATTTTCCAAAGCTAAAACTATTAGGGATTTTTTTTTTTTTTTTTTTTTTTTTTCCCCTCAGTCCCCTGATGGGGAGCTCGTCTGCGGAAAAAGGCGTGTTGTATTCGCTAGCGTGTTGTAATCGCGAGGCGATTTATTCATTTCTCTCCTGTCCGTCTCTTGCTCCCTGCCCACCCAACGGAGGGAAGTGAATTGGCTGGAGCGACCCCACTACCCCCGGCCCAGGCGCGGGGAGCAGCCCCGGTGGGCAGCGCGGCTCTTCCTGGAGGTGCCGGACCCACTCGTGAAGTGACAATGGGAACCAGCATTCCCACCGACCTCCCCAGGGGCACATTTGGCTCGCTGCCGCCAGTTTCCACAGCCTATCGAGGGATCGCCTATCGAGTTACTTGGTGTCTTCAGTGCCCGAAAATACACTGGACTGTCACCACCACGCACCACGATAATGGATCGGAGTTCGTATGTCACCCTTTCTCCCGCGGGAGGACCTCGAGGTGATCCGCAGGCACACAGGACTGCTGGCTCCGCAGGGCGCTGTTGCGACATGACACCTTGGGAGTCCCGAGGAGTAGATTACAAAACCGAAGCCCCAGGAGCGGCGGGGGCGGGGGGACATCCCGAGGCTGGACATCTCCGCTTCTCAGCCACCGCGGCTGGGAGCGGGGGCAGCCGAGGCTGGCTCCTCCTGGAGCCCGGGCTTCCCGTCTGACGCTGCCAGGCTCTGCCCGTTCCCGGGCTGCCAACACGGCCCCAGCGGCGGGCGCGGGTCCGGCCGGGGATAGCCCTGCCCGCTCCCCGCGGCGAGCCGCCGTGCCCGGCTGCTGCCTTCGGGCTCCCGCGGGACCGGGCGCCCTGCCCGCCGGTGGGACCGGTGCTGTGAAGCTGCCCCACGGGAAGAGCCTGCCCCTTAGCTGGGGCGGAGGCTCGCGTGGGGATGAAACCCTTCAGGCTGGGGTAGGGTGGTGGGTGCCCATGGCTTCATTTGGGGTCAGCTGTCAGCCAGGCTGCCTAGGGATGCTGAGCCCTTCCTCCGTGGGACAGCAGCTTCACACTTTGTGACTCAACACAAGGATCTGCTTGGCCCTGGTCTTCCACGGTTTATGTCCTATAATCTTTGAGTGAGAGGTACCCCTAGAGTGGACGTCCTTGCAGGGACAGCCTTTTCCTCTCTCACCCTCTCCTCTGCTTACTTGGACTTTTACATCTGCTGCTTCTCTCTCCTTATCCTCTGTTTCTCCCCCCTCGCTCATTTTCTGCACAATCTCAGCAGCATCTCATTCTTCCTGGGCCAATCCCAGTACAATCCCTAATCCACCTACACTCCCCAAATTTGCTGCCTAGTCTCGTGTTTAAGCTGTGCGGTGTGCTAGTTATGTACACCCCAGTGACACTGCGAGTGTCACCCTGACAGCAGAAGGAATTCCACTGCAGTGTCACGCTTAAATGATCTTTGTTTGTGGGTTTTGATTTTGGGGCTTTTTTTTTTCTGCTAACCCTGCTCTTCAGTCTTTATTACCCATAGTACCGTGTATTAGGCTTCAGTAAACTTTCTTCCAAAAAGGGTTTGCTAGCAGGGACAGCCTGTCCAGTTTGACCTATGGGAATGACACTTGGTCATTCTACCTTCTAGGAACTGTAGAGCTGTGACATCTCCACCACTGACCATGGCCCTGATGTCACAATAAATATCATGAAAACTGACATTTAGATAGAAGCAGATGATCTGATTACTTCCTACCCCTCACTGACAAACCAGAGTCAGAATTCAGTTCCTGAAAACTGCGGTAAGTGTCTCTGCCAGCATTTTCCTAACTGACCCAGGGGGCTGTGGAGGATGAGGCTGGCAGTGTAGTGCTATGTGTCAGGTGACAAATGCAAAAGACGTGAGGACACAGAGGAAAGCGACCAGGCTTAACAAATTTCACTGCTTATATGGAATAGCCCATCTGAAACAGAAAATCCTCATTTTCACACCCCTCCCCAAAAGAAAAAACCAACAACCACCCCCCCCCAAAAAAAACCCAACAAAAACAAACCAAAAAAACCAAACCCAAACAAAAACCCCAACCAACCAACCAACCAAAAAAACTCCAGCCCTTTCCTGCTGTCACAGGAAGCCTTCAGTGAAGTCAAGTGGGACAACTGATATTAACAATGAAAGCCCTCCAGTTCTGTAATAAGGGGCAGGGGAAATGTAAATTTTGCTACGAAATCACATAGGCACTTTTGCTATAATATGTTGATAATCTTGGTGGGGCATTATCTGTAGATGAACCTTTTCTGTAGCACACAATCCTTGGAAACCCTGTCCAAAGTAATAATATGATAACCAGCAGCAGCGGTTATTTACTTTGAAGCCTACCCAAAAATGCTTTTGCTGAAAGCACCTCCTAATGTCAGTGCTTGAGCAGCTGTTACAGTGACAACTCCCCTTTTATGACTCACCTCCTGGGTCACGGCTAGGATCAGCAATGGGCTGTTCTCCTGTGCTAGCCATGCCATGCCTAGAGTACTGGAGAGAAAGGGAGCCAAGAAGCCGACTCCTATGCCCAGAAATGTTTTTGCAGCTTGCCCTTCTTCCATGCTTGGCCTTTCAGCTCTGCACAGACATGGAAAAAAGGGAAGAGAGTGTAGTACATGATTCTTTTTCCACCAAATAGAAGAACTACTTCCTCTAATCAATCTCATCCCACCCTGGGACTTTTGACAAAATGCCACTGGCCTGCTTCTATTTTTTTTCCTCTAAAGTGTGTGCGCTTTATTGGGTGAGCTTTCCTTCTTATCAGTGCTTCCTCTTCCTGCCTCCTTAGTGTTTTTGTTGGTTGGTTGGTTTGTTTTGGTTTGTTTGTTTGTTTTAAAATTTTCTTGGCCAAGTTGTGCAAAGAGCTTGTGGAGGAAAACTGACCCAGATTATTCATTTTCCCTGTGCCCCAAGCTTTTTTAATCGATGGCACTAGTTCAGTGTAGCAACTGAATAGGATTAGTCACTTTTCCCTCTGGAATGAGTTTGGAGGAGGCTGAAAAGATAGATGACTGGAATCAAGTTGCCTTTGGGGCTTTGAGCTTAATGCACAACAGAAGATAGCCAGTTCAAATCTCTCTGAGTCTTCTACAAAGGGAAGGTGACTCAGATTAGTCCTTTTGTACCACCTCAGTTCCAAATACCTTTTCAACATTATTTCTGGCTGGTCTGTTTGGGTCTGAGCCAAAGTGCCTTATATTTCCAGCAGTTCCAGTGAGTTTTGCATCAGACTTTTTGTGGAGAGCAGAAGGAAATTATCATTTCTTTGGCTCTCCTAATGTCTGCTTGCTGGTAATGTCACACTTGCAAGTGACAGTGGCAAAGTGAGAAACATGCTGATACCTCACACAGTCCTGTGATGACACACTTTGTCCTTTCTGTGTGACCCTGTGATACAAAGTGAGGTGGCAAGGATAAGTTACAATAAGCTCAGGGCTTACTGTACAACTATTTGATTAAAGCTAGACAGAAACTCTTCCAAAAGAGGAAGGAACTTCATTCAAATGAGACAAAATGTAACAGAGCAAACACAAATGGCTTATGTATTTGACATGATAGTGATTTTACCTGTTGGTTTCCTGTTCACAACTATCTTGCCATAACTTAATAATGCTGTCCAACTTCCCTTGCTGTAATTTTCTCACACAATACATTTCTTAGTCCTTAGCATTATATCTTTTTCAGTTCCTTACAGAAAAATGAAAGGGTCCACAAGCAGAAAAAGTCTGATTTCCTCTCTTTTTTTTCCAGTACAAAAGAGGACTTAGTTGTGAAGGAAAAGTTTAAGTCTCATTGTCAGACTCTTATTATATACTGCTTGGTTTCGGTTCTGTTTGAGATTAGTACTGGGACGTGAAGGCCTTGCTGAGAGACTCTCAATGTGGACAGAAATACCTGAGATCTGTTACATGTTTTTGCTTTGTTAAAGTCCTGGCTGAACCCCTACAGATGTGGAGACCAGCTGGCAATTTATTCCAAAAGCTTAAGGAGAGAAGTATAGCTGCATGTAACTGTACATATCTACTGCCTGTACTGTGCTCCTTTTGTGCATCTCCTGGTACATGGTCTGGTTAGTTTTGGTAATTGAAAAACTGGAGATGCTTAGATCAATTCAATTTCACAGCCTCATAAGAAGTTTCATGAGATATATTTCCAGGGGCTTCTGCTTCACTTCCAGGTGATAAGATTGAGTCTTAGAATTGCTTTACCTTGAAGATACAATGATTCACTTCTTTCTCAGTTTGCCCAATCTATAGCTATTTCTTAGCAATCAAGACTGAGAGATAGATGGTGCTTCCCTTGTCTGTGTTTCTGGCATTGACTCCATATTTCTGATCTTAATTTTCCATCCTGTAGAAACAGGGAATGATGTTTATCTGGAATTAGACTGAAAGTATAAATAGAAATCCACATTCAAACTTCCCTCATAGCTACCCATTAGACTTTTTGTCACTTCTTTTTTTGTGCCTGATGGATTGATCTCCTTTTCTGCAGAATGCTGCCTCTCTGTGTTTCCAGTGCTCTCTGTGCTTCCTTTGGGCTTTGCTGTAGCTGGCTCTGCTTTCCTTCATAGAATCATAGAACGGTTTGGTTAGAAGGCACCTTAAAGATCACCTGGTTCCAACTCCTGTGCCATCGGCAGGGACACTTTCCTCTGGACCACATTGCTCAAGGCCCCATCTGGGTTCCCTGGATTGCTGCATTCCAGACTCTTTGACTCTTTTTCTTCTGGCAGTGCAAGCTCCCCTAGTTCAGATGTTTTCTCTGTTTCTGCCTATTTTTCAGTTTACAGGAACTGGTACTTTATTGATCAACATCAGCTTTCCATTTCTACATACCCCTTTTCTGTGGCAGCAGTACTCAGGTTCTGAAGAAACTCAGATAGTGGAGGGATTATACTAGACTAAGCAGTAAATGGACTATCATCAAACAGTACTGCCACAGGAAAGATCCCAGGCATTACTGTTGTCAGTTGCTCGGGAAGAGATGAAAGATGTGGGCCAACATGACCCAGACAAATGGACTGCTGGAAGTGATGGGTCAAACTGCAGCAAATACACTGCTTTTGCCTCTCTTGCCTTGCTAGCATGCAGGAGAGTAAAACTTGACATTTAAACTTGTGTTTCCTTTTTATTTGTGACCACTAAGTGACCAGCGGCAATGTCCACTGCTGGAGCAAACTCGTAGCTGATGTATAGTTAAGTTATGACATGCCTATGCTGGGGTAACAGCAGGTGGAGCCCAGTGAAAGCCAGTCCAAAAGTCTGGTTTGCCAGCATAGTTCACCTCCTGAGATTGCATTTTGTCTGTACAACTGTATTGCCTACACAGCTACCCAAGAGATCTTTTTCTGATGTAAGCTTAACCTCGGAGTGTCTCTGTCTTGAAACAAAAGAGTCAGATAGGAGAACTACTGTAGATGGCTTATGAATAGGCTCACAGTTTATGCCTCTGCCTTTGATTTTATCACTTTGATAAAATCAGAGGAAAAAGGACAGTATTTATCATATGGTCACCAGAATGTTAGATTGACCATGGAATGCATACCCTGAAAAATCGCTCGTTGTGGAGATGCAGATCTGCACTAAGACATATAAAATGTCAGTCAGTTGTACTGAATGGGCTATTTAAGAACTCTGTAATAAGTGGACAAAATAATTTTCCTGGTATTTGATAAAAGGGTTTATCACTTTGTAAATAATATTTACACCTACAGTCCTTTCTTTCTGCACCTTCAAATATTTCTCAGTGTCACAGAAAGTGTCTCCCTCCCTCAGAGAGGTTAGTATGAGAAATTCTGCTTTGCTTGCTCATACACTGAATTGGTAATATTCTATTTTTTTTCTTTCTATTAAAAATGAGAGATTTCCCATCTGCTACAATTCTGTGGATTTCTAAATCCATGTGAGGAAAAAAACCTACATGTCCTATCTTCTTAGAAAACGTATTTAGCGAGGATTTCAATTGAGTCTTTCAACCTCTGGCTCCTCATCTAACAAAGGTTCTTCTAAACAGAGAAGGATCAGGAGAGGTGTTCAGGGCTCAGAAATTTCACTCTGTGGCTTGACTACAGTTCAAGACTTCAATGGTCTTCAACTGCAATTTTTCTCCCTAGGCCTTCTTATTATCAGAGCCTTCAAAAGGAAGCAATAGAATCACTTAGACTTTTACAGATCCCTGATGCATTCTTGAGAAACCAGTGTATTGCAGCTCTTTTCTTCTCTTTTTGTCTGACCAGTACATGAAAGCAAAAAATAGAACATGCATCTGATTGTTAGCCAGTACTTATATTTAACACCTGAATCATATAGTTTTTAATCTTTATTGAATGATAAAGTATTCTTCTTCATTTCCCGTGTAAATAATTGAAATGAAAAGTGTAAGTTGTTAAAAACTCCAGCCTTAGGGAGCCTGTAATTTCAAAACTTCTTAAACATTATTGTCTTGTTTTTTTCCTTCCTGATATAGACCATGGTAACTCATAGATTGTGCCAAAGGTTATAGAAATGTTGACAGCATGGACTAAAACTTCACACATAACACTTTTTCATTATCCCTTCTCTCATTCATGTTCATGAAAGTTCAATGTGGCATATTCAGTATTTGCTGACATGGAAGTATAAGCTTGGGAAACCTAAACATTTCTGAGTACCTGTAAAATACCTTTTTTGTTGTTAAATAACCTTGTGCTGTTTTGTTCTGTTCCCATACCATCATAAAAAGTGTCTTTGAGATGTGACTTCTTGCTAAGCTAAAGAATGTAATGTCTGTGTTCTGAAGGACAGCTAGATATTTCAGACTTTATCCACACAGACATGTTCACCCTTCACATCAAAACAACTATACAGATACAGTTAAACAAGCAAAACCCTACTTGTGAACTCCTGTCCACCATAAAAATGCTGTCTCTGGTTCAATTAATAGCCTTTCCAGGCCAATGTGAATCCAAACTGGAAAAAGGTTCATTTTTAGAGCGTTCACACAAGGTACCGTATAATTATATAATATTATATAACACAACAACATTTTGGTTGCAGAGACATGCTTTGGAAAACTTTATCCATGGTGTAATGAAGTTTCTTTGCCAATCTTTTCATTCAACATTTCTGTTGAGTTAGAACTGGAGCAGGAGGAGGTTCCTTTAATGCTGTGTTCGCAACTATTTCTTAAAGAATTTATAGTAGCTTTTCTACCCATCTGACTTTTTCTTTTCTTTCCCTCTCCCAATAGCCTGGAGCACTGTCTTTCTTCATGTTTGTATAACCATGATTCTCTGGTTTTTTACCTTTTCAATTTCTTCTTCCTTTTCTCTTTACTTAACTCTCTGCAAATGATTCCCTGAGTTTTGACCACTATGTCCAGTCAGCCAGATTTTTTTCTCCTGTCTCCTTCAAGCGTAACAAATAGTCAATTAGTTCCTTTCTCCCATTCCTTCTCTAGTAAATGCCACTACACGAGGTCCTTCTCCATATTTCCTGTTTCTTCCACACTTCCAGGATGCTCCTTGAAGAGCCTTGCAACTCCCTGTGGAAGCGGCTTTCTCTTGATTGATCAGTAACACAGCAAATACTCTACAGCCTCTCAGGTCCATGGAGCCCTACAGTTTGAGAACCACTATTTCTTGCATCAGTTGATGTGATAGAAGCAGGAGCCCTCTGGACTCCAGCTTTTCATTCCTACGCATAATTGGGCTTTAGATATTACCACCATATGAACAGGTCATAGTAACATAATTGCAGAATTTTAAGTCCTGTTTCAAGGGTTTCAACTCCTTCATTTATTTATTTTTTTTGAACCTTACCCCAAGTCAATAGATATTTTCATAGAAATAAATTTATTGTAGTAAGATGTCTCCCAGCCCAGAGAAATGTGTCTGGTAAGAATCCAGTGATGTGTATGCTTAGAACAAAGCAGAAGAACATGCCTCCTATAGAGAATACAATGTTCAAGGTGTCAGTGAAACTGCACAACTCTCTGGCACTTTGGGTGTCAATTGTACCACACCCTGAAAGGGTTTGTTTCCAAAACTGAGGTTGGAAAAAAAAAAAAAAAATAAAAGACACTGAACAACAGATGTCAAGAGTGCTTCCTCTGGTAGGTGTAGTCAGAAGGAGAGTTGCTCTTTGAAGATTTGTGCATAAATTGTCGTGTCCTCAAAACTGAAATTTGCATTTCAGATCTCAGAATTTATGTATTGAAACTACAGGCACTCTTTACAGTGTAGGCTGATATGAAAAGCATATTAATATGATTTTTTTAAAAAGGCTAATAAGGAAATGGAATATTACCATTTTTTCTAGGAATTTGTTGGCAAAGAACTTGGAGATTTTTCAAATAGCAGAGACAGGCCTAACACCTTTCCAATGCCACTTCTAAATTCTGCCATTAGCTTTGCTTTAAGCATCTGGTAATCTCAGAGGATGCCCATTTATTTTTTTTTCCATGCCACAGAAAGATGACACTCACCCTACTAAATATACAGTGTCACACAGGACAAACAAAGCAGTACAATCATCTGCAACCTGAGAAACTGTGGGCTTATTTAAAATGATAGTATTTCACTAGTTTGCCTTTTATTTAAATTCATCAGGCCACATGTACTGAATGATGAAGTCAACAAGATTCTTTTCATTAGTTTAATATGTTTCTATTTAAGCCATTGGATAGAAGCCGATTTTTAGAAACAACTCATTAGTGGAAATTCTGCTGCTTTCTGCAACTCAAAGATTCCCATAGGGGGAATCCTGTAGTTGCTTAACATCTGTGCTGTAGCTGTGTGTTGTGGATGTATTACCCAGGTATTGTGGGTTTCTTTAATTTACCTGTCTTAATATCCATTCAGTTATATTTTTTTTCCACTACTGTGAAATATTATTTTCCTGTCTTCCAGTTTCTAGGCTATTGGCAGCCCTTCCTCTGTGCTTATCAAAAAAGCAAGAGAGGGGACAGTGTCACACTTGAATGATTTTTTATAAGGTTGGGATATACTGTGGGTTTCACAATAAGATAGCCTGGCCAATGGAGTTTGTATATATAGATTTTTCAGTTTCGTTGTAGCTATGGGATTAAGCAGCACAGTAAAGGAAAAAAAGTGAAGAGAAAGATTCTGATTTTGCCTTGGCATAGCTCTATTAAGTTCAGCAGGCTTACTGCAGATTTACACTGGAATGAAGGGAGGTCAGAGTCAAGTCCAGTAGATCAGTTTTTGGTGCTTTTGGAGGCATCAATTCAGTTGCTTGGAAAATCATACTCCTCTACTGTCAAAGATCTGGGAAAATTCACAATTTGAATATATTTGTGGGTCTGCTCTGTGGTGTACAGATGTGTTTGCTTAGTAGAATTAGGAATCTGTTAAGCAAATTTCATACAGCAAGCCCTTCCCTCCCTTATGCTCAAGGGCAAAGTAGAAAATAAGACGCACAGGGAATCTCCCACCCCTGTAGGAAGACAAAAACTAATGAGTGCTGCTTGCCTGTAGCAGACCTGCATGTAGCCCTCCAGCCACTGCTTGCTTACACAGCCCTCAGAAGCAAACCCAGACACAGGTCTGAGTGCTCTTGTTCATGGGGAAAACAATGCCAAGAGCCTGCTGTGAGGACCCCTGGCCTGACTGATACGATTTCTCCCATGCTCAATAACAGCTTTTCTCCTCTTCATTACATGGGCAGTATTTTCATTCATCTATTAAATGCCTTAATATACTACCCTTGTTCTGTGATTGAACAGGCTTAAGCGAACTTGGAGATGTGGGCAAAAAGGCTGTTTGCTTGCAGTATCAGTGGCATCTACATGAAGTAAGCTTATATATATTGCTGTTTGGAGTTTTTTTGACAGATTTGGGTTTGGGGGTTTTTTTGGTCCTCCCCATGTGTGTGAATTGCCACTTGGCAAAAAGTATCTGGACATTAGAATGTGTCATTTGCTGCCCTAAATATTTATGTCCAAACCCCTGCCACTGATGACACAACATGCTGCAAGAACAAAAGTCTGTTGGCTGGAGTCCAGACTGGTTTCCTAATTCACACCTGTGCATTGGCAGACAAGCAGCCATCAATCACAGACACTAGTGTATCCTGGGTACGCTGTTATGGGCAGGGCTGGAAACATTTCGGAGTGCTGATGGGGGGGCTTGGATAAGAGAAAAAACAATAGAAGAAAAGTAAGAAAGCAAAGGTAATAGATTTATAAGAAACAGGGCTGCAAAGGATATCAGGAGGCTGAATTGACAATGCTTGTGTGATTCCTGACAGATGAGATTAAAAGTAAATCTCTTTGAAATGCATTACGGCCACGGAGCCACAGATAAAATTTGTTAGGAACAAATTACTCTCTGTATCTGCTAAATCTTAAAGCACCTTCCCAGAGCGGTAGACAGGAGTTTAAGTTGCTGTACAGAAGTTGCTATACCTTGTTTTATTTGAGTATATATAAAGTATCTGTATAACATATTTATCAACAGGATGGAGAAGAATAGGTGTGCATGTTTTTTATAACACTCTGACAAGAAATTAAATTTTCCTAGAGTAAGACTTGTGTAGCACGCTTGAAACTGGGCTCAGAACCAGCTTGTACAACTTTCAGGTTTATGGATGGATTTTGTGTTTAAGATGCAGAAGTAAATAAAAGCAGATTAAAAAAATTGACTACTATGCATCTAAATCATCTCTAGAAAGTTATCAAGGCCAGGTCTCCTCATTAGTTTCTTTCTTCATTAGTACTGGAAGAACAAAGAACAGCATTTACTCTATATTCTAAAGATTAATTGAAGTGGGGGATGGAGCAGTGAAATTGAATTAGTAAATTATTAACCAATTTCTAAGTAATAAGAAATAATCTATTACAGAGGCTATCCCTCTATCTAGAGATTTGTCTCAAGCATTTGTCTCTAGGAGAGATGGAAGGAATAAAGGGATACAGGCTAAAGACAATCCATCAAGTCAGCTATTGGAACATGAATAATGAAGACCTTTGAACTTGGAAAATCTTCCAGATCTCTCTCTTTTAACTGTGACTTACAGATTGTTTCAGGGTTGCTGCTTAATCTAATAGCCTCTCTTTAATTCCAACCCCCTTATTAAAAATGTTCCTGTTACAATCTCAGCATCTGACAGTGAAAGCAACAGTTAACAAGGCCTGAATCTGGCAGTGTGTCAGCTCAGGAACTCCCTCCAGCCTGCAAATACAACTCCACCCACTCACATTTTCAGAAGAGGAGCCTGGTGCCAAGGCAGCGCTGGCAAGGTGGCGACTGGGGAAGTGGAGGTTCTGTCTTCTTTGATTTCTGAAGCTGCCTATGAACATATGAACAACCGGGTTCTTTCTTCCTTTTAGAGTCAAACTCACTTTGATGCCTGGAAGTTTTCCTCATTGCCTGTTTCTAAGATTAAAACTCTGATTTACTTTTAGAAACCAAAATAAGCAGCACTAGTGTCCAACTGAAACCAGCAAACTTGCCTCATGTAAAGTTCTGACTAAGAGGAAGGGTCTGGCGCTCACTAAGAATACTTCTCACTAGTCTTGTGGTTTAAAGGTGTTTTGAAGCAGCTCAGGGGGGTGAGAATTTAATCTGTCCGTCACTCCTCCTGGCTCCTGGCATACGGGATGCATTTCCAGCCTGTGTGAAAATACTGGGAAGGAGGAGGGGGAAGGGCTTGTGGGGTACTCACAAGAATCCTCACCCATCCCAACTGCCCAATGGAAGTTATGGCTGTTCTAAATCCGCCTGGTCCCCTGGTCTGGGAAGGGCTAAATCCTTTACACCAGGTGTAGGGTTCCTCTCTGCTTGTATGGTGGTCTCCTTCTGCCCTGCTTCATAGATGTAGCTCTCAGCTCACAGCTGCAGCCCACAATACAGGCACAGTCTCTGCTCAAAAGTACACATGTGTTTTGTCCCAAGGTCTAACTGTGCTCCACAGTTTATAGGGCCCTATGAATGGCCTTGATGGTTTTCAGAGATGGGAGTGGGGAGGTCAGAAGTTGGATTTTTTGGAAAACATCTACCCAGTGGTATCTGAGCCGTGCCAGACTTCCCTGGCTGTGTTGCAAACTGTGCAAACACACATTTCTGTTTCTCAAACTTTTGCTTCGGCTTTAGTGCAAGCCCACAAATTAAGTACTGCATTCTTTACTCCCACCTCCAGTGTTAAATGAATAGCTGCTTGACTCATTATACTCTATGCAGAGTTTTGATGAATCACTTCAGTTCCAGGAGTGAGCCTCTCTCTCCCCAGCCTTCTTCCCTGTGTGTCAACACCCCTGTGCCCTCCCTACCCTAGTCCAATGGCTTAGACCATCTTCCATTCATTTCCAGGGCCTGCCAGGAGTGGAAAGTTGCAAAAGGACACAGGTGAAATTGTCCTGTGCCTGGGGTTCATTTTCACCTCAAATGGAGTTCCTCTTATTAGCCTACAGCTCTCAGCTCATATTCAAGAGGGGCCTGAATCCAATTCCTCCCTTACTCCCCCACCTCCTAATGATTATTGGCTCTGGTTCGTGAAGAGAACAGCTACATACCTCAAGTAGCTGGTTCACAGTTTCTTCAGAATATACCCTACCTCTGAAAAAGTGAGAGGAAGGTCTTGGACTCGTTCTGTTCACCTTCGCCGTGTAATTGTGCTCTAAACCACACCAGACCCAAGGGTAGATCCACAGTTATTGCCTGTTGTCTGGCAACACTGACTGGTGATGATTTCTCAGCAGAGCTTTTGCTTGAAAAACTTAATTCCTTCTTAAAATGCTCTCAGGACATTGTGTGCGAAGATGAGCTTCAGCAGCATCCGCAGCAGATGCACTTCTGGATTTGGTTCTCCCATCCCTTACGCTTCATTACAAAGTTCTGCTCTTCCTCCTGCTGTACAGACACACTGCATCTAGAATGCATAGATGGGGAGAGCCTGCACAAAATTTTTCTGACTACAGTGCATGTGGTGCCCTCTCTCAACGCTAGTCTACATTCACTCTTCCTCTGTGACTCAGGGGCAGGCTTACAGTCTGAAAAATTCTGTTTTCTCCTTCTTGTATCCCAGGCCCTTAGAGTTAAATCATGACAAAGGAAGATACAAAGATTGCAGAGGAACAAGGGATTTTCTTGTAATTTCAGCTTTTATTTCCTTCTTAAAGATGCAGTTGTATAAAATAAGCGATGTCCTGGCAAAGGCTAGCGTTATGCTGTGCCAGACAATTTTATCACCCCAGCCCATGAAGGCTCTAGTGTACAACATAAAGCCGCTTTGCTTTCCAACTTGCCAGGGTTTTTTGTTGTTGTTGTTGGTTTTTTCTTCTGTGCCAGACCTCCCTTTGCGGCGCCGAGGAGTTTTCCTTCAAAATTAGCCCCTCTTCAGCATCCTCCTGCCCTGCTGCGGGTGGCGCGGGCGCGGGGCCGGAGCCGCCCCGAGCGGAGCCGGGCGGGACGGCGGCGCCTCGGCGACAGGAGGGGGAGCTCGCAGCGCGCCGCCTTCAATCGGAGAATTCATTTAGCAACGCTGCAGAATCACCACTGCGGCTGAGATGTCCGCAGGGCCTTTCTCCACACCTCCTCCCCCACCCCCCACAAAAAGAAACAGGGGAAAAAAAAAAAAAGGGAATAAGGTGGGGAGTTTATCTTGGGGTTCGGGTTAGGATGGAGAATTAAATTAAATTGAAGGGGAGGTGAGAGGTAATGCAGCTGCCAGGAAGTGATGGAAAGGGTGGATCTTTATATATATTTATGGCACTAGCTGTGATGAGTAAGATGCTCCCAGTAGTCAATAACACCTCTCCTCTGATAGACTGGGACAGGTTCACAGCTGGTGTAGGCTCCTCCGTTCAGCTGAGCGATCAAGGGTTGTGCCCACTTACAGTAGCCCTGAACTTAGTTGTGTGTGTGCTAGGAGACCTGTGAAGAGAGCAAAACCCATGGCAGTGGAAGTCTTTGTTTCCAGAAGTGAGACAGAAAAGCATCAGCTACCAGTCTCAACATAAAATCACAAGACTTATCAAGATCTCCTCTGGAGTATGAATTCAAGAAAAGGGTACTCAAGTCTGTGCTGTTATAACACCTGGAGTAATAGAGGCAGAATTTGGGTTCATGCATAAACTTCCTGCCACACCTTTTGGCCTGACCCCAGGCTCAGCCCAAGTTAATGTCAAGCTTCTCAAAGTTAGGACGCTTTACTGAAACATTCCTCTCAACCTTGTCGGCACCACAGTTTACTCCTTTTGCTTTTTCTATTTTTACTCTTTTCTCTGAGAAGTCAGCTGAAGGCATAATCTGGGAAAAACTCCTAACCTGTCAAAACACCTTCCTGAAGACATTTCTCCCCAAGAATTCAGAGGACATTGCAACTTTCAGAATGCATTTGTCCAGACAAACCTGGTGTCAGTTGTTATGGATCTAAGCCACAAGGAGAACCTGTGCTGGTTTCACAGCAGCAGTGAGAGCAGGTTTTCATGGTGGTAGGACCATCCCTGGCTGCCCCCGTGCACAGCGTGCTGGTGCAGTACTGCAGCTGAGCTCATCGTTACAGCGGGCGGTAGTTTTCCTACTGCGGACAGCCCTGTAGAAAGTTAATCTCCTAATATTGTGGTGATAAATTGGGAAGAGATTTATTTTATGGCCCCCCTAAGTGCCTGCATAATTCTCCTGTATAAAATCTGTGAAAATTCCCAAAGCTGATATCCGGCAATCTCTCATGAGATAGCTTTTTTAAGGTAAAATATCCCCCTCCTTATCTATACGCTCATCACCCTCATAATTAGTGAGATCTGAACCTATGACTAGAAAAAAAGGGTTTACCTCTTGACCTAGAGGAGAAAGAATCTAGAGAGATCAAAATATATAGTGCCAAATTAAATAATTTCCTGATGAGCTCTCACAGATAGAGGGTTGCATCTCCTCTTGCTGTGGAAAAGGAGCAGGTTCTCTTCAGTCACAGGAAGCTTTCTACAGATACAGCCCTGTGATACATTTAAACAGGATGAACCTCATTCTTAAACCTATCTAAAAATGTTAGTGGAATCACGAACATTGACCTTAAAATGAAAAATGATTCGCAACCTTTGCAGAGGTGTCTTTATCATAGTGCCATATTTTAAAGTATTTTATCCACACAGTTACACAATCTAACCACTCATTTGCAGTTGTCATTTTACCTACGAAAGAGTTCACTTAATATCCCCCAAAGCAAGAGAAATGTAACGAGTATTACAAGAGGAAAATTATTACTGGTATATTAAATAGAAAGGCTGTAAAGTTCAAACAGAGGGAGTTGTGTGTGCATACTACGATTCATGCAAATTATGCTTAATAGTTTAACACTGCATTAAATTTTGCCTCCTGAATAAAAATGCTTCTTTAGTTATTTTTCTAATAATCTATGTAACTTTGGGGAACTAATTAAGGCAAACCATTTCCAATGTGCCTGTTTAGCTGCCTGTATCAAGTGGCCTGATTTTTAAAAATGCTGACTACTGAAGCTATAGTAAATATTTTGCATCCCTCACTACCTTGTAATTTTTATGTGGTCAGTATAAATTTAGCTGACCTATGTCAGCTACATATGTGATATTTGTGGTTTAATTATTTACCTGTAAGACCATAGCTCCCAGTAAGAAAATTAAATCTAAGAAACATTTTTAGTAAGCTTATTTCTCCTTTCTTTTTCCCCCTTATGCTCTAGGAAAAGATGCCGATCTATAAGATATAGAGGTGTTTCTGTAGCTGAAGGAAAATGCTGATATTGCTTCTTGATTGCAAGAGGAGCATGTAACACACAATTAATCCACATATGGACAAGGATGTCGTCCAAGAGTGGAAATGGAAAACTAATCAAGAGTACATATGACACACTGGATCCAACACACGTGCTTCCCTAGAACTTCTTGGCTGCTTCACATCTGGCTGGCTTGGAGCGCAGGCAGAGCAGTACATGACTGCCTGCCTGCTTTCATGGAGATGATTGCTAGTCTGAAGCCTGGCTTTGCCTGCAAGGCTTCAGTTTCATCAGCTCAGTGAGTGCTATGGCACGGTTTATCTCGCCTGGACTAGGGTTTTGAATGTATTCATTTGCTTCCAGTGAACTAACACTATCCAAAATGAATGTTTTTAATCCTGAGCCTCTGACTTGGTGCATACACAGGTTTTGTACTGATGAAGCTAACAAAAGAGCTAGCATGATTTTTAAAACTTTTTTTTTTTTTTTTTTTAATCCAGGGACATATTCCAGAGAAGAAAATGCCTGCTGACATCTGTCTTGAAAACTGCATGTGGAGACCTTGTTTTGACTGCTGATACAGATGCTGAATTCTCATTGACTTTAGCAGAGGATCTGCTTTACAAAGGATGGAAGTGTCATGTTTTATATCACTGTGTTGGCTACTGGAAGCAGCTGTGCTTTCCAGTCACAGGGAGAGTTCCTGACATCTCAAAGAGGATGCTGAGGATCCCATGGCTGAGCACCTCTGGAAAGGTTTAGATTTGGTTTCCCGGGAACTTACATCTTTCCTCAAAATGTAAAAGAACAGGAAGACAAACTAATTCTTCATTCCTGGGTGCCATATGTTATATAAAGATTTACAGAGCTGTTCGTAGCAAGTGCTTTGGCTGTGCTGTTTACTGCTTCAATGAGGGGCCAAGTAAGATTTTTATATTCCTCTCCCATAATATTTAATGAGCAATATTTATGCTTATGTCAGAGATATGCTTTGAGCCGTGGTTATTGTCTGCAATTTTGCACTCTAATATGGTGTCCAACTACAACACTCACTGTTATAATGCAGCATTAAGAGTCAGTGGTCCTTGTCATCTGATCTTACAAAATGTACAGTGGTTATGGTTTAGGAGGCTGAAAAGGTCTGTGAATATGAGTAATGAATTATGAAACTGTTGAATTTTTGTGTCCTGAATCGGAAGAGCAGCCAACCAAAGAAAAGTACCTACTATATATATATAGACACACACACACACACACATAAAAATGCACACGTGCACACACACAAACAGTACAGGTATGGAGACAAAAATTCAACTCTGTACATGTGTCCTGAATCAAATATAGTAGAATAAATCTCAACCACATTATCTCAAAAGCCTCCCATAAACAGGAAGGTGCTCAAACATGTTTGACCCTGCTAGCAGGGTACCATGCTTCAGCTGCTCTGTAATACCTCACTTGAAGTATCTGACCCATCAGCCATGCTGCCTCCCCTTAGACAGCGGGCCAAGGGGATGGGCACCATCTCCCATCTCGTGTTGAAGGCAGGACTCTGAGCCCTGTTTCTGAGGGAAAGAGGTGACACAAGGCTAATTCAAAGAAACCATAAGGCACAAGCCCTTGGTGTGGCCAAAACAGTGTAAATGTATAGAAGTGGAAATTTGCATCACCTCAAGACAAGGACTGATGTACTTTGAAAACCAAGAGCCTTAATGAAACAAGGCATAGTTTATCTTTAAATATCTGTTATCTGTTACAGGTCAGAGTCAATCAGCATTTCAAAATGCAATTGATAGGCAAAGATTGGAAAAGTACTTCAGGCTTCCCTCAAATATTCATCTTAGTAGAGCTGTGTTTGAGGTACAAAACTTCCATTGATATCTTTGCACAGAGGCTTTTAATCCTTCTCATGGAAAGATGTAGGAAAAGGAAAGCAGAGAGTGAGAAACACACATGCACAGGTTTGTGAGATAGAGAGGGAGGGAGTTTAATGTCAAGGAAATTGTCAAATCTGGAAAAAAACTATCAAAAAGTGCTTTCACAGTAGCTCTCTTGAGGACAACTGTTCTTCAAGCAAGTTCTCTGGGGGCTGAATCACAAAATTCATTAGAGACAATTGGTGGGTAAAATAGTAGCAATGATCTTTGAAAAAGAAAGGTCCAATTTCCACTTCCCATTTTGTCATAAGCTGTCAGGAAGTGTTACACAGTGCTATTAAACAGCTGTTGCTGCTCTTCTTAAAGGTGTGTGATGTAATGCTGGTAGAGAGCCTTGCTCTCAAGAGATCTGTGAAATGGGATGGAAATACCTCTGACCCCCACTCCATAATGCTGTGAAATCTTAATTGCCCTGGTTTTCTTTTGAATTCAAGAAATTCCATTTTGTTCCCTGGGGCATTCCTGGGGTGGATTTTAATTTTTTTTCTTGCAGGGTTCTCTCACCAGCAACTGTCACTTTGAATGGTTCCAGGTCTGGGTGAGGAGGCAGTGGAGAAAAAGGAGAGAGGATGGTGGGAGAGGAGATGATGGTCATTCAGCTAATCAAAGCAGGTTTTTTAGCAGCTAGTCCTAGGTACTACTTCAGCATGCTTTTGTTTGACTGCTGACAGGCAACAGTTCTGTAGTGACATCTACACTCTGTTAGGAGATTAGGAAAGGAATTAAGACTGCACTTTGAAGAAGGTCTCACTAGCTCTTGTTGACATTCTCCTGATTGACACCAGCATAGATGAGAAGAGAAGGGCTTATAAAAAGCCACCACATTACTAAACTAATATTTTTCATGTAATTAAAGCTGGCAGAGTGTTGGTTACTACCTCAGAGAGAACTGAATCAGTACCTAGTTACTTTGGTCCACGTTCCTGCTGCTCCTGGCAGCCAAATGACAGTGAGATGGAGGAGCTGTGACGGATGTGTTGCAAAAAGCACTCGAGTGCAAGAAGACGGGGGAAGAGACAAGCAATTCCCTGCTTCAAAGCACCACCCAGCAAAGGCTTCTAACTCAGTGGTGCAGCTGAGGCTGCCAGCCCACATCTGATGGAGATGGTTTGGATGGCTACACTGAGTTGTTCAGTGTTCGCTCCACTACACGAGCGCAGCTGATGCTGTGAGGCTTCTATACCTGTGCCACCATCAGTGCTGTGACCCCACTGCCGAAGGGTGCTCGGGTGATCCTCCCCGCAGCAGCTGTGGAATGTCCTTTGTTGCAAGGCATCACTAGGCACATGAGGGGCGGGTCTCTCACTGGAGATGGATCTTGTGGGAGGCAGCAGCAGCAGCCTTGTTCTTTAACAAACGCAGCATCTCCTGGGCTCGTGTACTAGGAAGACATTTTTATGCCTGCATGCAGAGAGTAGGTGTTACTCTGTGAGAGTTTCTATTTTAAGGTCTCACAGTCATTGGTTTGTATGAACTGCCAATTCAGATGCTCCTTTCACCACAGAGCTGCAAAGGAGCTATTATTGGGACACCTCTACCACTGATCCAGCAGACTGTGCAAGCTGAGACTCTTAAGAGGAAAGAGCTCACTCCCACTGCCACTGAAGACAAGGTCTATTTTCACAGTAAGGGATCAAATGCCAGTGGGAAGAGCCAGGAATTTTCAAGCTTCTCAGAGGAATATTATAAACGAAGCAGACTAAAAGCAAAGGTGTATAAAATGCCTTGACAGTGCCTTGTAAGAGAGTTGCCGCGTGTTATTTTAGCCAAGTCTTTATTCTTCTCTACTTAATGTTGTGTACTAAAGTTCTCAAAGCTGCTGGCAATACTCAGCGGAATAATTTTAGAGCAACCTTAATAGAATGAGCAGAACAAAGGATTGTTCAAATATGTTGTAGAAAGATAGCTTTTTAATAGAATAAGTTATTCAAAACACTGATGGCTAGGGGTTGTGAATGGAAAAAATCTCCCCTGTGTTTAATTACCCCAGTCTGTCTTTATTTCCTTTGTATAATTCTAAACACTCTTCGCTTGTGCTGGACCTAGTCCAGTTGGAAAGTTGGTATTTGTTCAACGATGTGTCCTATTAACAAGCTGGAGATCCAAACTGGATGACTGCAGCCAACCATCCTATCTGACCTCCCACATAATGTAGGTTATGCCATTCCACCCTGCAAAACCTGCAGTGGAAGAAATTACTCTTTGCCGCTATTCCGGATTCAGGAAAGCATTTCTATTTAGAGCACTAGTTAAGCACACACTTAACTTTAATGATATGCTTAATTCCCATTTAAATATGCAGTGAAGTGCAACTTTCGAGTTTGCACCTTTGTGAGCAAACATTATGGGGTCCAGTAACTTGGTCATACCGTGAGAAGTGTACTTTATGACTCCCAGAGCAAAGTTAAATCTGAAGGGTTTATTCAGAGAAGTCAGATGGCTTGGTGATGTCACCTCCAGAGAGGTCAGTTTTGTTTGGGGATTTTCAGACCTATGGGGCTGCAGTGGTGTTGCCACTTGCAGTATGGAGCTGCCCAAGAACTGTAAGTGATATCCCTTTTTATTTCACTTAGTAAAAAGGATATATGAATCAATAATATTTCATTAATTCAGTAACAACCTCTGTTAAACCTCTCAAAAGACAAGAAAGAAGAGAAGCTGATTTTGTCTTAATTTCCAAGGTTTTTTTCACTTGCTTGGGGAATGGAGAAAATCTCTGCTGCACCATAATACCCTACCTAATTGAGCTCTTAGATTAATGTTTAAACTTCATTTGCAAGTCCATTACCAAATCTAATCAGTTACAAAGGTACCATTAAGGAAAGGATTTTTTTTCAAATCCAATTCTAATTCACATTCCCCCTCACAACTGTCCAAGGCGCTGGCAGTGGCTGCAAGTACTGTGTTATAGATATTGTACTTCTACCAGGAGGGAAAAAGGAACCACAGAATACTTTCAGTGGAGATAATAATATACAAAATTACATGAAGTTCATATGCTGGTATGAGCCAAAAAGGGATTGGTTAAATCTTGAATCTACTGAAAATTTCAATTATCAAAGACAAAAAATACTAATGTTCAGCCTCTTTTAAAGTGACAATACCACCTTTGAGATGGTGTTAGATTGATTGCACTGAAGACTTTACCCTAGATCTACTACCTGCAAGAATTATGCAGTATTATCCACAGCTTCTTCCTATGGACTCAAATCCTGGCACAGCCCAGAAATTTCAAGTCTGCTTCATTTTCAAAGCTCATGTAGTCCTCAGCCTTGTTGCTGACTAATACTCTTTGCATTTAAAGGGAAATGTTCCTTTTGAGCAGCACATCAGAACAGGACCACCAGCTTCTCAGTACTTAGGACCGCAGACAATATAAATGCTAACACACGGCTGACCTGACCAAAGCTGAATGGGTGACTTCAAGCCAAAGACTGTCTCTGCCATTACCTAATCCCTGAGACATCCAGACTCCCATCTTCATCAGCACTTAAAAAAAATCTGGACTTTATGGCTGTTCTCAGAAGATACACAAAGCAGAAATGAAGAACAAGACATGAGTGGAATGATATTATGCAGACACCACTCCTTTCAGGCAAATCAAAATTTTGCTCTTGTGTCTGTGTAATCGGGGAAAGCTCTGCCTACCCAGGGTGGTCGGCCCGAGCTTTGGAGGGCAGGGCTGTTTAGAGGTAGTTGCTGATAGTCAGGGGTTTAGTGACCTCTTCTAAATCTCCTGATGCATATATTCATTTCCTAATCCCTATGCACTCTTTGCAGCCTGCTCACCCCATCAGTTTAGTAATCTCCACAGAAAGCAGTGATTGGGAAGGAGTTTTGCAGAGTGCTCAGAAGAAAGTAACCCTACTGCTACAGTAAAGATAATTGTGCTATGCTGGCTTGTCCATTAAAACAAGGATATCTTCTGCTGGTCAAAAGTTCTCTGATTATGGACAAGAGAGGCCTTTCCACCAGGCTTCTTGGCTTAAGAAGCACACAGAATAAAACTGTGGAAACTCTAAGGTCTCTCCCACTGGCCTGCTGTGTGTCCTTCGTCTTCTCTCTTAGCATCATTTCTCTGGTTCAACAAAAACAGGAATGATAAACGTTGTATTAGCACTTACCATTGTAGAGCACTTGGAGATCTGTGGATAAAAGAAGCGCTGTGTAAGTACTTCTACAATGACATGCTGCTGCCTTTCTGTCTCCATGTGCAGAAAAGAACAAGAGCAAAGAACAAAAAGAGAAGCAGGTAAGAGTGATTGATAAATATGCAGCCTACGATGGCCTCTCTCCCCAGATAAATGTAGTAGTGACAATGAATGCAGAGGAGGAGAGGGGCCGGCGTGTGGCAGAAATGAAGGTGTAGACAATGCCGGTATTATATCCACAGATCCTTGTCTCCATGGACTTCAGTCACCGCTGTGTGCTTGAAGCTGGTCAGAAGAATCCCCAGTAGAGGTATCTGACTACATGCCCTTAACACAGGATCACTCTGCCAGCTTTAAACATGAATTAAAAGGAGGGAGGAAGAGCCCCAGGGTTCAACGTCAACAAGATCTAAACTACTTGACATTCTCGTTCTGAAATGCCAGCTCTTAAATTATCGAGGCCTTTTTTCTTTTCTTTCTTTTTTTTTTTTTATTTTTTTTTTTTTCCCCCAAGAGCTCTGTATTTCCCCATGTAACAGTGTGCAAACATTTTATCAGCAAATACCAAGGGGGTGGGGTGGGGTGCGTGCATGTGTGAAAAATCGCCTATCTAGAACTGATAAAGCAATTTGGCACACACACAGCAGCTAACCCTTTAAAATGGCTGGGGGCTTTCCGAGGTTTAACAAGTTGCAGGGATGAAATTCTGGGCCTTGACTGCTCGGAGGGCGAGCGGGAAGCTGTGCTCGCTCGCCCTGTGCCGTTCCCACTTGCTCCGCTGCCCGTGTTGCTGGGCCTGTGCCCTGACGAAGGGGCTCCGCCGCCCTGCCGTACAGCAGCAGCCCGTGACGCTGCGCTAACAGCGTGCTTGGGACCATGACTTAAGCGATAATCTCACTGCTCCTTTGTTTTATGAGGCAATAATCTGATTCCCATGCGCATAAAGTGAGGCCAAAGGGTAAATAGTTTGTTATAATGAGGGAACAACATTAAGACTGATGAAAACTAGAGGTCAGTGTTATTATTTCTGTTATGACACCCATTCATTTAATAATCCTTCTGTTCATACCCTAACAGCAGGGATCCATGTCCTGGCTTTTCAAGGCAGTATCTGTCCCCTAATAAAGGCAGATATTATCCTGCTGTCTCTCGTATCTAACTCAGCTCGCTCCCGATGTGGTTCCTCATTACAATCACATCTGAGAGACTCCCAACGTGGCTGTGTGGTGAAGGACTACTGGAGAGGGACCAGGGACACTGAAGACACATTATCTGCATGGCCTCGAGGTATCAGTGGCAGGCTAGGGAACTCATCACAAGTTTTCTGTTTCACAATGAGCTTCCCACTTAGAGCGTTCTCCTTTTCTGCTGCATCTTCCCCTCCCCCCCAAAGTATCTAGTCACAATTTACCATTCCCAGCTGGGAGGATATTCCCAGTATGTGTTAGTACATCAGTGAAGCATTTCTATAGATTTTTGGTTGTTTTTTGTTTGGTTGTTTTTTTCTAGAGAGGGAATAGTAGCATAGTTGGTCTACTTAAAATGGATCTGAACATAGCAACATTACCGGGTGTTCTTAATCACAGAAAAAAATAAGTTGTGTCAGGTATTCTGAATGGGAAAAGTTTCCATATGTATGAAATGTATATAATGATATGTATAATTTTGTAAACCATCTAAATAAATAAAATATTTTATATAAACATTTATTATAATATACAATCTGCAGCCATCCTGGATCCACCCATCTTATTCTCTTGTCACCCAGTTAACATCTGGTTAGGTAAATTCCTTCTTCATCTTACTTCTGGCACATATTCTTCTGCCTGTGGAGCAAATATATATACACACACACACACACACACACACACACATATATATATATATATATATAAACAGTGTGAAAATTTGATTTAAAGTTCCAGTGAAATCAACAGAAGTAGGGTTGGCTGCAACGGTCCACATCCAAGATCTTTATTTTTCTTAAACACCTTTTTTTCAGCTAGTCCTGAAGGCCAAGTTATCAAGAAGTTTAATGAAACAGGCAGGTAAGACAGACAAAAAAGATCATTTTAGAAAAGGACATTTTTATTACAGGAGCTAAATGAAATTAGAATTAATTCCTTTCAGGTTTTCTAGAATATTGTATCTTGCTTTTGGGGAAAATAGGGAAGCTGAAAAACAAAATTATTTGCTACTTGTATGGTGAAACTAAATATTATGATGGAAGTCAAGAGTCTCTGGGTTGTGGAAAATATACTCTATCTACAGAATAATCCAAATCTTGGCAAAATATAACTTGTTGGGTGGTTTATTTAAAAAGATAAAAATTCCAGGAGTGCAGAGTTTGAACCAGTGTAGATGGGCTTCCCTGGTGTACATCCAGATCAATGCCAAAGTAGCTGAAGTCCATTTTGTTGACCAGATGTGGATACCAGAAACTGCACAGTGACTGACTGAGTGTCAGTGAATCTGATAAAGCTTCTACTCAATAATTCCATGGAGACTCCCTTTCATTTCAATGGTCTTTGGACTGGGCTTTGTATTAACTATTTGTCACAGACAATAATGGGAATCCACAGATTATTTGTTTCGTTTGCTAAGCAAATGAAGACATTGTTTAAGCAAAAATTGAAAGCATACATTTTGGGTTAAGAAAATAAATAAATTCTGTTTTCCGAGCCTGTTGGTAGGAAAGAATTTAGCAACAGAAATCCTCACCCCCCAAAAGTAAATTAGTTTCTTGCCCTCTTATAGTATTACTAAAGAGTAAAGTTATAACTAAAGTAGCAGTCTTCTGGATGTTAGAGCATCCTCCATGCCCGCCTAGATGCCAAAAGCACCAGTTCATCCTTTCCCGGTTGGGAATATACTATAGTACCAAAATCCATTCCTTTGACTCACTGATGCACAGAAGTTAAGGTGAAAAGGGATCATTAGATATTTGGCATAGCCTCCTGTGCATCACAGACCATTAAATTCCTTGTAGTTATGTCTGTAATGAAGCCAATAATTTGCATTTGGCAAAGGCACAGCCCGATTTGAAGATGCCATGAGATGGATGGAGAAGGACTTGCTCCTTTTCATCTTGTGTTCAAATGGTTGATCACCTTCACTACAAAAAAAGACAAAACAAAACAAAACACGCCCACAAAAAAACAAAAAAGGGAACTAAACACCCTCCCCCCACCCCCCCTCCATATTTATTTCTTTTGAACTTGCCTGGCATTTGTTTCCAGCCATTAGTCCTTACTACAATCTTCTCCACTGGGCTGGGGAGCACTCCTATTTTCTGCCTACAACAAAGGTACTTTGTGCTATAATTCAGTGCCTTCAATATGCTTTACAACAAGCTAAATCATTAAGCCCTTGCATCTCTTGCTGCAAAGATTTTTCTCCTTTCAGATTTGTTTCAAACACCCTTTAAACCCGAGGACACCAAAACCAGATGTTGTATTCCGATATAACTTACCCCAGTGTTCTACCCAGAAAATCGCTTCCTTAATCCTGCACAGTAATCATCAGTTTAGAAGTCCCAGAGTAAGACTGCTCATGTTTTATCACACAGTTGCCTTTGGAGTCCATGCTGAATTGCTTTTCTGCTATAATCATTTTCAGGTCCATTCTTCTACAGGATGAAGTGTATAACTTTTTCTTGATTCCATACTGCTAAATGAATTGCTTTACATTTCACTGCATAAACCCACATTTTGTCAGAATGATCTGGGATTGCTAAGCTCTTGGTCAGTTTATATGAATGCTCTGTACTAATAATTGTCCTTATGTCATCTGCAAATTTTATTAGCAGTGATTTTATATTCATCTCCAGGGCATTATTTTAGAGATGTTGAATGCCCTTGATCCTAACGATGATGCTTGCAGAAATCCAATAGAAGCCCCTCAATACCATGTTATGCAGTTATTATTACTTTTTGAACTCTTAGCAGTGTGTTTCCCAGTCCACTGTAGGCTAACTCTGTGGAAATTGTATTATGTCAAATTTAAACAAAACGGCATGAAGCACTACTTCAAACATATCAGCTATCACACATTCAGTTTGCTTGACCTGTTTTCCACAACATCTGTTGATTGGCACTTATTATATTTTGGCCCTCCAATTCATTATTGATTGAGCCTTGTAGCATAATTTTCTCTTTTTTCCCCCCTGTGACTGAAACCAGCCCAACCAGTCTGTACATCTTGTGGTGACCCTGGAACCTTGGGGTGACATCTGCTGTTGACCAACACCAAAGCTATGCAATTTATTGTCTGATATATATGCAAATACAGGGTTAATCTCATATATAAAATATATTCATAAAACTTCTGTGAAAACCAGAACCTTGTAGCAATTGAACTCAGGTGCTCCAGAAGGTCAGGCACAGGTCACCATAAAATACCTGAGGACACAAGGTATAGTTACAAACATCTGGGGACCCAGCCAGGACTATGGGTTGTGTGTTCTTGAGGGGCTTGAAGTTGCTAGCACAGGTCCAAGCTGCAAAACTGGGACAGACTGTCCTGCATCTCACCCAGATCCCTTCCAGCATCCGAAGCAGGCAGAACCATGGGAGCATTCAGGTAGCTCTCTCTTCCCAATGACAAGAAGTTTTCTTCAGCTCCTCTCAGTGCATGTTTGGGTGGGTTTTTCTGCCTCTGTGCTGCTTGACACAGACATGTGTTAAATATTGGCTGGCACTTTTCACAAGAGTTAATGTGGTGTTTGCTCTCTCTCTCTCTCTCTCTCTCTCTCGCATTCATCCCAAACAAAAATGACACAAAAAATAGCATTAAAAATAACAAGGTGCCTGAAGATATTATTGCCTTTATTAAACTGTATAAACATAAGACATATGAGCAGTACTCACAGGCAACTGATGGTATCTTTTGTCCTGTCCTATCTACAAGTCATCACAATTCTGAGTCTCAATTTCCCCAGTTTGTACATACCCAATAAACAGCCATAAACACCTGGTGTATATTTATTCTGTGCTTGAGAACAAAAATGCAGTGATAAAAATAGAAAATCCCCACTAGGAAACAAACACTAATGCTATTTAGCATTCTGAATAAAACCAGAACTTGTTGGAACTCTACAAGCTGAGGTACCAAGTGTATGTAATGAGCCTCCCTAAGCTCAGTCAAAGTTTTCCTGGTTTAGCTGGATAGAGAAAAGCTTACTTTTTTTTCCTTATTGTATTTATTCAGCATGAGTATCCTATTAAAATTGTCCTGATCAGGACTCTGATTTGTCTGCAGTGCCACTGGTGAAGAAGCTCTTACTTGAAATTAGGCCTGCAGTGTTATGATAGGAACTCACCAAAAAGGCGGAGCACCACCTGAGGACGTGGTAGCAGGACTGTTGCAAAATACTACATGCAGCTCCACAGATGAAGCAAAAGAAAGCCCACTGGTTCAGTCCACGGGATTAGGAAACCACGTGTCTGACGATGAAGGGCCATGTTTTACAGTCAAATGACACCAATGACAGTGTATGATCCAGACAATAAAGGACAGAACAGGAAACATTGGAAGACAATAATGTCAGCCCTGCTACTGGAGGTGCTGTGAGCTTGTTTCTCCACAGCCAGTCCTGTTTGCATTAGGCAACACAGCTTTTTGTACTTTTAAAGAAAATAAAAGGAGCAGTATGGTAATGCAAGGCCAGCTACAGTCATATATGTTATCAGCGGTTATCTGGAAACACATGAAACAACAATCTCTTTCCTCATATCACCTCAGTGCTGCCTTCTTGTGCAAAAATGGCTTGCACATGAGAAGCTGAGAGGGTTTATTTTTCTTCCTCTCCATGCAATTCCTTCGTGATTTGTGCAGCTTGAGGAGTGGCTCCTGCAAAGTTGGTCCATTCCCATGAACAATTCTGAAGGCAATGGAAGCGGAGGTGCCACTGTGGAAAGCACCATCCCTGCACCTTCTGCAGGCTTTAAAGGAGGTGTTGGACCACCAGTTCAGAGGGCAGAGAAAGGAGTAGTGATGGTCTACTCCAGTTCTTTTGTGACTTGTTCGACACACAGAGCAAGATCACAGCAAGAACATCTACCAGGCAAGGTGTGCACTAGATCTGTCTAGTGTTGGTCCTAATACAGGTTGTCTCCAAACAGCAGAAATACCCTCCTGCCTCTGTTTCTCTGCCTCTGTGGAAACCAAATCTTTGCAAGAGATCAAAAAAAGTTTTAAGGCAGGATAGTTGCCCTCCTTTGCTGGGTGGTACGTGGAGCCTCGCAGGTGTGAGAGCCGCAGCTCCTGCTGATCTGTATCTGTCCCCAGAGGTGAGGCAGGCAGCAGGTACTGGTGCTGCTGGCATGGGCAGCTCATGGTTTCTGTAGGTGTGCAGCCTGTGCAGGGACTGCTGCCACAAATTCTTTTCATGGGAGGGACAGGAAATGGTGTTTCTGCAGCAAAGTGGAAAGCAAACCATTCACTGCTGTCAGGGTTTCATCTTCTCGCAAATAAGACCTTTGTTTAGAAATGTGGCTTTGTAGTTCTGTGAGAACAGATAGAGTTACATTTCCAGGAAAATATTAATGATTAACCGTAAATAAGTAAAGAAGGATGAGACCTTTGTGGTGTCTGCTGAGAGGCAGCACTTATTTTGTCATAGCTGACAAAAAATCCCAGGCCTGTGAATGCTTAGTTCAAACTTTCACTTACCCAAAATCAAGGCACATGTCACATTGTTACTCTCCAAATTTATCCAGAAATTTCCCTCCCTTCAATACATAACAATACCCATCTTCCTTGGGGGTTCTTGCCTCAAACCTTCCCTGACCCCCTGCAGCAGATCAAGGGATAAGAACTCAGATTTGCCCAGATTCAGTGAAAATGGGCTGCAAAGTTTTATTAATTTTTCCAAGGTAGGAATTAGTATCCGTTCTTCCTCCTTATTCCTCCTCCACCAGCACCAGCTGCTACAATGTGTATTGCCCTATAAAACAGTTTTTGTTGGTTTCTGGTGCCCTCAGGTGCCCTTCTCATCCCCCATCCTCCCAGATGAACACCTGTGAGAGGCAGATGGTACAGCTAATCCAAAATATATTTCTTGAGTCCATGTGGAGAAGCTGCCAAGCTGCTGATTTTTTGGCACCATGCCTTGTGGCATCCATGGCTGGTGAGAGACGCAGATGCTGCCTGAAAATAGCTGAAGAGGAAATTCTCCCAGTGTCTCTGGGGGTCCAGGAAAGGCGGCTGCTTCTGTAGGGTTCATGGGCAGATGTCCCACCCAAATCCTTGCTGGGAATGCCTTGTGAGCAGAGCTTCTTCTCTCATGTCTTAATCATCCCTTCCTCCAGCTCCTCTCCAACGGGCTCCATGGGCACTGCCTTCCTTTCTCACACCAAATGGTGAGAGGCCATTTCTGGTTGGACATGGCTTGGCAAAAGAGGGAAATGTGTTTGCATAAAGCTGGGAGCTGTTGTTGGGAGCTGTTGTTTCCACCTACAGACTTTGTGTCCATCCACACTCAGAGACTCCTGCAACAGATATCTCTGTCCATTTGTTTTCAGAAAAGATAAGCACTGGCACATATTTATGTCTGCTGGGGGTCTGTAATACTCTTAACCACTCTTAACCACTGTGCTTTGTCAGAGTGGTTGCACAGGTAAGAGAGGGCAACTCCTCAGCAGCCAGCACCCCCTGCCCTCTGAGCTGCAGTGACAGGGTCCCTGGGACAAACCATTACCAGTGGTGCTTCAGCCCCTTCCTGACAGGAGAAGAGCTTTTCCAGCATGTAGTTGTGCCTGGCAAGTAGCCTGGTTCCCACACCAAGAAATCGACTGTGTGGTAGGATTCATGCCCAGGCACGGCCACAGGATCTCCCCTGACATTCAGATATTCATCAGGGCCTATCACAACTGAAGCTGGAGGCAGGTAGTCATCAGGAAAAGGAGCTGAGACCAGTGCACCAGTACATAAGGCCAATAAAAAAATATCAACGTCAAGATACTGTTCTCTTCCTATTATGTGAGGCTTCAGGGCAGAGCAAGTCCTTGTACTACCTGGCTGGTTCTGAAAGGCACATTCCAATTGCCCAGGATCTGCCAAGAACTTTGTGGACAGGAAGGAGAGCACAATCCTTGACTGAAGGGGATAATGGTCATTGGCAGACTAACAATAAGGAAAAGGAACAATCAAGATGAAAAAGGCATGAAAGTGGTGGAAAGTTTGTGGTTTGCCCCAGTATATTTTGAGAAACTGGAAGAAAATGATAACTTTCTTTTCACTGTTTATTCTTCACAAATTCTATAGCCTTAAGACCTTGAAGCCAGGGTCTAAGCTCCTTCATTTCCAGTATTCAGTTCTTTTATGCACATTCTGCAGAAAAATACCTCTTGCTCCTTGCCCCTTCTTCCTCCTCCTCCAAAACCAGAACACTACCCCCAGCTCCTTAAAAACACAGGGGTACCTAACCCCACTGGGATCAAATAGGCTTAACCTGATTTAGGTGCCTAAATACCTTTGAGGATCTAGGCATTAATCAGCTCATTTCATGAGCTCCTGTAGTCAAAATGCACGAACAAGATCTTAAAGCTAATGGCTCTGAGACCCAGTGCAGAACAGGCTCTCCAAATCCAGACACCAAAGCAAAGGGTCAGGGAAAGTCTCAAAAAGTAGTGCTGAGATGGATGCAGGTATCCCACTTCTGAAGCAGAAACACTGTGTCTGCACTGGGTGATGCAGTAATGATCAAAAAAGAACAGTATCTGCAGCAGACCTGCTTTCTGCATTCCTGCAAGGCAGCCAGCCCCTCCTGCTTCTGCCTTCTGAAGGAAACCTGATTTCTTGTGGAAGTGCAGGTGATCCAGAAGAAGGAAGGCACCATGGAGAATTTCAGCTGTGCCGACTCAGTTTTGGGAAAATCCTTCTTCTCATTAAAGTACACAAGTAACAAATCAACATCAGCCACAAGCAGCTTAGTATAGAGGCTTAAAGGAAGTCACAGCTGCGACTGCTCTTGCTGCCTTACCACAGAATGGAAACAAAACTCCCCCTTAGAAATAATAATGCTATTCTCATTAGCACAGAGCTTGCACACTAAACCCACTCTACTACAGAATATAACTTTGCTTAGTACTCTATGAACAGAAAACAAAATTAAAAAGAAGAAAAATGGTGTCTTTTGGCTGGAGAAGTTTAGGTGGTGCTATGAGCAAAAAGAGGCAGTATTGCTGCTGCAGCTCAAACAAAAACAAATCTGGGCTGTGGATTTTGGTAAAGTGTTATAAGAAGAGAGGAAGAAATTTTAGTAGGAAAACGAGATTGCTTTTTTGGTACTTTATAGGCAGCCTGTGGGTATGAAATGGTAGGTGATGAGGGCTAAATAGTGCTATGCAATGAACAGTGGCAGTGCCAACCCCAAGGCTCAGTGAGGACTCTGCTCTCCTGAGCAGACGGCAGCTGAGCACAAGGGCACAGACACACACGGCAGCACCCAGCCTCTCCAGGAAGTCACTTATCTGCTACCTTGCTCAGGAGGTCAGACACAACCATACACACATGATTCATGCTTGGGTTGCTTTGTGGAAATGCAAACAGGTGTTATAAAATTATGAGATAGTCCTCTATGCCTTTCACAGAGGATCTTGGCTTTGATTGCATAGGAAGTCAGAATTTTATATCATTTTATATTATTTAACATTTCACTGCCTCTGGATTGGCTGACGGATCTCAGGAGCCTTTGCTGACAGTCATATCAGGCTGGAGAACCATGACTTAAAATAGTCCTGCACCATGATAACAATTTTCACTGTGAGTTCACTAGGAAAAGCCATTTATTGGAATTATTACGTAGAAAGGTACACTTATAGTAAGTTATGTGTGTGACCTTGGAGAATGAAGACGTAATGTAACATCTAATGCAGGAGCTGACTTCCACAATAACCGAGACAGGTGATAGTAAGGGTTCATAGTAGTAGTTATCCATGGTGAGCCAAACTTCTGGATTTACTTTCTTAAAGAAATGTTGCATGAGCTGGAGATATGAATGGAAGCAAAGAATTGGCTCCACAGCTGGCAGAGATGTCTGGTGCTTCGCTGCGCTCCTCGGGCAGGACCGGGGTGCAGAAACTGTTTTATAAGGATTGCAGCATTACATGAGGCAACAGAGAGCCCTTCTATCTAACCACAGCACCACCCTTCAGCATTGCCTGCTGCACCTGAAGACGCTTCACTTCAACCCAGTCCAGGGCACAGCTCACCTGCTGTGGTGTTTATCAGGCAGCAATGGGCCTTGACACTGTAGCAGCATCTGCAGGATCCATCAGAAGGGGCAGAGGGAGCTGGGATAACCACAGCTTGAGTAATGGCAGCTCTTGGAGGAGCTGACACCTCTGTTTTATTCAAGTGGCAGTTGCCTGGCCTAGGGTTATGCTGGGTTTTGGCAGCAGGCCTCCTCCAAGGCAGCGGTTTTAGAAATCCCTGCATATTTCATAGATTTCTCCCCATTCAAGCCGGCACCAGAGCCCACTCCAACCCTTCTCTTGCTCTAAGTGATGTGAAAATTCTCAGACTAGCAGATCTGGAAAAGAGTAAATGGCAGCAAGCACCTTTCCCTGGACACTCGTGGAAGTGTCACACCTGACCGTACTCCAGGCTACTGCTCTCTGTAAAAGACCTGCTCATTTGGAGGCTTCTAGCCCAACCCTCAACCCTTCTGACACAGCAGCTTGGATGGGAACCACCTGTTCCTTCAGATGCAGCCAAATCCTGCTGGACAGCCTGATCCCCTGCTCGCTGGGGCGGCAGGATTTCTCAGGTTAGGAAGGTACCTGAAGACCGGTTTGGCACTTCTACAAATTCTGCAAAGTATTGGTGCAGGAGCAATGCTGAACTCCTGAAATCAAGAGGCACTGAGGACTAAGCCCGAAGAGACATCTTTAGAGTGCAGATATCTTAAAAACATATCCTGTCTGCATTTTCAGGAAAATATCCTCCTTTCAAGATCATCCTCCATGGTTTCTTTTTCATTCCAGCAGTGCTCAGGGTGTTAGGCAAATGTCACAGCACCTCCAGTAAAAAGAGGCATTAGTGCAAATCATAATCAGGCCTGAGGATTCAAATCCTCCCTCCAGGTACATCACTGTGACCCTGGCTCCAACGGGGGCACTGCTCCAAGCATAGAATGGGGAGTTCTCTGAGGTCACGATGGATTAGAAATTCAACTCAAGTCACACACAGCTGCACTGTATGGGGATCCCTGCATACATATTCAACTTTTAGGTCAACCTTCACTGTAATTAATTTCCTTTTATAATCTCCATTTCATGTGTACCAGCACCAGACTCTGAGCTGATGTAGATCAGCAGTGATCCTTTGCCGTTAAGTGAGTGGCATTATTTTACAGCTGTTGAGGGGATGGCCTCTGGCTATTAATTTTACCTTTCTCCTCTCTCTTGACAGGAATAATCTCTTTTAGAATTTGAGACTAAATAAAAAATCACCCCTAGGATAGCTGAATCCTGTAATTCCCTCCTGGCCTCCGCTGCTGCTTGCTGTCAGTGGAAATGAAGAGTGCTGAGCACCTGGCAGGATCAGGCCCTCGGGTGGCTCAGTGGTTGTGCCAGCCCTCTCATTCTGGGGTAATGATAATAATCGGGCTTGCACCCAGTGTTGACACATATTTATTAATTGCAAGGTGCGGCTGGCTCTGCACTTTGCTAAGACAAACACTCGCAGAACAATGTGCACAGAGGATGCTGGAAGCCATCCAGCCGTGTGTCAGCAGCAGCTGAGAGGGGAGGAAATTGCTAACTGTCCCACACAAGGAGGCAGGGCGCTCAAAATCCGTCTGGAGATGGAAGGATCTCCTTTTCTCGGGTTCAGCTTTCCTTCTGGAGAAACCTTTCCTGTTCCACCACAAAGCCCCTGACCTTGCCGCGGCCCCAGCAGCTTGTGACACGAGACCAGGATGACACAACTGGAGCCAGGCTTCGTGCCAGGGCTGGCAGTGATTTAGTGACGTTCCTAGAGAGCAGGGGGAGGAAGGTCCTGGCCCACAAGCTGAAGGTTATTTGAGCAGAGTCGTATATTTAAGGTAGGAATCACATGAATCCCAGAGGGTAGGAAGGGAAGGGAGCTTGCCTTCCTGCCTGCCTGTGAAGTGGCTTATCCTACAGAGATAAACTGCTGCATGCTCAAGGGAGAAACCAGCAATGAGTCTCTGGGACAGAGAAAAGCTTTCATTCTTACTTTTAGTACTAAAATAATAAGTAACAAGTTACTACGCTGAATTTATTTATTGCCCTGTAAATGGGCCCAGTGACTCACTCCTTTTAGTGCCTTCCTTTATCAGTGATGAAGTTACTCTCTTTTGTGAGCAACTACTTTCCTTCCTTTTCCTTCAGCCTGAGGATTTACATAGCAATACCAGATAAGAAAAGGCAGCGCAAGACAGCTCGCTGAGTTTATACCTCAGCTTTGGTTGAGTTATGCCTGGCAAAACTGCAACTAACTTGAATGTGTCGGTGGGCTCTTCCTCACTATGCCTCTGCCTGCTTCCTCACACAGCTGAGAGCACTTTGAAGCTGTGCTTACTCATGTCACTTAGAGCAATTTTCAAACTCCACTGAACTTATCTGCCCTGTCATAGCCGTGACCAGCCTGGCACCGATCCGGATGTTCAAGAAATATCAGCCAGTTACTCACGGTTGTCTGAATCAGCGAAGAGGAGAAACTTCCTTTCTCATTCTAAGTAGTTTCTATATGTCTAGAGACGTGTTACAGAAACAGAAACTATAGCTGATAAAGTGCCAGCATTAATCCATTTGATGTATTTAAGTGCAGCTGTTTAACAGCAACATATCAAGTTAATGTGATACTGATGGAATAAGAAATGGCATCAGAAGGTTTCAAAAGATTTCTTATCACAAGGAAGAAAAAGGATTTTGACTTCCCATTTCATTTCTCAGTGAATGAGAACACCTTTGCTGTTTACATTATTTACTGTTTACCGTAGTAGAGTCACTACTGAAAATCAAAGTGATTTGCAGAGCCCTGCCAGTTCTTTTTATATCTCCTTCGCTGACTCAATAAACATCTGACACTCCAGTATTGTAACTAAGGGTACTGATTCTGCCCTCATTGAAAACATCTTTCTAAGAGAAAGGAATTGTTCTTCTTCTGCTTAAAATTGTGATTTGTCTGGCGAAGCATTTGTAAAAGCTTCCCCCCCCCCCCCCCCTTGTTACTGTGGCAAGTAACTGTAAGCAGTTAAGCATGTACAGTAACTTGAGAAGCTCTGTGAAATCTTCTGATATGCAAATACACTGCTGTATGCACAGGCAAAGAAGAGTTTTGGGTGCATTTACATGAAACAGAGTTGCAATAACAAACTATTCCCTTATATACCACTTTGAAACAAAACTTGATCCTGAAAAATGATGCAAAGCAAATATTTCAAAAAGCCTGTGGTAGTAAGGAAATGGTTCTAAGTTCAGACTGGTTCTGCCCCAGGCCAGTTCTGTTTCTCCTGATACAGCCATCTTTAGATAAAGTAGAGCAGGATTGAAGCCAAGGAGCTGGAGAAAGGTGCAGCAAGGGAAGATACTCTGGTAGCAGCTGGCAAGGACAGGGTCACCCATCTCACCCATCACTTAGCAGGATCAAACAGGATGGATGTCTCAATGGGAAAAGGCAGCCTTCCACTCTGCAGAAGACACATTGCACCTGGTCCACGTCTGCTCTTACGTACAAATTCAGGCAGAGATGAGAAAATGGGAAACCGGAGAGAACAGTCTAACGCAACACCACCATGGTGTTCTTGGATGGCAGCCATAGGTGAGTCTTCCAGGTAAGCATGGAACACAAAGGAACTTATGAGCACATAAATCATGGGAGCTGAGGATGGGAAAGGCCACTGGAGGACTAGTCAATGCAGGCCTGGTTTCTACAGGGAATTTCCCAATTGACAGTTTGAAGAATTTCAAACAACAGGGCTTTAACTTTCCTTTGGAAGCAATTCAAGGTGGTTAGGGACCTATCTGAACCTTTCATCATCTCTCTGTGTTTCATGAGACTAACACTATATAGATTCCTGGCAGCTCTTCCCGCAGGCTTTTAGATTCAGATTTCTTTTTTTGCTGTTTATTCCAGGCTTACTCTATAATGAAGCAAACCCAGAAGTGGAGGTGTTCACTTCAGGTTTACCTACACTGTGGGTTTCCCCATATTTCCTCTCAGGTAAACGGAGTCAACAGGAAGCGGTGTTGTGAAAGGTCCCTGGGTGAACAACCTGGGTTACAGTGAACTGGGGAAATGTATTAAAATATTGGAATGAGAATGTAACATTGTTGTGGGATGGCTGCAATGTGTTGCAGTTACCCTCTACCGTAATGTAGTCTGTGCAGCTGGTCCCTAAGATTTGAGCCACTTCCACAAATTGCTCCCAGAAACTAGGCTGAGTTTCACTGAGGCAGATCACATCTTCAAAAGGCTTTGCTGGTCTGCACTAGGCAGGCTGTTCATCATAAGCTACTCCACAATTGATTTCCAAAGAAGAAAGAAAGGGCATGTAGAAAGATTGAGGAAACCACCTCTGCCCCTTATATCTGAGAGTAAGATTGTTAGAACGGGAACAGAGACCTGCCTGTACTTAAATTCCACTTTGTGATCTCTGAAGAGATGAATAGAGTCTGTTGGCATTTTGCAATGACTGTGAGGAATTTTAGTGGTTAATTATATCCTCTCTTTCTTGCCTTGCTATCTCTGTGCACATTCACACAAGTCCTAAAAGGAGTTTACTGTTCAAGTGCCTAGGCTCTGGGCCAGGAGCGGTGCCTAGATAGGATACTGTGAAACATCTCCTCATGTGCTGTGATAAAATGCTTGGGGACATACTATAAAGAGCCATGAGTGTGCCTGCAAAGTCATGCAACGTTATGTCATCGGTCCTGCGAGCACCGCAAGGTTGTGATCTCAGAGCAGGCTCTCAGCCAGAGTAGGAGAGTTACAGATCTAGACAGCATTAAGCATTCAAGGACTGTGTCACCATTAGATGGTTGTACATTTCAACTGGCTGGGCCCAGGGTGGGACAGGGGTGGTGGGCCAAAATGTGCAGGTTGGTGCAGTGGGAGAAGTGGGGGGGTAACATAGTGGGTGAGAGGAAGGAAAGGATGAAAAGCAGGTGACAGCAGTGTTGGCATAGTGGTAGGACAGGGGGAGGCTAACAGAAGATTCCCAAGGCAGTGATGCGCTTAAACATTTCATCTTGCCCTGGGCTGGTCCCTTGATATTGGTGTGTAAAAGGGGAGACAGCGGTGTGCCATGGTGTTGTGCCATTGTCGTGTGCAGGTGAGAATCAGGAAGTGGGGGAGGAAGGGCATTTGGGGCATGACTGCCACCACTGGAGCAAGAGGGTTTGTGTTGGCCTACGGTTTGTTTGAATGGATCACCACCTTTCATCTTTCCCTTTCACATCAGTCTCACCACCATCTAAATTAAAATGCTGCTGAAGTGTGAAGAAGGACAGAGACTTTCTGCTGAGGTCCCTGACCCTGGACTGGCAGTCTGCACATCCATGCTTGTGCACAATCTGCCCTCTCCATGAGTCTCTTCCTCCTGTGTTACAGGGAGATCCTTGCTTACAAGCAGGGGTGCCCTTGTGCCCCAGCCATTGAGGCTGTTCCCTGAAACCCTGGCCAGGTGAGGGGAGAAAGGCAATATAGCTAGCTAAGATAGAAAGCAGTAAACACATCCAGTGCTAGAATGGAAGAAGAGACTTACCTCCTAGCTTTCCTCAATGTACTACAATTCTCTGGCTAGGTCTCACCAGATACCCTGCCAGTCCCAAAGTATCCAGCAGTCTTGACTAACCTGAGGCAATCATAGTATAATATAGTTTAGCAGAAATGATCCATGACAAAGGCCCCTCTCACCCATCAGAATCTGGCAGGTAGCACAAAGCCTGTCAGAATCTGACTTCTTTCTTTACAAAGCACTTCACCTCCAAGCTCCCGATTGAGAGTTACAAGGTGCCCTGACATGTTCTTGCTCCAACAGTTCATTAGCTGTGCCTTTCCACAATGATTGCTGTATTGCAGTATTTCTTCAGGGCTTCCTGCCTCTCCCCGGGAGACAAGGAGCTGCAGGATCAGCAGTGGGGCGGTGCATCAGGCAGCGCAGCCGTGTCCACAGCGGAGCTCTGCTGCTGATTGCAGCAGATTGCAGTCATGAGAGAGCTGCACTTGAGTGCAAGCCGGCCCCGAAACACAGGCTTGGCCAGCTGGCCAACGTGATTGCAAATGGATGTGCAGGTACTGATCCATTTTGGCATGGCACAAAAGAGAGTGGGAGGGCAACTGGAGGCCACTCAAACCAGCTGAGAAACGTCAATCCCCACTCCCAGGGCGTTATTAGTGAGCAGAGCACAGACTCCAGCTCTCATACCCACTGGAAACTGCACTGTGAGGGTGCAGGGAATTTCAGTGAGGATAGAGCTGGGCTTGCTGGGACTCTTGGGCCAACAGGCTCTGACAGTAATAACAAGTGTGGGAGATAGGAAGCATGCTGTTAATTTCTGTGCATTTCCTGAGACCAGGTCCTTCCTCTTGGCTTTTTGCCCTCCTCCCTGGTACTGGGTCATACTGACTCCTTTGGGGTAAGTTCTGTCCCTTCAAATGGCTTGAAGATCTGGTTTGGCTAACTTCACCTGCACACTAGGAAGTTCAAATATTCACAAGGAGGTCCTTCCTTGCTTAACTGTCAACCTGTACTAACCCCTCTGTCTGTGTATCTGTGTCACAGTGGCAGAGAAATATGTGGCAGGAAAGGGTTAACTTGGGGGGGGGAGGTCTGTTTGCAGGCAGAAGGGAGGAGCAGGGTAGTATTTCTGTATTAACATGCAGCTGGTTAATGCAGCTGAATAGCCCTGGCTCAGCTGTTACCTTTCTCAAAGCCAATGGCAAATGATGAAAAACCGTGGTAATATCTATTAAAAGTTTGTGGAAGGGGCCTGCTCAGTGGGAGCTTTTCTATCTCACATACAAGTGATGATTTAGAACAGAGAAAGATCCCCTCGAGGGGATTTTGTGAACCATGCAATGCTAATTAACTCCATTGTTGTATTTTGTTTTGAACATAAGAGTCCCTCTGGGATTGCAGAGCTCTTTCCTCCTGCAATAGATTTCCATTTTGCACCACTGTATAAAATCTTCTCCACATCCCATCAGCAAAAGGGATTAACAATAGGGAGAAGCATATGTGCATAGTTTTATGGGGTTCTAGGGAGGAATGTCTCTCCCTTCACCTCCCAGATGCATTCTCAATGGGGGTCATTTTGTACATCCTTGCTTTCGCTGTTTCTTTAACCTTGAATTAAGAACAAGTGTACATCAGACCCTGGGTAGCATCTCCCTTTGATCTTTGGCATATTCAAACCACTTCTGAACATGCTGTGCTAGAGTTTGTTTTAGTGCTTGGGCTGTTTGGGCAGAAATGCAAAACTTTAAAAAAAAATAGAAAACCAAAACCCAGCCCCACCAAAAAAAAATCAACAAAAGCCATCAACACTGAGTGGAAGCACTGATGAATGAGTGATTTGCTCATCTACAGTACATTCTGAAAGGAAAGCAAGAGAATAAAAGCTCTCATCTGTTTGAAGCCCTTACTGGCTTGTGCCAACAATGTTCAGAAGAAATTTGACTCCCTCTGTGCTGGATCAGCTTTATATTTCCTGGACTTCTGGTGTCCCACTTCAGTTTGCCCCAATTTGCCCCAGCCCTCTTCTCTCTGCTCACTCCTTTTGTATTGAACAAAGTGGATCCTGACTGACCCTGGTACTTTGGTTATTAAAATTCAGCAGCAACTTCACTGAAGTCAGAACAAGGAGAAGAACAAGACCTTTCAAGTGAATCAAACTGCTTCTTAATTTTTCAGCTTCAGTCTCTGGCCTCACGCAACTCTGAGAAAGTCCAGATCTTCACTGGGTGTCTTGGATATTCTCTTCTCTCCACTGCCTTAAGGTTCAGCTCTGTTCAGTCCAAAATTTACAGTGTTGATTGCTGCTTTAGGCAATTCTTTTGTTTTATGGTAAGAAATACTTAGCAAGCTGTCCCAAGGGAGTGGCTATTAGTGTACTGGAGTCCCACTTATGTCTTCTGGATGAGAGTGGAACTGCACTGGCAGCTACCTGCAACCAGCTGTAATGGAAATTTTGCATGGATTTGACTAAGAGAAGCAGAAATTTGCAAGTAAGAGACTTTTTTTGTGTACTTATACCACTGTAAATTCCTAAGTCATGATTCTTAATTCATCCTGGGATATATTTAATTATAATCAGGGCAATTTCTGGGTCCTCTGAATGAACTGGACAGATATCTAACAGTATCTTCAGGAGTGTAAATAACACAAGCCATAGAGGAGCCCAAGCACTACTGCCTTTGCACTGAGGCCCCTGAGGGCATGACTGCTGCCTCTGTCCATCAGAGACACTGCAGCTCGGCAGAGACCCTGCCCTCCCACCACGACTTCAGTCAGCTAAGCACAGTCCCGTGTATATTAAACAGCTTTATCAGAGATCCTGTGGGGGTGCTCATTGAGGCAACAGCCTCTGTGGCATTGGCACTAGACTGATGAAGTAAAATTTTTCTTGTAAAACTTTCCACAACATCCCTAGCTTTACTGCCAACTCCTTTTTTGCTTTCCAAAAGGAGGGGAGTCAATTAAAAATATTTATACTGCCTCTACCCCAAACCTTCCAGCAGCACCACAGCTGGATGTGTTTTCTCTTGGAGCAGTGCATTCAGTGATCCCTGTAGAAGGTGCTCCTGACACCCTTTTTGTTCAAATGTTATGACATTTTCTTATGCTGTTGGCTCTTGAGGGCTATTACTAGATCAGGTGTAGTTATCTATCTCTGTAGTGGTCTGCAGAGCATGCTAGTGTGTGTAAAGCAACACACTGAAAGGACAGTGAGAGTCATTCTTTCTGAAAATGCTGCCTAATCTTTTCTGCTTGAATGTTACAGCAGTCCTGTAATAATATCTAAATACGTATTTTTCTCCCTTTCTTTGCAGTCTCTTTATACAAATTGACAGAACCAAAAACAAAAAATTCAAGGGGAGGGTCTTGTCATTCTAAAATCCTTAGCTTACTTTAAACACACATAGTGTTTTAGTGACCTCAGCATCTTCTCACTCACTGTATAAAAGGTTTGCCCCACACAGCATCCAGGGAAGGAATGGTAGGAGCTATCTCCTTTTTGGGAAGAATTTCCATTGCAGTGGTCTCATTAGGATCAAATTTGTCAAATCCTGCTGCTTTTTTTGTTACCGTCTAGTTTATATAGAGGGGAAATTTCTGTGAACAGAAAACAATATCTCAAGACATTTTTTTCTAGTCCACTCACTAAGCTGGTCTTCCTTTACCACTTACTGAGTGCTGGCTTCTTGATGAGTAGGAGGGGAGAGCAGTGAAGGCTCTGCCACCATGGTCCTCATCATGCCAGCCTGACAAGTGTGCAATGGGGACACCAAATGCCATGGGATTTGTTGACTTCTGAGACCACAGTGAGCCTCAGGGCGGTGAAGGTTCTCCACAGATATAGGGAGTGTATTTTGGCTAGAGCTGCTCCTGTTCCTGGCCCCATGGAGGCATCACACCGCTCACCCTTTCTCTCCCAGGCTAAGTACTGAAGGCTGTTGAACTCCCAGAAGTTTCATTGCCTCTTGGAGTTTTGCAGCACAGGTCTCGATGAGTAACCGCATCAGCCCAGGGAGGTCCCCACCGGCTTCTCTGGGGCTCTGCAAGAGGCTGCACACCCCCAATGTGCAACCCACAGCTGGGCCTGCCCTCATTTGGTTTCCTTCTTCCAGCAGCAACAAGGAAATATTTTTGTAGTTTCCTTGGTATGGACGCATCATGCCAATGCCCATTTGTCCTGTGCAACATACGATTTTCCACACTCCGCTAGAATGGGTGAGAAGCAACGCTACTGCTACTTGAGCAGCTTTTGCACACTGTCAGGAAGAAGCTGGATACAAACAAGAGGGCACAAGGAGGGTGGGATCTTATTTCACAGCCTCTGAGCTTTCTTCCAGGTAGTCTCTGAGCTTTGCATTTCCATGTGAACACTTTTCCCTGTCAGATAGAAATGAGTGGAAGGGAAGTTAACCCTGCACATCATGCCGAGCACAGGGTACTTAAAAATATTGTTTTAACGTGTCCCTGCTCTTCCCTGTCTTGCCCTACTAAAGCCTAAATAACATTGGGTTGTGATTGAACATGCTTTTTCTGAGCAAAGCTCCACCCTGTCTCTGAGTAATTCCTTCGTCTCAGTTGCCCTTGTTAAATCCTCAGGAGAACAGGGCAGAGGTTCAACCTCCAAGTCTCACAGCCAAGACACAAACCCAGTGGTCACCCCCATGTGCAGGGGGGCTCTGGGGTCTCCTGTATCACACCTTAAAACAGCCCTCTGGCCCTTGCCACTCCACTGTCATGAATTAAGCCAAATTTTTGGGTTTTTTTCCAGGAGAATAGCGGTGCCCTGCCTGGTGCTGGCAGCTCCACTGAACTCCTCCAGGTCAGGTCCCTAAAGTGCCCAAAGTCTCCCACTCAGCTGCCAGCAAAATGACAGGAGGCAGAGGCGGGTGTCACACCAGGATGCATTTCAAAGCAAAAGAACTCCTGTTTTAAGTCTGTGCAACAACCTTTCTCCCAGAAGACTGGCAAAAAAGCTTTTAAAATTAATTTGCATAATTGGATCTTTAATTCTCTTTAAATGGAAACCAAAATGGCACTGTTCTCAACAAAAAAGACTTGCACAAAAGCCAAAGGATTGGTTGCAAGGTGGAGATGTGTTACTGAGCTGAAACTAAGCCCAGATAAAAGATAATTAGGCAGACTGAACAAAATTCTGCTTACAGAGAGAGGGAAAAGTCTGAGGTAACAGCATGGGCTTCAGTAAAATTACTTCACATTCATGTCAGCATAACTGAGCCTTGGTCTGTAATAACTACTTTAAGTTTTCAGCTCTGTGGTTAATTAGCAACCCTTTTCATTAATGTGTTGGGGTTTTTTGGTTTTTTTTTTTTTTTTTTTTTAGTTCAAGAATTTATTAGATTAATAAACACTGCAGATATTTTTGTAACAGCAGGGCAAAAGTTCTGTTTGTGCAAAAGACCAGGACACCATTTGAGTCAATCTGACTGTGGTCATTTAATTCAGTGGAAATTTTGGCCAACTGCGATACTATTAGGAAAGCTGTGCATGGAAAACCAGAAAGAGTTCAGCTAGTAAAAAGCTATTTTCATGTGCTTGCAAATGGAAAGCAATCTTTCTAATGAAGAGCAACGTATTTTCTCTCTCATCTGTCCCTGAATTACATGTGTAACTTCATACGGTGTTTTTACCTTAAAATAAAAAAAAGGGCAATTTTAGTACAAATAATCCACCACACTTGTTTCTGAAGACCCGTGTTTATTGTCAAACCTATCCAAATGGCAAGGTACAAACCTGTTCTACAAGAGAGCTCTCCCCCTGCTTGCAACAATTTATTATTTAATCAAATACAAAGAAGTCCTCTTCTCACTAAGGCTTTTAGTTACGCAAAGCCTGAGCACCAGCTGAAGGCATATGGCCATAACCTCCTTAGCCTTTGCTTTAAAACAATAGTGAAATAGGAACAGAGGAACTGGGGCAAGCTGGCAGAATACAAATGGAACATCTCTGTGACTTGTCAGTCCTCCTGGGTGCTCCATCACTGTTTGTGCCATGGAAACACCGGCTGCAGGAGCACAAGGAAGCTCACAGCTAAATTCTGCTCATGGGTAGCCTGGTGTAAATCCAGAACAACACAGAGCCACCGGACTTAACTGGGATTTTCATCTGGGCAGCCACAATGCCTGAAGAAGTAAGACATAGCTGGACTGCTGCAGACGCTGCCAGGAGTAAAGCTGAGCTGTCAAGGTTAGTTGCAAGTAAGTACTGCTGCTTTGATCAATTTTAAATAGTTTACAGCTTTCACAGATATCAGTATTGCACTTTTTTTTTGGGGGGGAGGGGAGGGTGTCCTTTTAAAGAAACCATGGTAAGATTAAAAACCGTGCTGCTATAAATTAGAAAATCCTCATGAAATACAGTGAGAGCAACACATACCACACTGTGGCACCAGGGATGTGATCTGTTTTACAGAACACATGGCTTTATGTTTAATGAAGGGAGCCTGTTGAAGGATTGCAGACCAGGAGGGCACACTAGATTTGTTGTTTTATTAGGTTCTGGGTTATGTACTTCTCCTTTTGCTGCGTATCTGACAACATGTGCCATTCCATTCAAAACTGAATGGGCTGGGGGAAGGAGGGCAGAAAAAATCGTTTATGAAGGACAGGAGCACTTAATTTTCTACCTTTTGATAAAAGTGTTAGAAAAAAAATGATGTCATTTTGTCTAAACTAGGAACAGAAACAGAAAGAAAAATGGAATTTAAGCAGATAGAGAACAACAATTACTCTCCAAAGCATAGGGAAGGAACTGTTAGAAATACTTAAGTACAGTCACCAACATCCAGGTCATTGAAATCATGCGCTTTAGATGCAGCGAAAAATCCTTCAATATATCAGGGGCAGATCTTGGAAATACTTCCTGCAGGATGGATTGGAGGCACTTCCCATCCCACAGAGGATAATTTGCACTTTATGGGGTCCAAAACTGCATGGCTATGATCAGACTCCTTACAGTTATGCGCTCCATGCTCCATCTCTGGGACTGCCTGAAACTAGTGAGCAAAAGGCACTGCTGGGGCTGGCACTTGCTGTCCCACCTCATCCAGCACCACGGTAGGACACTGCCAGAAAGGGTCAGCCCTGAAGTCCTCTCTAACGCTGGCTGCATGCAGGGAGGTGTCCTCACCACATTATTTTGGATTTTGTGATCTGGCCACTGCTACTCCATTTCGAGTTAGCCCAGGTTCCCTTTGTCAGAAAACTGCTCTTTCCAGACTTGCCCCAGAAAGCTCTTGACATCAGGTTAGCAAGTTGTGCTACAGATGTGAGATTTGAGGCAAAAAGTAATGAACTGGAATCTGGGGCTCAGGAACAGGAAGGGCTGGATCTCCTCTTCCAGCAACAGCTCACATGGGTGTAACATGAGGCTGTATGTCTAAAAATTGATTCAAAACACCCCTCAAGACATCCAGGCTTCCTGTCTGTACACTAAGGAGCTCCCAGAATGATCCCACAGAAAATACAAACAACAAAAATGGGCTCCAAAATCCTATCCCAACACCAGACTTTAGCAGTGGAGGATGGCTGCAGGAAGGTTCACTTCCGCTCGTCTGAGTCTCATAATCCCAGGCTGACTCCTGGAAGGTGTAGAAACCTCCTCAGCCCTCAACATGATAACCTTCCACTTAAGATATTGATTTGAGATTCACAGGGTCTTGGGCTCACCTCTCTTCAAACTCAGAAAAGAGTTAGGCCCATGCCTCCAAGAAATTTAAGGAATAAGGTGGGAGTGAGGACAGGGTATCCTCCTCTTGATAGTCTAGCACTGTGTGGCAATGAACACAAACTCATAGAGCTGCAGCTAGGCAGAAAGGAGCATTAATCCCCATCTCCTCTCCCAGGTCACTGATTAGGGCAATGAGTGTGAACACAAATTGCTCTTCAGTTCTTCTCCTCAACCCCTATCTGACCTGAGCTCTTTGGAGTATCATGGATTCCGTGCCTGTGGTGGTTTGGTGCTAGCAAAGCACATAACACTGGCAGGACTTTGCTTAGTAATGGCTTTACCTGGAGTGCTCTAAGGCTGTTGCACAATTGTGGCACTCTGGTTCCATGACATCACCACCTCAACGGGAAATTCTGCATGCCTCCTGCTCTCTCCTTGAGCCCCTTGGAGAGCACCTTTTAAAACTGTTCGGTATGAGTATTCTGCACAGGCCTCAAGATATTAACAGTTGGATTTTCTCACTCCCCCACAGTGCAAATATCCTTTTATTAGCTGCTAGAGCTACTGGATATGCTGATGACAATGTCATAACAAAGCTCCAGCACTAGTTCAACTAACAGACCCCATATTTACAGCCTTTAGTCTTGGATATATAAATAGACTAAGGCTGTGGAAATCAAAGACTTCCCCCTCACTATTGCTGCCAAAGAATAATCACTGAAGAAGTTGGCCAGGCAGGAGTGTAGGGATCCCCTCTCCAGTGCCCCAGGCTTTTCTCTGGCAGGGAATGTGTGCACCTTTCTGCTAGAGAATGGCATGCAGCAGCACTGCAGAGATGGGTGTCCATCCCCCAGGATCACCCCTGGGGGAACATCCTTCACTTTTAATGGTAGGGGCAGATTTCAGTTTTAAATCCATGCCACTTTTTTTCTCATAAGCTCAGAATAATAAACTGTGACTCTTCAGTGAGAAAACCCAACACATTTTAACATTTCTCTGAAGACATTCAGAGGAAGTCCCAAACCCATGGGGTCTTGTTCATAACTGCTGCCAGGCTGATAAATTCTGGCGACAGAGGCATCCATATTTTTAAAAAAAATATATATTTCCAGTAGCAGAGGAAAACTGTGCAATACCAAGCTATCATTGCCTTCTGACAGACAAAACATTTATAGTTTATTGTCAGGAGTACTCTGGCTACAAAGCCTTTCCCTGAGCCAGAGTGGGCTGACCTTTTGCAGTAGGCACAATAAGACAGCAAACACGGCTGAGCTGTCAGAACTTCTGCAATACCCCCAAATCCCTTTTGACAAGGGGAATCAAAAGCACACAGCTCTCCACCACCTCCTAATAATGCCCATGACCTCAACAGTGCCTTGCAAATCTGCTACACAGTTTGAGAGCTAGGTGCAACACCTGCTTCCTGGCAGCAACCATTTGTTTTCCTCTGGATAGGTTCTTGGGAATCTCACATCTAGTTCTCCAAGCATCAAGTAAGAGAGTTTTCGTTTCCTATCACGCTGTCCTAGTGCAACCTGTCCAAGAAGCCTCATGGATACGACAGTGACGAAGAGCTTGACAACTTCCTCCTAAACAACACCCTCCCACTCTGCTTTGTGCTCCATGGCTCATTCCTCATTGGGTATTTTAGGAATTCTGTACGTGTCGTTGAAAGTGTGCAGTCTTTAAGAGTCAAAATGCATGGCCCTTACTCCTATCACTACTTGGGGCACTGCTTAATAAAGAAACAACTCAGAGAAGGCTCCAAACAACCCTGAAATGGGTACAACTGCTTTTCCTCTGTAGTATGCACATATATATATATATATAGGCATAATAGAAATATTTAGGTTGGAAAAGACCTTTAAGACCATGGAGTTCAACACTATTCCAGCACCAATGTGTTCACCACTAAACCATCTCCCCAAGTGCCATATTCATGTGCCTTTTGGACGCTTCAAAGCTTCATGATTCTATCACTTTCCTGAGCAGCCTGTTTCAATGCCTGACCACCCTTTCAGTGAAGACATTTTCCTTAATATGTGTGTATGTACACATATGTAAACCCTGCCATATCACATTAGGGAATTTAGCAACTGGTCCTTGCAACTACCTAGCCTACCATAAAAGCAGCAATCTATCCAGATCTCTTTCTTGATTTGCATCAAAAGGAGACTTTTTTTTTTTTTTTTTTTTTTTTTTTTTTTTTTTTTTTTTTTTTTAATTTCATAGACGTTCACTAATAGGGGGAGTTAAGAAAAAATAAAAATAGAGTACTTAAGAAAAAAACGAGAACAAGCCAGATAATGAATCACGTTGGGAAGTTACCAGCCTTGGGTGGTGGACATGAAATGCAAGTCCACATTTAGAACTAGGGTACCATTGCCTAAGCCACAGCACATGTGTTCAGCTGTCAGCCCTAGGGGAGTTTAAAATCAAAAGGGACTTTAGGCTTTTTGGGTTTAACTGCTATTTAAATTGGTTTAAACTGTTATTTAGATATTTGAGTTCCACTGATCCCTAAAAGTCTCAAAGTGCTCACTACATCAGTTTGCTCAGTGTCTTCCTTACACCCAAACTCCTTCCTGTGCTTCAGTCGTTCCTCTGCCTATGTGGGGGGTCCTTTGCAAAATCATCCTGAGCTCAAATAATTTTGTTAAATAACTGGATGTGACTTCTCTCCTTGGAAAATAAATGCAATCTCAATCCAAAAAGGGTAGGAGTTCTTCCATGTGTATTTGATTCAGGCAGTGAAATCCTAAGTAGAAGGCAGGCTTCTCTGTTTCACATTTTTTGTTGGCAAAGTAGAAAATTCTCCATTCAGCACGCAGATTTGCTGCAGTTTGCTTAGACACCAAGTCTCCATCTGCTCTACCAGGGTTGTAAACCTCTTGGCTTGGGTTCTGCGAGCCCTTTACTTCCCTTGTCTTCTTCCCTTATCTGAGGGTAAGAAACAAGCCATAGAATCATTTAGGTTGGAAAAGACCTCTAAGACCATCAAGTCCAACTGTAAACCCATCACTGTCAAGTCCACCACTAAACCACGCCCCTCAATATACACATCAAGTATTCAGTTCCCGTCTGCAAAAGAAATTTCAATTAAAATAAACAAAATTGCTGAATGAAAGTGAGGTTAATTTTATTGCTGCGCAGCAGGGCTGTGAAGGTAAGTAAAGATTCAGAGGTTGGAGTAAAGGGAGATGTATATCTTCCCCAGGTAGATGAACTAATTTCCATTTAAAAATGTAAACCCAAAACTTGACTGTGACTGTACATCTTTCCCTCCTCCGCCCCAGACAATTGAATCCGTTTACCTCGCGTTTGATCAAGTTACAGCACAAAAAATCCTATTTAAAACCAAGGCACTCCTCTTCCCCTTTTTACTCACATCTTAATGCTTTACAAAGCAAAACTCCAGACACGTCGTGAGTCACATATCACTACCAAATAAGTTGCAGTCATTGAATGGTGCCTCATAAAGGAGGCAGGAAACAGGAAAAGCTCAAAATAAAGCTGTTTGTAAATTAAAGAACTGAGGGAAAGAATGGATAGGAAATGAGTCCCTTATTTCTTCTTCAAAATTATTCTGATTAATGAGGAGAAAGATCAATAGCCTATCTGCAGCTGCCATGGGGAAGACAGGGTGAAGAGTGAATCCAGATCCAAGTATCCCCGTGGTGCCAACACATCACATTCTGCACAAGCTCGATATAATGAGCTGCAGGGTGAGATCTCATGTGACTGCACTACTTTACCTGTCTGTCCATTCCGTTCCTCATTATAGCTCCATGTGCTCAGTTATAGGGTACCAAAAGGAGAAATGTACGGCATAGATTTGTGAGTAGTCAGGGAAAGGATTGCTTTCATTCCTGTAGCACTGCTTTCCTCCTGCTGTAACAAGAGCCCCAGACACTCCAGGCCTCCTCCTGCACTGCTGCTGCATGCAGCTCAGAAGTCATGTGTACAGCGTTTCCACAACATGGGGCAACATCCACGGTGAAGGCAGCAAAACATTCCCACTGTCATTTTTGGATTTTGTTTTTAAATCAACCCCAAAACAAAGTACTTCAGATATCGCTGCTTCCTTTATTAATGTTTGATTTGGGGACTTTGTAATTATGTTTAGCAGATTTTGTGGGCCAACAGATTCCAAGGCAAAATGACCTGGCAGGATGCTGAGGCCATTTCCACTGGTTTTGGAGCACTGCAAGGACGGAATGACTATTTTTTGGATGGGGACCGTGGGTGAAACAAGGCAAGGCGTCATGCTCCCATCCACTTTGGCTTGCCCCAGAGACAGGGAGAAAGTAACCAGCGCTATTTCATTAAGGTTTTGGCATGTCCCTTAATGGCATTTGTGGTGGTTACAGGCACAAAGGAAGCATTTACCCCCGGTTGTTTTTCCCATCTGCAGCCATTCATTTGCAGATTTGCCCAGATATCAATTCACACTGGCAAGAGAGATAAGAGGGACCCCTGAAGCTGGGCTTGAGAGATTACAGCAGCCAGGCTGCTCCAAGGGCAATTACAGAGCCGCAGAAGGGTGCTGTATTTTTGAGCATCCCCTAATACGAGCATCCCCCGGCACGGGCACCCCAGGAACGCTGTCACAGCCGGCCTGCTTGCTCCAGGCTCTGCAGAGAGCTGATGGACACCAGCACTGAGATGCAGACAGGAAGGGATTCCTCCCTTCTACAGCAACTGGGTACAGACAAAGCAGCACACAGAGAAAGGCTGCTGGCAAAAATTATTCCCGATACACGTTCGTGAGACAAAACTCGGTTTCCCTTGCCGGCTCTCCAGAAGACATGGTCTCCTTTTTGGCACAACCCTGCTCCAAACGGGGAGGCAATCAAAGCGCTTTTTAGCAGAAACCTCCTAGCGAGGGGCGCTGCTCCTTCAGCCACAGGAGTGACTAGCAGGCAACGGGACACAGTTCTTAAAGAGCCGCCTCCTTGGCTATAAATACTTTCAAATTTAAAGATGCTTAATGTGAGTGTTTGTGAAATCAAGGAAAACCAGCTATGCAATGCTCATATTTAGATTTACTGAAGAAAATATTTTCATTTGGTACTTAACTGTATCCTTACACTTGGGCTTAAGCCACCCCTAAAATTGGCTCAGGCTGCCACAAAACAACAGCTTAAACCAATTTAATTGCTGTCGGCTGCAATCCCACCCGACTTCCCACCCCTGGTTGCACATTCCCCATCTCCTTTCTTACTCCGACTCTCATGCTTGTCCAACCTTGCTCTGAGCCATTTGGGCTTGCAAGTCACACCCTCGGCACCCTAAAACCCACCCCTTTTTCTAGGGATTTGCACGCTGGGGTGACTGAACACCGGGTCAGATGTGCACTGAAAAGAAAGGCGTGGGATCGTTCAGCTGAGGCAGGGTGGGACCACGAGGATGAGAAATATGACATCTCATCCCCGTAGTCCCGCTCCCTTCACCTCTGCCCAGGCTCTTTAATCCCATCCCGTGCTAAATTATCCAAAGTTTAAGGTGACCCTCCTCCCTAGCCACACACACACTCACACACACACACGCACACACACACACACACACACGCACGCACACACACACACACACACACACGCACGCACACACACACACACACACACACGCACGCACACACACACACACACACGCACGCACACACACACACACACACTCACACTCACACTCACACACACACGGTTTCTGCAGGGTCAGTAAATTCACTCAGCTCAGCAAGAGTCCTCACCAGCATGGAAATGCATGGCTGGAGGTGAGAAGGGCTTTTCCCTTTCAACACCGGGGAGCCATTAGATCATCTAAGCGGTGCTGTCAAGCCGTAGCCTCAGGCTTCTGCATGCATTTGAATCCCTGTTACCCTAAAATCCGGGCTAAAGAATTAGAGACAAAGCTTTAAGCCGAAGAGAATCGAAGAGCTGAGCAATAACCTTGCTTCCCAGAGAAGGCTCCCGCAACCTTGGCCTTGTAGCAGCTGTTCTACCTGGTCGTTCTAATAGCCCTGTTTAATGAAAGGATAGCAAGGACTAAGCCAGATCTTTCTGGAGGACATGTAAGTCAAATTACAGGAAATTCAAAGACACCGAAGTAGCCAGAACTTTAAAAAAAAAAAAAAAAAAAAAAAAAAAAAAAAAAAAAAAAAAAAAAAAAAAAAAATCCGACAGGATACCATTCTCCCAGGCTGGATTCACCAGTGTTTTGTGACACAGACAGAGTCCTAAATGTGAAGATAAATGCTCATATGTAAAGAAGTTTTCTCATACATTATGCAGCACTGTCTCTTCCACACTTCATATACATCTGTCTGTAGCTATAAATAGAAATTACGTCTCATGTACGTTATCGTATATTACAACCTCTGATAATGTGGTAAAGGAAAGGAAACAAGCAAAGGAAGTAGAATGCTTCACTAGAACATGCAAACTCCACAGAGCCTTGGTTAGTCAGCTTTGGGCAAACCAGTGCCTGAAGTAGTACAAAAACATGTGGAAAAGAAAAAGGATGAGAAAAGACAGTAAACCAATGGGTTTGTTGTATAACAAACAAAAGACCAAGTAATCTTGTGGAGAGCCTAGAAGACACCAAAAAGAATCCTTGCATGCTTAAAACTGGAATATTGCGCAAAGTGGCATGGCACAAGTAGGGAGAACAGGCCAGCAGCACTGGGAGGGAGAAGACAGGATCCCTGCAATGCTGAGGCCAAATCCAGACTCAAACCCCAACTCTCAGCCTGAAAGATAGGGCTCTGAACTTCTGATTGCTTTCCTTTTTCAGAATGTGTCACCTCTGCACTGCTGGAGGAAGGGGGTTTTTTTGTTTGTTTGTTTGTGGTTTTTTTGTTTTTTTTTTTTTTTTCCTCCTTCAAAAAAGAAGAAAAATCTTCATTCTCATGCATTTTATGAACTGATGAAATATCTTCACAACTTGTTCTCATCAGTGTTAACTTGTTTAGTATTTCAGCTTGACCACTGTGCCTACGGGGCTAATGAGCCGTGACTGGCAATACAATTAAAGATAGATTTGATGGCATCCTGGCAGACAAAAGTGTTTTAATTAAACTGAAAGAAAATTGTTGTTTATGGGCCAGGAGCTCATGCTAAATAGACAAAAATAAGCCTTTTGATAGGAAAAACCAGTGTCACATCTAAGGAATGGGAAAACTGAGGTTTAATTCTCGGCTCTAGCAGACTTCTAGCAGAGCCCATTACTTTGGGCCAAGGGCAAGTTTTGACTTGTCTTTTGGAAAATGTGAAGAGTTCAGCCTCAGCCTCCCTGTAACTTTCTGGCTATTTTCACCAGGAGGGACTGAGCAGAACACAAAGGGAGCTCCACACTGGTTAGCATCAGCGCCACTTCCTAGTTCTCCCCACAACTTCATTTAACAGTAAAACTCAGAGCTCAGTTGTTTAAGGGCCAAGCTAAATCTGAACCAGTCAGGGTTACACTGAAAACCACAAGATTTATAAAAAGCAGTTCCCTCTCTCAGCCTGTTAAGGCTCAAACAAATAGCAAAACTTGCTTTGACTTTTCTAAGAGTGAAGTTAAAGCCCCCAAATTTGCTCTTTTATTCAACTTCAATTACTTCTCACCGGCTTTGAAACTAGTATTTGAGCATTGCTTGATTCATTGTGGAAGGAGAGGAAGGGAGATTTTGGAGAGAAAGAATGGTAATGAATCAATTTCTCCAAGGCAGAATTATCACATATAGGCATTTCAAAGCCAGGTATGCAGCTTCCCCTATCGAAGTTGTGCAGTACTTTGCACTTAAATACTATATTATCACTTGCTTCACTTTGTCAGCTTTTACTGCTTGGTCTGAAAGCTCTCACTGGATGCCACAAGTTAGTCAAGAAGATACTTTTTCTGGTTTTATCCAAGGGCTTCCTTTTTTTCCCCCCGCCTTGTCAGAAAACAAACAAACAAATAAAATCCACCAAACAAACAAATAAACAAAACCTCCAACCCCCAACCAGAACAACACCACCAACAAAAACAACAGAATAAAAAACCCCAACATCCCTCCCCCCCCCAAAAAAAAAAAAAAAAAAAAAAAAAACCAAAAAAAAAAACCCCAAAAAAAAAAAAAAACAAAAAAAACCCAAAAAAAAAAAAAAAAAAACAGGGGAAAAGAAGTTTAATGTTAACAGTATACATACCTCCACAGGTGTAATGCTATACATTATATCTGGAGTCTGACACAACAATGACCTGTGAAGTCTGTGGAAGGCATGAGAAAACGAAAGTTATAAGACTGACAGTGTAGCCCAGCTGAGTTCACCCTGAGGGAGTGAGAAGTGTAGAGGCAGAGGATCATTTACACAAGAACTGAAGTTGACCCAAGGGCACCATTACCTCTCAGTGATCATCTCTCTTTCAATTCAGACTTAAAAGGTACGGTGCTTTGCAGATCTCTCATACTTTCTGTGGGTCTCTTTTAAGCTGCAGGTAAATCCCTCCCATTTACAGTAAGCTTTCACCTGAAACAGAAAATACATCCTAAGGTTTTATCAACTGTCATCTAAGAACTGAGGCACCTCCTGTGGCTTCAGTTGCTGAAACAAAACAGCTTTTTATTTTGCAAAAAGACGCATGCATAGAAATACTCATAATCCTTTCTCTTTTTTTCCCCCTCGTGTGACACGAGAGGTCAGAAGCATTGGTACCACCAGTCCACAACCTCAGATGACACTGTTGCCCAAATACACATTCAGAATACACGGTTTTAGTTGGAGTCAATTCAGGAAGAACGGGAACACATTTAAGCTCAGAGAACCAAAAAAGGAAACTAAAAAGCATTGCAGCCAGATTTCAATAAATAGAAATGGAATCATGCCATTAGACAGCTCTCCTTAACCTCAAGTGAAAGTCCAACTTACCCTGGCTCAGCAACCAGCTTTTTTCATAGTCTATGCATGATCTGGTCAGCGCTGAAAGTCTTCACCCCTTACCCACTCCCCACCCAACTTCCACCTCCAGGGCCGCCTGTGGTGGCCATCAGACCCAGAGGAGAGACCACAGAGAATCTCCGGAGCTCACTCCTCCACTTCCAGATCGCTTCCTCCTGGCACAGCGCAGCTGCTTAGAGCATCAGAACCAGGGTGAGCACAAGGAGTGAATCAGCGCCTCTCTTTGTTTATGCTACTAATGATACCCCAGATCACTAGCACTTAATTGAATTTACTTTTCAGTGCAGTGTGTTTTTTATATTTTGCTTTTCTATCAGCTGAGAAAATAAAAATCAATTCCTGTCGGGCAATTTAATTTTTTAGGTTTACATGGTGTTTTATATTCAGATTTTCAGCGTTGAGATGTTTGCGTGGCAAATCCGTGCAGGACTGTTTTTTAAGTACTTCTGTGGAAGTAAAGTAAACCCATACCTAGGGTCAGCACAGCAAACAAGCAAAATACTTAAAAAAAACAAGTAAATATCTAGGAAAAACAATGGATAAAAGTTATTTGGCCAGCTGAAGCAGACTGGTTAGAGAGATCTCATACATATGCAAGAAATACAGTTCCATGTATAACTATTTGCAGGACTGGTGACACAGGTAAATAGTTGATAACTTTTTTTCTGATGAGTTTTATACGAGATTTGCTACAAAATACTGTTGAAATCTTCCCCACTGGGCAAAACTACCTACAATATAAAAGCTCTTGTTTGTGAAGAACATCTTCACGTGCTGAGCTTTGTGGATCAAGGATGGCTGTGCAGATTCACAGGCTGTCTGTCACTCACAGTGCTTGAGTTCAACCATGGAGCAGGCTGGCTGAGACTGTGCATGGGTCCTGTGGTCTGTCCCTCCCGCTCAGGAAGGGTGGAGCACTGCGGTAGCCGCTGTAGGGAAAAGGGCAGTAATTTCAGCCACTACTTAGCACCCTACCCCTTCCCTGGAGAACGACCCACTCTAATGCATTTTACTGTTCCCCAACCATTTAATAAAGACACGGAGATATTTTTCATTTGCTGATGGGCTTTGCTGCTTTCTGGGAGCAGCAATATTTATTTGGAGGAAAAGGTCTTTAAAAGACAAGTATTAAGTGTTAGGAAGTTCAGCCTGAGGAGTAATTTTACTTTGGCAGATTTAAATATTTCTAATGACTTTATTCATTCTTATTCAACCATGCAATAGCACGTATGGATTAAGCAACCAACATTTCAATATGTTTCTCTCTCACTGGACAAGGGCTATCTATAAATTTCAGGGCTATGTACTTGGTGTCTAGTGGAAGTGTCTTCTTTGTGCTTTACCATGTTGTAGGGCAACACTAGACAGGGAAAAGCTGTTCTGTACTTTGGGATAAAAATATATCATTTGTGACTGGAAGGTGACATCTTGATCCTTAATTTACCTATTCAGACAAGTTTACCTCTGCTAGACCTAAGGAAGGTTTCTACTGACATTTCCCCATTTTTGAATTCCTAAGTGCCTCACCATAAGTTCCTGTTAGCATTACTTGTGTGTGGTGGGGTGTTTTTTTTGGTTTTTTTTTTTTTTTTTTCAGATTTCACCTTCTGCATTGATGGAACCACCCTTCTGTGCATCACTGCAGGTCGTTGCGCTTTCACCCAAATGCTCTTTGGTCCTGGAGGTGCCAGCATGTGTCCAGAGCAGGGATATGTATATTAAAAAAAAAAAAAAAAAAAAAAAAGGCAACAATACACACACCTATCTGTTCCTGGGGGCTCGACAGGGGAGAGGCAGAGGGAAGAGGAGATGAAAGGATGAATATATACATTGCTGGAGGAAATTTGTAGTGCATAAGTGCTGTGTTTATTTCTCTAATTACTTTTTGTTTCTTCTTGGCATTTGACTGCATCTCTTGTCCTTCTGCCTCGAGAGTTTCAGTGCCACCTCTGGAAATTCAAGAGAGTAGTTACACCTAACAGCTCCAACCAGCACAACAGCAGGGCTCGAGTGACTACTGGCATTTTTTGTAGTTCGCAGATTTCACTCAATCTTTTATCCAAATTGAAAGGAAGAAGTTACAAATAGGATTATGTTTTTAAGACAAGTAAGTCCACACATGCTGCTCTGCAAAAGAGATAGTCTTCTTCTTCCACTAGAAAATTATTGATCAGTTATTCCAATCTGCATTTATTTTAAGTAGATAGAATGGCAAATGTACATGGTAATGAAATACAGTATTTCATGATGTATATTTTGAAATAGAAGAGAAAGAGACTATTTCTTTAAGCCTATAAATTATTAAATTATCATTAAAATGTATGTTTATAAATAATGCTGTGAGACTTTCTGATTAGATTACCTTGATATGACAGAACACACTGTGATTATTCTTTGATGCTTTGCAATAAGGATTTAAATTCTAAGTAGATTTCAGGAAGATTTTCTTTTGAAATAGCAGTAAGAGGTAATGGGTGGACAACACTTAATGAAGCAGAACAGGAAACAGAAGCGACTTTTTCATTTACTCCATTAGTTTCCTGTGTAAAGATGATGAAGTTAACACTACATCGAAATTTTGGGGGAAGTTCCGTTTGGTTTATTAGACATTCAACGTTGAGGGCATTTAATACAAACTGTTTTGCTACTGCTTGCAATACTGGAAGATCAAAGGAGAGTGCTGTTGTGAACTTTCAGATCAGGAGATTTGCAGAGAGAGGATTTGTACCTTAGTGTAAGTGCTGAGCATCAGGAATATTACATTCTCTTCAACATAAAGGAGAATTAAGCAGGTTTTAATTTCTTTCTTTGCAAAGATGGCAGCAATCTCTAATGCTGGGGTGGACTTTTCCCCTCTTCAGTGAGATGTTGGAACACCACACTGAGACAGCGCTGGGCTGAGAGCAGTCTGGAGCAGAGGTGACTGGTGTTTGCTGGGCTAAGCAAGGGACTTGGGTGCCTGAAGCCTGAGTGAAGAAGCAGGTTTAGGAAATGGGGAGCAGCAGAGAGGAGCAGGGATGAAGGTTGCATGTGGTCTAAAGGACAAAGGAAGCAGGATTTTTGCAGATCCCTGGCATTGAGCAGTGATTACTAGAGAAGTGTTCATATAATTGAGAGGTGCCCAAGAAATGTAAATGGAAGAGTTTGGAGGTGGCCAAGTGCCCGGTTCAGCTGTGCTATCAGCAAGGTGTTTCCAAAGCTGATGAGCAAAGTAGTCCCTTTGCCAGGTTTAAGACAAGTGAAGGGAAGAGCAGGGCTGCGCTGAGATATGTGTGGTGGGAGCCTCATTCACGTGAAGAGGCTCCATTCAGGGCTTTACAAAGGCTATGAGTCAACCGCAAAGAAAGGAGGCGTTTCACAGAAACTGGAGTGTGACCCTTTGTTTCGCCTGACCCCAAGGTCCTCAGCGACACAAAAGGGGACCCCAGCACTGATTCTGCAGCAACAAATGCCTGTTGTGAGTCAGTGTATTTGAGAAGCAGTGACAAAAAGGAATGACCCCAGGTTCTTGTTTCCAGCCCTTGTTTCCCAAGGGACTGTCAAGGAGAGAGTCCTCTGTGCAGCCTGACTGAGGTGAGGAGATGAAGGTGCTGGAAAGCTGATACGTTTCCCTTGAAAACCTCTCCTGAAATGCATGATCTGATCATCCACATGTACTATTAGGATACCTGGATAACGAGGTCTTTGGATTTTGCTCTGCAAAGTCTACAGAAATTAATACATCTTTTATTCAGCTGTTACGTGAAGTGGGATTTTTCCAAGGACTGGCAAGGGATTTTAGGACTGGCAAGGGATTAGAGTGTCTTAGTAGCCCTGCCTTTGTTTTAACCTTCCATTAGTCCATGACTACTTTCTTTCACAATCAAAGTAGACATGAAAGGGATGTTTTGCTTTGCTCTTTTCATTATTCCAGAGAGCTGTAAGTCCCTATTAAAGTTCACGATGGAATTAGGGTGCAGAATGATGGATTTAAAGGTATCATAAAACTCTTCCTGGTAAGTAGTAGTCCCCAAATATATTCCAGTTGTGACCTGAGAGAGGCTGCTGGAGGCATCCCAAGCAGCCATGCATTGGCTCTGCAGATCCTTTGAGCTGGAAATTCATTTGCATATGGATGCCATGCTAAGGAGGCCAGCCCGGATTTCATTACTGCTAATGATGTGTGTGGGAGAAGTGATTTAGTTTATAGCCAGTGCCAGGCATGGCACAATGAGGAAGTACTTAATTCATACAAAGCTCTTTCTTGCTTCTAAGACCTAAAAATCAGGGGACTTCAAGCAGCTCCGGTGTTACAGACGTGGTGTCTTCATGACCATAAACAGAGCTGGGACTGAGGCAAGGGAAGGAGGGAGAAGGAAACATCAAGATGTAGTATTGATGTCATGGAGGAAAGGATAGGAGGAGAAATGAAAGGGAATGAGAAGCAGAAAAGAAAGACTAATGGATGATGACTAAAACCAGCAGGGAAAATTGGCTCTGCAGGAACTGTGGCTGCCAAGGCTGAATGTTTGGACTTTGGAGGTGACAGTATTTTCACTGGGTCTTGGCTATAGTTTTCACAGCTCAAAATGCAGGCCTGCAGTAAGAGGTCCCTGTTCAAAGACAAGTTTCTGAGGGCTGTAAAGGAGAAAAGGGACCCTCGGATACCACTGGAGTCGGAGTAGTTACTGCACTGCCTGAAGGCATCTTCCTACTCCACTGGAGCCACCTCTGCTTTCCTGTTCTAGCAGACATTGCCTCAGACTGGGGGGATGGAGAGGGGCCTGGGGGCAGGCTCTGGGCATCTGCTTCAGGGGTCAAAGGGGCTACTGTGCTCAGGCAACTGCAGTATTTGAACTGGGATCAGTGTCATGGGTGGCCTCTCAGCTGTGAGTAACAAATTCATCAAACAGAAGAAAGGATCCAGAAAGAGGGAATGGGTGAGTGAGGGGAATAAATCAGAGGGATTAAGGCACACCGCATCAGCATGCTGAAAGTGTCCAGAGCATGCACTGCCCCCGGAGCATGTGTTGGGACAGAATTTAAAAGGTTGAGAAGGCTTGAAGGAGGAGCCCAATTCTGGGGTCTATGGGTCCCAACCCCACCAGTGTTTTATACTCCCCTGCTATCATTGCACCGGGTAACAGGGAAGAAGGGCTGTGAGCTGCTTGGGCATGGGATATGACCATTCATCTGCAGCCCACAGCATGAAAACATGAACAAAGGTCTTTCAAGAGGAATTGCTCCTGCCTTATTCATGGCACAGCAGCTGGTTGTAATGAATTTTAACTGTTTGGCTGCAATCACCCACAATGCATGCAATCAAAAGGCTTATGGCCCTGCTCACTCCTGCAGCAGCCTGGAAACGCTATCTCCAAAAACACAGGACGGGTTTGGAAGCCTTGATTTAAGCACTGTTGTCCTGCAATTTTCGGAAGCGGGAAATCAGCTGGTCAGTTGGACAAGGGAATGTGATCGCCACTTCAGTAATCCGTGAATGGGGAATGCAGTTTGGAGAGTTTCCCTGATTCCTGCTTCATCTGAATTGAACTCCAAGGGTATGGAACAGTGACATTTAGCTGGGGTTACTGGAAATTAAATATTGTTTACTTGATATTGCAGTTGAATTCAGAACAGCTGTAAAATGTCTTTAAAGAACAAGCCCTAGCTTTAGCATTTGTGTGTCCCTGAGAAAATACTGAGATTTGCTGAACCGATGGCCTTCGCATGTGGTTTTAGGCCAGCTGTAGGCTCTTGAATGTTTTAGTACGTGCAAGTCACTTGAAGATCTTCGTACCCAGCTATCTGAAAACAGCACACAGACTTCATCGACTAGAAGAAATGAGAAAGATGATCTATCATAAAAGAAGAAGCAGCAGTCAGCTAAATATAGATATAGAGAGGATCTGAAGAGCAAAGGTAAGACACAATAAAGTGCAATTATTTCCGAGACCCAGTGGGAAAAAAAAAAAAAAAGAAAAGAAAAAAAAAAAAAAAAAAGAAAAAAAAAAAAAGAAAAAAAGAGAAAAAGAGATTATGCCAATGCTTTATTTTTACTGGGCCTCTATTGGCAGACCAAATTATGTTGGGATGGCTCATATCTCCTCAGCAACAACAGCAGGTTTTAAATAATGCTTCATATTTCTCAGGTTTAGCAGATGAAGAAAAGTAATTACTTGGGAGGCAAATAGAGCAGATTTGCAAACAGAGGAGAATGTTTTATGGCCAGACTTGCAAAGATTTGGCTCCTGCAGATGCCAGAAGACTCTGCATCTGCTTCAATCAATGTGGGTTGGTCCTTGCTCATTATTTCTTTCAGAGCCTCATGGTTCTTAAGGCAGTAGTTTTCTATTATTCCGGACAATGTGACTGTACAGCTCCACAGAAAGGGCAACTTATCTGAAAATTTGAGTCCACAGCTTTTGAACCAGAAGTAAGAACTTCTGGTTGAGAGAAGTCTGGGTTTTGTGTTTTGCTTGTTTTCGAAACGCCATTGTTCTTTCATGTCCGTATTTAGGACCCATTGGCCTCGCAATGTTGTACGGCTGGGCTTGTAAACACTTGGCTTCTACAGACACCAGAAGATTCTCTATTTGCTTTGATCAAGAGAGTCTGATTATTTCTTTGAGATCCCCATGGTTCTCAGGGTGATAGCTACAGACCTTCTACAACTACATCAACGTTCAGCTTTTCTTCAAGCAGAGGGCAACTCACCAGCAGATTGAAACAGTCTGCTCAATTTATTAACAAATGACCAAGAGAAAAACAACAGAGCCTGGAAATGCTGGGCAATGCAGTGGTGGGTGCAGAGGCCCTGTGGTGTTGCTTTGACCGCTTTGGTTTTCATGACAGTTGAACTGGGTTGAAGTGTGATGGGATCGGGTCTCCCTGTATGTGACCCTGCTGTAATGTATCTTCTTTAAGATAAGATCTTCTTCAAACATAAGAGGCAAGGAGAGAGGGGAGAGGGCAGGCAAGCACTGTATATAGCATCTGTAACGTTTAATTATATGAGACAGGGGTTTTCCAATACGCCTTGCAACACAAAGAACATTCAGCTATCAGCATCACAGTATATATTTTCTAAATCACTACACCCACACATTTCCTTAGCCAAGTAGAAGTTTTCCCTCCATGGCTGCATATCTAAAATTAGCCTGAAGGTCAAATCTGAATAGAAATACCCTTATCATTGAATGTGCTGGGAATGATTGGTGCAGTGGGCTCAATTTTCCCATCAAAAACCTTCATTTTTTATTTTTTTTTAATAACAGTTGCTTTTACAGTCAAAGAGCTTGGAGAAAGGCAAAATGAAGCCTGCTGTATAAAATCAACATCAATATTCTGCTTTCACTGCAAGGCTATTTTTATTGCCAACTATTTTAAATGTAACAAGATGGATACGGTGAAGCCACAGAGTAAAAGATGCAGCAAGAGGCTTCTGAATAGCAAGGCTGAGCACAGACTGAGCACGTGAAAGAAAGGCCTTGAAATTTGAAAAATGTTTGTATATGAAGAAAGACACAATGAAGAATCCTAAGTTAAGAAATACATTGTTGAGAAGAAGTGAATAGTTCAGGTCTAAAAATAGTTTTTTAACCTGCAGTTGAATTATGTGAGGACTAAGCAGCCTATGCTGCATAAACGCAAAAGCACCGTCCTGCAAGAAGTGCATTTATCAGCCACAGTGTTTTATTGAGTGCTTTAATAATACAAGTGTACATCAACTGATCCACAGTCAAAAGTGGCAGGTCCCTAAGAAATTTACAAGCACTTTTTTTTCTGTTTTTTAAGTAAATCAAAATACATATTAATTTGTTCAATGCAATAGCCTTTTGTGTGGGAAACAGAAGGCTAGTGATAAACACAGTCTTAGTAATGCACAGTGATTCTTGATTTTAAGCTTTTATACAAAACTTGTTCCCAGTAGCATGCACCCACCATTAAAGACTTCAGTACAAAAAAATAACCCTAAACACTACATTTAAGTAGAAACGAGATATAATTCTGAATTTGTTTGTTTTCCCCAAAACCACATGAAAGAAAAAAATAAAACAAAACCCCCACACATTAATACAAAGCTTTCTGATAAAGCTCTATACTATTACAGATCCAACATTCTTTGCACTGATAACCAAAATTCCCTGTCTACATTTGAGGGAAACAACTTTCAAGTTAACAGAACAAAAAACCCCAGAACAAATAAAAATAAAAATAAACCAAAACGAAACAAAAAAAGGAAGTAAGGACAACCTTTTGTCACAAAACGGTTCAAAAATTAATAAAAAATAAGAATGAAGGGAAGGGCTATTGATGCACTTAGTGAATGTGCTTGCACAGGTCCAGCAAATCCTAGAGGAGGTTCCTATGTGGCGTATCTCTTGGTCCACTGTCTGGCCATTCTGTCGTGCTCTGCTCTGTTAGTCATGTACTGAGTGGCAATGCTTCCAACCAGGGGGTCAGCTGAAAAGGAAACACAAACCGTCAAACGTGTGTCAGCCTCGGGAGGATGAAAAGGATGTTTTAAGATCCGCATTCATTCGGTTCTGGCAGGTCTAACTGCAAGAACGAGGTGCCTACATATACCAGCCTTGTTTTCATATACCAGCCTTGCTTTCAAAGCATGGAAGGAAGGAGATGAGGGGGAGATGGATGGCAACTAGCTATACATGTCTCGTAAACATATAACTGAAACAATTTTCTGAAGTTCTACCTCACAAAAAAAGTTCAGATAATTTTATTTTGAGCTAAAACGCACCTTCAAGTGATGTAATTTATTTATGGTATTAGACTCCCACAACTATTCATATCCCCACCCAAGAAGAGGATGATGAGCTCTATTTCTATTATCAGGTTGAATATATATATATATATATATAAAACTATTTTTAGTTTCAAAGCATAAAGAAATGTAAGGAATTAGGGTAGCAAGTACTATTTTCAAAGCAACAGAAGTTCATTCCAAATTTTGGGATTTTGGAATTATTTAATTCATGGGATCCTTCTGAGCATTCCTATGGCCAGAATGCTGCATGATATGGTCTGGATCTATGAATTACTTCACAAATAATTAATCAAAACCAATCATTCCCCAAAAAAACCAAAAAATCCAAGACAAGACATTCCCGTAAGTGACTGTATTTCATCAACATTTTTCTTTTTCAGACAACATTTTTCTCTTCTCAGTTTAAGCAGACAAAATTTATACATTCCACCTTTTTTTGCGGGGAACCCATACGCTTCATATTTCTGCTGCAGCAGTAAATGTTCTGCGATTGTACTGTGCAAGTCCAGAGGCACTGATACCACACTTTTCCCTGACTTAGGACAGATGAATGTGACTTCTTGTGAAAGCCAGGTAATAATCAGCTTTGTTGTCTGAAGATGGTGCCATTGAACAGTGTGAGCATCAGCTTTCTCGGTACAGTTGTAATCTGAGTGTGGTGCTTGCACTGTTAACCACTGAAATTCCCAGGACAAGATGTTAGGCCTTCCGTCAAGCAGAGTAAATCTGGGCTTTTTTGTTTGGTTGTTGATGATAAGAGTTTATGATAGGGGAAACATGTTGGCTAAGCCAAAAATAGTTTGATTGGCTGACTGCCAATTTCACCGAGTATTAGTGAGTAATATCTAATAAAACAAATTCTTTCGCTTTCCATGCATAACCTGCACTTTCAGGAAGAGCCTGTGATTTGAATCTTAAGTTTGCACCTCCTAAATTAGTAAGACAAGTTATCACTGTGACTGCAGTGTACTAAATCCCTGTAGCCTCTGCCCTGCAAACACTGCATGTGCTTACCTTTAATATCTTAATATATCCAGAGGAGGTCACTGAGGTCTGGGCTTGATTATTTTTACATGCATGTGTGTAAAAGTAGTGTATCTGGCCCAAGATAGAGTTTAAAAGTCCTAGGCTAGAAAGTATATCACCTTTAACTCCACAGCCAGGGAGAAAAACTGTGTAGGGAATTATCTGAGGGATTTTGTCCTGTGCAAGTAGGAGGTTAACAGTCTACAGGCACTTAAGTAACAAAAAGTTATTTGTGGCTGGAATGAGGTTTGAGAAGCACTGCAGGGTAAATGGGAAGCCTGAGCAATAGGAAAAGGCAACATTTCTCTTTGCAAAAGATTTCCCGAAACAGCAACAGGGAAACCTTGTCACAGTGTAATGGTAGCTTGGGGATGAGAATGAGAGCACTGCAGCAAATTCCCACAGCCTCCTCGGACACAAGGCCCCTGTGCAAAAAAACACTTCCACAGACTTGTGGACAAATGGAGACTAAGGGTTGAACTTGAAAGGAATCTTTGAAGCAAAATTTGAAGCATATCCTGGTTTTCATGCTTGTAGGGGAAGGTGGGGTTTGGCCTCTGAGGCATCTGGCTGGGAAGGGTTGCGGGAACATCACAGCATTATGATCTGGAATGCGGCAAGTTCTTATTGAGGTTTAGTGATGCCTCTGAGGTCTTTATAAAACCTTGTACGAGTCAGTGAAGAGTGATGTGCTGAAGTAAAGGTTTATCTAGTTCAGATCTGGAAGCTTTTTTTTATGGGGAGGATGAATGTTTCTGCAAAAGCATGTCTTTCACATTGAGAGCTGTAAATTGATTTCCTTGATATACTGCAAGGATACTGAGGATCACATCATCATCCCCAAACCTGGATGGTAATTAGAATGCTTTGTTTCCTAGTGTAGGGTTTCATCTATATCTCCTTTTAGGAGCAAGAAAATATTTCAACAACGTATGTATTTACAAGGCTCTGGAAGGTACAGGCTCTTCCCCCCAACCTCCTCCCAGCATGGGAGGATGTCTCCTTTCCTTTGGGTGAGAGAACCAGTGAGAGGAGTTCTTGGTAAGGTGTGGAAATCTGTTCAAGTCCAGTACTAGAAAGAACGGGGCTGTTTATTTATCCATATGTTCAAGCCTTTGTCTCTTCAGTGTTTTGTCTGGCGGTTGAAAGAGTGGAGGTGACATGTCTACAAAGCTTTTGTTTTAGGTGTGCAAATTCCTACTGAGTGACCTGAGAATCAGCTATCAATCATCTCAGGTGCTCCCCCCAAGACAGTGCCTCCCTCCACTGATGTCTGCCTGTATGAAGTAGGACTGTGGAAGCAAAGAGAGCTCCTTGTTTGCTGTAGCATGAGCAGGACCAGCTGCACCCAAAGCTAGCTGCCAAGTGAATGCTAATAAAAGGTACTTTTCAGCAATTACAGCAATGACATTGATTTTTTTTTTCTTTTTTTTCAGTTTGGCTGTATGTTTTATTGTTTATAACAATATTGAATAAAAAAAACCCCAAACCCACAGTTTGGGAAAGCCACTTGCTCATTTGGGAGCAAGGAATTTATTTCAAGGAATAGAAAATAGTTATTGACAGCGAGGCTCAGCTATTTCACATCTCTGTAAGAGGGTCTGGAGGTGTGTCACACATAGATATTTATGAGGACAGTAAAAAGGAGACTTCAGTAGGTGTTTGAAGAACTGGCATATTTTAGCAGTTGCTGTGAAGCCTAAAGCCATCAGGAGGCACAACTGCTTTGTTTGGGAAGCCAGGACAGCTGGTGAGGAGCAAAATTTAAACTTCAGACCAGGGCCACCCAACCAGGGGCGCACTGGTCAATTTGAAGCAGCACGCTGCATTTATGCCACAGGATGTAAGGACAGTGTGGGAGCTCCAGAAATGCCATTGGTCTCTCCCTCGTCTGTGTTGGCAGCTCCAGCCAGCAGGAGACACATCTCTCAACACTTCCCGAGTCCCGAGTCACCGCTGCTACGTCATTCCCCACGACAGGCCATAACAGAGATAACAAGATAAACTGAGGCATCCTAATGAAAAGAATTAAAAATTTAACTCCCAACATGCACAAGCCTTTGTTATAGAGCCCAAGTCCTACAAAATATCAAGTATGAGGAAGAAATCCTATCAAATACCAACTATGAGGAAGAATCAATGGTCCCCATTTTCCCCCCTGAGCTGTGTAGCACATGGCTGAGCACCACCTGGTGCTCAGCTGGGCTGCACTGTTTAAGGGTTATTGTGAAATATCCATTTATAAAACAACTGCTGCATAAACTATCTAATTAAGAAATGAAAAGGAAAATTTGATCTCAAAATTCGTAACAACATTTTTCTTTTGTTTCCATTTCTCACTACCAGAAAACTTTCTTTTTTTTTCCCATTTGTATGTATCTGTGGTTTTACTCTTGATGCTAGAAACTTGTTTCTATAACTAGTAAACTGCTCTAGCTTTTACTCTCTTTTTTTTTTTTTTTTTTTTTTTTTTTTTTCCCTTAAAGTAGCATGATTCATCAATGAATCAGGGTTAATTTAAGAATTTGACTCTAAACAGGACTGTGTCCAAATGACAACAATCTACCAGGGGATAGGAGTATAAAGCTATGCCAGGAATGTGTTACTGAAACAACCAAGTGAAAGAAATTAAAATAAACCCACAATAAATTAATATAAAAAGCGTATCTATGCAACTCATGGCCTGGCAGGAGAAATGTACTCTTGGATCACCAGATGTGTGGTGGCTGGCTTGAGAGCTGGGATGGCACCCTCTGTGCACAGCTCCTTCCCCGTCCTGTGGGCAGGAATGGGCTTCCCAGCCTTTGGGGCGCTGGTGGCTGTGCCAGCCCCGATGAGCCAGAGCGACTCGTGATGCTGTGTGGCACTGGATCCCTGGAGCAGGTTTGCAGGTGGCACTGCCTGTGCCAGCCACATGTAGGGAGCATGGGAAGTTGTGCTGTGGCCCACACCCTCAGCTCACCGGGGGACCCAGAACTCTTTAAGGCCTTGTAATTGACTGTTCCTTCCAGTCCCAGACTATGAACTTCTAAAAACCCTCCCTAGACTGGGTTTGAATTTCTAAAAACCCTAGGATGCCTCCATAACCTTTAACTTCCGTAAAGGAAATTTGTTATCCCGTACTCTGATTAACTCAATGCAAAACATTAACACACCAGGAATTACAGGATGGAATTTCATGTCAGAGGACAGTGCATGAGTAATGAAAATATATAAAAAAAGGCACCATGTTATACAGGCAAGGACAGAAGCTATGTTTCAGCAATGTAGTTTACAAGGAAAATGTCAATCCAAAGAACTAGACTATGAAAAAAAAATCTGGATGATTTACAGGAAGACTGCAGCTGCTACATCCCCCCTCACCTCACCATATGTAATCCTCATGTTATATCAGAATTCCTGAAATTGCCCTGTATTTATGTGGTTCTGAATGCTGGGTGACCTGGAGCTTGTCTCTAGCTTAAAAAGGTTGGATGCACTGCTCTACAATACCTTGTCATCTTCTTTTGCAGCCACTTAATGTGACTGTTTAAGGAAGAACATTTGTGTCTCATGTCTATTGTAAGGCTAATCAAATTTACAGTTCAGTTCTAGGGAGTTAATGCTATTGGGGATTTGGATGAGCTGAGGTTTGGTCATTACAAAATTTCAGCTGTGTTTAATGCTAGTTAAACTGCTTTATCATTCAGAAGACAGACTATAATTCTTCTTTAAAAGCTACTTTCCCCCCAAATAAATGAAAATATATTGCTACACTGTATTTTTCTCGGCTTGTATTTTTACAGCTATTTCTATGTCAGCAAATAGCAATTTCAGAGCAGAATTCATCTCCTGGGCTTTGCAATGCTCTTTTAAAAATACAGCAAACATACTCCAGTGAAATAAAAAACGGAGATGGTGTGTTTAACAGCTTGATTTCAATGTGCCTTCCCCATCAAGCACACAATATGCAATGAAATTCCAATCGGTAATGCCAACATGGTTAAAGAGACACACATTTAGACTTAAAACATACATTATGGGTGTTTGTAAGCATTTTACATATTTTTTATGAGCATTTATAAAGTAGAATTCTATTTTCATTGCCGTATTTTGCAGTTTTAATAGAGAACAGCTGATGGAGCCAGTTATTATACCACCACAAGTGCGTTCTCAATTTCTGGAGTACCTTAAAACCTAAAAAACCCCACAGCCCTATAAAAATCTCACAGTTTCTTCAGCCAAATAGTTAGAGTGTACTTTTTTCTTGGTCCAGGTTTAGATTCAGCTCTGTATCAGGCTGTAAAGAGTTGGGCTCCAGCTGAAGAGCAGAATTAAAGTGGAAGAATTTCCAAAGGTTAGATGTAATTTGAAAGGTCTTACTCCTTCTCCTGAAGTAAACAACTCCATGCTCAGAGCTGTGAGAGGACCCCAATGAGAGGCTCTACAGAACTACCTGCACTGAAACAGCAGTCAGCAAAAATTAAATGTTTCCTATTCTTTGGACAGGATGTGTGACATCACAGGATGAAACAAATAAGTAATTTTCTAGTTATTTTAACTTCAGTTACACATTTAGAAATGTTTTTGGTTTAGGAAATACTACTTCTTTTGTTTGTTTCTTTTAGGACAGCCTCTCTTACCAGATATTATGCTGTATTTGTTTTTCAATTAAAAATGTGGAGTGCTTAGTTTTGTTTTTTTTAAGGAAAAGTTGATGTGCTCTGTATGTCATCTACAGGATACCTGCATTGGAGTAATTTTTATACAGCAGTACAGGCAGGATTGGTTACCCCAAAACCAAACATCCCCAGAATAAAAGTTTATATTTTCAGTAACTATGTTTTGTTTGGTGCTTTCATTGCAAATAGGAGTGCAGGACAGAATACATTCCCATACTGGCTTGCAGTGAAAGCCAAGATTTCTGAATCCATTTTTTGTTGGTTTAAATATTGTACCAACCTTAAAGGCAAACTAAAAAAGAAAAAAAGTAGGACCGGGCCAAGAGCAGAAACTAATACTTCACCGAAACACCAGTTCTCTTAACAGCAAATGCTGACAGTTTTGTTCACACTAAAACCACCCTTAAACTTCATTTAAAAATAATTTAATATGTAATTATACTTTCTTATGTTGTTTTCAGTGGTATTCAGGTTAGTATTATAAAAAGACCAGTCAGTGAAAACTGCAAAGGCAGTGTGAGACATGATATACCAAACATGTCACAGAACAATTTAGTACTCCAGGAGGAAGGGATTAAGAGAAGATGAATTGTTTGTGAGTAATTTTATTTATTGTGTCACTTCGCCTCGGGAAGTTTTCATAGTTAGCCACATATCACCTGTTTCAAACTCAGTGAACTCTTAGAAGACCATGTCAAGGATACTGTGAGTCTTGATGTAGAAAATGAGATATGTGGAATGCATCATAGCATCCTTTGGTGATCCTAGAGCAGCAGTGTTGCTCTCTTTTGCTATCATTAATAATAATGCACAGACTAAGTAGTTCTTTGGAGGCAGGGACAGGTGAAGTGGCATACCGAATTACTCCAGTAACCTTTCATCTTTGAAAAAGAGTGCTCAAACCCAGGGCACGGGTGAAAAGGAGTGCGGCAGCACTAATCCCTGTTTGTGCAGCAATAAAACGAGCTCGCGGTTGGGAGCCTGATCAACACACGCGCACGAACTGGAACAACAGCGTGATTCAAGGCAGAACAAAGGGGGGTAGCAGGGCTCTGAATTGCTTTACACAGCCTACAAGCTGAACTACAATTTATTCCCGACTTTCACAAAATCACAATTTTAACTATCCACACAGAACGTGTTTAACCATCTGTGGGGCTCTTTGAAAGCAACACAGAGGAATGATAAAGTGGTCAATAAACACTGTATTAAAAAAAGAGAACAAATAAAATTAGCTGTTTCAGTAAAGAAAAATGGTTGTCATTAGAGGAGAAAGGAGCAAATTCTAGAAAGATCAAAAATGTACTAGGAAAAAAGTCAGTGAAGCTAGTATCAATTTTAGAAATTATAGTTCACAGTAGAAACCATACAATATGACACATAATGAAGTCTGCTTCTCATTTCAGGAACTAGCTTTACAGATTTGTCTGGTCACTTCTCAACATTCAATAGAAACATTCTAATATATATAGAAAGAAAGTCAAGTGGCCTTACAATAGGGTGCCTTAGCTTCCCATCTGTGAAGCTGGACTAAAGGTCCTTATCCAGGCAAAGTATCTGGATACTTTCATAAATATGGCTGTACACATGTACATCACAAAAAAGACTGCTATTCACGACTTGACTCTAAATTTTGAGCTCTGTAGAATTGCCAGAAATACATTTGACCTCTGTTAAGTTTGTGCAATGATTGCAGTTACACAAACATACGTGACTTGATTACGATGTCCAAACTGTTGTCTGGAGAAAAAATGTTACCTATCTTCAAAAATAAAAGGGCTCTGCAAATCTAGTTTAGGAAACCTCCATTTACTAAAATATCCATTTTGTAAGCATGGAGGGAGAAATTCATTCCTCTCTCTAGACTTGTGTTTGATCGCTGTCAGGCTACCTACCACAGACCTGTGTGAAATATGAGGCTGCCTAAGAAAAAGATGTTTCAGAAATAAGGAGTATTATCTGGCCCAATTTTATTAACGCAGCTCTTAAAGGAAAGTGTTGGCAGTGATTCATCTCTTTATCTTGCCAAGGGAAATCATTCTTGTTTAAAGAGAAAGATTTTTTTTTTTTCAGTCTTCAGTTTTTAGCAGGATTTCTATAAACGTTACTGGCTGACCGGGAGTTAGCTGAGGCAATCATGGATCAGCGAGGCACAGTGTACCGATCTTGAAGAGTTGTCTTTAATTAAGGAAGAACATGCACCTATTAGAAGTGCCAGTACGCTGGAACAATTAAAATTCTGAAATAACACACTTCACTTTGATGCTTGGATGCGTCTCAATATTAAAAGCACAGATACATTAGCAATGTGTCTGTTCATAATAACGAACTCAATTGAGAAGCAGTCGTTGCTATTAGAAAAAAATTAATAAAAAGGTGTTAGTAACTGTAAAACTTAATTTGAAAGACATTACATGGCATGTGGTTTGATAAAATTTGAAGAAGTTACAGCAATATTGCATTTACCTTGTGGAAGATGGCTGTGAGTGGATAATAAGAAAATCACAGCCCTCGGATCTCAACATGTTGTCAAGCAACCAAAATGCTAAGACCCATAATTAAACTGGCTTTTATCCATAGGGTCATAACTGTATTTTCAGAAAAGCACCGTGGATGTGACTTTTTTGTGTGTGTCTGAAGATTCACTAAGGGAGGGATAGCTATTCTGTAGGAATGCTCCTGTGTTTGGCATTTCTTCGCTCTAAAGATAATGGAACCAGTCTTCCTCTGGATTTGTCTCTCCTTATTTCCCACTAATCACTTCCTCCAGGCAAAGGATTGACCCACTGGTCTTACACATCCTGAGCAAACAGTTTAACCCTAAGCAACTGCGGGTAAAGCTATTCTCTGCGACCATTTTTTGTGAGGGGTTATACATCTTATAATCACAGGTACCAAAGGTGGATTGCTCTGCAAGAAAACCAGGGGGTCCTAGAGGATTCACTTATCATGTGGATTCCCAGAGGACAGGGAGGCGAGGACATGTTGCTGCATTGTCTGATCTTTTAGACACTGAGAGACATTTAGATACTGAGAGAAAAATTAATCCTAAAGCCATCTTCACCCTTAGAAGAGTGTTTGAATGGGAGCAATATCAAAAATCTTCAACTTAAACATACCTATTTTAGGTCAGATGCAGGAGCCATCTGAATCCCGCTCTTGAATCTGTCCCTTTATACCTTTATTGCAATTCATCCTTAAAAAAACCAGAAAAGCCTACATATGCTATGAATGCTGCTTACTTTGGTTTAATCTGATTTTCCCCGTCTCGTCCTATTAAATCTCATTATTAATTTGTCAAATTTAAATCCAAACCTCATTACTAATTTGTCAAATTTAAATCCAAAACTGCTATTAAGAATCCCATAAAAATGTCAAAAGAATACAAGAGGCCTTTATTTACAAAAGGCGGGGTTAGTGAAGAATTTTATCCCTTCTAAAGGCCTACTAAATAAAACTCTTTCATAGCCCAAGGCCTGAAATCCCTTGGCAAGTTAAACATCCACTGGAACAGGAATAGGTGTGCCTTGCATGAACACACTTCTTTCTGTTACCCAATAACACAAAAACCAGTCAGACTTCGCCATTCCCTATCTCCACAAGCAATGACCGAGGAACCTGCAGGGGAGCGAGAAAATAACCCCATTTTAGAAACCAACTGACTGTCCAGCTCTAGATTAACTTCAGAACATGAATATAATTATGCCTAATTATGAACAGGTTCTAATAGGACTAGAAGGAAAAAAACAGGTTGAACAAAATAAGTAGCACTCATCATGTAGGCCAGTTTTACTCCTGGATTACTTGCAATGAAGTTACATGGCAATGCTGAAAAAAGATTGAATGTGTGATATTTTACAGCAATAATTTCTTATAGAGTAACAGTTAAAATAACTTTATTTGGAAATCTTATCCTTCCTGCCTGAAGGGTCACATTGGCTCCACTGGCATGCCTGACTAAATGATAATCACTTTGCAAAATGATTGCAGGCTTTGGCATAAAGAGTCCTAAGATTGAGCTGTAGAGAAAAGCTATACAAGGTAGAGATGAAAAAGACATGGAAAGTCATTAAGTAATTCTTTTTGCTACTATAATATTATGTCTTAGAGTAAGTTCTATTTTCATGGCACTTTATACAGCCATTTTATCTAATCAATATTATAAAAATCCAAGCAATGAGGATTCCAGCCTCTGAGAAATTTCTGAAATCTAATTCATATTGGAGTTGTAAATGCTCCACTCCATAGCAGGCTTTTTCTAAGCCTTGTACAGATGGAAAATTCTGTAAAGAATTTACTAATCAAAGCTCTATTTCTGTATCCCACATGAATATGAAATCTTACAGTACAGCCCATCCTTAAATCTGGGACAATTGCACCATATATTCTGGCATTTAGGTAGCTGTCTACAACTCCATCTAATGCACCTGAACTTAATTTGCTGTGAAAATAGGGATTCTGAAACACACACTGCATATAATTTGTTTTATTTATTGCCTTTGATAGATCTGCAAAACTGTAAAAAAAAAACAACTGTTTCCTCCTCCCCTGCTGAATAATGTAGAAAATTAGCCATGCAAAATACGAGAGACACGTCTTGCAGAGGTGTAAATCATCTCTGAAGGTAGAATCTGAATGACTCAGGAATACTAATTTCTGAAATCCTATGCAAGAAAGTGAGAGACTAAATGATTTAATAGCTAACATACCCAAGCTTATAAATTTTGCTTTTTAGGACTGACTCTACATTCTTTTTGGGAATCTGTTAGCCAAATGTAGCAGGCTTCCTTTCAGGAGTTTAAAGAATATGGAGCAGTGTGATTTCTATGGTGAAACAAAAATAATTGTATTTTAGGAGCAGGAAGAATCAGTCTTAAAAATAGTTTTGCAAATTAAGGTCCTGAGGGTGGTTCTTAGGCAGTTAGAAATGTATGGCAAGAAATTTGAAAATCTGTCCTTGCCTTCATGTTAAAAAAGCTACACAGGGAAAAAGAAAATCAACAAACACACAAAACAACCCCCCACTTAGTAAAATGGAACAAAGTCTAAATGAAAAATCTGGAGTATAAAAAGCTCAGCAGGACTGATGCCAGTTTACTCCATCTGAGATTTGAGCTATTTTTACTGGCTGGGAATAATAAATATTCGATTAAACTATTGTGAAATTAGAATGTGACGTCTAAATTTATTGATTTTCTAGTTTTATTTTCCTTTAAATATAAACAGGTATATATTAGTGAGAAAAATATATTCAGTAGAATGGGTTAAGCCTGCTAGAGATGTATCTGCTTCATACAAAAGGAAAAAAAGACTCTGATGTGATTGAAGACATGTCTGTATTGGCAGACAAAACCTGCATGAAACAAGGAAAATACATTTAATGACTGTCAAACATTAGGGTGTATTTTGAAAGGTAGTTTACTTTCTATCAGGAAACTCATTCAAATTAAGCTAGAAATCCGTATTTTATGTATGAGAAATAACTAAGAGTTTTATTTAAATACTTCACATTGTTAAACATTTAATGTTGATGACTTATTTTGGTCTTGGTTCATACAAAGATTTACTATGTGCATGCACAACTTACATGTCTTCTCTTTGAGGTAATGAGCATAGGAAACCTCCACTGGTAGTATTCTAAATTATGCATGTTTATTGGAAAAAGAATTAATTGCAACCTTTTGTATTTGTAGCATCCATCACTCATATGTTGTCTAAATTTACTTTTAATTTAATGATAGTTGAGCCTAAGCTTAAAGAAACTCTGTGCAGAAACTTCTTGAGCAGAAATCAACAAACTTAAAAGCCTGGTATGTATATTTATCATATAGCCTTTTAAAGATTCATGTAAAAAAACAAAAAAACCCCAAAAAACACAAAAACAAAAACAAAAACAAACCTCCAAAATCTGGTGTATATTTTTCCAGCTTTACTTCCATTTTGTGATAAGACTGTATTTTATATGTTCTAGAAACCTTTCTGAGGAAAAATAAAAATGAGGAACAGTTAAGTGCTGTGACAAGACTCTTTTCTTACGCATGCCAGTTACATCCCTTTACATTTATTTCTTGTCACAGACGTACAAAGCCTCTTTACTGGTTTGGATTTTAGTCAATCTCTTATTTAATCAGATGCCATTTAATAAACTGATGGCTGGGTATTATTATGTCTGAAGTTCAATTTTTCTCACATCTCCTTAAGCAAAAGCAAATTAGGAGCAGAAACATTATTGAAAAGGACACGAAATCATTAACAGCATGGTCAAACCTTTTCCATTTAAGGAGCGGTTGAAATCTAAGGTGATTTCTTCGAGAAGGAAAAAACCACAAAATAAGATCTGAGAGGTAATTTGGTAAAGAAGTCAAAAAAAAAAAGAAAAAAAAAAAAAAAAAAAAAAGAAAAAAAAAAAGTTTATCTTTTCCATGGCATGACAGGAACACAAACAAAACCCCACCACATTTAGCAGAAGTTAAAAGGAAGATGTTTCATACACTAATTCATTAAGAACACACAAAAAGTATAGTGTAGGCATATTAGAACGTGATTTGGGAAAGTCAAAAAAGAATTAGAAAACTTGGTAGCCACGCACCACCTAAGCTGCCATTGCAAAGGCCTTACATGCTTCAGCACATAATCTGATTGCTAGCTGTGGCTAGGGGGGAATTTCCTCTCCCATGTTTTACTGTGTGAGTAAAGTGCTTTGAGGAATTTTCACACTTTTCTCTGTACCACTGAGGGATGTGCAGTTGCAGGCAATGTACCTGACTCAATGAGTAGCACTGGTCTTCTGCTAGAGAATGACTGTACTCCTTCTAGTCATTATTCTTTGCAGAGTTCCAGATAGATCAGAAAAAAAAAAAAAAAAAAAGAACAGGGTAAGTGCATGTGTGACTGGCAACTGGAGCTAAAGCTAATGACTACATCATGCCTTGGATACCACAAAATCCAGATTTTATTTTTAAAAAGTAATCTCTACCATTCCCTTTCTAAATTACACAAACCCACCAACTTCCTTATGTAAATATTTCCAGACACTTTTCAGAAAAAAAAAAAACCAACAAACCAAAAACCCCTAAACAGACTGTAGACTTCTGAAGCCATAATGGGGGGTTTAAAACTAAGTATATCTAAACAACCTTACTTCTACAGTTGTGTTAATCTTTTTAATGATGTCTTGAGAGCTTTGAATAGCCTAAACCTAAACACACTAAAAGCCTCTATGCTCACAAATAATAGTCTTCTACCCATAAGGTGTTGTCAAAGTGCAACTGAAAAGAGCAATGATTTAGGCCAACATCAATAGTAATCCTCATCCAAGCCTCCTCCCCCCGCACACATAATTAGGAGATATTCCAAGACATATTTTCCTGAGAACTACTAAAGGGATGACAGTTCACAAATGTTTTTCCTGCTGTTATAATAATCCCCACAGTCATGAGTTCATGTTGAGGGGACTTACTCAACTGATAAGAACAAATCTTGTAACAGTTTCATCAGCCTTTCATGGCAAAGGAAATTAATTCCATTTCAATGCATATCCATATGCAATTTTCATAATGTGCTGCTGCATTTCTTGCATTTACATCTGTTTAATTTCACATTTATAGATCATGTCCGCAGAATTTAAAACATATAGGTGTATGTGTCTGCAAATATTTAAAGACCAGATGTATATAGCAAGTCTCCTCCTGGCAGTGCTGAGAGGCTCCTAGTGGGACTTCAGATGTTTAAATCCCATGGGACGTACTGAAAACCCTGCCAGCTGTCAGCCAGCAGCTTTAGGTGCCTAAATGCCTTTAACATATTGGTACTGTATGTTCAGCTCAGAACATGAGAAAGTGTAAGTGATTCAAACTATAGAATAGAGTTCAGCATTGTATACACACTACAACTTAACTGGTATAGCACAGTATCTTTTAAAAGGAATGGAAAGAGAAAGCACTGATGAACTACCAAGAATTTGTAAATATCAGCTCCAGATTCTATTATATGATCAGTGCAAACATGTAAATTTAACTATGTAGCAGGTTCTTCAGAACAGGGAGGGGAACATACAGTATTTATAGATACACAAGTACTTTCTTGCAAAATGAACTTCCTCGCAATTGATGGGATCGATTTGCTCATGTTTTTCCCAAGACAACCCCACCTTTGATGAAGTCATTCTGCACTCACTGAGAGCAGAACAAACCCCATCAGTTTCATGCTGCATTTTCCTTTCATGCTCCCTTAGGACACCGTAGTAGGATGGCTTTTATGCCAAACACCCATTTGCTCTGCTCCCAGACCAGCAGCACCGAGGCACCAGAGCAACCACACACTGCACCTTGTCTTTGCTAAGCCAGAGCCCCCTGAGCGAGCTCATTTCATTTGGAGACAACTCACGTCAGTGATGTAAAAACGAACAGAAAGGTTATGTTGCAACTCAGAACAAACCAAAAAAAAAACATTACTCCCTCAACTTATTCCTGTCTGCTGTAATTTTCATTTAGTCTGTGCTACTTGTTGCCACGCTTGAGTGACATGGCATAGAGTATTTTCCTGCTTCAGATACAGGAAATTTCCATTGTGCTGAAACAGCCCAGAAATCTGCCCACTTCCTGACAGAGTACAGTATACAAACTCTGAAGAAAAGGGAAAAAACAGCTCCAAGCTAAAGAATATAAATAATCTCAGACAACAGAGCAATTTCATTGTTTACACGACCCTCTGCAGCTTACAAAAAGGATACATGGGAAAATGAGATTGTTTTGCTGTATGTCTGATAGTACTGTGTTGTGACATTGCACCTGGTAGCCTGTGGGTGCCAGGAAAGAATCAAAGTAGCAGGGCTTAGCCAGCAACAAAAATTGGACAAATTATATTGTTTTACCAGCTTAAAAGTATTTCAGTAATTTTCCACAACATTCATCATATTTGACAGATCTACTCAGATATGGATTATTAAAGGATAAGTATTTATAATTCTAATGAGTATTGTACTTACAATTTTCCTGTCTTCTATATATCTTAACAAAAATGTTCAAAAAGGAAACAAAATTTCACTAGAAACCACAACAGTATGTACTTGGGCACAGGAAAGCCTAAGAGTAATTTTGATAAACTGAACAAAGCTGATAAGACGTTAAATGAGAAAGAAAAAGATCAGATTGGATTCTGAAGCAGTTTCTGATAGTAGCAAAACGTGCAGGATTATGGCTTTAAGGAAAAAAATTACAAGAATGAGGAAAATGAGAAGTGGCTCATCCGTTGAACTCGCTGTCATCCAGAGTTTCTAAATTCACTTCGCTACTGGGGGTGAGGGGAAAAGAAGGAATGATAATTGGGAAGTCTGAAAAATTGCATAAGGAACACCTGATGTGAACCAGCACTGACAGAAAGCAGCCTCTGCCATGGGGAAGCACCGGGTGAGGGGGAACGTGGCACGTGCCTCCTGCTGGATCGAGATACATGGAGTAATGGAGAGAAGTGAAGATACATCCACGCTGCTGAGTGGTGAGGAGCATGGACCTGTTCATCATTAACTAGGGCTGGGTAGCTATTTTAAAGTTTGAACATGGAAGCCAAATAGCAGAGCTGTGACCACAAGTCAGCCAAATTCTCACTCAGAGCCAAATGCTCCAGCATGGAACAGATTTTATTATTAGAGCTATGTTACATTTTCCTTTAGTAAGCTGCCTCGGATTTATTTTAAACTTTTTTTTTTTTTTTTTTTTTTTTTTTTTTGGACAGGCTAGCGTTTTCAAGTATCACAGCAATTCTGAAAATAGATCTTTTTTATTGATACGGTGGACATCTATTAGTGTATTAAAATGCATGCTGATATGACTGGGACTTTGCTGGCTGAAGAAGCAGAGCTATTCCTGTGGAACCTGATGCATTGACACACACTTGATTTTTAAGAGGCAGAGGCAATTCTGGCTCTTGGTGCCCCTGTGCCAGAGATGATCAGCCCAAAGCAGTGCCAGGAGCATGGAGTGTGTCAGTGAGCATCAAAGTTTGTCAGCCTCACTCCATCTCCTGGTGGGAGATGCATTTTCCTGACAGGGTTTAATTGAACCTACTCCTCTTTGTCTGGGGTGTACAGAAGACATTTCCATGAGTATTGTGTTGCATATTGGGTATTCCAAGTATTCCTGTCAATACCTGCCAATACCTTATTCAAATTTGTAGAGACTGTGGAATTGTTATGAACAAACATTTGGATGAAGCTTAAGTTTTCCAAATACCAGTACAAATTCAAAATGTGGAGGTGCTCAAAACTTTCTAGACAGCAGATCTATCCATGTTGCACTTGGAGGTACGAGCCCTGGCTTTGGGGATGGCTGCTGAAGGCAAACCTGCCCAGGACAGGGCAGTGGCATTGCAGCAGGACACCAACTTCCCTCCAAGAATGTATACTGCTGTCTGAAAGGGAAATGGGCTGAGAAATCACCGATTCAGTTCCCTCCCTTGCATGTTGTCTGACTTAAATCTCCCCACCTACTCTTGTTTTGCAGAGGTTCTGGAAACAGCAGCGATCCCAGCAGCTTTATAGCAGGGCAAATACCATTCAAGCTTTTAGGGCTTTTAAGATTATGTTGAAAAGTCACTCTCCAAAGTGCTGTTTTAGGTCCCATTGAGGATCAAAGATATGCATTAAATTACACGATTGAATCCTTTTCTGCAAAAGATGACAGAACTGGGATTTTATACCCTCAACAACAAGAGTACAGAACCTTGCACACCCTTAGGAAAATGATAAGGGGGGGGGGGAAAGGAAAAAGAAAAATGAAAAAAAGGAAAAAGAATAATGTAATAACTGAATCCCATCTCTAAATTTTCTTAAATACCAGTACCTTCATGCAGGTATATGTAAGGGTGTTAATATCTTTGGCAGAAAGTTTGGCAGACCTAAATCATGCAAACCGCATGGATAACTTGTAATTGCAACAGAAAAAGAACAATAGCATGTTATCCATAATTGCCTGTTATACCTACTCTGTGATAAAACCAAGAAGTTTCTGGGGAAAATAAAGGCAAAATGTAAGAATGACTCATATGAATAAAGCTTAAAAGCACGTCTTGTATCACTTAGTGAGACACATAAAGATCCCCATAACCTTTGGATCTTTGACCTTGCTTATCTATGCTTAGCTTAATGTAAGTCATTAAAATGCACAGCCACATTACTTCATGTGGGTTAACAAAGTATGAAACCATCTAGTAAATTCATGATTCATAGCAGTACTTGTAAAAAACAGCACATCCACATCTAACCGGGGTACAATATATTTAAAAGCCACAATGTATGTCACAGAGGTTTTTTTAACATAAATACTCTACTTTTCAGATGTGTTGTGCAACTGCAAGTACTATAAAAATTGATGGGTCTCACATTGAAGTCATGTAGTGCTACTTTTTCAAAGTAATGTAGTGCTACTCATTTACTCTTATAAGTACATTTATTGTGAGGACACACATGCTTCAGCCTCAAACTACCTTCACAGCAAACCCTACGTTTAACACTAAACAAACTGCCTCACTTTCTGGTGAGTTTAAAGGGTAACTAGACAAACGTCTTTACACTGATAATATGTTACTGAGGTATCTGAGAGCAGAGCAACCAACTTGACTTGAGCTGACCCCAGTGAAGTGGGTACTGCAAGTGTTTTTTGAGCATATCCTTTGCCAGAAGTTAACGCCCTTTCTAGAAAACGCTTTTTCTTTCTTTTGCTCTCTCTTTCTTCTTTTTTTTCCTTTTTTTCTTTTTTCTCTTTCCTTTTCCTCTTTTCTTTTCTCTACCATTTTACTCAATTGGGTTAAAAAGCAAACAAACAGTGAAAATGACAGGGCTAAGACAGAAATAACCTTCAGTGGGGCTGCCAAGTGGGATAGGCACATCCAACAGTAAATATTTCCACCTGGATGACGGTGATGGTGAGCAGGTTTGTCTCTCTAGCTGTGCCTCATGCCCCAGTGAACTCCAAGAGTCAGACACACTCAGGAAGGATGAGTGCAGCAAGGATGAGCAGGGGAACAGACAGCCTCTCTTGCAGAAGGAGGCTCACGGACACAGGTCTGGTAAGTGTGCAGCAAATAAAGACAGCAAGGGAAGAGGATGGTTCTTCACAAGTACACCAGGAGTGAAAAACAGAAAAATGGTCACTTAAGGTATAGGAAAAGGCTTGCTTAAAAACAAGTGGGTATAAAACTCCTGTGAGTCAGTTCAGGTTAGGAATCAGGCAGAGGTTTCTAAAGAGGTTCTGTAGAGCCCTTCAGCAGTTACTCTGGCTGCAGCTGCCACCCAAGTGTTCAGCCTAATGTTCAGCACGATCGTGACTGGCCACATCTCAGCCCGCTGCTCTCACCCTCTGTGTGCACCGCCTGGCACATCCCCGTCGCAGGAGCTCGCAGAGGGGCACGGCCGACACGCAGGGAAGGGGCCCAGGAGCAGCAGCAAAGCATTTGCTTCCAGAATGTCAGCTGAGGGATAAAATCACCACGGGCTGTGGAACTTGCATGTGGGAAAAATGGTAAGGAGCCAGAGCCAGAGGATGACACCAGAAGGGAAAAGGCTGGTGTGAGGGAGAGGTAAGCTTTGTTCTGATGTTCTAATCAAGGCTTAGCTGTGTGTTACTAAGCAGACTTGATTTGATGTTAAGACTGTTCAGACATTGGGGATAATCAGGCCAGCCAAGTTCAGATTTTGAATGTGAAGAAGGAAGCCATGCAAAGAAGAGTGCTGCAGTGCTACAATTTATTTTCTCTGAAGCATTTGCAAATGATATTTTTCCTGGGGCTCAAGAACCTTTGGCAGAGCCGGGATGGCAAACATCAACTGAGAAAAATAAACATTCTAACCCAGATCAGCATCATCAGCTCTGTAACTATAAAAAATAATTAATTTGCTTAGCACTTCAAACCTAGTAAAACACAAAATCTCAGGGGCCATCTGCATTTGAAAGCTCTTTGGATTAAGACAGTGTGGGAATTTACACTCCCCAGGCTCTGCTTGAACACTTAAAGTATAGCTGACTTTTAGTCCAAGCAAGACAGGTTTTTGTAACTTAATACATTTTCAAAGCCAGGAGTGTCCACACACGGAGTTACTCTGCAATAACTAACTGCCCACACAGGCCAGCCCTAGCAGCTAACACTGGAAGCAGGCATTTTCAGCACTCAATCATAGAGCCTATGAGCATTCACTCACTCACTCACTCACTCACTCACTCACTCACTCACTCACTCACTCACTCACTCACTCACTCTGCTCCATGCAGGTGAATGTATCTATCAGGTTCTGTGGGGTTGCTCATGCACATGCCAAAGTATTTACAGGAGTGAAGCCCTGATTTGTAGAAAGGGACGTTTGCTGTGGCCTCAAGTACCACCTTAAAGAAAAACACTAATGCCAGGACTGGGCTAGTGTATCCCACCATCTCTCCCATCCCTCTGATACATTTGGCTCTCTCGCACTCCCAGATAATGCACACGTGTTCAGCCATACACAAATCCTACAGCTCCCCTTCCCCCCATGGAAAAGTCAGCCAGCTGTTACAAAATTCAGGCCTTTCATTAACGCAGTTTACTGGCTGATACTGCCAAGCAAAACAGAGACAATTAATAATAATCAGGACTGAAGGGTCTGAGACAGCTTATGAGTAAAGGATTGTATTAGTTGTTTAAAAAGGACAAACTTGCTCCTGCCTGGAGTGATAGGGAACAAAGGGCAGTGATGTATAACCAGGCAGGAAAGAGACTCTCTCCGTGGCTTTTGTAGATTACTGTGTGAATGACAGGAGCGGCAGGAGCAAATACCTCTTTTCATTTGCTCAGCCTGCTGGAGAAGAATAGCAGCGCTTGCCAACGAAGCTGCAGCTGTGCTTCAGCGCCGTTTAATCACTGTGTATGACTGAGGGTTAATTAGCTGCCATTCTTACTCCTATTTGTTGTTTTAATGAAGATTTGCATAAATGTAAGAGTAGGGGGTAACTGATACTTGATTCTTTGCTTCAGAGGTCAGGGTGGAAGATTTGCCCATCCTATGTGTTTATGTTTGTGGGAGATTCAATGTTGCCTTTCCATTTGACTTGATCTGCTTCTGGCTGATGAACAGTGAAAAAAGAGTTCAAAGTTGCTTATCAAATCGAGACCCCTGTTGTGTTTCTGCCTTTAGAATGGGGCAGACTAGTTAGATGAAGAGAGGACTGAGGGATTACAAAATTACTCCCAGCTGATAGAGGAAAAAATATATATGCATGTTTCTGCAGCTACTTATGTGCTTATATATGTGATATATTTCAATGATATATATATATCAGTGGCATATCTTTCTATTCATCCATTCATCCATCTGATGGCAAGTAAGCAATAATTTTTTAATGATAAAATATCACAAAAAAAATAATGGGACAGGCGGTACAACTGCAACATAGGCAATATGATTAAAACTAAGGACTTGTGAATTTCTGCAAGCCTTCTGCTGTACATCACTAACATTCAACATTCAACGTTTTAAATAGAAAGAATATCTAACACGAAACAGGCAATTTCCAAGGAAGGTGAAAATGATTCAGCACTTCAAAAATATCTGCCATCAGTGTCTTGTGAGACGGGGATACAAATTAAGAAATTGCATTAATTCATCAAAAAAAGGGAAAATTTGACCATGAAGCGGTAACAAAATCCAAAACTACTTCATAATGAAAGAGAAGATTTGAAAAGGAAACATCATAAAATTATTTTATTTATTTTGGTCAGGACAATGCTTATGGCTGCTAACTGAGAGAGGCTAAATGGAAGAGCTTTTCATTTTTGGTATGTTAACTTGCTGTACATGATAACACATATAGTACAGATAACTGTTTTCAGTATTCCTCTTACACACTTGAAATGCTAAAACTGTTGTTTGACAGCATCTGTAGGGATTTAAGATTGAGAAGGCAGAAGTACTGAATTTCTAAATTTCAAATCACTGCTGGAAACCGTCCAGCTTTCAAGATGACTGTATCTCTCCAAAGAGAGTTGACCACAAGAGAGCATGTATTTACTGCCTGTTTCTCAATCCCTATACAGCTTTGCAGTGTCTCTAGTTCTTTACCTGGTCTCTAAGACACTTGAGCAAATATTAATTTGGTTTTTGTACACTTCTGTCATCTATCTGCCCGACTACCTACAGACATTTCTGCATATTTTTGGCCAAACACTAACAGAAATCAATCTTGCAGAGACGTTAGCACAGAAGATTCAATCCATCTGAGATAAATGTGTCTAAATTGGTAACACTCTATCACTCCACCTCTTAGCTGAAAGGAACACCACAGGTTTCAGTGTTTTATACAGCAACAAATCCACATGAAAACAAAAGCAGTCAATCTCATTTTTGCCCGCTCTCATGTTCTTTTGAGTTTTGAAATAGTTCAGTATTCTATTACAGCTTGGATTCAGCCCCTGAATATGCCAGAGTCTCACATTCTGCCCTTTTCAAAGCAATTTGTAGCCCTTCAGGCAAATTAAAAATAATATTGAGTAATAAAATACAAACATTGTATAATAAAAAACAACCCAGCAACAACTCTCATGCCATATAAACATCACATAATTTTTCTTCAATGATTCTTGAGTAATTTCTACATATCGTGGTTTTCCAAGGCTACAGTCAGAATTATGCATTGGTAAATAGGGTAAGAGAAAGTGGAAATTACAGATCTAGTGGTCAATGGCATAAAACAAATCTAAAAGAGCTGAGGGGAGAGGTTAAGTGCTATGCTAGTTAATAAGAATGACAGCTTGCTTTGAATACTCACGCTGACTGTCCAAGATATTGAATAAACCTCATTTAAACTAATTTTCATTATTTGTAGAGCCTCTGTTAGGCATCTATCATTGTCAGTGTCATTAATATTCTTTTCAGAGATCACATTATCAGCATATTTAAATGAAAGCTTTCCTTTTCAATATTTATTAACTCATTAATATTTCTTGGCGGTAATATCCTGGTTGTAATATCCAAATTAGTGCATACTAAGGTACTTTCTACTGATCAAACTTTCTGAATTAAAAAAAAAAAAAAAAAAAAAAAAAATATTTCTCCAGTACTAAAACTGCACCTGAGCTTCTGAAATTCTGCTTTCTTTCTGTACAATTTGTATGAATGGCACTTAAAAATTACATTTTTGTGTTTTTTCAATAGGTCCGAGTAAACCAGAGCACTGAGCAGGTATTAGTGAGCTGACCAAATGTGAACGATGAATGAACAAGGATATGAAAGCAAATTCAACTTACCGGGGTTACAGTCTGTGAGGAGGGAGCAGATGGAGAGGAGAACTTTAGAAATGGTTAACGCTGGACTCCAGTTGTCTTTTAAAATGTCCAGGCAGATGACGCCTTGGCTGTTAATGTTACAGTGGTAGATCCTTGTCCGGAACGTTACCTGGAAAGGACAGTGTGTCTCAGTGGAACAGCCTTCAAGCCAGTAATTACACAATTGTTAAGCAATGAAAAATCATAGGAACAAACATTCTTCTTTCCAGGCTGAAATGACAGTACTCTGCTACTTCTGGTTAAAGACTGGGCAGGACAAAACAAAGGAAATAAACTCTGCCTATTGCATCTGTGGCCATAGTGAAACCAGTTTGTGCAGGCTGAGAATGAGACACATTTCCTGAGCTTCCTCCTGCCTTGGTCTTATCAATCTCATTATTTTGTATAAGGCCAAAAAAAAAAAAAAAAAAAAAAAGCTATTCCAGCCCCTGGACAATGTTCATAACTCAGGCCTACAGCTCTTTCACAGTTTGAAGGAAGTCAGAACAAGACAGATTCTTCTGCTGTCTTCATCTGTTCATCATCTGACACAATAGATTAAGCTGTAAAAAAGAAATGCAGAGGCATCACAGCAGTGACTCCTGAAAAAAAACAGAGTGAAATATTTTTGAGAAAGGCTGCTCAAAGAAAATCCTTTTATTTCCAAATTTTAGGTTACATTTTTATCAGTAGAATTGTTTACAGACATCTTTTGGGGTTTTTTACTAGTTTATTTTGATGATTTCTGTATCTATTTTATACAGTCTTCCAAGTGATCCAATAGGTAACAAACCAAGGAGATTATTTCAGCCCAGAATAATGTCCTCCTTCTTCAAGATGAATACACAGGCTTTTTATTTTAAAAGAAGCTCAACTATGACAGTTCACTTTATAGTTCAGAATGAACACTGGGGCTACTGGACAAGAAGGAACAATGTGAAAAAACCCTACCCCTTGGAGGTTATAAAGGACTAATTTCTTCATCAGTTCTACCCAAATGACAAGTCAAACCCAGATGGTTTCAATGACATGTTCATAAAGTCTAAAATTAAGATGCAGAATTTCAGACACCAACCTCACCAGCAACAGCCCAGCCAAGAGAGGGGCTGGGCAGGCAGGAGCCAACTGCAGGCAAAGCTCCCTGGCTCAAGGAAGCTGCGCTCTTCACTCCACTTGGACAGTGCTAATGTCAGCTGGGAGTGCTTAAAAACTCAGCCCTGCCCTGCCACAGACAAACCCATGCCTGGAGAGTAATGCAAACTGGTGACAGGCACGCTCCTCTTCTGATTTTCTGCAATATCCGAGACCTCAGGGATCTGAGTGTGATTATCAGGCGGCTCAGCAAGCAGAAGAGAGGATACAAGCGAAATGATACAGTACCTGGTTTACTTCTATAAAAACAATTATAGAAATCATCCTTTAGCACACTGAAAAATTCTGCCCCTTTGGATTAAATCAAGAAGCTTTGACAAAATAATGGAAAGAAAATATAGTAGATTTATGGTATTAAAACATTGCATTCAACAAGAAATACTTTTTCTCTTAAGTGGTTTTCCACATTGATCTGGAAAAATGCTTTGGAGCCCACTGTCATGCACCAGTGAGCTCTGTACCAAAGAACCCTGCTAAGCAAGTTCCTCAGTTTTTAAATGCTTCTATAGCTAAAGCTATTGCTAATTAATAGGATAATTTGACAGTTTGACATTGCATACCCTACATATTTGTAGGTTCTTTAATTTTCCCCCTTTGCTTGAGGTTTTGCTTATCATTTTCCAGACTAAGTGCTTCACTTCTGGGACTTCTGTGAGAATTTAAAATATTTCTGGCACAATGATCTCAATTAATCCAAATGCTACAGCCAGATGATCTATCTTCTCTCCCTCATTAGAAGCCCAAGCACATTCAGCATTTGGAGGGAAGGAAGTCTTCTGTGAGATCAAAAAATAATTTATTTAAATAATTATAAATTGGTGATAAAATTAAATGTCTGTCTACAAAGGGAAGCTATTTTGAACAAGGAAGGTTACCAATGCACAAAAGCCATACCTTACACAAACTGCTTGTCAAAAGTGCCCAGAAAGGGAGATGGTGTGGAGGACCATCTTGTGAATTGTAGGTGCTCATTAATTCCCCAGGTAGATTAACTCCAGGAACTCTTGTACTCCAGTTAGAAGTGAATCAGTGACTGCTATCTAGCAGGATGTCCCAGGACCCAGGCAAACACCTGCTTAATTTTAAGTATTGTATGTTAACTTTTTAGTACAACATTGAAATAAAGCTTACGCTTAAGTATTTTACCTCAACAAAGGTGCTTCCCTGTGCTTCCACAATGAAAAATTTGAGGACTTCATTCAATGGCATCAAAATACACCGAGTAATAAGATATGTGTGGTCTCACTGAGTGTGGGGGAAACAGTGAATCCGCTGCACAGATTAAATTATACCCTCTAAAATATTTATAGACAGGTCAGTCTGAGCTTGTAACCTGCTTCAGAGAAGGTCATCAATTTGAGTGTGTATTTTAAGTGTAACTCTTTTGCTGCCAGCAGAGAGGACACACATTCCTCAGCTGAAGCACTGAAGCAAGGACGCTGGGAATTTGGCAGGATTCAGAGCCACTGAGATGAATGGAGGTAGCTCATGTCTTTCATGAACTGTTCAACACTCCATTGCCATCTCAGGCTAGCTGGAGGATGAATGTATGTGGGACTACTCTTGTTTGCAGTCAGAAGGCTGTTTTCAGAAAATGCTTAGACCTGAAATGTAGCATTTTTTCGCTATGAGTACATATAAACCTGTGACATTGAGAAAGGTAAGTTAAGGCTTGCTGCTTACCACTGACAATGCCACCGACTCACCAAATATGCCAGTGCACTTTAAAATGCCTGCCTAACACAGGGGCATTTTAACTATTTAAATAATCAGCATATTAATTATTTTATAATGACAATATGTTACATTTTATTAATTAATTTTAGTATTGAAAAATCAGTTCAATTAATTAATGAAAAGAATCAGAATGTTTAGAATTGCAAAAGAAGCTGTGTTAATAACAGCCGTAGCATGCTGGAAACTGTGGCCTGAAGGTGGCAGGTAACAGAGTTCTTACCCCAAGGCAGCAAAGTACAAATGGGATGACACCCTGCTTTCCTCATCCATGTATTGCCTCAAATTGCTGATAACGTGGGAAATGCTGACATGTAACTTTTTGGATGTTGTGCTTACGATACCTACATTATAAGGTCATGCAGGGTCCTCCTATTATACGTGTAGAGAGAAATCATGTGTTAATACCTTTCCAGGGGAACTGCATTTGCTTTATTATGGTCATATTTTTACCTTTGATGTCACTTAAATGTTTCCTTTAAATGCTAGACCCTAATTCCATTTATCCCCCAATGAAAACACCTAAACAATACCATGCAGAGGCTCAAAGGAGTGTGTAGGTGTGCAGGCAAAGTCACCTTCAGACAATTAAATGGTAGAGGAGCAATTTAGGGGTTTTGTTGAACCATAAGTGCTCCCTATGGATTTATTCTCTTTCATTCTGGAATTTAAAGAGCGTAAATAATTTTTGTTGAATAAAAGTATAAGTCAGAAAAATGCAAATTATGGGAAATAGGGAAAAAATGAGACTACCTTCTGAAAACTGTGAGTACTACAAACAAAATTCCAAAAGGTAATGATAAGGAATTTATATTCAACCAGATTTGGAAATAAACAATAAGCTCATCTGTTATCTACTGCTGAATGCCAAACATGCAAAGCTATGTCTGGCTGTTCACTGAGTAAATTTTAGGATTGAAAAAACTGTTTGTAAGACCTGGGAAGAGGAAACTAAGATGGATTTCAGTTGAGTGACTGGAAGCAACTGGTTGAAGGCAAGATAAGTAATTTCTGGATCTCAGAGTAATTTGAAGACCGGTTTTCCAGCATGATGTAATCTTAAAATAACTTACTATCTCTCTTGTGCATGGAGGTCTAAACACAACAGTCACTCTGGTGCCTGGTACACCATCTAACACACTTTCAGACTCCACTGAATTCAGTTGAAATCTTCTTCAAAAACATATCAGGAGGAAGAAAGGATTCCCCATTTTTACAAATTACATGCAAGGGGTTACAATGTGTCCTCAGGGTTTGTTTTCATTGGCCTTTTTGGGTTCAAACCCTCACCTCCTGATTCTCAGTCACTGGAGCCTGGTGACCGTGTAGGGAGAGGCGAGAGATTCCCAGAGCTGACAGAAGAATAAACAAAAAACCCCCCTCCTTTTGATCAGCTAACACTGGAAGCAGAGCTGAGATCCCAGGGCTCTAATTCCTGCGATTTTGGAAAGTTCCTTTTAAGACCGTTCAATTCTTACAATGATAAAATCCTGCACACCTGCCTGAGATGAAATTTCAGTGTTCCTCAAATATTCCCCAGGAGTTCTGCTTTAATAAAACTGCAGTGGCACTACCTGAAGTGGAAGAAGTTGTACTGCATACAGAAAAGGTTATACATATATATATATACACACACATATACATATATATATGTATAAAATATGATGCCATTTATGATTATGTTCATAGAGCTCAGGAGAGAGTAAGTTGTTCCCATCTCAGTTTGTCAGACTTTATGAGCAATACATTTGTCCACTCAGACAGAGAAAATAAAAACAAGATCGGGCCTACACTCTTTAGTCATACGAAAAAAATAGTCTAAAACAATCTAAATGAAAAATGTATATATCTCTGAATGACCAACATTCATCCAATAACCTTTATATTAATCAGCACCCTTTAATTTTTTACAGTGTGCACTTCATTTATCTATAAGCACTGAGGCTGCCTTTCTAAGACAGGGTGGACTATTTCCAGTCTGTCAGTACAGATTTGTAGCATGCACATGAACAACTGCTGAGATACTTCATGATTTATCACAAAAAGTGCATAAAAAATGACTGGCCATATGATGCTCATTATTTAAGAATACATTTTAAGGTTACACCAAGAAATGAACTTTATCCAGTTCTCAAAACACTTGATCACATCTAATTTACTTGGTAAAAACCAGATATAATTTATTTTATTGAAGGGAATATATGGTATCTGCATTAGCAGGAAATAATAAACTGTAATTACATTTGCTTGACCTACAGAGAAGTCTGATATGCAAACTGTGCTGTGCTTCTTTGGCAAAGCTCACTATGTAAGACATCAGCCGCCAAAAGTGGTAACAATTTAAATGGATATAATAACATCCACATGAGTTAACCTTTAATATTACTGAAAATGAATCAGTATGCAATGTGAGTAATTATTCATTATATTAATTGTAATTATGAAGCTGAGTAACTACTCACACTGTCTCATTGAACAGTGTTGCAGGGGAAAAAAATGGAATAATTTTTTTTCCACGCAGCAGCACTAAGCATCTATAAATGCACTCATTTTGCACACAGATTTAACAGCAGAAAAAGTAAAAAGGGACCTTGATAATCTTTGATGTATCCAGGAGGGCAAATTAAAAAAAAATCCTAAACAGCTCAAAGTTTTCTGAAAACAAAGGAAGAGAAGGAGAGGACAAGGGAAATGGATTACTTTTTGGGTTAGGGATGTTCAGAATAGAAACAAGATGGTAATATGCCAAGCATCAAAAGGTTTCTCTGACAAAGTCACCATGAGTTTTTATAAAATGATTTTCATATAATCAGCACAATCTTTCTTACAACTAGTAGTTCCATATGAAAAGTCAGCAAAATAAGTTATTTTATAGAGATCAAAGTTTTTTTAAGATTTACTGGCCGTTTAACTTTTATAAAATAAATTCTCCCTTTTGAAAGCATGCAGGCTTTACTGTCCTACATGTACACCTCTCCCAGTTCACCAGAGTGCTCCTACATTGTGCTCCAGGCACGAGACTTTATTCTAGGAAACAGGGGCCTCTTCTTCCTCACCCAATTCCAACCGCCTTTGGGCACTTAGGTACTCCATACATGAGAAGTCCTAGGCAGACTGACTTCAGAACTAGTAGTTTTTTGTCCTGATCAGTTCATCTGCTTTCATTTTATTGCAATAATGTGCATAAAATTCTTTCTCCCACATCTGTGTATATTTATCTGTGTGTGGGTAAAGAGGACGAGAAACAACATTGACATATTATATACATTTTAGCTCACATGGATTTTATGCAGTAGTAAAACATGCTTGATGCGGCAGAATTATGTAGCTTCTGACACACTCACATAGCTAAAGACAAGTTGTCTTCTGAAAATATATTTGACAAGCAGCATGAAAACCAATGCTGTGAGGCAGAAGATATTCCCCATAAGATGTCTCTGTCTTAAAGAGCTTAGTGTACTGGGTATTCACAGGAAATTGGAAGAAATTATAAACCACCTAAGTCCTGGTGAAAGAAAACAGGAGGGGTTTAGTTAGATAGAGCTGTTTGCATCAAGATTAAATAACTCAATAGAAACTACTGATATAAGTTAGTGTATTATAAACAGAATTAATAAGGAGGTTATTTTTTATAAGAATCATTGGTAATTTAATTTGTCAATTCTATAAGAATCATCAGATAAATTAACTTAAAGGAAATCTCAGAGATTTCCATGGCATTGCCTTATCAAATATACATTCTGTATTTATTCACAGTAAAATGCAGTTATTGATTCTCTCATCAGTCTAATATATTTCTGCTCACGTCTATTTCCTCCACTTTAAAACTCTCATTCTGTCATTTTGAGAGACATTACAGCTTCTTAAGCAGCCACCTGGGTCTGAGCTGTCCAGAGCCCTGTACCACTGCACGCCGGTCCAGCGTCACCTGAAGACATCACAGACTCACGGAATAGTTTGGGTTGGAAGGGACCTTGAAGATCATCCAGCGTCAACCCTCCTGCCACGGGCAGGGACACCTCTCCCTAGGCCAGGCTCCTCAGAGTTCCATCCATCCAACCTGGCCTTCAACACTCGTAGGGCTGGGGCTTCCCAGGGATGTGACCTATGGAACAAGCTGCTTCACTGCAGGTGGTGCAAGCATGGGAACTGCACTCTCCAGCTCACAAGATTGAGAAGAGCTGCTCCAGAAGAGCGGGACTGGGGCTGATCCTGCTGGCCCTGACAATGGCCTGCTGGTAGTAGGTTGTCCATTTCTCCCTATCAAAGGCTCCCCTGCATCTGATTTCTGCCTGCAAACACCCAAAGGCTTCACTTGCTGGGAAAACCTGCCAACTCCATTTATTGTCATGGATGAAGGGTTCCCGGGCTGCTCTCAGCAAGAAGATGCAAATAGAAAGGCTGGGCGAGAAGAAAAGGGAGCGCGGAGGCACAGCAAAGGGGCCGCGGGAGGCAGCGCTGTGGGAACGCGCCGGGTGAGGCACCGCCACACCATCCGGAGGAGGAGGGTGGGGAGGGCAGGAGGCAGCTGAGAAAAGCTGTGAGCAGCACAGCACGGCTCTGAGAGCTAATAGGATGTGACAGAGGCTATGAGAGAAGTATGACGAGGCAAATGAGTGTAAGGGATAAGGCTGACAGGAGACCATTGCGTTTGAAGGCTACCCTTACGATGGCAATATCTGGGAAGGGGGGCAAGAGGAGGTAGACTGAACCCCTGCCTGCATCAGGGTTGCAGAGATGGTAAAAAGGGGTCGATCAAATGGGCTTTACTTAAGGACTTTTAGAGCTTCAAGTGTAAATTGTGTTAATAAATGCAATTTAAAGTGCACGCCTGCCTTGTAAGGGTCATTTTAACAATGTAGAAATACCAAGGAATGCTTTTTTTTTTTTCATTTACTCTTGTAAGCACTGCTTTTCTATTACACTGCAGATAAAAGTGTCCTTAACAGCCAATCAATTTATAAAACAAGAATGAACATGTAGAATAGAAGCCAGGAACAAAAAGAATTGTCCCTCAGACAGGAGGCTGGACTTACAAAATAGGTTGAAAGTGACTACCACAGGAGAGTAATTCCACAGAAGGATCTTTAGTGCATTGAGATTAGTGTCATATTACAATTATGTATAAAATAACCTGAAGAGATGTTCACTATTGCCATTAAGATCAGACTCTATAGATATTGTGCATTATATTTAAAAAGGAAAAGGACCTCCCTTGCAGTCTTACAGCTGATTTAAATCATCTAGGCTTTCAAGTGCTGAGAATAGTTTTTCAGTCAGTTGATAGGCACAGGAGGTTCACATGGAGGAAACAGAGTTTTCTGTTATTTTAATTTTGATTTAGAAGTGATTTAGCGTATTGCAGCTTTCAAGTCCTATCAACCATTTTTCAGTCAGCTGAGATTAAAGTCCTCAGCACGATTAATTGTAGAGTCAGGATTAAGAGATTCTTTAAATCACTCAAATTCAAAAATAAAGCTAGCAGAATACTAGGATAATGATAGATATAGCCATATTGTATCAGCCACAGCTAAATTGAATTGACATTGTAATAGACTAAACGTAGTCAAATATGAGAGTAGAAGTTATTAATAAAGATTATTCTTGATGAAAATGCAGACTCCACTACAGTGACAATTCCTGGGAGGAAAGTTCTCTTGAAGAGCATTCAGTTTTCTACAAACAAGTGTTCAAAAGACAGGTATGGCTTCCTGATTTGTCAAAGCTTTCTGCTCCGGAGGGACAGTATGCAGGATAATGAACTTACTGCCTTTCCTTCAGTTGTGTAGTGTACACAAAGTTGCAGTGTGTGTACTGATGGCTAAATTTTAAAGGATCTCAGATCAAAACCTTGCACGCTTGGGGAATTCACTGATTTATGCGGTCTGAGGACAGAAACTGAGGTGAAATTCTTTCTGTCAGACCAGGCTTACTAAAAGATGTGATACCCTCTACTCAAATACAAATGAACATATACATATAGAATCATACATGTACACCCATGGATATAAATACACACCTCCTCCCACAAGAGACATCTATGCATGGCTAGACCCATTCAATACCCCGAAGAAGCAGCTTTGGGGTATTGAATGGGATAGAGAGAGAAAGAGAGCTTTCCTCTGTTAAAGCCAAGTGATGAACTGTCTGAATCCATTAAGGATGAAAGGAAGATAGTTAGCAGGAAAAAGAAATCTCAAAGGTATTTCTAAAAAAGGTCGAGGGGGTCATTAAGCCACTGAAAAAATGTAAGGTTATTTCCCCGGCAGGTCATCTAAGCATTTTCATTAATTTCTGCTCTGAACAGGGCACTGTCTTTTTTTCAGTCCCCTACACTACAAGGGATGTGCTGTATTTTTGGGCTGAAATGAAACCTCACCTTGTGACCGAGATTGAAGCCTCAGCGGCATCTGGCCTTTAGTAGAAAGTGAGCTCATCACCACATTCATGCCTCACTTTGTGTGTTCCATACCTTCCTCCTGTCTGGCATCTCATAAAACCAACGTGACGCTGAGGATGCAGCCAAGAGGAGAACGGCAAGGGTGCAGCCCGCCCGCTTTCTTGCTGACTCAGCCAACGAGGTGCTCAGCAGTGCTACAGCAGCTTCCTCACAGTGGAGGCAAGGAAATATTTTTAATTGATTAGAGCCTCCCAGAAAGCCAAAGCAAATTTGTCAGTTCTCAGATGAGCTGTTCTAAAAATCTTGTTTTCTGGTTGTAGAGCTAAATCAGAGTTAAGCTGGGCTGGCCCTACATCACTCCTACTCAAGTTGAATTGGTCATACAGGGGTAAACCCTTTAGGGGAAGAACAACTCCCTCCTCTGCATGAGTGTGCTGCAACTGTGAGTGAAGCCAAATGCCATCGATTTATAAGGAAAGCAGAGCTGAAAAGGTCAGTGACCTCTGGCTCAAAAAATTCAGAGTCCAGTTTCAAGGCATGTGGCAAAGCTGAAATACTGAAACAGACTGACTTCAAAGGGGAAGAAATTAACAGTGTGAGAGCAAATTATACTCCAACTTACCACATGGTTTATTCTGTGATGGTGCAGAGAAACTTAATTTGATACTATGCTTATGGTTTAACTCTGGAAAGACACTGACAGGTAAGGACAGACAAAAAGAAAACTATGGGTCCATAGGGAAAAGACTTGTTGGTGCAGACTGGAAGTGAAACCTGATGACAGTGATGTGTTGCTATACAAAACCTGAAAAGTGAATTGGATCACACAGGAGAATTAATGTGGAAAATGGAGATAAAACTTGAAAATCTTAAGATTGTTGGAGGCTACAAAGGTGCAAAAACGGAAGAAATACCTAAAAGTGAAAATTTGGATAGATATTTTTTTCTTTGTTAAACAAAACCTAAATGAAAGAGTGATTCACTTTCTTTTATGTGATAAAGGCAAAGTAGGAAAGCAGATTAACTATCTACAAGAGCAAATGAAAATTACTTTGCACGTTTGTTTAAAATAACACCAAAATATAGGTCAAACATCTTTACTTGTGCAAATGTGGTCTTTGTTTTCCAACATGGAACAGGGTGCCCAGTGATCAGAACAGGCATCAACTGTGTATATAGAAGCAATCTGGATCCCTCAGAAAATATCAAGAGCTTTGTATAATACAAATCAAACAGTGGTTACACCACAAATATATTTTAATGATGGTTATAAAAATAAAAGACACATATCCAAAATCCATTTTCAATGTATTTTTCTTATTTAAAAAATTATTTTACCCTCCTCAAGATCCATGTGTGACATACACATGCACGATAACGGAGTACACAACATCTGAGAATAGATAAGGAGAAGGGATCTTTCTGCAGATTTTAACATACTGTGGATTAGGCTCCTTAACAGTGACCATGTTATGTGACATGGGAATTTGGAGCCCCAGGCTGGGTCAAGTAATTGCATCTGAGAAATACAGTTTCTGTTTCTTCATAGGTTTTTTTGTGGTCACATTTTTGGAAGATCAGTTTTGACAGTACTTGTTTAAATATTTCCTTACTTCATAGTGAATGAGGGATGAAAATGGCCCACAGAAATCTCAGGAGTAATTTATGAATTCAATCATAGTGAAAAATGTGAATTAGACCCTTTCTGCTACGTTCTTACAGGGAGATAATCTTGCCAACACTCAGGACACATTTTATATCTTTCTCAGTACATTTCACAGTCTTGAACTTTATCCCTAGTTTTTTTTTTAAGATGATAGGGCCATAAGGAGTTAGAAAAATTAGAATATAATTACAAAGAAATGTAAAATGATCTATGCCCATAACCCTATAATCCATGATTCTGAGAAGAGCACAAAATATCACAAATCTTGTGATGAAGTGGAAGAGATGCTAACACCCAGTGACACAGATAGCACTGCACTGTGAGGCCATGTGCTACATTCCACGAACTCAGTACATTTCTTTTGCTAGAAATCAGCTTGGGGAGAACATATTTAACTAACTGCACAACTGACTGGCAGCAACTACCTCATGATAAGCAGTGGTCTTCCCATGCTGCTTTATTCAAGGGAATTCCCTAACTATTTTACTTATGGATGAGTTTCGTAAGGTCTGGAAAATAGGTCTAATGAAATACCAACAGTTTGTGAGGTCACAGAGTGGGACTGAAAACAGGAGTCATTTAGAACTGTGGCTGAAGAGAATAGAGTAAGAATGTGTATAACACATGCTTATGACACAGTTATATCTGACATGAGTCCCCTGTGCCCAGGCACTCATTACCTTCTTACAGATGACTATTTCCCTCATCATAAATACTGGCTGTTTAGTAATACAATACAGCATCATCAATTCTCTTATCCTTTATCAAACAGTACGTTTTCATATGATTTATATGCACACATTTCTCACAGTGACAACAGGCATCAAGATAAAGGCAGACAATAAAATCTATTACGAAGCAGGACAAGAACCACCTCTTTGCTTGACATTTCATTAATAAGCAAGGCACAGCTGCATTACTCATGTCTCAAAATAACACCGTTGCTGAGCACAACTGAGTGCAGATTGAAAAACACTTTACCTTGTGGTGAAATAGCAAACCAGACCTTCAACTTCTATTTTAAAAGGGTGCCTGTTGCATACACTGCCTCAAGACTCAACAGATTCAACAGAGAGAATGACAAAATTTGTCATTCAGAGCTAGCTCTTATGTATTAGTTCTCTGAGAGAACTTCAAGCTCTATTTTATATGCCATTTTATCCCCTAAATAATATAATTTTAACTTTTTTGGGGGACTGAACATAACCCTTGCATGCCAGCTAGTGCAAACAGACTAAGCCCAAGAAAGAAGTAAATAAATAGGGCTTGTTAAAGCAGACCTTGTGCAGATAGTGGGCTGGGCTGGGGAGAGGCAGGAAGAACAGGACAGGGGGAAGAACAGAACAGGACTGATCCCAGCTCAGCGTGCCCCGAGCTTTAACTAACTGAATGAGACATTATAAAGTTTCAAATTCTTTCTTCACTGTGTAACAACAGCTGCCTAAATCTGGAACTGTGCAGTCAGCAAGGTGTACAACTCCTCTAAGACCTCTTAGCGACATCAAGGCTTCTCTAAACTGGAACACTAAAAGTGGGAAACAAAGTTAGACCATCTCTAATAATGCTATACTCACCCATCTTTAGGTTACTGGCTGGGAAAGTCCAATTTACAGAATGACAAGTGCTTTGCATTCACATCTCTCATGTCCTTTACAGAACTTCCTGATAACATCAATGTTATCTACTACTGTAAACATTACTAATGTGGCATTAAAATTCTCTATATAAGCACTTATATTTCAATAATCTACTCAAAGTAATCAAATAGGAATTGGCTTCCCTCTCTTTTCAAGAAATATCCTTCTATTATAGACCAACATGGCACACCCATCCTTTCATAAATGCGTCAGAAACAAGGCAAATATTTTTGATTTCATAGCTCCTTTTGTGAGGAACTTCCAGACACACTCTCCAGAGTGGCAAGGTGAAGAAAGCACCTCTTTTTACTTTGGTTCATGGAAGACAGCCCCATCAATTTATTTGATTCTATTAACAGCTCTGCGGGATAAATTTCCCCGGTTTCTGTTCCTATTAGCGAACATGCGTGCTAAGATTTGCACTCAGTCTTCCAGAAAAGGTCTTTCAAGCATCTTGTATCTGACATTGGTAATTCCTTCTCTCTGTAGGCCAGAGGATGCATTTTAGGAGGATGCTTTTCTTTTTTATAAATACATTAAGCAGGTAGTTTGCAATAATCCTGTGATCAAGCAAAAAAGTCCCATTCTGACATCCTCCTCAGCAACTATTACTACTGGTTATAGATGGCTTTCTGTATTGCCACATTCCACCCATTTATGTTTTTGCAATCTTCCTAACCACTAGATTTTTTTATGTTTGGCATTTCAAGCTGATCATGGTAATGTTCTGTCACCTTCATGTTATTGATCCAGTTCTCTGTTTCTGGCTGGTGTCATTATAGACAGCATTATAAAAGGAATCTCTAAGGATTCCTGTAAATCTCTGTCACTCCAGTTTCTTGACTTTGGTGCCGTATTTCCACATTCTTCCAGAAAACTGATGTAAAGCAATTACTTATAATATCTTGCACCTGCAGATATTATATGGGATAGTGAAATAGGTGCATATTTTTGTCCAGACACCCATACAAGCCTGGTGAATTAAAAGGGTCAACAGGAAAGATTAAGTATCTTCAGCTACTTATAATATAAGCACTTTCATATTAGAAACAAATCCAAATTTAAAAAATAGCTACTGGAAATTATGAAACCTTTTTGCTAAATAAATCCATATCCATTCAGCTATACTGGCAGCATGCAAGCAAATTCTAGCCAGTTATTTAAATTCTTTCCATCAAAAAAATCAAGTCTAAAAATTCATTATTGCTTTGAAAGTTTTATGTTTCATCCTAAAATGAAATTCCAATATACACATTAAAAATACCAGAAGGAGAAGACTCCTACGAGACTTTGAATATCCTTCTACTAACCTTGGGTGGTTTAAAAGGATAGTCCGGTGAAAAGGTTATGTCAAGGAAGAAAACTCCACCTTCATATACAGACCCTGGAGGCCCCAGTATAGTTGACCTCCATTCATAAATGTTGTCTCCTTTGGGTCCAGCACTAAAATAGAAAACAAAAACACAACATAATAACCACATACAGTCAAGGATATACTGCATCAGTTACACTCTACCAGTACTACCGCTGGTTTTGCTGTAACACCAAAAACTAAAATCGTGTGTCACATTCATTGAGTTAGTCCCCAACAGAACATGCATCTGACGTCCTAAGCTCTGTCAGAAAAGTGATACATTCAGCCAGGAAGAAGTATTAAAATCACATCATAAATTATTCAAATAAGCACAGAAAAATTCCCAACTGTCTTATCTCAAATATTTCAGTGGGCAGATGTGAAGTATTTACAGTGCAAGGATATAGAGACTTCGCTGAGATGCCTTGTCACTGTCTTGCTTCACAAGCCACCCTATTTTCACCTACCTCCTCATCCACCTACCTCCTCAGTCAGTAGCAGTGTAATTACACACATTACATGGCACAGACTGTGCTAAAGACTGAACTGAGCACAACCAGCCTTGCAGCTGCACTTGTTCCTAACCTAAGATCTCCAGCCACTACCACAGAAGGCTGCTCTGCTCTGCAACCATTGTCCTATCTCAAAAGTAATATAAACAGGAAGTGGGTTATGTTAATTATATTAAATCCAACAGGAAGTGTTGGATTATGTTAAATCAAAGTCCTTGGTTAAAAGCACAGTACTGAAGTAATATTTAAAATATACAAAACATAATCCTGTATGAAACAAGAAAAATCTCTCCCCTGTATGGTGAATTCCTGAAAAAGATAAAATACTGACTAATAAAAGTTCTTGGGCATGACTCTTCTAAAAGCCAACATAGCCTCCTTTCATACAATGTAATGCTTGTCCATACAAATATGTATTTTACTCTTAAAGCATAGGCCTCTTCTTTTCCATTCACAGCCTGCTGATTACAGTCACTGATATAGGACCTGAATTTTAATTATGATCAATTGGAATGGTGACTTCCAGATATCTGATTAATATTTTTTAGAGGAAGGCAGTGCTGGTAGACATCTCAAAAAAGTGATGTGGTATTGTCTTAAGGCATCTCTTGTGAAACAGTTCTTGTTATGTTTGCAGTGAAGGTTTCTGCAGCATACAGGGGTTTGTGGAATCACTCTGTGTGTAGAACAGCTGAAAGCTCTTGGCTATGCTCCATGCCTAACAATGTACCCAAGGCATACAATTATTATACGACATCATGTCATGTTCACTGCTCAACTATTCATTTTGTTCACTGCAAGTTAATAAAACTCACTTTCACCTGCAATTCCTTGGGCTCCCTTCATTAAAACTTCTGACTGCACGATTCCCTGAATACAGCTGCATGACTTAGTCCCGTGCAGAGCACTTCATTAGTCATGGTACCTACATCCATTTTCTATAATAGCAGTTAATGCTTCTTGGCTTTCTAAACTACCTTGCTTTCTCAACAATAATGGGTTACAGAGACTATAACATTATGGAACGTTCATTTTCTATCAGCTGTAGCAACAAAACTAGCAATTGTTTTAAAGATAAAATCTGGCTTTTTAAGTGGCACAATAGCAGAAGTGTTGCCATCCATATCTCACAGTGTCGATAATACATCAGGTTGCTAGCTGCCAAACAAATTTAATTTACCCAGTTCTCAGTTTGCATTAACCTTTGAATAATAAAGCACAGCTGAGACTGCTGTAAGAAACAAACCAGAGAATGAATAATTAAAACCACCTCCACTGCCTTTAGAAAGACCAATCTTGAGTCAACAGGGAAGGTTTAATTGTGACTGAACTAGGCATTAAGGAGCTAATTGAACTCTTTATAAGCCCAAACAAATGCAGTCCTACATCAGTGGTATGGTATACAATATTCGCAGAAAATAAAACTCCTAAAAAAAAAAATGCAGACAATTATTTCAAATAGAAAAGACAAGAAGCAAGGCAAGTCTAAATCTTATACCAAAAAAAGCTCATATTATGTGAAAGGAATCCCTTCTCGTTTTCTGTAGGAAAATGTTCTAACACTTAAAGAAGCAATTCCTCAGTCAATGCCGCCAGGTTAAAATGGATGGGATATAAATGTCATTCCCAGAGAAATGGTTGGAAATAAGTAACAAAAGCTAGCCCTAGCTCTTTCGGAACTTATTTAGCCAAGAGGGGATAGTTGGGCCCTTTCTGGATTTGAGTGGGGCTCACTTTTTTGATCAGAACTCTCTCTGATAGTGGCATTTTCATACTGGATATTATTTTTATTTGTTTTGCCTATTTGTTTAATTGCATTAACATTTGAAATGAGCAGTCATTAATTAGAATAGTTGGAAAATGCTCCATCTGCCAGTTGAACTGTTTCGGCACGTCCAGCTACAAGCCCAGCCTGATCACATTCTGAGGATGCTGATTACCATTAATTGAAGGTTTTCTTTGCAAATGAGAGATGAAGCTTTATTAAGTATTATTATTAATTTGAAGAATAGCTTAAATTGTATGGAGTGTGGGAAGACTGCTGTTACTGACGCTGCCTGTTTGAGTGCTTGCTGGCAGCAGGGCTGTTCAGCCATGTGAGATACCAGCCCATGTGCACAGGCAACAGCTGGTACTAAGGGCAACAGCATGCACAAGCATCACGGGTTTTCATTTGTGCATTAATAATACAAAAAGTTTGACAGGTGTATTGTCTTTGATTTCCTTCTTTCTTAATTGCTAAGCCTTTTATTTATCCGCATTACTGGCAACTCGAACAGGCTTCACCAAAGGAACTTCCCACATGTGCAAGACCTCAGCCAGAGCCTTATTCTGTAAGGTTTAAAATGCAAGGGGATTTAATTACCCTTCTCTCTACATGGATATCTGCCCGACACACTAAAGCCCAAATGTTTTACATTCAGTATGATTTATATTCCAGCTCTATTAAAGTTACTGGCAACCAAACCACAGATCTCAAAGAAAGTGCACCAAACAGCTCAGTGCCTGAAGTTCTGTAATCTTTGGAAAGACAGATTTAGATGGGTACCCTCTCAGCAAAAGGCAGACTAAATCTGTCCTGAACTCAGCTGACCCAGGGCCAGAGCACACACGTGCTGCCTGTGACGAACCTTCTGCTACAGCAGTCAGCTCCAAGGGAGAGATAATGGTGGCTGGGCAGCTCCAGGTGGAAGTGGATGAACTGTAAGGTGGTCAGGAGGACAGGCCTGCTGTCAGAACAGCAGTGCAGCCTCCCAGTGTGAGCCCAGATGCTGACAACCCAGTGACTCTGCAGGGTGGGGCAATCAAGGAACCAGCAGAGAGGTTGTGGAGTGGCTCTGGAACTGGTGCTCCCTACATTTCCAGTTTTACCTCCCAGGTGGAATATGTAACATAGGACCAAGGAGGTGCAGCTGAGCCCCATGCAACTTGAAGTTATTCATGGCTTGCCAAGAGCCAGCTGTCTGCTGCTATTATTCCCCTACAGCTGATGAGACCCTCCACAGAACACTGTATTTCACCTCTGTGGAGGTTTGCTCAGTGGAAAAGCTGGAATAGGTGGACATGGAGCCAGATTTCTTCCAGAATGACATCCATATGAGTGTATGAAATTCAGGACAAAGGAGTGGAAACATGTAAATTTTTTTTTTATTATTATTTTTTTTTTAAATTTAATTCTCCTTTGCCTTTTCTATATTTCAGTTCTTCTGTGGCTTCCCATAGATACTTCCAGGTGAAATGTATGGACGTCAGCTACAGTTATTAGCAAAACATTTTAAATGCTACTAGAACTGAATTAACTTTGCTTTAAATATGCTTACCACATGGAGTATTTTCTATTCCCTCAATATGTTTCAGGCAGGCAGCCACTTGAAAGTAGTCCTGCTAAAAACTGCTTGTCCAGTGCAATGCATTATAAACACTAAGCTTTCCTTGCATTTAAAATACCCTAAAATATTTAATGCAAAATAATGTATTAGAAAAGTTGTATGAAAACAACAGCACTCATGAGATCTACCGGGTAAATACCTGTCTGGAGAAGTTATCAAAGTACAGTTGATTTTTAGCTGCCAACTGTATATAAATGTACATAATTTTCAGCAAATAATTTAGAAAAGTGAAAATACAGAAGGTCAAAAAAGAAAAAAAAGGAATGTCTACCTTGATTGTCAAGAAGTCATACAAAACAGATTAGTCAAAATAATGTTATCATTTTTAATCTACCTTATATTTCTTGATGAGGGGGTCACGTGCTTTCCCAGTGCCTATGACTGGAAGTAGCATAAATCATAGTGTGTTCCTGGTAAGATGGAAAATGAGGACTCTTTCAGCCTCTTCCCTTCTGTTCTTGTCTCGGAATCCTGTTGGTAAGCGCCACTAAAGTGGATACTCTTTAACACAAGGGAAAGTCATCCTGTAGCGCAAAGCAGTAGGATTTTAACTTCAAGGGTTTTCTAGGTCTGATACATGATCTGGGAGTGGCATGTAACTGATCAGGCCAAATAAAATAGGAAAGCACATTGGTTGGAGGCCTTCCTAGTCCTCAAGACTCAGAAAGAAACGGAAAGATTCTTGCAGAGTGTGTGTTTTTACAACAGTGAAGAATAAAGCAGAACCATGATATACTAACACCCATGAGCTCACTTTCCATGGCATTGCCTATGGCAATTCACTCCTATCATTACATGGCGGCATTCACTATGTAATCTGAATTGCCTTGGCACGCAGAAACACACATCAGAACCAGGGTGCAGTCTGTGGAGGACGCAGTCCCTTTCAACTCGCTTTGGTAACTTATGACAGTAGGGAAAAGAAGGACACATGCAAGGCTCTTTCTCTTCCTTGGCTTTTATCGTGCAGAGCCTTGGCTTCAATGTTTAGGAGTTTTCCCTCTGAGGAGAGAAGCTCATTACAGAATGGTCCCCATTTCTAAGTACTACAACAGCTTCTTGCAATCCCATTTCTTGCACATCTAACAGATACGCAGGAGCACATTCTGCCTCTAGCTACTTTCTGGGAATGCTTCCGAGAGGCCACTTGCCTAGAGGGCAAAGTGGATACAAAAGTATCGGAAGATTGGCAAAACAATTTAGGAGCGCAGCTGGTGAGGGGAGAAGATGGATGTGCCAAACTAGAAGACTGCCGATTCAGCTTTCAACGAGATACACCTCTTGAGAAGCAGATATGAAGCTTCATTAAAATAAACTCAGTATACCCTCTGCTCTGTTTTGAACATGGTGCCAATAATGAAACTCGTTCTAAGCAAAAATAGTGCTTTGGTCTGCACCACAGCTCAAGGTTGACCCTGTGCTTGGGGACAACCATGAGGCGAGCAGTGGGGCTGTGCTGGGGAAGTGATTGCTGGATAATCTCAATCTGGGAAGAAGCAAATCAGCAGCAGCTATGCTAATACATCACCAGGTGATTCAAACCCACCTCCACAACCCACACAACAAAATGCAAAAAGTGCCATTGTGAAGCACTGGCATCACAGTCCTGTAAGCCACTGTCAGGTTTCTGTAACTTCAGAATGGATACGGACAGTATTAGGATACAGATGGTGCCAGCAGTACAGGTTATCTGCTCAATTTCTTTTGCTCTTGTCCCAATACTCTCCTCTCTGCAGCCTGGAAGCCGACCTGATCCGCCACCTCTCCAGCTTTATGACTCCCTTGTTTGTGGCTATTATCCTTTGTAGTGCATGTATTTTCTAGTTTCCACCTGAGGGTGGTTTCTTCCCCACCCTCTCTCTGTATGGTGACTCCTTCATCACGGTGGATCTTTCTGCACTTCAGGTATGTGCAGATCCCACTTCTTCTAACACCCCACTTCTTTGTCCCTCATCAAAAGCCATCAACACATCCTGCTATTTTTTCACTTTTTTTTTCCAGAGGTGAGGAGGGGTTAAAAAATGGCACAGGGGTGGTTTATTACAGTACAGTAATATTGTTTCCTTCCTTCCCTGGAAAACGAAGAGCAAGCAGAGTGGGAGCTGCAGGAACACTGGGTAGGGAAGGGAAAGGGAGTCACAGCTGCCTACCCAGATGCTACAGTGATATCAGGAGGTACTTTGGTAAATGTATGTAATAAACAGTTGCCACAGCAGCCAAAAGAATACACTTCTACAAAACAAAAACGAAGAGATAGCAGTGAGCACCGAGACTGCCTGTGGCAATGGGCGCTGTTGTGTGGTTAATAATACCTCTGCTATGAATAAAATTAGCAGGCTGGTCTCCAGGCAGTAAAATCAAAGGACAATTAAAGAAATAACCCTTTTCAGAATTAGAGATTAGTGCTTACTTGGGCTATAATATTGTTGACTTAAATTTTCTTCAAGAAATAAAGCCCCCACTTTTAGAATGCATAATATTTTTTCAATGTATATTTTTTCCCCCCTGAAAATCCCAAAAATCTTCCTTTTCAATTAATCAGTTAAACAATTCATTAAAACTATCATCATCTCAATTCTTTCACCTAGATGGTGCAAAGAAGTGCCATTATTAAGATGCTGGAAGATGCTCATTGTTCTTAGCAGTTATAATCTAGACTAAACGCAGAAATTTTTCAGCATTAAATTTGAGGTCCAAGACATCTACTCTAAGTACTCGAAGTAAATCAACTCTTTACTCTAAGTAAATCACAATATATATTTACATTAAAAAAAAAAAAAAGGAGTTGTTAATTTTACTTTAAATAGACTCAACAGTTGGTGAAAAACCTTGCCTTACCATGACCTAACACTTGAATGTGCTAGATCCAGTATTTTTCATCACCCTACAAAACAAATGGGAATTTATGTCTTACATATGTTGGAATATCAATATTATTAGATGAGTATGATCTTTGAGTAGGTATCTTTCATTAGACTTAATTATTTATAATGAAAACAGAGGTCAAAGTGATTGGGCCACTTGTCACGCAGAAAGGCTTTGGCAGAGAGAAACACATCAGGCAATCACTTCAATCACTTACACCACTTAGTTCCATTGCAGTAAGAGAATTCAGCTGAAAATTTTGAATCAGACTTTCTTCCAGTTCTTCAGTTTTCTGACTGAGACCATCTTTCATTAAGGAACATTTATTTATTTTTTTTTTTTGAAGTACTTTTTGGCAAGCAGCAAAGGAAGGAGGATATTAAGACATTTTTCTAAGTCTGGCTGCAATCCTTCTGAAGCAGTTATATCCTGCTCTTATTATGTGCTTTCTATTGAAGCCAGTTACGGTTTCCATGTACACTTTGGAATTGTTATGTTTGTGGTACACCGGACTGGATGAACATGTAGGAAAACTGATCCCAGTGAGCTGCTAAAGGAGCAATAATGTATTACAGGGTATTGCTTGACATTGCTTCTCATGCTTATTGAGACCACTGGAATTCAGTATGGTACAGCATTTTTTGATTGTCAGTCTTCTGTAGTTTTAGTAAGGTATTTCTAGAGGTTTATCTATCATCCAAAGTGAGATGCAGTTTAATTTTAGGGCTTCCTGCCTCTTTCTTTCTTGCAACAAACCTGCAGCACATCAGGTCAATGTCCCCAAAGTCTGTATGAAGCAAATCCTTTTTGCTTGTAATAAATTTTATCTGCCCTCCTATCACAAGAGCTGTTAAAATTTATTAGCTGGAGCTGTGTTGTCTTTAAAATTAGTAAGTTTGGGCCACAGTATTAATATCAAATAGATTAAGACCAAAGTAAGTATCACTTAGTTGATTTTGTTATTTGCTTCTAAATAATATTGCTAAAAATTATTAGAAGTATCCTAGTGCTTTAGCAGACTGGTATTATTCAAAGACTACTTTGATGCTTTTATTCTCCAAAGCCCTATCCTCAGAGCATTCCTGAGATAGAAACCATCATGAAGAGAACTGCTTAATGCACAAAATAGTTATTTATATTATACTATCTACAGCAATTTATTCACTGCAAACACCATTACACAGTGTATGATCACAGCATGCTGAGTATTCACAATGAGATTTTAAAAATGGCAATTTTGTTAAGTATTCTCCGCTTTGTTCAGCTGAAGAAAATTACATAAAACCCTTCACAGAAGGCCTGCCTTGCTCAGAGTAGAAAACAATCATTCGCCTCCTATTACACACCCATGGGCTCAATTCCCTTTTGCCACATCTTTTGTTTCTTTTTCTTTTAAAGTAATACCAGTATCTGAAGTTTCAGCTCTTGTAAACTAGCAGAAATTGACTGTATATTTAAAAAAAGAGAAAATATTTTTCAGCCTGGTTTGTCTCTATATCAAACATGATTTGTAGCCCTATTTTAGTAAAAGAGAAACCCACAAGTACCTAGGAATGAAAAACACTACAGAAGAATGAATAGGCTGTCCAGGGACCTTCTAACATGACCTCCAACCTTGCAAGTTGCCAAGTGCTATTATTTCCATGTTACTCCTAATTTGCTTTTCCTTGAGGCTTTTTCCTTTCCCAGGATTGTAATTTATTTTTCAAAATATAACTACTTTTAAATTTCACAACATTTCCCTTTACTGGCAACAGTTGTAATTTACCATTATCTCTTCTCTAAGTTAATCAGAATCTGTGACATGCAACAGTGGGGTGGCACCACCAGGCACCGCATTTTTAAATATTAAATCTAATTTAAAAGGATGAGGTGACTAAGTGCAGACAGATAATACAAAAACCCCAGAGCAGCTTGAAGATTTAAGAGGTGTAGTAGGGAAGAAAGCATTCTTTAAAACAGCATTGACTTTTTAGTTTCTGTGGAAAGCTTAGAGGCAATGCAGGAGGGAGAGGCAGACAGGACTAAAGCAGACCAGCTCAAACATACTAGAAAGACTTCTCATAAATGGGTGGAACACACTGAAAGATTTGGATTTGAAATGCATTTGATATGTTGATTTGATCACTAATGTAAAAAAAAATACGGCGAATTCTCATTTTCTATCAGAAATGATGAAAAATGACAAAAAAGGCCGCACATGATGTATTAGTGATGAATGGATCAACTGAACTTCAATTAACACATACTTCACTTTGAGATAATGGACTGCTGATTCAATGTCAGAAATTTTTTTAAAGTCGTATCCAAAAAAGATCTTTATACTACTGTACTTTTAAAAATGTTAGTGGAAAAATATGCTGCAGTATTCAGACATTTCAGTAACTGAGAATGATTTAGACAGGATTATTTCTAATATATATACACCCACACTTTCTGGTTATTATGAATGCTACAAGTAAGGAAGTAGTATTGTTCAATGTCTGCATATTCTCTGTTCCTCAGAGAGCTGATCTTCTAGCTGGTCCACTAGTCACTGAATCTTTCCCCAACACAGAAATGATTTATCCAATGGGTCTCTAAAGAATTTTGATTTGTTCGAGACTGTAACCTTTACGAGCCTAGAAATTTTGAAACCTTTTGCAACAACATAATTTTGCAACTTTTTATTCTGAAGGGCCCGATTCTGAAATTTCCTTTTGTGACACCTTTATAGAGACTTTAGTTTTTACACATAAGCTGCTTGTAAAACTGTTCCAAAATATTAATGAGGGGAAGCAATGAGAAGCAAATTTAATAAACTATTTACAGTTATCTCAAGCATATAATATAGCTGTGTAACTAACAAGTCTCTTGTCCATTTTGTAAACAGAGGAACAGGCTTAGATACAGACCCCCCCTCATCATTTCAATGGGAGACTCACACATGCTTACACGTGAAATGCTTGCTTACACAAGGAAACAACTCTTTATTATGGCACAGATTAACAAACATGATGTTAAACACATTATAAAACAAGTAATTTCCTCCTGAGTAAACAAGCCTATAAAGCCAACAGGCACAGAAAAAGGAAATTTGATTCTGAAATCCATATACTTCAAAAGCAGATTCCTTTTATTTAGTCAATTCAGCTGAGAGGCTGTCTTATTTCTCCAGATCTCTGGTAAACAGAAGAAAACACACTTGGAAATTACTGGAAAATGGACACGTTCTCACAACTTTTGCCCTTTAATGTGAAATGATTCTCTTACTTCAAATATGGAGACCAGCCACAGGTCCAAGGTGAAAGAAACCTTAAAGTATCTCAGCCCTCGGCTGAGATTGACTGCCCCCATTGCAGCCTACACTCTGACTTGCCAGAAGAAACCACCATTTACAGGCAATTTTCTTAGCAGTGTCCGAGGTATGAATTTTACACCACTTGACTGACCAGCCAAAATGAACAGGGAAGTGCCAGAGTCAGACTGGGACCCAGTAATGTGGCTTCTTCTAAGTCAACAGAACATTGTTAAGACTTTTTAATGTCTCTGGGATGAGGGGACTTACAGGATACATGACAGGGTAAACAGAAAATTAAATAGAAAGAAAATTCTTGTTTTTTCATCAGCATAATTTTCTCCCAGGCTCTTTTGGGAGAGTCTTTAGGGCTAAGGTTAGGAAGGGGCTTAGGTAGGAAGCCGCCTATTCTGAAGCGGGTGGAATCCTCTCAAAATCAGACCTAGAGTTACCAACTGTTGCTACAATAGTTCCAAAAATGGTTATACCATAGACTCCACTATAAGATTGTTCCAATGTGTTTTTCAATAAAGAGGAGCTCACCTGGGACAACTGAGGCTACATTCCTCTCAGTACACACACCTCCATGGTGCCCCATGGATCAGACCTTCTGATTAAAAAACTGTTCCTATAAATGGCTTTGTTTTATCTCTGCCTGTATTTAAAAGTGGGATTGAAAAATACAAAGTGGTTCTGGGAAGAATGATGGCAAAATCAGTTTAAGAAAAGGATGCTTGTTTGTAATATAAAGGTCACAACAAAAGGGTATGGCTGGAAGGAGAAGTCCTCTGCCTCTGTTCTCAGGATGGGAAGGCAAACACCCAGTGTGCAGGTACCTGCTGGTGAAAGCAGTCTTCACCTAAGAGCTGGAGTTGAGGAACTCAGAGCTCTGTAAAATTCCTCTCAAGATTTCAGGTGACACTTTCACTACTTTCAGGGCCTCACACATGATCTACATGAGAAATGACACCTTATCTAAAGAATAATCAACATTTCTAATTAGTAAGAGGGAACCAGCATTCTAATCCGTAAGTCATAATAAATGACTCTGTCATAGAAGAATTAAACATCACATTTTTAAGGCGGGTTTTTTTATAACCAGTGCGTATGTTCCCTACATCAAGATAAAATACCAACAGTTGAAATTGCCATTATAATTTCCTTGGCAACAACCACTTGGAATCCTTACTCACACAGATGTTTTTTGCATGATGAAAATTACATTTGTGTTGTTTTCTTCCCCATTTTCAGTTCCAGCTCATCTCCTTGGCTCAGCTGCTGGTGATACCTGCTCTCATAATTGTTTATTTACTTGTAATATTACTGGTTGTCTGCACTAAGTGACAAACAGCTGGTCTTTGAGTCAGAGCGACCACCACCAGGAGAACCCCAGAACACTACACTACTCATGCAGAAATTCACAATGCAAAAATAACGTGTGGCTTAACCTATGAACACTAGAGCTGTATTACTTATTTTTATTATCCTAATCACTCTTGCTTAAATCTTGTGTATTCAAAGAAAACAGCTGGGGCAAATGGCTATGAGCTACTGAAGTGTTCATCCCGTGGTCTCTGGTCCAGTCCTAGCCTAGATGGCTCCTGTCCAAGTTGTTTGTACGTGGAGACTCTTTTCTGGTCTGCATCTGATGAAGAGGGGTTTTTACAAATCCATCTCTCGGCGGGCTAACACCCCAAGCCCTGAGATTATCACTGCTGATTCCAGCCTTGCTGGCAATGGATGGAGGGGGAAATACTCTGGTGGCATTTGTCAGGTCTTGCTGGAGGCCCTGAGAATGCCATGGGAATGCATGCCAGACAGCTGCCTGTCTTTATTGGTTATTCACTCATTAATTTGGGGTGTATCTCTACTAATTGCTGTAACAATTGGTCAGGTACTCTTCACAAACACCATACTTGGTGTAAGAGCTTTAACAGAAAAATGCCCTGGTCTCTATTTTCTAATGCAAAGGGAAGGTGTGGCAGAGAAAAATTCAAGTCATATTTACTGTTATTTACTTGGATATGATCAAAGTCACCAACGGTTCACCTGTACTGCTTGTGATAACTTAGTAGAAGCCCAGCTGCCTGAGAAAGACTTAAAATTTGCCACTTTAGGTATTAAGAGGAAAAAGTGTTCCTCTGTCAGACCATACTGAATCACAACAAAGTGCATATGTATCCTTGTCACAGTTTCTGCACTTTTACTGGTTTGGATGCCTTCAAAATAATATTTTTAAAAATTAATGTACTTGCCAATTGTACATTCTGGAAGGGAGAGCAGCTGTTTCCTCACAACTGTATGCATAGCCTTTTGAAGAAAATTTTGTTTATTAATAGTAATCTGTTTTTCATAGCTTTGCAATTTCTTAGATAATAGGGCAAAACACAATCTTCCTTTCATCTTCTCTGCATAGTGAAGAGACAGATGCAATTGCAAGACTACTTATGCTGAGGGCAAAACTTAGTACTCCTTAATGTGACTTAATGACTAAAAAATCTGTATCATTTATAGATGACATCTAGTACTCTGCTAAGTTGTTATTATTATGGTCAATGAGTATTCTTCCCTGCTGGTTAGTAAAAGGATTCGGAATTAAATCTGATTTTATTTTACTTGTTCAAATAGACACACTGAAAGCAACCGAGCTACTCACATACGTAATGCAAATGGGATTTAGTCTTTATTCCCAATCTTTTTCTAAACAGAAGCTCACATATAACAATATATACATTAACTTGAAACACAGAACTGGGAGAAAGGGAAAAAACCCACAGGACTGAAGAAAGGCTATTTTACAGCTACACAGACATGTAAACACCTCCAGGAACTTTGCTTAATAAGGCCAGCTACTTTCAGCTATCACTTCACTGCCCGTGACAATCTTTGCATGAAAGCATTTCTTTCTCCCCCAGGCAACACTATCAAGTTAGTGCAGTTCCCTTGAAATACATAAATGCTGTATTTAAAATTAAATGTACAGCATATGGAGGACTGGAGCTGTGCTCTGGAAAGCAACCCCCTCACCCATCCAAAGGCACTCGGGTACACGAACATACATCCCTGTGAAACATGGTAAATGTGACTGGGAAAATGTCAGAAGACAGAAATTTCCTGTAGATTTTAACTCGTATCAAGACATACCCTTGTGTAAAAGATAACACAGGGTCCACAACCGATCTTGAATAACCTCAGAACATGATGTACACAATGAAGAAGTCAACTCAGCAGTATTTAATACATGAACACTCTTCCACTTATGGAATACATTTCTCGGCCTTTCCTAATGACACTGAATGGATTTACATGTTAATTTACCAAACTGGGAGTATCCAACCTCAAAACAGAGAAGCTGTGAGTGACACAACTTTCCTGGGAAATGAAGGCTCAGTTCTGCATACTCAAGTGTAGATTTGGGTTTCAGTGATGCCAGGGATAAAACTCCCACTGACTTCAATAGAGTGCACAAAAGACAGAATTTGCAAACCACTTATAAGAACATAAAATGCGCATGATGTTGGGCCTGCAATTTTAAAGTCACCTATTTTTAATGAAAATAGGGGAAAAAAAAGTCTTGTGTGTATAATTGTACATTCAAATTTATGTTGACCTACTTTAAATTGTTTTCAGTTTATCACGTTAGGAAAAATGTTCTAAAACTGTAACCTCAGATGATCAAAAAACCCCCCACCCCAAGCTTTCAAAATCAAAAAGCAGGGTATGGTGGTTTGGTCCCTGAAACCACCAAGCTTTGATCAAGGTTTTTTTGTTCCAGCAATATTTCAGAATCACATGAAAATATGAACCACACTTGTTGGTTGACTTCCATTCCCATCACTTTAGAGGGAGTCTGTATTTGTGGAGAATGATTTAAATACAATTCTCCGACATTCAGAACTGAAATGTCTGTTCCTGTGTGAAATAAGAGAACTCATTAACTTGGGAAATCTATTAACTTGTTTGACAAATCTAGATGCGTTACATTTTTGGTGTACATTTCTTCACAAACCAATACCCCCTATTTAAAGAATATTTCTATTTTCATTTGCATTTTTACATTTACTTTCAAGTAATTTTATCATTGATAGGGATTATTGTTGGGTTCAGGACTCAAATCTTAATACAATATAAAAAATGAAACACTTGAATAATTTCTCTGCAGAGGTAAAAGGTCAAACAGAGGAGCACTAGACAGGAGAAAATGAATTAGTAAACTGAAGGAAAGATAATCAGTCTGGTTTCAAGGTTAGCTTTCTGTTCTTTATCGCAGTGAGGTTTTTTTATCCTTCTTTTTTTGAACTTCTAAGAGCATGCCAATTCCATGTTCCAGCTAGCTGTGCTACTGCAGCAGAAACTACACAAATAGACAAAATGCCTAAGAATCACACCACCTCAGAGAAACACACCCCTGCCCCTCAATCACTCCCTCTGAAAAAATCTAGAGCAAAGAAATATCCTTTCTGTTAAAAATCAGGAAACTGAAGTCCTGTCAAATTGACAGGTAAAGTATATTTATCTTCCCCAAAAACAAGACTGCGTGAATAAGAGGTGCTCCCAAATGTGAGCAGTCAGCTGCCTTCCCAAATGTGACTGTAAATACTGTGTTTAAACCATAGTATTTACAGATCATAATATTTACAAATGCAAATTACAAACAGCATGCCCTTCAAAATCTCTCTGCCATTGTCTACAGGTTTTTCTGGTAAACAAACTAGCATACACAGTGGGTAGTAAAAGAGGTTTAAAAATAATTTTAGTTTTTGCAAATGAAGCAGTATTTGCAACAGCCATTGCTCTTGTGTTGAGGCTGCTTTCTTATTTCATTCCTTACTTTGACTTCATAAACCAAATAAATACACTTTACTTCAGAGATTGAGGAAAATCTGCAAATATCAACTTCTTTTTTTTTTTTTTTTTTTTTTTTTTTTCACTTTGCAAGCTTTGGAGAGCTTATCTAAAATGTCCCTACACCTTAATGTATGAATAACTTTATGTCTGAACTTTCATATATTAAAAAAAAAAAAAAAAAAAAAAGAAAAAAAAAAAGAAAAAAAAAAGACAGGAGATATTTAACATGGCAAGTGCCTCAAATACAGTTTAAATGTATGTTTTTCAACTTATGCAAATTAGGGTTCCCCAACAATGTTACTTAAAAGTTTTGCATTGACATATCTCAAAAAAGTTGTGTCCTTTTTTTCATCCCTTTTCATCTCTGTTTTCCTATAATAGCCCCAAGTATTTTTCATTTGTCAGCTATAAAACATTATAGTTATTCATCACATATGGCTTTGGCATACTTGTTATAGCTACCTAGAGTACGTTTCAATACCAGAATACATTTCTCAGTTTAATACACTACTAATGAATCAAATAAAATCCAAGTGGTTTGGGGCTTCAGCTGACATTAACTTATTACCCCTGTAATCACATCAGGAGCAGAAGTGGCTCTGTACTTTTTGCTCTGTGTTCAGGACCTGCAGTGAAACTCACCACAATATTCTTGCTCTGTGGTTTATAATTACTTCCAAATCTCAGAAAATGTATTTACATGTAGATCAGAAATTATTTTTTTCAGGGGAGGTTGTGTTATTCTAGCCACCGCAGATGCCCAAAAATCAACATCCAAAAAATGCATATTCAAATATACATCTGCAATTATTTTCCTGGCATTTTAAAGACAGTAGTTTGCCTCATTAAAATACTTCACACCAGTCCTCCTCACCAGCGACCGACCCAGAACCAGAAACTCCTGACTGAGGAGTGGGGGCGGGCAGCCGCTCCCTTGCCAAATATATTTTCAGATCCTTTATCAACCCACACTTCAGACATTCTTGTTTCATTCAATAACATTTCTTATACAGGCACACGGAAGAAAAAAGAGGTTCAGAGCAATGCCTAGTCCTTTGCTGTGGGCTTCCCACACAAAGAAAAAAGACCTGGACTTGAGGGGTGAAGGAATAGTTTTATGAAGCTATTTCTCCGCAGTCACATGAAGCACAGCTGGCAGTCACTGCTCTACAACAGCTAAAACATAATAATATGTTTCTACGGGGGGAAGTCAATGAAAATATTCACACTACTATAAAGAGGGGTCATTAATTATCTTCAGGTCATTACCAAATGTCAGGACCTAGTACTAAAAATATACATGGAGGTGAACAACTGTATTTTGTGTACGTGAAGCTACTTAAGGACATAAGTTGCTCACTACCCATGCTTCCAAGAAGCAGCTTACTGTTTTTGACAGCAAAGTGAAAGTTATATTCTAGGAATTGAAATAAATTTCTTTTATAGAATTATTTTTCACCCAGTACACTACCAGAAGGCATTGCTAAGGAAGAAATATTCAGCTCTCAATTACCCAAGGATGGCGTATTTCAGAAGAGCCTTGAGAGTTTAGTTTTGGATTTTCAGGAGGTACTTTTGGTTTCTGTGGTTATAGAGCACGCAATAAGTACCCACAGCAGGCAAAGAATACAAGACTTGTTATCAACTCAGAGAAATGTTATAATCAGGTTTTCAACTGTTCAGCAGAAGTTCAAAACCAGGATGTCTCGTGTTGAACATCTGTACCTGCTGTACCACATGACAGTGGGAAACAGGTTTTAGAGCCCGAGGTGAAGAGACCCAACCTCCTCACACAACACCTTAATGTGCTGGTGGCTGTCTGTTGTAATTGACTCTTTTCAACTATGGAAGAAGGTTCAGCCTCACTGCAATACATCCTGCAGGGAGAGGAAAATGAGAAAACTGACAGTGGTACCTCTAATGAGTAGAATACTTCAGCACATATTCATGTTCACTGTTTTAAGGAATCTATTTTCTTTAAGAGAGGCAAGCAAATTCTCTGTCAATGGGCAGAATAAACACTATTTAGAGTGGAGCCATTCGTAACATACTGTAATTGGCAATTTTCCCTTGATGACTAATATACATCTTTCACATGAGGACTCTGCCGCTCTGTGATTTTCTGTTCCTGTATTAAGAGATATGAAAAGTGATGCATAAAAAAACATTCTCTTAAGAACAGAGCTTAGAATAATACATCCACTATCACAGGGATCTCACTTGTTTTCTGTGACCGGATGAATGCAACCAGAGCAAGAAAAAAAAAAAAATATTTTTGCCTCAGAACAGATCGCAATACGAAATCATACTTGATTTCATTGTTTTTATTTTAAAAAGGCTTTTATATGCTCTGTTCTTCTTCCTTAAGTTGGGCAGTACCCGTCCCTTGAGGGTTTGCTCTGGAACCAATACAATTTGATATCTTCATTGATGACACAGACAGTGAAACTGAGTGCACCCTCAGCAGGTCTGTGGGTGGCACCAAGCTGAGGGGTGCAGCTGGTATGTTTTGAGGAAGGGGAAGCCATCCAGAGGGACCTTGACAGGCTCCTTGACAGGCAACAGTTTTCAACTGAAAGACGGTAGATACAGATTGGATATAAGGAAGAATGCTTTTTAAGAGGGTGCTGAGAATACCTGGTATAGGTTGTCCAGAGAAGTTGCTGATGCCCCATCTCTGAAGTATTCAAGGTCCAACTGGATGGGGCACTGAGCAACCTCATCTGCTGAAAGATGGCCCTGCCCATGCACTTATTTGGACCAGATGATCTTTAAAGGTCCCCTTCAACCCAAATTATTCTGCGGTTCTATGAGTCTATCACGTTGTATCACAATAAAAAATACACTGAACAATCATAATACATTATACTCCATTGAGGACACACACATCTCCATGATTTTATTTTCACTAGAATAAACACCTACTTTTCTTTATGTTCCCCAGCAAGTTCTTATCAGAAAATATACTCTTCCAAGAGTCTGTCAGTACCATCTAGAGCAACTTGTAGCAGAATGAAAAAAATGCCCTCTCTTCTAACACATGCATATGTAAAAAAACTCTCATAAATTAAAGTAATGGGACAAACACCGTCATGATACAATTCAGAGCTGTACTGGCTTACTGAGGATTAAACTTGGCTGAGGAAGATCATTAGGAAAACAAAAGGCTGCAGGAATATTTTTTTTAAATCATGGAAGTGGATTGTAGAATCTCACAATGGAATAAAAATTAAATAACTGAATAAAGATAATTACATAAAACTCTGTCCCAAGATGTCTAGGTTTTGAAACACAACCCAAGACACAAGATCAGCACTGTTACAATGTGGTCCAATGTAAAGAAACACACACTACCAGAGAAAAATAGAGTAAGATAAAAATTCTCCCAGGTTCAATGCAAAAGATGTTTTCCCCTTAGAGAAAACTGCATAAAAAGCTTCCGCTCTTCAGAGGAGGCAACAGAATGGAAGGGAATGAAAAGAGGCAGGTAAAAGCTTTGCATTTCCAAACATTATTCAAGGTTAGAAAATGAAAATGTTTCATTACAAGGAAATGGACAAATCTGATCATAGTCAGTCAACTCACTTATTTCTATCTCAGCAAACACCTTGGGTATGCATTTTGTCAATCTGTAGAAAGCAAAAGATTTTTCTGACCTCATAAATTGGCAAGAAATGACTTGTGTACTGATCTATTCAGCTCAGCAGACACTTGGCACCATTTACCCTGGTTCCCACAGAACCAAATACACCTACCATAAGGGCAATTGCTATGGAGTTTCTAAAAGTCAAGAGGAAAAAGCCTCCTTTGAGCCACTGGTATGTCACAGTGGTGTCATGCCTACCCTGGTCTAACTGCCTGACACAGCTGAAGACGCTTCCACTGAACACTACGAGGGTCTCAGCACCGCTGAGCTGAGCTGGGGTACAGCGAGGCAGGACTTCTAAAAAATTGTCAGCAATGTCATGCTAAAAAATTTTGGGGAGGTGACACCTTGTTTAGTGCCTGGAAGTTTCACTCAGCTTCCCAACCATTTGGTGTGCAGACGTCACCACCGAAAAGTTGCAATATTGTGATGTATTGGCATAGAAACATCTAGAGAGAACGTCTGAACATACAGGAAGAACTGAATTTGATCTGTTAGTATATATTCACATTTACCTTCCTCTGGAATAGCTCACTATATGAACAGGAAATAAAGGATTTATTTATTAGGCTAAATCAGATTTTACAGTATCACATTCACTCATTCAGCTAAGTATGAATGCTGGCAAGGTCTAAGTACGGATTATATACTTGGACTAGACTGCAGACAGTATAAATTATGTTAGCTTCTTTAAAAATATGTATCTTGAAGAAACCTCCTCTACAATCTTCAATCTAAAGTTTAAAACTGTGGAGTCTCTCTCCCATAATAGGTCTGGGTCACACACACATCGACCCTGAAGCAAACGTGGCTATGGCTATCTCCCACATATTGTTTCTAAAATCAGTACAACTATTTTGTATCTTCTGTATGCATTAGCTCTTCAGAGCACATCTAACCTCAGACTCCTTTTAACTTGGTTTTCTGTAGCCTGGTATTTTCCTTTTAAACAAATATTAGCATGGTCAATTGGCTCCACTACATTACTGCAACCTCTGGAGTGAGCAGGACTGGCCACTGAGCACATGCTGTGACAGCTACCCTTTTAAGCAAAAGTAAAATGCTGTCAGAAAAGATGCACCTGGTTTTTATTTAAGATTTCAAATTACCTCTTCAATGGTTTCTGCTTGCTGACAAGCAAATGCATGACCTAGGCATCAGCAGCTAGAATTACCTATTTGCTGAAAGTGTGTATTTGCTGACTTAATGTGTTTATCATTTATCACATACACAGAGGAGTTGACAAATACAATCTTCTTGTCTTTACTAATTTTCTGGAGCAAGAAATAACTCAGTTCATTCTTCTTCCTTACTTTACTTGTTCCTAACCATGGTACTGTGCCAAAAAACAGCTCACAGCTATTTCCCTTCTCTAACATACAAAGTCAAAGTAAATTTCCAGCTGGCAAATAAATTGCAATGTTGATTAGGAATGCAATATATTTGAAACATTTGACCTTTAAAGCACAAAAAAATCTTGCCTCTGAAACACAATTTGTCACATATCCACAAAGCCATATCAAATCAGGGAACATAGTTGATAAAGCTGATTAATCATGACTTTGCAGTTTCATGATTTTTGTATATATGTGTGATAGTCCTAACTTCGTGAAAAGAACACTGCGGACTTCTTGATTTACAAATATGTTCTGCTTTGAAACCTCTTATGGAATTATGTCATATTTATACCAATTATGTTTAACTAAGATCTAGGATTTTACCTTCAAACTGATGAAGAGCATCAAAGAAAACAACTGAGAGTTTGACACTGAAATACACTCTAAATATTTTCAGTTTCATGCTATTAATAACTGTTGTGTCATAAGTCATCAAACTCAGAATTTTCTTCATATTATTTAGAAATTCACCCCCTGACAAGTTCTGGAATGACCTTAAAATTCTTTTCCCATGCTGAAATAAACTGAGTTGTGGGCTCACATATTCTCTACTGGGCATCTAACGAGAAGAGGCACAAAAATCCTGGAACACTGGATATGAGAAACCTTTAGTTATGTACCATTCTGTGCCTCAAATTCAACTCATTCTGTGTATGCGTGGACTCAAATTCTATCCATATGGGGAGGAAAGCTTATTCAGACCTTATGTTTCAGAGGTTACTGCAGCAGTTAGCTCTACCCAGGACTTTTTGCATGGTTCTTGGGGGAAAAAATAAAGGTGTGAAAAAAGGGGAAAGCCTACAGATACGCACAAGTTCTTCCCTTGCATTACAGGATATATATGAAATTATGGCTATGATGGTAAAAAAAAAAACCAAACAAAAACAAAAACCAAACCCAAACCCAAACCAAACCAAAAATAAAACAAAAAACAAAAACAAACCCAAAAACAATAAAAAAAAAAACCCCCAACAACAAAACACCACAGGCAAATTCTTCTTACAAAGCCTATTATGCCAACAATAGGTGGACTATTATTCCCACTAAACACAGGCAAGTTGGTAGTAGAGGCTTCCAGTGAACTGTATGATACTTGGAACATATTCTGGGATTCAGATTCTCCTCTTAGAGAATAAAAACATTTTACTTTTTGTCCCAGTCCTGCTTTAACAAGACTGGAAAGAACTTTGTACTGATTCTAATAAAAAATAAGCTCCTTCCAAATCTCGTTTTGTATTTCTTTTTTAGTTGAATGCATAAAACCACTAGCCAGTAGAGGGGGTATAGCTCAACCATTTCTGGTGCTAGAAGGGGCTGTCACAAAACAAAAAGAGGACAATATCAAGAAGAAGAAGAGGTTGTGCAAATTTACATGCCTTTAGAAAGAGGAGCTGCAAGGGGAGAAAGGCTTCTGGACTGCATGAGGAAAAAGCAGTAGGAAAACAAATACTCATTTCATGCTTCTAGCATTTTAATATAATCCAGCCATAAGACAGAAGTACCTTCAACTGATTTCAGATTGAAACCTCTTCTGCTAAGTATTTTAGCTCAACAGTGTAAATACCCTACTTATTTTGAACACAGAAATTCTATATGTCAAAAAATTCCAGGAATAGACCCAAGCATCATGTAATTCAATGAGTTTCAGCATTACAGCAAAATAAGATGTTGATGTATTCTCCTTGAGAAATCATGGGCAAAAAACTTAATACCATTATGTGAGTTGAATCTAGTTGAACTGGAACGCTTGTACGACACTTTGCTATGTCCCCATTGGTAACAGCAAGTCCTGGTGAGGAAAATTCCCTCCCAAAAAAGGGAACACACCTCAAGGTCAGACAGGAGGTGTGTTTTTATGCTGCAGAATTCCTGGCTGCCATCAAACGAACTGCAACCAGCAAAAGCGAAATTTTTCAGATTTCCAAAAATATGCCTGAGGAATGTTGACAAATACATGAGCTGCCATTGACAGGCAAGTTCAGGCTCAAACTACCAAACCAATCTCTTATTTAAGAGGTCTGGGGTTTTTGAGTAGCTATATTAGACATTTTTATGTGAAGACCTCACAAATACCTTTGAGGCTAAGGTGTGGTTGCCCAGTACTTCCCAAATTAGACTCTTGGGTCACTATTCAAGAAACCTCTTTAATATGTGCTCAATTACTAACCCAAATGCGCCCGTGTTATTCTGAGCTTCAAAGTTGGACTCTGGAACTGTCAGCACCCAGTGCAGGAAACTCTTTTTTGGGTTTGCTCCAGCCCAAAGGATCCTGGTCACACATGAGTTCTGCTGAAGCTTTGTAACACTTCAGAGAAATAGCCATCTTTTCCCAGACTTCAGCTGTACAGTAGTTTAAAATAAAAGAGCGACCTTCTGCAATGACTGAGAAAGTTAAAAGGTTTTTTTACAGATCAGAGCAATTCATGTTTAAAAAGCAAAATACCCTGGTGGTACATGTCAAACTATTCTTACATTTTAAAAGTGAAATAAATTCCAGTATTGAGTCTTACAGTCCATGGCTTCAAAGGGATTTAAAGGCGTGTCATTCAGGACAGCATTAGCTCTGTTGTCACCACTCAAGTTTGAATAGCTAAAACCAGTATGACACGGGCAACCATGCACATCTGCTCTATTCACGTAAACATGGGGGCCTTTATATACATAAATTTTTTGTAATATAGGCATCAATCAGTTAAAGAAGCAAAGTGTACCTGTGCTACACAGTTCACTTTATCTCTGTTAATGATATTCAGGGCAACCCCAAGAGGTGGTTCTTTGTACAGACCACACGTGATGATTGTCAACATGATCCAAACATACTCAGAAATAATTTTGCCCATAGGAGAGGCTCTTTGCCCACAATACACTGCACAACCACTACTCAGCTAAAGGCCTGCAACTCTATTCTCTCCTCAGAGAAACCAGTGGAAGAAAAAAGAGAGAGAGAAAGAAAGAAACAGGAGAAAATACTGCAGTAAAAAACAGAATTATTTCTTTTCTTGTACTAGGCTAAACAGATACAAGTTCTGTCTGAGAGACTCTCTTAATCTTTCCCATTGCTCTATTTTTCCCATAATATTTTGTAATTGCAATATTCTCAGATAGTCCTTGCCTCTAGTAAATTGCATCTTGCAGCTCACATGCAACCCAGAAGAGGGGGAAGAAAGACAAAGGCAGAAAGCCCTACTTCACCCCCAAAAAGGCCACACAATTTTCCGACCTTCAAATGTGTATTCATATTAAATTCTTCTCAAGTGCCAGGAGGCTAATTATATAATTAATGGAAAATCTGACATTAAATGAGTTAATTTTGTTCTCCTCAGTGTGGGTAACATCTAAATTTGAAATTTCCTCTCAAATTGTTAATTAATTTTTCTAATACGGACCATAATTCTCCCAAGTGAGGGAAACTGAAGGGAAACATGTTTTGATCCCAGGAGCTCCACTGCTTAACAAACTTATAGGGTCAACACTGAATGGAGGAAAATCTATTTCCTTTGTAATTAAAGCGATAAGGAGACCCACAGCCAGTTTGCTGCAAAAGCTTTCCATGACAGTTCCTGGAAAAAGCTGGGGGTAATCTGTTCAAAGGACGTGTTGTGGCTTTAGGGTCTCTGGCTGTATTCATACCAGTCTGTATTGAAATCTGAGAGATCTGGGTTCAGTTCCTGACTGTCAGAGGCTCCTGGGTCATCAAGCAGGGCAGAAGAGTCAATTAATTTCATTATGTCTCATTTCCAGTTGTAACATGAAGTTATAAAGCTCCTTTATGAGGCGGGGAGGAGAGGGAGAACAATCAATTACAAAATATTTCAGAATGAGTAACTGAAATCCTTCCCTATGAACAAATTAAAAAAAACCAAAAAACCAAAAACCAACCAAAATACCTCCTTTTAATTAATTAAGGAAAAAATATATCAGTATATATCTATGTCTATATCTATATCTCCAGCAAATAACCTGTTTTTCTTAAAAATATATATATATTTTTACTTAAAAGAAAAAAAAAAAGGCAAATTTCACCCAGTTCTGCTCACTTATTCACAAGTACAAGGATTTGAAAGAAATAAATCTGTAATTATACTGAGACTTTGTTTCACACACAGTCTGCAGTTTCCTGAATAACTTCACCTTATTTACTGCTACTGAGAGCAGCAGTCCTGCCCTCCCTGTTGTCTATGATTGTGTGCTCCAGCTCTCTTGTTTGTGGTGGCATCAGTGCTTGGGCAGCTGCACAGCTGGACTGAAAATTAATCTGATTACAGAAAAAAAGTTTGGGTTTTTTTGGTTTTTTTTTAGCTAAAGCAGCTCTCTGAACCGACAAGCTGCGTGCTGGTACAGAGAGAGGCAGCAATGAATGGCTGATGTATAAAGGAGAGTGAGGAACAAACTCTTTCAGTGACCCCAGGGACTTAAATAGGCTTAAATCCATCACAAAACCACTTCCTCAGCCTTATCCCCACTGGCCAGAGGATCCTTTTCTATCTTTGGTGGGGAAGAGCATCTTCACACAGACAGAAGGAGTTACTTCCCACAGATACTGCTTGCACACACATAGGAAATACAAAGATATTCAAGACAATTTGTCCTGGAATAAAACAAAGGTAAATGACATTTACCATGGGACACTCTGGCCATGGCCAGTCATCACCAGAGCGTTCATGTGCTTGGCTTATGTCCCTTTTGTAATATGCATTTTTATTTAGCAGAAAACATATGATAACTCAATATAGTAAGTCCCCAAATAAAGTTGGGAAAAGATTTATTTGATTCAAATTAATGAAGTACAAGGAATCGTACATCTGACTTCAGGAGGGAAAAAAAAAAAAGTGGTTTTGGTCCATAAAAATTAATTTGTCCAGGGAAACATTCTAGAAATAACAATCTAAATATTCCTACAAGGGATCCCCAGTATTACAATTGTGAAACTTGTAACGTTTTCTTCTTCTGTGTGTCTGACTGAGTGCTGATTTCAATACAAACATCATCTAGATAATCTCATACTTAATTCTGAAGAGGCTTACTTTCCTAAAATTCAACTTTGACAATAAATGTTTAGTCCTAGTAAAAAAAAAAAATTACTTCTCTGATTCTGCTGAGAACTTAAAAAAGGGGTCCCTAATGACATTAGCGGCATATTCCTTCCACATTTATAAAATATTTTGCAACAGAAGCGTCGTAGAAAGTAAAGTATCATTTCACTGAATGTCAAAACATAACTCAGTAATATCCTTAACTTTAATTTTTAATGATGCAAATACCACATTGATACTTCATCCTTGTCTTGATCACATTTCTAATACTCTTTTATGAGCAGCTTAAAAATAACAGAGTAAGAACAATGTCTTTATGTGATTTAAAAGCACCAACAACTGAAATGAATCTTCTGTGTAGTCATGCTTAAATCAATTAAACAGATCCAGATCTAAGTAAAGTTCTCTAATTATACTTCAATTACTATCCAAGCTTTAAAAAAAATAAAGTAAGAGAAAAAAAAGCTAGAAGTTATCAGATGCTTCATCTTCCTTGTTATTACATTGAATATGCAATTTTAAAAGACATCGTACGTTAAAAGACAGCAATAAGGAGTTCTTCATTTATGCCAAGTGAGCTGATCATTTTCTAATGATGAAAGTATTTCTCTGAGCAGGAACACTTAAATAGAAATGTTCACAATCTTCTCCAGCTAATTAAAAGCACTCGGTCTGATTAAACATAAGTCTGAACAATGTTTTCCATCCCTATCCTTCCCCATTCCATAATAAATCAGGGCTCTTGAGTGAGCCGAGGCTCTTGGTTTAAGTACTGACCCGAAACTAATTTTATTCTTATTATTTTAAGAGTTCTTAAAAAAATATTAGCTCAAGTGAAAAATGAAGGCACAAAGTCTTTGCATATAAAGGCCTAACAGATGCTGCCAGCATAACACTTTAATGAATGACCATTTCCACAGAAAGGAACAGATAACATTCTGTGCCGTTCAGTAATCAGAAGGGAAGGAGCTGCCTCCCTCCACAAGATCTGTGCTCTTCCCCCCACCACTCCTCTGCTTCACGCACACCAGGCTAGGGCTGAGGTGAACATGGTTGAATTAACGTACCACCTACACTCTTCCCGTTTTTATTAAATTAATTTACTTGGCTTATTTTTTTAGTCGTAAAAAAATTAACCTAGCCCTGCCCTGCCACAGAGAACAGTACTGTTATTTAAGCAGAGCTTTTAAAACAGTTTGGTTTCAGGTAATAAGTGTTTGTGAATGCATCTGAGAGCTGTACTTCATTCTCCTAAATGTAAAAATAAAAATGTTTTTAAATATATTGTCTTAATTTTTTTTTTTAATGTTACCACTGTAAATATTAAAGAAGCCAGAGTAAGACTCCGGTGCACCTTTTAGTACTTACAATACCATTTGCTGTTAAATTTTCAGTGCTATGAACAACCTTTTTGTTCAAAAGCTAAGAATCATGCATGCAGTATATTTTCAAAGGAAGCCTTAGTCCGCATGAACAAAATACCACACCAACAATTTAGCTCTCTGCAAAAATAGATGTCTTAGGATCATAGCATGCTAATGAAATCTTTTCTTAATTTTGCCCATGGAGTTCCCATTCCCATTATGCAGCCTGAGAGATGATTGAGACACAAGAAATATGATAATTATTGCTTTTCATAAAAGGCAGAAAGCATAGCTGTAATATTACCTTCTAAAATGCCTCCAGCTATCCGAATTCAAAGCAGCACAAGGGCAGAAGGTAACACCTCACAGTATCAGGCTGTGAGGGAAAGACAGGAGTTTAAAGGAAAATAGCTGCTCCTCTTTCTTGAATTTGCAGCCTAAAAAGTTTAAGGTAATTGTACCAGTAACAGACCATGTTTAATCTTCTCAAGTACATTTGACAGATCAAACACAGAAGCTGTAAATTACCAGTAATGTCAGCAATCTTTCCATTTAACTATCAGTGTATCAAACCACAAACTCAGAGAACACAATAATAATTTGAAGATAGGAATCTAAGGAGACTCAGACTGTGTATTTATTTGGTTCTCAAGTACATGGTTAAACTGCAAAAGACAAATATGTTTGGTTTTCTCAGCAATAACAGGGATATAAAAAGAGGTATATGCAAAAACTAGAACACTGAGTGCCAGAACAATTACATTTCCCAAACAGTGCAGGTTCAGAGCCAGATGCAAAAGAGCATTCTGAGCTGGAACACCCACATGAACGGAATGACTGAGGGTTATTTTAGTGCAGCTACTGGCAAATAGAGGAGTAGCCCAAAGGCTGATCTCACTTTTGCTCCAGTGCCTGGCTGATCATGACCTTGAGGGAAGAATGGGACCATGAGTAGTGCTGGAACACCTGGATAAATCTTCTGTACTTCAGAGAGTATCCGTTAATCTATTACTGGTATTAAAACACTGGGATGTGAGCTTAATATTTTTGAAAAAGTTTTGTGGAATCATTTGTAAGCCTGGGAGTCTGACCTGGTCAAAACCTGACAATTGCAATGAGTTTATTCACATGTGCATTATTTTTGTACCAAGACACTTCTAGCTGGAAAAGGCTTTTTAAAGCTTTAATAATAACTGTAGCAGTGTAGTTATTTCCTTTCCTAAAGCAAAAAAGCCATGAACATAAGGAACTCTGTATCAGAATAAATGAACGATATGATGACAACTTCTCTAAATACATGTATGGATTTAATTAAAGCGATAACATTTTATAATGTAAATAACACAAAAACAGTCAATGATAACCGCCCATAATCTATGCTGTAACAAAAATAATAAAACCAGGCAGTAAAACCATCTGCTTTTTCAATAACTACGACTACTGGTTTCCCTGATGTTGAAGCACTTCATACAATTACTGCATTGTCAGTGCAAAGTGTTAGACTACACAGGAGAATCAAGACCATACACCAATGTATTATTATTCTTCCTTCTTTTTCTCTCCCATGAAATCTCTTTGTGAAACAGGATTCTTTAAAATTGTTTCTCATCAATCAAAGCCCATCGTTTGCAATCCATATATCACACCCTGTGTAAGGTTACTGCCATAACTTTGTTTAAATTTTTCGCACCACACATGTGCAAACTCTACATTGCTATCTAACCAAACACTGTATCCATTTTTAATGGATGGGATAACATCTCTCTCGCCTCCTTTTCTGCTTACAACAGAACAGTGCCCCATACAACTTGAGGCCGGTTTATTACTGGATGACGGAAGATGTTTCCTGCAGCAGCAGGAAATGAGCACGTGTTTGGCATTATACACATGAAGGGATATGGGTCCAGCAATGCTGAGGGTCATTAATTCTCTTCCCAAATGCCTGGAGTCCACACCGACCCTCTCAGGACCGGGCTGGGTGCGTGAGATCCCTGCCTGTGGGAGAACAGGGTGCCTCAGAAAGGAATCCAGAGCAGACGCTAAGGTTGACCTGGAAGCTGTTGAAACTAGCCAAGAAAAACACTAGGGGAAGGGTGTGCCTCAAATTCTTCTCCTTTTGCATCTTAGGTATCTTTCTTTTTTATGGCCTGTAAGGCAGTGCTCATGTCAGCTAGGGTTTCAGAGCCCCAAATCCACCCTAACTTGCTCAGGTACCACAATTCCTCCTTTTACAACCAAAACACAATAGGTGCTCACGTCTAAAGTACTGCTGGAGAGTCAGAATACAGACAACATGGAATTAATTCCTGCTTTAACTCCTTCTCTAGCTTGACACAGTGTAAACCTTCATTTCTCACTTCCCAGCAGAACGTTCCACCCTATTATGCTGGGGAAAACCCGGGGGTGGGAGAGAAGAAGGGGTCACTGGCTCCTTTCTGCCTAAATTATGCCAGTGCTGCAGTGAAAGCAATTAAGCTACAGCAAAAGGTAAATTACAGTAGTCTCTTGCTTTTCAGACTGAAGTTTAAAGTCTATATATTTTTATATTATATTATATTATATTATCCATTACTCTCATATTCCTATTCCCTTGCCATAGTCTCTTGAGATTCTTCACGCTTCTACTTAAATTCCAGGGACACACTGCTTAGCAGTGACATTCAATTAGTTCTCCACTTAATAAATAACCATATATAATTGAATATTTTTGCAAGTATTAAACATAGAACATATTCATTGTTAAAATTTAAAGTCTTTAGTTCTATGCTTGAAGCCAGTGAATGACATTGCTCACATTGAAATAAAATGAAAGGATTACAACATGGAATGCTTATGTTTAGAAATGGGTCATTTGCAATTTCAGAAAATAGGTAATTTACAAAGTTTAAAATAAAATGCATGATTGCATTGTTCTAAGCATTGAGGGACTGAACAAAAGGCTTCCGCTTTCTTATCAGCATCAATTATGGCATGAGTGTGAATGATATGAATTGTGATTGAATCATTAGTAACCATTTTTGCATAATTTTCCACGTTCACTTCACCAGTAGAACATTTTTGTAAAAGATGAAATTGTATTTCTTCCAAGAGCTATGAAGAAAACCACAGAGCTTGATCTGTGACAACTATACAGATCAAGAAGATACAGATGATCTCTCCATCCCTAACAACAGTAGCTAACAGCAGTAATGTACTCTATTTTCTAGCTATCATCCCTCATGCAAAGATTTTCACCTCAGTTTTGATGAAGATAGAATTGGGAAAAAGTTTTCTTCTGCAGTATCTTAAGGTAGTCCTTCTTACACTTTACAGACAGTCAGAATCTGGGCACCAGGTCTGCCAGGCAAACCAGCTGCCAGCAGTTTGTTTGCTCTTTAGAGAAGCCATGGTAGTTGTGGAAAGAGAAGCTTTCTTGCTTTTCTGGGTTGCTTTTGCCCTGTGTTAAAGGGTTATACTCAGTTGCACAGAAAATTGGATAGCATCTGGTGGGAGGACAGAAATTGTGGCTCTATGTGTGTGAGAGACATAAGCAGGCTGGGCTCTGCAGCCTGTTAATGAAGGGGATGGGGAAAGAGTGATCAATCCTGTGTTAATTATGGAGCTAGCAGATCGTTCCGCAGCTAATATTTTTTTTGTCTGGGAGGTGACTTGACACAGTGACAGCAAAGTACGACTACCATATAAACACTATATATTTCCATGCCTTTCAAATATAAGCCTTAATTTGGACCAGGAAAAAAATGAGATTAAAAGAAACTTGCCCTTGAAGTATGTGATAATCAATCATCCAGAAAAAAAAAAATGTTTGATTATATGTATTGTGTTACTTAAGTGCTCTTTGAAGGCAGGTGAGATGAAACATACATTTAAATATGTCAAACATGCTCCAGGAACATTTTAACAGCTCATGTACAATGAGATGACTTAAGGGATGGGCTCATGACACTGTAGACTGAGGCCCTCATTTCAGTGTGGAATACACTGAGGTGCTGGACTTCAGGTCACATAAATCACTCCACATATGCATATAGGGACCAGGGACTATAGGACTTGCTACATTTTCAAGTGAAAATATCGGGTTTTTTCAAAAGTTATTTAACCCACTGAAAGACCCCACAAAGTACACCAGGAAAAAAATGTAATACTGTGTGTGATACGGATTTCTTTCCATCTTTATACAGATACCTCTCCAAAGATTGTATTTTGTGAGGTTTTCTTTAGGAGAGCCTAGATTAGTAAAACACCTTTTAGTTTTTTGGTCTTCTGATGCTTTTATCTTGTCACATATCAAAGGGACTACTGATACATATAAATCATTAAACAAAATTTAATGAAGGACAATGCAGATGTTTAACTGTAAATACCTGCTCTACATCTTTCATGGAATCTTGGCAAGTAGGGGACACTGAGATTTATCAGGCTCTTATTTGTGGTGGCATCTTGATTTGAATGAAACTAAGTGAAGCATAAAGATCTGTGAGACAAAAAACCTTGTGTTATTAGTAGAAGAGCTTTTCTATCATATAAAAATGAGTGACAGTTGTAAGCCAGTAACAAAAAAGATGAATGAAAACGAAACTTGCATGGTTACTTAATCACCTCCCAAAAGACATTTTATATGAAGCTGCCAAATTTCTTTACACCATGCAAGAGGATAAATAAAGGAGCCTAGGTGAACGTTCACGCTTTTGGCACTCCTTGTAAACACTACCTGTGTTAAGACAAAACCAAAGTCCTGCCCACTAACAATGCCTGAAGATACTGCATAGTCAATTCCAACCTACCAAAAGAGAAAAAAATCAGTCTCTAAGAAACTTGTGGAAGAATTATATGTGTTCTACAGTCGTACTTTACAAATCAACAAGGATAGTAGAAGGAATGCCGGACGATGAGAATAACTGCATAAACAAACTCACTAAGAATCAATCAAGTTTACAGATAAACCAGCATGGCTTTCCTAGGGAATCCAGTTGCTTCAAAAGCTCAAATTATGACAGATGGCTGTAGGATGCTCTCCTTTACAGACCTGTGCTACCAAAATGTGCAGTTAAAATGAACTTACTTATTCTACACGCTTCATTTAGGTGGATCTACCCTAGGAGTTGGATGGATTACTCTTGAACCTCCAGGAAGTGACATGGGGTCTTACTGGCCAGAGTGCTTCCCCCACATATCTGGGCTCTGTGGTATTATTCAAAGCAAAACAAACCCTTCCTAACCTTCCCCATGTTTAGTGATTTTGTTTAGCATTTGACTCTAAGAATTGCTTCTCCGTTGTCTTACCATACTCGTGTGGTTCTATGCAGACCTGCCCATCTGCAGTGTGCTGTGCTTGCAGAACATTTTTCACAGGCTGGGATTGAATGGCTGCTATGCAAATTGGAAGGCTTTTTATGGAGGACACCCCTTGCGACACTGCTTCCTACTACTGTCTGAGCATGCTTCTGATACCACAGCCAAGACGTGCAATTCTGTATTCAGAAGCTACGTGAGAAGCTTTTTCAGCTGTAAGGATTCACTCATTCCTTGAACTTGTGAGAGTATTTGTTTCTTTAAACCACGTTTTTCCAAACAATTACTTAAAGCAGACACTTTAGATATTGCTATGGCCATTATTAAACCTTTGCTTGAAGATGCTGGCAAACAGCTCATCCCACCACCAACCTCACTAGCATGCACATCCAGGAACAGTTAACTTCATAAAGACACCTGCAGTATCAGTAGACCATGAAGATCTCTCCCCCTCTATTACCCTCACAGGACTTGGGATGGGGAAGGCATGTATGTGCCATAACCCTTCATCCTGCATACTGCCAAGCAGTCCACAGGAATCCAGGGAGGCATGGTACAGGGAAGTGAGTTCATGTGGTCACTTGGTCTGTTAAGCCTGGAGAAGAGGAGACTGAGGGAAGACCTCAACACAGTTACAGCTTCCAACAAAGAGAAGCAGAGGGGCAGGCAGTGGTCTCTTCTCTGTGATGACCAGTGACAGAACCTGAGGAAACAGCATGAAGCTGTGTCAGGGGAGTTTGGATTGAATATTAGGAAAAGTTTTTATACCCAGAGGGTGGTTGGGCACTAGAACAGGCTTGCCAGGGAAGCGGTCACAGCACCAAGTCAGACAGAGTTCAAGAAGCACGTGGACAACATTCCCAGACACATGGTGTGATTCCGGGTATATATGGTGCAGAGCCAGGAGCTGGATTTAATGATGCTTGTGTGTCCATTCCTACTCAGCATATTCTATCATTCTATGAAAGGCAGTGCAAAAAACGTGCCGTACATATGTAGTATTTCTTTTGGAATAGCCTTTGATAATCTTAAAAACAACTGCCTCATCACTGCCAAACTTCCTCATTGGTATTTTCTTTTATGGGCACCACGCCATATCAAGATGTAATGTGGGTTTTCTTGATATCCATTTTTTCCCATAAGTTTTTAACTGTAATGCTTAATAAATACTTTAGTGCCAGCATGGAGTGGATTATTGCTAACATGTTGCAGGAAAATTGCACAGCGCTGAAGCTTGCAATAAAAATAAGCAGAACGCCCACTGTTAATACACTGTAGTTAAGTGTATTAGCTGTTTGCAAAAGCGTTAACTCCCACACAAATAGCAATGCTATTTTGTTCAATATATTATTATCAGACAGTGAAAATCAGTTGGGGACTATCTAAAGCCTTTATGCCCACATGTATAAAAATAAAATTGCTTCACAAAATTAGGAAGTTGTGTGGGGACAGCACTTAAGATTTTACCAGGTGTAAACAAAATTAATAATAATAATAATAATAATAATAATAATAATAATAATAATAATAATGAAATTACACACTTACAATGAAATTACACACTTACAATTACTCATACAAATGACTCTTCCCTTTCCCCACCTGATATTCAGAATCACTGAAAAGAAAATATTTGTTTCTCCACCTCTCATTTTTTATTCTATTTTCTGTCTCATCAGCTGATAAAATTTCATAATTTTTTGAGCTCTTGTACTTTTCTTTCACCAGAGTGGGGAAACCAAGATTGGGTAATAATGATACACAAGAAGAAGCAATTGTAAATGATCCTAATGCAGCAGTGTAAGCTCTTCACGAATCTACTGATTATCCTTTTGTTTCTACTTCCTGTTCATCTGTCTCAGCAGTGACATCATGAAAATAATAATAATTTGCACCCAGATTCTCAAAGTGGTTTGCAAATATTAATTAATTGCAAACCTAATTATGCCTCTGAGACAGATTTTATGTTCCTATTGTGCTCTGGAGACCCACGTGCCTCTTTCCTTGAAGCATGTTTCTTCTCCTTACAGGGCTATTCAAACCCCACCGAAATTAAGAGGAGAAAAAAGAAAAAAAAGTACTGGGGGGGGAGAGAAGAGGGTAGTGGGGGAGGAAGAGAGAAAAGATGAGAGAGATGAAACAAAGCCCTCATATTTTACTCTGTGCTCTACTGTACTCTACCTACCTGAATCAGGAAAAATTCTGTATTTTCATGGCATTTTCTGTTAGCACTAACATTAAAGATAACTGTATTTTGTCCTGAGGTACTGTTCCGTGGCAAAAAGTAAAAATATTGTTAAAATGCCAAAAAGCTGTGCTTCAATTTTACACATTCTTAGACGACGACAGTGATCTGGCACCCAGCAAGCTCTGCTTCACATGCGGCCGTGGGTTTGGGTTTGGGCTGAGCTGCAGGGGTGCACTGTCACACCATTGGGGTGCTGTCACAGAGCAGGTGTAAATCCACTGCCACATCCCCCTTCTGCAGTCTTACTGTCACAAGCTCACATAACAAGTCTTCAATGACAACAGAGAAACATTTGACAATGCATTTTGTAGAGAAACTGCTGATACATTTTCTTCGTTTTTGGGAAGCTTACATTGGTATAAAGCTAGGATATGTCCCCCTTGAGATAAATATTAGAAGAAATGTTTTTTTCACAAACCCAAACAAAACTGCTACTATGGTAGTCCTATTTCTTTCGCAGAAAATCATTTATCACTCTGAGGGATAAAAATAAGGAAAATACTGTGGGTTACCTTTTACCTCACTTTAACATCATAAATAGTCAGTCAGGTAATTCTTCCCTGCAAGCACTATTCCTTTGACTTCAAAAAATATGGAAGAATTATGTCAGTCCTAAAAAAGCTGCCATTTAAGCAGCTCATCCCCTTAGAACAAGACCAAGTAGAACAGGCCAATTAGAGCCAATGAAACTATTAGCTTCAAAATGCTGATTGTCACCAAATTATCCGTTTGCCCTGATGGAAATATAAATGCTACCATAACATATGTGCTTTACAGAAGGAACAAAAATACCATGCAGATCTCCAAACGTCTTACCAAAATTAAGTGTTTCTGCTGTAAACAGCACACACGCTGGTGAAGAACAACACAACAAATAGAGCTCAAGCGATGTTTATAACATTACAGGAGTGCATCTGGGATGACAAGTTTAATTTATTTTCTTTAAAATTCAAGCAATTAAAAGTGTTTGAAATCACCTGTCCTGACTAGCAGAATGCAAATGCATGAATATCCTTTGAAAACCACCATCTTGCTTTTTCTTTTATTCAGCCAATAGCATTAAAGTACACTTCATAGAGGTCAAAAAGATTTACAAATGATGCATTAAATTAATTCTACTAAAAAGTACACTCTAAAATGATTACCTGACTTTTAAAATGAAAGCAACATCTTGGAAATTTTTGTCAAATTTAGTACTTTGGTTTACTCATTTTGTTTCTGAGAAGAGTAATTGAGCAGATAAGAGTGGTTCTGTTCCTCCTATATTTCTGCATTTTGGAATACAAAACTATGGATGCTTAGGAGTGAAATTCATATAAGAAGAAATAGCTGAGTGCATTGAAGGAGTCAATAAAGTAAGAAGATAAAACAAAAGGACTTTGTAGCTTTTTCACCCAATCATCCCACATATCTTCAAACCTATTTTTAAATAAAAAAACAATCTACAGACTAATAAATCAGAACATAATTCTAAGAAATAAGCCAGAGATTTGAAGCTCTAGGAGAGCTGCAGAAAAGGAGCTGTAATATGCTGGCAATGATCTCTGGAGCAGCATATGGCAGGAGAAACTCTGTCTCTTACCTTTATTCGCCATATGCCATTTGACTGATTAAACTGTATTTATGTAGCAAAAAAAAAAAAAAAATATTACAAAACAACACACATAACTACAGCTTTTTAGTGCATATCATCACTTCATCACACTCTTTTTTTGGTGTTGTGGTAATCCATCTGCAAAGTTCATGCATTTTTGTCCAGGTTTCCTCCTTCCTGCACGCAGTTACTTTATGTTTCGGCATCCCTACAAAATAACATGCACCCTGATGCCTTAAGTTTTTAGCTTTTATATTTTTTCAAATCCTGTACTGCATTAGTGTATAACTCTGAACTCCATATAGAGTGTTAGTTACTGTCCTCACATTTTGGTCAGACATAACAATCCTTCCAGGCCTGAGAACCAGAGACACCCTTTTGCCTCAGGTCTTGAAAAATATAAACAAAAGTGAATCGGGACAGGTGGAGCAAACTAGGGGAATATGACTTCATTACCTGAAGCTGTAATTGGACAATTAACCCCTGATATGCAAACAGACCAAACACATATCTGTTTGAAAAACTTGTGACCATGGTCCATCTTGGGTGTAGCCTCTGCAAGGCTTTTGCACTGCCCAAGGTCTATCTATTGAAGACCTTTAATAAATACTTTATTGTCTTAACTCTGTCTAGCCTCTGCTCTGGGTAGCTACTCCAAGACATCACCCCAAACTGTTAAAGCTGTGATCTGCCTATCTGGCTGTGTAAAACCAGCTGATACTAGACGAGAAGGGAAGACCTCAGGATAGGAGCACTTAAAAAAGTTTTGGTAATTCAACAGGCGGCAAATCTCTCTCTGCGCAAGAACTGGTAGTGTCAGACAGTGCATTTTCTTTTGAGAATGAGTCTCTTCTATTTTGCTTGATTTTATCACCACAATGACCAGTCAGGTGAGCACCAGATCAGCCTCCCATGCATCTTACACATCCTTACACCTTTTCACCAGTACCCCACTCTTCCTGCCCCAGCCATCCAGGACACCACAGCGCATGTCAGTAAGGCAGGAGCTGCTGAGAGTCAAGAGAGAAGTGGATGTGTGTCACTGCTTTGTGTTAACACTGCTGGTGATGTGCTCTAACTTGCCTTAACCAACATGCAATCATTCATTTACCCACACTCTGCTGAGCTTTACAGGTAGTACAGCACAGGCCTGTGGCTGCCACTTTTCAGCTTGGTCCTGGCACAGGGGCAGGCACACTGTCCCCTCTGGAGTTCTCCCCAGTAGGCCTTTTATTCATAAAAATGGCAATACTCCGTAAGAGAACTGTGAAAGTCCTGTAGATGAGAGCAGAAGTTCAATCTGCTTTACTCTGACCGGATCTTCTAATTCTCCTGAGTGAGGCAAGGATCATTCCCACCTTGCTGATGGAGGCTCTGCTGGTGCCAGGTACAGCCTGGAGCCAACTGGGCCAGACTCGGTAGGTACAAGTGAATGTGGGAGTTCACTTCCCAAGTGAATGTGGGAAGACTCAGTGAAAACTAAAGCTCATCAGGACTAATGCAGTTTCGAGGAAGGCAGCGGGCCACCAGGAGTGTGAGAGAATGATATCAGCTATCCATGCAGCTGATTTTATTTAAACCAGGCAAAACATCACTCTCAAACAAGTGAGATAAGACCTCTCTGCAAATGACAGAATCAGCAAACTGGGAATGACTGGTCCCAGAGATTGCGCTGATGGAGAGCTCCTCATTCTGACTTCAGTGCAGATTTACGATCTGCGTCAGTGGACAAATGTAGCCCATTGTTAAAAACTGTTTCTAATGGCTTTGGGCCATTTTTCTTAATCTTGATATCTTCCCAGACTGGGATTAATTCCTTCCTTCATCTACACAGTTACTCTGAAAGTATTTAGAGATGATAATTAGGTCCCTTCCTTCCATCTCACTGAGTTTCTCTAGGCTATAGGACTGACTTTCCACTTGGTATATTATTCTATCCTTTAATCCCACTTCTACTTAGAAAAAAAAAAAATCTAGCTTCAGGTATACAGACAATCAGAACCACTTCTGATATTGCAGGGTGATTTATAAACAGTGGAAAATAAAAGTCTAAAAAGAGAAAGTGACGTGAAGTAGCTCTTTTTCTACACTCAAAAGATTTTCTTGATGGGATCTGTGGTTGAGATTTTTGTTAGTTAAAACAGCAAAATACACAAAAGAAAAAATAATTAAAGTTTTAATAACATTCAGCAATGAACTCAGTGAGCCTTCTGCTAGTTATTAAATCAGCTGTGGACTTTAAAAAAAATAATTCCAAATTACTTAAGACATACAATTGAAGTGGTGAATCACAATGTCTTGCTAAAACGTCTTCAAGGATACAGATAATTTCCACTACACACAGTTCTCGTTTCTTAGTTCTAATGTTATTAATTCTCCTTCCTCTACGACTGCAAGTAATAAACTAGATTATTGTTTTACCTAGCTCTGGATTAAAAGTGCGGCATTATCCTTGAAAATTGCAATGCTAAATGATGGCCTAAAGTATCCTGACTAAAGTATTTCCCGTAGTGCTATTTTCTATTTTACTTTTTTTTTTTTTTTTTTTTTTTTTTTTTTTTTTTTTTTTTTTTTTACAAATTTGGAATCAAATAAAACGTTGACACCACACAACAAGCTAACAAAAATTTGAAAGAGGTGTACTAATCTGAAACAGATACTTAAAAGCTGGGTTAAAATTTCCCTGGTACACAGAAATGAAACAAAGTAGCAAAGCTAATTAGACTGTCACTATAAAAAGTTCTTCATTTTTATTTAACACTGCCAATTTTCAGGCTATTCATAAACTATTTTTACCCTCTCTATTCCAACAAATAAAATTAGACCTCTTTTCATGCTGCCTACCAGTTAATTTGTTGATAAATTATTATTAACTATCTTCAAAAGTAGAAAACATTATTTTATTTGCACACATGTGGTAATGATATTCCTGGGTCTAGACAAATAAAATGAGAGTTAGACGAGATATGGCAGTAAACTGAGTTCTATATTTACAAATAATAAGCTAGCACTGGTGAAAAGTAGTATTTTGTTACAGTTAAAAAAACCCCAAAATGCTACTAAAATGTTTTATTCAATCCTTTGGAAAGGGAAGTAGGGTTTCTTGCGATCTCTAGCGATACAATAAAATAATATCAAATTAAGCATTAAACTGAAACAACAAACCCATTCTAGTTGAATGAAGGAATAAATAATGAAAAATCTGTTACAAAAACATGGAAAAAGTCTTTATTATCTTTTTTTTCTTTTTGTTAGATCTAGCAAATACAAGATCCTGCATTCAGGTTTGTTTCCCTGTCTCTGTGTTGTGAGAGATGAGATTATTTCAGTGAGATTTACTCTGGACAAATCACAGACAGACTCCCAATCCACTTAAACTATTAACTCCGTGGATTACATGTGTTAAGTGAAAAAACAAAACAAAGCAAAACCGAGCCCCTCTGCACGTAAATATAATATTATTTTTAAAAGCCGGACACAGTTTCCTATCAAGCGGGAGAAGGATAAGTCTCAGAGTAGATCAGTTTTGGATATAAGAGTCTTTATCCCGTATGATAACAAATATGTTAGAGTAAGGTAATATATACGTATCCTCCTTTCTAAAAATTATCAACAGACTGTTTTTATACCTCTTGTAATCAACCAACTATCCAACTAAGACCTTTCTTTCAGTTATCAAGGTTTAGAATCTTTATTAATTTGATCAGTTTTTGATGACCTGTATAACATTTAATAATTTCATTATTTTATACATACATATTATATGGCTGTAACATAACATAGACTGTAAGCCCACTTATTCTATATGACTTATTTGTGAATTAAAAAAAAAAAAAAAGTACTATATTCAATATAACTATAACGCAAATTGCTAATTTGATAACAAATTTATATAACATCCTCACGGCACTGAAGTCAGGTAAATACTACTTGATTCCTCCCGTGACAGCAGAAACTGTGCAAAGACTCATCCAATATAAGTCTGTTCCCACCAGTTTCAAGAAGATCACCTGAATAAAGCCCATTTCTTAGGATTTGCAAAGGCAACAAGGACTTTACCATAATATTTAGAAATAAACTGATTATCTTCAGAAATCTCCCCAAATCCTTCCAGCTAGTTACATGAGACTGTTGTTAGGTTGTCTTTCCTCCATGAATGACTACAATAATTTGTTTCTGTTTTTTTTTTTGTTTTTGTTTTTTGTTTTTTTTACAGTTTAGATAAATCTACAGTGCTTTAGTTAGTTTACTTTGCTTGTGGTGTTTCAAATGAAACACTGCCTTGGGCTAAGGAACATCTGTTCGTGAAAACGCAAGGTTACAAAAATTAGTCCAGATAGTAGAAACCAGATTAAGCTTGTGTTAATCTAAATACCAGACCCCAGATTCCCACCATCACACATTTGTTTATGTATTTATTCCAATGAAAGCAAATTATTATCTTTATCAATCATCTCCATTTTTCCTGGAGAACAGATGACACTCGGTGTAACCATCTCAAACTTGTTATTCACAAGAATCCTCCGAGAACAACGATAACGCTGTCACTTCAAGTACAACAGAAACAGTATTATTTATGTGTCCTGAACTGAGCTACAACCACCAGGAAAGCAGAGAGAATGTTGCTGAGAAGTTTGTGTCACAGTGGAGACCAGTGATGAGGGCAGTAGGTAAAGCTGTAGCCTGTGTGAGGTTACAGAGTAGGGGTCTGCATGGGAACTGAATGGGAACAGGATACAGGTATGGGAGAGGGGAGGAAGGCTCAGGGAAAACCAGGGAGGACAGCTATTCCTCTGAAAGAATCTGGCTAGGAACTTGTGTGACTTGGATCACATGAAGCTCAAACATGTCTGCATTCAGTGAGCAGCAAACAAAGCAGCTGAGATAAAGAAAAAAGATAGCAGTTTATTTCTGTGAAATCGAAATTTCAGCAGTAAGGTTCTAGAGTCTTGTAACTGAAAACTGTAAAATTAATACTCCTAAGCCCAAAAAACTTCTTTGTAATAAACTGTGTATGTTCTATATAACTTTTATGGAAGGTTTTCATATAAGCTTTTATGTAGAGATCTACTGCTTCTCATTATTATATTACTATGGAATGATAATTACTGGAAACAAAGTAATTGAACACTGTGCCTGAAAAGTGTCTTATTTGAGTCTCATTTTTATCCTTTTTCAGTCTATTTGCTAAACACTTTTCCTAGCTAATAACCTTTTGTCCCCACAATATTTTAAAATTATCTAGGACTAAACAAACAAGAGAAAACTACATGGAAAAAGAAGAAGCATATTTTAAAAAATTTAGACTCATCATCAGCTAAGATCTGGGAAATTTCAAGGACTCAACAAACATTTGCAGCAAGAGGCCCATTGCTTACGTTTCACTGAAGGCTGCTCTTTTGACATCAACCACTTGATCTAGATCTCATTTATCATTCCTGGTCTGAGTAAAGAATCTTTTCAGGACTGAAATTATTTTAGTATGAAACAAAATTGTTCTAAATATTTAAGTTGTGCAGTGTAATCTTCTTAAATGAATCAGCTTTAGTTTCTTACTTCAACTAGTCTAACATAAAAAAACCCCCACTTCCTCCTGCACGAAGATAATATTTTTTTGTAGTACCATGGATATCAGACCAAATGAAATATTCTGGTGCCTGCTGATTATCTCTCCTTAAAAGATGAAATGATTTATTTGTACCTTCTATGATACCCTGCATTTTTTCTCCTAAATACTTTAAAATCACCTAAAAAAGAAAGAACTTAAAATTATTGAGCTTACTTTCATTTGTGGCACAAGCATGCAACTATTTAAGAGGTAGCTATTTAAAATTCCTTTTTGGCTATTTCAGTGGTATTATAAAAGTACAAAGCAGCTGACTTCTGTATTACTGTAATTGTGCTTAATTTCATGCAATGCCAAGTTGCCAAATTGGTAGTGGTTAGTCTGAAGTAGTGACATTGTTTCTTTCTGATGACTCAGAACTAGAATTTGTTATGAAATGTTTGTATTTTTCTCATTTCCTCATTCTTAATTTATGTAAGTGAAAAAGATAACAATTGTAATTAAATCGATCATGGTGTCTTCCATATGTGTGTATTGGTATGCTAGTAAGTTTTATATCCACCCACAGGAGCATGAGGAGAACGACTTTAATTTCTTTAGTGATCAGAAGTGATAAAAGTGTGTTGTAATCAATCTCAAAAAAGAAACATTCAGTTGAAAGCAAATTTTCCTAACAAAATATTAGGTTACATGAAGCCCTGTTTTTGCAAGTATATGGTTCATTAACTCATGTTATCAAGGCCTGAACAATACAGATATTGTAAAATGAAGATCTGTCTCTAGACAGGTGCTAACTCTTTAATCTCACTGGTATCTTGCTAAGTGTCTTTTAACAATTAAAGTATATTTGCCAAGTAATGCCAACTATTGATTTGAATAGGACCCAATCTGGCACTTGGAGACATTAACATGGTCATTATAATACTGTACAACTTTATGAGTGCTTTTAAAAAATAGGATAAGCTTGCTTTCCCCTAGAGGCTAACAAGGCTGACTATTTAACCCATGGGACATTGGCCTAAAACATACTCTTCTTTCTTAAATGGCACCTATACTATTGAAAATACTAAATCAGCATAAAGATTGAAAGATGTCCAAGCTACTGATGGCTAAAACTGAAGCCATATTAACTTTTATTTTGTTTGCACTTAATTGGGCAATAGTTTTGAAGATTTCATTTTATTAAGCATCTTGGGAAATGGTCTTTATCTTTCTCTGTAATGATGGGAATATAATCAAACACAGTAAAAAAATACATCTAAGAAATGTAGGAGTTTTTTTTCAATATCTCACTGCAACAACTGAAATATTTCTGGTGTGAGAAACTAAAGCATTCACTGTTCACAGAACGAAACACAGAGCTCTAGCTCCATGTTTCTTATTCTGTTTAGCACCTCTGGATAAATGCATTCAATTAAATGGGTCAGAAATGCAGAACTCAGTATCAATTTATTCTCTTAAAAAATTATTTGTTTCAGCCATTTTCTATATATTTCCTGGTTGCTCCTGTAAACACATCATCTTTACTCTCCTGATGCTTAGAAACTTCAACCACAACCTTTTGGTGATCCTTGTAAAATTAAACAGTTATATTGCTGATTTTCCTGCAAAAAGAAGCCTTATTAAATTAAATTGTTTCAAAATACCAGTGTGCCAGAAACTTGAAACTCTGTTTTGTGAAATGTACATACTTCACATCCTACTGATGAAGCCAGTAGGTTCCTGAAGTTTTACTAGTAGTTGCAATTGAAGCAGAGCTTGCACAGCAAATTTTTCAGGCTACTAAAGCAATACAGCTCTTTGGTGAGGATTTTTCAAGATATTTAGGCATTGATGGTCCAGGTAATTTCAGTAACATTCTGTAAAATTTCAGTAACATTCTGTTAAACATATTCTCTTTTCAAAAATGACACATGTGGAAGTGAAAAAGATGTAAAAAATTACACAAGCCCAAGCTCGCTGAACAATACAAACTTTTGCTGCTAAAATACTGTGTAAAAAATTAGCAAGGCAAAAAACCAGCAGGACTACAGATTTTTAAAACACGATATCTTACTTCATAGAAGGGATTACAGTATCTGAACAGCAGAGTTCATTGTATGACTTAAGAATGCTGTAGCCACAAGGAACAAGACAAACTTCATAAAATATAACTCATGCATGCATAGATGTGAGAGTAAATAACTGGTTTAAGATGCCTGGATTTAATGCCCATGTTTCCCAATCTCCTTGATAATTTCTTTTTTCTAATCTGAGTTGCTGAGAATGATTTTTTTCTCAAGCACCCAACTAAGCAGGGTTGACTGACATCTCCACAATTCTAACTCCAAATATTTATATGACGTATATCCTCTTCCTAACACCAACTTATCGCAGGGTAGTCAAATGGGTTTAGTACCTCATCTGTCCAGTAACTAGAGCTAAACACACCGATCTCACCAAATCCATGAGTGCTGCTTATTACTTTTCATAGAGCAGTGACAGGAGATCCAATTCAAAGACCAAGGTTCCTCTAGGTAATACAGTCATTGCATTTAATGAAAACATGGTCTGAGTCCAAAAAGGTAACAGTATTTTTCTAAACAAACGGGGAGTGAATCATACTAACCTGAATAAATCCAGTGCACTAACAGGAATAAATCCATAGGCAAATGGAATTTCAAGGAAGGATGACAGAAACTGCATCAAATGCATTTTAAACACTGCTTTACACATTTCCATTCAAGTGATGAAGGCAAAACATGATGAAGTTACATAGAGGAAATACAATGATATACATATCAAAGGAACTAGTTTTTCCTGACCATATTGTATTTCTCGTAAACATTAGTTACTACTATGCTTCTAAAGCTCCCATTATGGTAATTTCTTTCCTTTGGTAAAGAGGCGACAGGTCCTGGCAAACAGATGAAACATTAAACTGCTACTTTAATTGAAACGATCACTTCTGACATAACTATGATTTCCTTTTCCCAATATACAACTGAAATTCAGGATCATAGGCATGGACCTTTTTCTCAAAATTTGAAGACTGGGACTTCTTGTGGTTTCCCTCGACCATGTGGTAGAATTTGATCAGGCACAAACAGCTACCCCAAACTGTATTTTTATGAGTCCATGAAACCATGAAAGTATTTCTCAGCCTGCTTAATGAAACAACTGTTAATAAGCAAAATAAGGTAGCTGTTATGACACCACTGTGGTTGGAAAAATTACTAAGTCAAAACAATAGTTTTTCTCACGAGTTTTACTCTCAGAATGAGTTCACAATCGATTGAGTTTTGCAGCAAGACTACAGACTTTTTACCACACTTTATTCATTGGCACTGCAGCATCAGCACAGTGTCAATGAGAGAGACCACGAGCACAACTATTATCACCTCACATTTTAACAAGTAGGTTGCTAGCATCCTCCAATATGTCTTTGAACTAAACAACTTGAAGATGAGAGAGAGCTTTAAGGTGTTATCTTCTCTGCTGCATCCCACAGAAGCACTTCACATGAGATGAGAATCTCCACAGGAAGGATGTAGTAAATACAAGAATTGTTTATAAACTCACTACACTATTTTCTAAAAAAGTCAAAGTTGGCCATTCTGAATTTTAGAATACTGGGTTTTATACATTTACAAACAATACTGTGCCTCGCCCCTTTTCTAACTTTATTTTACTAAGTTATCTTCAGTTGTTTTTTCTTTTAGCCATCTAGACAGAGTGGTAGTGTAAACCTGGCAAATGTTCAGGCTGCATGAGTAAGCTTTTAAAGCTTGAGTTCATAAATAACTTTTATAAGTTATAGTAACTGGATTTTTATAAATGACATAGGAACATCCAAAGTAAGGAAAAATGACAACATAAGAAAAATGGCAGATAAATACCACATTTATTTTTTACACAAGAATTAACTTGCAGATCTGCTTTTCAGAGATCAAGGTTTTACAAGCTTAAAAAAGCAGATGCACAGAGACGAAAGGAAGCATGATTCATCTGATATTCTTCTTCTGCCTTTTTTCATTCATCTTTCAATGCAAACCACTGTCCTCCCAGTATGGCTGTTTATTTGCTTTCTAAATATGCAGGATTAGATAGCCAGAATAAGTGCCCTTAAATATTTGAAATAGTACTGTGATAAAGAAGGGCTCACCAAGTTTACAAATCTGAATTATTTTCACTCAGCTTTTTACTGTGTGATAACATCTACAGATTGACTTGGAAATCCACCACGGCAGATGCTATCCACACAAGTAAGATGAAATGCCTAATCTTCCAGGGTTTATGGCTCATTTTGAAGTTATTGGTTGGTCCTTCTGGTCCTTCTGAAAAAAGTCAAACCTCAAATGAAATAGGCATTAAAGTTTCAAGAGCTATGAAAATGAAAACATTCCTCCATAATATTTACTGTCATTGCTATATTATTTAAATCTTTTGTTTATTACTTGATTTGACTTCTAAGGCTTTCCTGATTCTCTCAGGGTTAAGAACTACACACATTTTCTCCCAACACTTTGGGCTCAAAGCATTATGTTCCACCTGTCCATATGAATATTACATATCCATGTGTGATTTTCTTCACTTCTGTTTCTCTCTATTCCTTGGAGCAGATAATCTTAAATAAATCTGAATAGAAAACTGAGAATGAAGAATACTACTTCTCTTGAGTAGAATACAACTTCCTTAAAAAAACCAAAATAAACCACCCCCCCAGTATCTTTCTCTTGTTGCTGTACAGTGCAATTTGGACAAGGTTACCCTGGGATTTCTCCCTCTGCAGAGTGGAAGCAATAAGGTAATGCCAAGCTTAAGGAAAACATCAATAAAGCAGCCATCCAGCTTTCTAGATTTTAGATGGTCTGCCTACCCTGGCAGGATGGATCTTTCTCATTTCTGCAGTAGCACCAATCTAAACCAAGTATATGAGGCATACATCTGAATATGAAAAGGGCAATTTCTGTATATAGTTATAAAAAAAAAAAATTAGCCAAATGCCTGTAAAAGCAGCAGGGGAGCTCAGTGTATTTAAAGATGATATAATATCTGCAGTTTATAGCACCCTATAATCTAGTTCTTAAACTATGAAATATTTAATCTTCTAATAAGATCTCAAGGCCATAGTTATCTATTAATTAATTCATTTTAATATCTTGATTTGTGAGATAAGGAAAAAAACCACCCCATTGCTTGCTTGTGTCATGTGATACCACAAGCTTAATTAAAGCTGTTTAAAAATAAAATCCATTAGATGCCATAAAAGTGCCAGGTGTACGAGTCATTATCTCAGGAGAGAAAAACACATTTCACTGGCCATAAAAGCTTAATTTTTCTAATACCAGCACCAATAAACCTTTCAGTTAATCTGAAAATGCAGAGTGCTTGTAAAAGGTAAGCACAATGGAAGTATTATCTCGGACAATGTTTCTTCTAATGAACAAAAACATAAAATGAACTGCACAGGACCTCCCAGCACTGACTGAGCATCAACAACCGGAGAATGTGGCTACTGTGTACAACTGTACACCACCAGAGCAATCTTACACACTTAACATGTATTAAGGGAAAAACAGCGGTATACCAGCCTTTTCTGTAAGAAGCAACTTGGGATACTCAGTGAAGAATGATGGTAAGAACTCAAAGTCTGTTAGTATAGGTAGTAAGTCTAAAGCAATTACTACTTGCTATGGAAACACTCTATTGATTTGGCCACTTAAGTTTGATAAATGGGTATCATATAGCAGAAACCATGAGAAGGAAGAAGCTCATAATCCTGGCACTGAATCTTAATTTATTGTAAGAATGTCAAAGTTAGTATTAAAAAACCCCAAGCCCTGGTATTTGTGATAATGCAGGCTGCTTTCAAAGGACACCCTCTTCCCCCACAGCATGGAAAAATGCCACAAGCATGAATGTTTCATTATAAACTGCTTTTTCCACCAGAAAAGTTGCAATATACACCACACAACTGCCTGCAATCTGGAAAACAAGAATAATAGTTGTTATACTTATCAATTAAGATAATTTTAGAATATTTCGTATCATCCGCTGGCAACAGCCACATCCACGTGCCATTTGTATTTTCACATCATCAGTTTATTTCTCCCTCTGTGATTTATTATATAGGATTCAGATGCCTGAAGGACTGCACCACTGAAATGGTAATGAAAATGCTCTATATGTAGTAGAAACTTGTTTCAAACTTTAACAGGCTATTGAAACGCTGTGCCTTATTGTTTGGTTAACGAGTTAATACCTGTAAAAACCACTCTAAAATGTATATATTCAAATCACTATTCGATACAGTTTCATTTAAAGAATTTCTGCAAATTCTGTTGAGAACTTTTAGGATAGCAGTATGTAAAACCAGAATAAATAAAGTAGTCCTAAACCTTTATGAGAAAAAGAGATTTATTCCCCCAAAAGGCACTAGACAGTTTCTAGATCATCAGTAGACAAGCTTGGGATGGAATTGATGTGAAAATGCACTGAAACCAAGCATTTGAATGAATTGACTAAATGTATGGGTCCTATATCTGGGCAAACTTCTGGTTAAGTTGTTAATTTAACAACATCCCAAAATTTCCACCAAAGGTTTTGCATTCGCATAATGGCCATGATGGAAGAATATATATTCATGATGTAAATAGATGGTTCCAATACTGTCTTCCACAAATCAGTTCTAGAATAAAATTATTCAACAACTTTTATTACCAAGCTGAAAGGTGATTCCTGATAAAAGCACAGAATACCTCAAAGACTGGTGAAAAGTAAAATGTTTAGAGGAATTTGCAGTCAACAGGGTTTGTCCATAAGGTGTAGTGACAGCAAGAGAGGAACCCAAAGCTCATGAAAACCTAATGGGAGTCAATAAGCATTCATAGCATACTGCAGTGCATTTACAAGAGATATTGGAAAATCTGGAGAGCTGGAGGGAAAAGAAACATAGAGTCAGGACCTGGAAAGTTGTGAAAGAGAAACTGCTGAATATGGACTCTAAAAGTAACTTATTTAGCAAATCAAAGTGCAATATTTATATGAAAGCTTAAGCCAGATGAATTAAAATCAGAAATAAACAATGAATTTTCAGTAGTGAAACTGATAATTCATTGGAATAAGTTCCCAGAGGAAGTGGCAGATTTTTCTGATGTCTTCCAGTCATGAAAAGATCTCTTTCTGGAGGACCAAGTGTGAGATCAATTCTGTGGTAAAGGTAAATGATCGAAATGAGGGGCTGTGATAAACAGGAGGTATGAATCTAAAAAAGTGAAAACCAGAGAGCAGTAGCATAAGATTCTCCTGTATCCTTTCATTTCATAGTTATAATTTAAGGTATTGACCCCACTTTCCTCTGAAGAGAAATGGATCAATAGAACAGGCTCACAAAAAGAAACTGGAGTTTGGCTCTAAAATTGGGAAATAAATCCTCTAAAAGGATTCCGTGTTCTGACTGAGAGCGTATTCTACAAACAATTGTACAGTTTGATAAAACAGGAAGAGATATGAAGCTTAGGGCCTGATATTTTTAGGTAACTTCAAACAAACAGGGGATTTCAGGATCTCCTTATTAATGCAGTGAAATTATTGTATGCAGCACTTACACTGCAAAAGCAGTGTAAATCAGCAAAAAGAACCTAACTTCAAACTGGTCATTGAGCCAGGGAATTATTTCAGAGTGGTTGTGACCCCCTTAACTGAACCAGAAGCACTTTGGTGCAGGCTCCAAAGGAGGTAAATGTTTGAGCCATAGCCAGGCCAAGAACTCCTCTAGGACACCCACAGAGGAACACAGGGAGACAGCGAGCATCCATACAAGCTTGGAACACCCACTGTGTGATCAGCACATGAATAGTGTGTGGCTTTTCCAAGATGCACTTGTCAAGAAACAAAGACCACACTGAAGTACCACAGATCTCTGGATACGCCTAACTGGAGTTCTCCTCTACATTGCCAACACAGGTGGCAGTGCAGGGCCACATGCCAGGTGACTCTCCTCTTGAGCTGGGACACCTCTCTAGGTGTGAGATTCCTTTCTTCTCAGACTAAGAGATCCTTCCAAGGCAGTGAGGCATTTTATTCCAAGAGAACCTCGGCAAGTGACTAATAGCATGCTGAATTAATACTAATGGAACACACGTAGTTAACTCCATTAGATATAAACTTTTGTCCAAATCTGAGACTAAGACTGGAAGTAGGTGCACCCAAACTCCAATGGGAGTTTAGAAAGTAAGGGGGCATATTTTGAACCCTGTGATTTATTGAGAGACTCTCCCTTACCCTTTTGCATCTCTGGTAATATTTGCAAATAATTCTAGCTCAATTCTAACTTGCTTTTCCTTTGTATGTCTCATCAACGTAAGAGAGCGAACTTTGCCATCAAACCTTGCTAAGCTGCACTTTTACAACACCATACTAAAACCACTCTTACTATTACCTTTAACGGTGATGCTTTAAGTGATCCAAATCACTCACTTGTGACAATGGTGAATAATACGAATGTTGCCCTAAGAACTGGTAAACAAGTACTCAAAATGAGAGAGAGGAAGAATGGCCAGATACGGCAGCGAGATATTTTTTCCACTGGTAGTTAAAGGTCAGTAATTACACAGAAAATCTGTGAGCAATGGCACACAGCAGGTGAGGGAGGAAATGCAATATGATTAAGAGTTCTATTTAGGCACACTGGTTGAAAGGCCTTTCTCTGTAATTTCAGATAAAGTTGCTGAGGATATCACACTATAGAAAAGTCTTCTTCTGATTTGCATTCAAAGATTAGTGTTCCGTAAGCCTGCACTGAGAACACAATCATTAGAATTTCAGTCACGTTAATGAGTTTTGTAAACTCATCATCCTACGCATCAGTTTTGCTGCTGCTCTTTCACATGGATTAGCAGGAGGTGGAGCACTGCACAACAGACTTGGGATGCAAAGTGCCATTTTGACAAAGCCAGTGGATGGCACTGGGGCAGCCACCACTCTGTGACGTCATGGGCCAGCCAGAGGAGTAAGTGGAACTCAAAGCTATTCCCCAACAACAGTTCCATTTCATCCCAGAAGGGCCTAACACTCTGCACCAAGCTGCTTGAACAACATTTATTTATTTATTTATTTGTTTGTTTGTTTGTTTGTTTGTTTATAGTGACATGAGCAGTGTATGTACCTTACCCTAAAGGTATGAATGCTGACTTGTGTATCAGAAATGCTGATGCTCTGCTCTCCTAAAAGAACCTTATCTGGAACTGAAGGGACCAGATTAACAAAAATTTAGATGAGACTTTTTTACTGAAAGGGAGATGAATTTCCATACTCATTTCAGGACTTGGAAAAAAAAAAAAAAATCACTTTTAAAAAGAAGAAAAATCCCACAACACCTTAATGAAATTTCTGTGGATTTCTTTTTCTTACTAGCGTAACACTGAATAGATTCTTCCGCTAAAGTGCTTTAGTAAAGGGAAAAAATGGACCGAATTTGCCTAAATAGTTTGTCCATATTTTCAAGTAGTTTTCCTAGCAGGCTGATCTAAGGCTCACTGAAGCTCATCAGATTCTTTCCTGTTCAGTACAAGGCAGTTTGAATCCAGCTTTTCTCAATTTTGTTGGGTATTTTTGTCCTGTAACATTCTCAGCCAGAACACAAAGTATTGTTTAATTGTCATTTAGATTATTTCACTCTGCATTTTATATTGAATATAATCCGGTATTTGGTGCAACGAATACACTCTGTGATATTTAAAGGATAGTTTTTAAATTTTATTGGATGACTTCCTCATTCAGTTTCGCTTAGGATTTTTCTCTTTCTGCAGGACAAAATAGATCATATTCCTCACTGGAATTCCTTTACTTCCATTCCTTACTGTGTCAGCAGTAGCTTTCAAAAATTATTTTTACATGACTGCAGCTTCTCTCTTTAAATGCATGATTTTCACTGTCAAATGGGAAAGGTGACTGAAATACCACAGGCTTACTCTCACGGCTATTATGCTGTTTTTCATGGTTGGAAGTACTGTAATGTTCAAGGGAGCAATTAAAATTGTTCCGCTGTGTAGTAATAAAGAATATGATTCTCAATTCAAGCGTCAGCCAAGAAGGCTTTATAAACTAAGAGAACACTGAATGTTTTGGTTTTAATATGCTGTGCAGATATTTATTCTGAAAATAATAAACTTCATTATAGTTTTGAAATTCTAGGAACGAAATATAAAATAAAGTTAGAATGCAAAACATTTGAGCAATAAGATTAAAAATCTATAAATATAAATAATGTTGTTTTACAACTGATACACATTTTCTTTCAGGAATATTTTAATTTTATATCACATGCTATAAAATATATTTGGTTTCAGTGGCCAACCTATTCAACACTGCATTCTTCCACTTAGAGAAACAAATTTAATCCTATTTCTCCTGTTATATAGTAATGTTTACAAAAATACTGAACCCATGAGAGTTACATTTCTAGGATTCAATTTCAGTACTTGAAACAGCACTGATCCAAAGGCTTTTATAGAAATAATATGTGAAAGCATTTCGATGAAACGTAACTGCTTTAGATTTTTCCTTCAGTCCCTTCATGGCACACTTAACTGTGTTTTTCACACTTTCCAAGACATCTGGTCTCCAAAGGAAAATATAGACAAAGCCTGTAAAAATAAAGCATTTTGACAGGTATCAAGGAAAAGTGCAGCAACGTTAACACATGGTAAATTGTATCTTTTTACCATGAGCAAATCCTTTTGCAAGAAACGTGGTTAGAGGTTAATATAGCTTGTAACACCATTCTTTCCTCTTCACCTTTTAATTATTCCCAAGCTCTCAATTTTATACAACTGCAAAGCAAACTGCTCTCCAGTTTGGCATTATGCGCACACCCGAGAACAGGTATTTCAGAAAACTGCTTTGGGCAGAACCAACAGGGCTGCAGAAGACCTTTATTCTGAACCATGCAACTTGTACACATTAAACCCCCAACTTTTTCTCACTGCCAATGGGATAAAATATGTCAGTGGGCAGAGAAAACAGGAGGGTTAAGGATACACCAAAAGCTGCAGTGCCATTAACTGTTGTAGTGTGGTTGAGTGCATCGTCTTTCTCCAGTACAATTCTTTCTGTCTCCTGTTTTACATATATGTTGCAACAACCTTCAAGTTATAGTTTCTTACCCATAAAACTAAAAGCATACTAAGAACACTGCTAGTATAAGTCAGACTCGACATAAAATCCACACAGGCTACCCTGGAACACCAGAGTCAAATAACTCACATATTACATTTTGCTCTGAAGAGATGAAGCAGCACTTTTCAGAGTTATATCATTTAATTAAATCCTCCACCATTCTAATTTTGTCAGTTTTATAAAAGTAATTCTGTTCTTCGATGTAACTGTGTCTCAGAAGGAGCAGAGTGGGGACAGAGCACACTGACACCAGGATCCTGGATCCTTTTTCTTATGGTAGATATTCCTTCAGCAGGGCACTCAGCATATGCCTTTATATAAATAAGCAAGTCCTCCAACATATGCTGTACATCTATAGAGTTAATCTATGCATCCTGCTCAAGGCATCTCCTGCCTGGGCTGGCAGAAAGATCCAAATCTCAGGCAGGTCCACGGGTACATACTGCTCTCACCCACTTTGGTGGCAGAGGAAAGAAGGGGACAGCCCAAGGAATGTCACTGCATGCTTTGCTCTGTTGTCTTTAAATTTGTGGAGCAAGAATCCCTTGCAGTTAAGTGTGCACTAAAACATGCTAAGGGATGGAGAGGTATTACGTAGTAAAGAAAAAACTTGAGGCAATTTTCTTTCTGGTATTTTAGTATGATTATGGTTTGATATAATGTTATGTAAATGAGACTTTTGGAGAAGTATCTTTCCATGTAAATAAGAGGTAGAATCCTGAAGACATTGATTCCTATTAAACAAAATGTACGTGAGGGTATCAACAGAAGGGTCTAAAGACAGCCGTAGCCATACTCACAGTACATATGAATTAAGACTACAGAGTCAGCAGACTGCATTGTAGCTTTGGCAGAGAGCTCAGAATTCCTGAACCCGGGCTCAGGGGATCAAAAGGTGAAGGTCTGAACATCTGGCTGATGGTGGGAGAGAAGATAGTTTAAGTTTCCATTCTCTTCAAACTGGCTAATATGTCAAGCTGCATTTTCAGCACAGTAATTGATCTCTTGATTAAAACAAAGTGTTCCAGAATTTAAGGGAAAAAATAGCACAAACCCCCGTACATAAAAGAGGAGACTATTTTAAGAAAGTTTGGAACTCTCAAGGTATTCAAATCTTCTATATATAACCACACTCAATTTGAAAATTAAAATGAACTTTTCTGAGGTTGTGTGTAATTTTTTTTATTTAAGCAATTGAGATAAATTTTATAGGTATTCTTTGCTTCAAAACCATTCAAGAACCATATTATTTTTGCATACTAAAGTAGCTTTGTTTAGTGTTTGTAAATGGCACAAAGCAAACTAAAACTGAATGTACAGTAGGGCAATTTCACACCATTTTTTTATCAATTTTTCAGTAGGTCAATTTAACAGTAGGGAACCAAGTAACACCTATAATGAAAAAATCCAATGGTAATGAAATCACCATAGCCTTTCATGTTTTCCTTTATAATACTTTGTGTGTGTATACAGAAAGTGTTACTCTGTCATTTGAGAAATAACTGCAAGACAGAGGTGTCAAAATAGTCACTGCCTAAACCAAAATATCTAATTTTCCTTCAAGCAAAACAGACAAGAGCTGTATGAAATACAATACCCAGTGCTGAGGATGAAGGCTAAAAATGGGACAGGGAAAAGAAAGCATTTAAAACTCTTTAACAATATAATAAGAATTAAAAATAGAAGAGAGTTGGCATACAATAAAATCCAAGTGCTAGACTAATCACTAAGAGCACAGCTGGAACATCAAGGACAACAAAGATCTATGTTTTTGACATTCTTCATAAAGCAATGCTGTCTACAATATTTTATCCAAGGATTCCATGCTTTCTGAGAGATGCCTTACTATTATGCAGAAGGCAACCAAAGCAGTACAAGGTGTTTTGACTTCTCTAGGGTCATGTAATCCACCAGCTTAAAAAAAGAAAAATCTGTCCCATATCTCTTCTTGCCTGCTCTCGTGCTCTCAGGTTGTGTGCCATTCTACCCCACCTTTCAACTCATTTCAGTTTGCTTAAACTCCTCTGTCAGGGTAGCCAGTGAGAAGTCTTTGGAGTATGGAACTGTTTCAGTTTGAGCTTCAGAGCCTCAAACACACTTAAGCACACGGTGTAAGTAACACAGAAAACTGCAAACATCAAAACAAATCCTAAATAATGGGCTAGATTGAGCACTGCTGCTGGAATTTTGAGCCTTCTTGGAATCTTTCCTTACTGGCTGTTTCAGAGTTGATGGAACTCTTCCAAAGTCTACATTAATTTCCCACACTTAGCAAAGCCAGAGAAACACAGCAATGAGAAGAAAATTATATTATTTAAAAAACCTGCAGTTTTAAAAAATATTAGTTCAAATGGCACTGCAAATGCAAGGGAGTTGGCTCTGCACTTCTCAGGCTTACTCAGGCTGGCAGCAAGGAAAGTTTCAAACTGGGGATCAAAGGGATGATTTCATCTGATATGTGACAAAATGTAGAGAAGGGTACACCTACTGAAAGAAATGTTTTGGTTTTCTGAGCACTGTTCTAGTCTTGGGGTATCTCTGTTTTTCTCGGGTTTGCATTTCTGGTTTTTAAGAAAGTGAAGTTCTCATTCAGAGAGATGTTTTCTTACAGGTTTTTTTTTTTTTTTTTAAGGGATAACTGTGATAAGAGAGCTTTCTACTTTCTAGATATTACTAAGATCTCTTGGTTTGATTTATTCAGGTCTTTTATTCTAACCTTCAAATGACTTCTGCAGTCTCTTTTGCACAGCCTCAACACAAGACATGGAAAGCCTCACAAATAAGAATAAACTGTCACAACATGAAACTGAAAATTTGGAACTCAAGTTTCTCAGCCTGTGAATGGTATGAAAACTCAGCTTTCCTTATCCTCAGAGACTCATCTGTACAGCTACAAATCACAGGAAAAATCTTTCATATGAAACATGAAAAATTATAACCCAAAAGAATTGCTTAACACATGCATAAGAGTATGACCTGAGCAGTAATGCTGACATTTTATTACATTTACCACATTTTTATTACATTTACCACCTGAATAAGAGCTTGTCTTTGAGGAAAAGATATTCTCTCAGAAGACACAGCTATAATTACAACTCTTTTGAAATTAATGTTATACAAGTCCTTAGAAAGCATTACACACAGCTAAACAATTTCTTCAGCTAATATACAACAGAGCCTGTAAGCCCCCAGCAGATGCTGCATCAAAACATGAATTGCATGTTGCAATTCTTCATGAGTTTCTCTTAAAATCTGGTATCTCTCTGGGAATGATCCTCTCTTTACTTTACTCTTTCTACATGCATAAATACTACTTGGGAGAGAGAAAGGTGGACGGATACCTTTGGAGTATACGAACATTGTTCTACAGCTTTGGTAAAACTTCTGTAATAAATGACTTTAGTAATGTGAAAAAGTTTCCATCACTATCCTGCCTGGGCCAACATGTCTTGGTAACTGATCTTTTACTATAAACTGTTACACTTCTGTTGTTTTTCATTAACTCTGAGCAGGATGCCCTCAGGAGCCACAAACTCCAGTTATAATTGCAGCTACAGTTTTGAATAAATCTCCGCAACTGTACAATGGCTTACAGTGGCTATCACCAAAAGATATAAAGTGAGATTTGTCATATCCTTCAAGAGAGCACTGTGACCTCTATGGGGAGCAGGTCCAGAGGAGGGTCTGGAGCACCTCTCCTATGAAGACAGACTGAGAGAGTTGGGGTTGTTCAGACTGGGGAAGTGAAGGCTCTGAGGAGACCTTAGAGCACTTTCCAGTACCTAAAGGGGCTACAAGAGAGCTGGAGATATACTTTTTACAAGGGCAAGGGGTTGTAAGACAAGGGGTGATGGCTTTAAACTACAAGAAGGCAGATTTAGATTACATATTAGGAGGAAATTCTTTAGTGTGAGCATGATGAGGCATTGGAATAGGCTGCCTAGAGAAACTGTGGGTGCTTCATCTCTGGAAGTGCTCCAGGCCAGACTGGATGGGGCCTCCTACCCGGTCTAGTGGAAGGTATCTCTTCTCATGGCAGAGGGAAATAGACAATTTTTAAGGTCCCTTCCAACCCAGGTCACTCTAGGTTCTACAAATATAATTCCATCTTTACTGCTGGCTCTGCTTTTTCTTTATTTGGTACTGTCCAGCTGCCAAGAAAATGCACACCCTCAAATAATCCTTGTCTGCCTTTGGGGAGTCCAGCACCTCTTCTGGCCCTTCCCACTGAGTACCTACCTACTCCTTCAACAGGCAGCTGCACAGCCCTTGATTCTTGGCAAATGTGGCAAGAATTCATTTTTACATTATATAATGATCTAAAAATGTATCTTACTGGTGGCTTCAGATCAGCTGATAATTCACAAAATAAATTGTGTGGGCTATACTGTGGGGAGTCTTGAAGAAAAGAGCAGTAATTCCTGATAAATGCAGAGAAAAGTTGCAGTACTTCAGATTTTAAAATACTTTTTTGGATTTTCAGTCTCCTCTCCCATCATGTTTTTTTATTATACTATAGGCATTTTTTCAGTTCTTAAAACATGACCACATTAAGTTTGTGCATTTAAATCTTACACATGTAAAAATCTTTGCTATATTGATATAGGTCATTGGCAGTGCTTTATGGCACCCAGGCTATTGCAGACACTAAGAGCAGAATTGGTGCTTTCTGAAGACACCGTGATCCAACACAGCCAAACGCTTCTGACACTTAGTCAGGATCTGCCACTTCTCCTCCACATGGACAAAGTCTCTCACATCCTTCTTTTATCCTGGCATTGTAAAGAAACCCCTCCCATTAATGAACCACAGATAAAATGCGGAAGTGAAGCATACAATATGTATTAAATACAAATCTATTTCAAGTAAATTATTTCCAAGTCTAAACCAAATCCTACAGTAGTTCCAAGCTCTTTACAGCAACTATGCACACTCTGCACTCTCTTTTGCACCCTTCCTGTGGACCACCCAGAGTATTTCAATAAGAAAGTTCCTATCTGAACCAGATACCTCCTCCTCTACAGATCTGGGAAAAATCAAGCCTTGGCTACACCTGAGGGAGTACACCTCATCCCCTTTAGCCCCAGTTTCTGCTGTCTCCTTATCTATGCTGTGCTGCTGAAGAAGTCTCTGGGTAAGTATGATCCCAGGGCAAGAACATGTGCAACAGTGAGCTGTGCAGCACCAGCCAACGCAGATAAATCACATGCTCCAGGTGGACACAAGTATTTGCAAGACAGCGTCAAACAAAGGTAGCTAATGTTCCGCCTTGCAAACCTGGTGGTTCTGACTCTAAGCCCATTACTAACTCCTACTATGTTGATTTATTTTCCATATTTGCCTACCACAGGAT